>NC_042622.1:256086290-256711290 GCF_901001135.1 Rhinatrema bivittatum | reverse complement strand
GTGACAAAAGTGAAAGCCAGAGCCCTGCTCCCTCCTCCCTCTCAAGCCCCCGATCGGATTTCTTAAAGGCACAGGTCTGCCAGAAAGAGCAAAGTAAGCTAGGCAACGTGTCCCAAATCTGTTGCAGTGCCTGCCGCCTGCCCTTTGCGAGGGGGGGACGGACGGAGTGGTTTCCTCTCTCTCCCAGACACAACTGGCGTGGGATCTTTGCAAGCTCTTGCGAGTGCAGAGCAAAGACTTAGGTGGGGAGGGGACAAAAATCCGCCCATTTTAACTGTGTGAGAGAGAAGTGTGGTAATGTGCGCTGAAGGCGAGTGTGAGTGCCAGAGAGAGAGGGAGACCACATGAGGGATTGTGTATGTGTGTGAGAGGGATTGGGCGTGTGTGTGTGAGGGACAGAGGGAGAGTGTACGTGCAAGAGAGAGAGAGGAAGCCTATGTAGGGGGCTGTATGAGAGAGAGATTCTCTACTCCCCCCCCCCCCCCCCAGCTCTCCACTTATTGGTTACAGTGGAAGGGATTCAGTGTAGAGGGGAATGGGAGAGCAAAGGAGTTGGGCCTGTAAGGACAGAGTGAAAGGGGTCTGAGCCTGTCCCTCCACCACCGGGGAAGGGGGGAGGGAGTTGGGATGGCAGGACCATTACGCCTCGCGAGATCCCCCTCAGCCACCACTGTAGCTCCTACCACCGCTGCCGCCTCTGGCCCTTCGTGGTTCTGGGGGGGGGGGAGCGGAGCAGAGCAAAGACGTAGGAGGAGAGGGGACAAAAATCTCGCCCGTTTTAATGGGCTTAACAGCTTGGACTAAATATTTTACGATTCCATTTCAATGTTTCCGATTGCATTGTTAAATTGAATTTTCATAGATTTCGATTTATTTTCATTTTGATTTAATTATTTCGTGTGACATTGCGTTGGAATTGAGCTGTGTCATTTACCATACCGTTCATTTAGTGAGTATAGTTTATGTTTTTTCTTTTTTCATTCTTTTTCATTTCTAGAATTATGCGGTTTACATCTAGACATGGATTGCTTCTCACATGGACAATTATATGTTGCATGTTCTAGAGTCGGCAAACCAGACAATCTCTTTATCTGCACAGACAATGGAACAACAAAAAATATTGTATACCCACAAGCATTGTGAAATTAACCATATTCGAAACATGCACTTTCTCTTTTCTTTCTTTTCCGTATAACCAGACTGAGCCACAGCAACGCATGGCCGGGTACAGCTAGTCTGTAATAAAGGCAAACAGTAACATCAATGTACCTCTATGTTTTATTTCTAGTTCTTCTTGTGATTTTTGCAATAAATCAGATATATTTATTAAAGATTCTAATGGAAGTCCCTGGTCTGTTCCTACTTGATTTTTCTGTGATATTACTTGTATTTGTTCTAATTTGGCCTGTTCTTTTTTCCTTATACCTACATAAAAAGCCCTCACAATAACTGGATAATTTGCATCTGGAATATTGAGAATTTATGTAATATATTCTTTAAACAATTCCCTTGGTCCCAATTGATTTATTATAGGGAAATTTGTTACCCTTAAATTTAAGGCTCTTATATTATTCTCTAGATTTTCAAATTTTCTTTGAAATTCATCTTCAATTTTAATTTGATGTTGGATTTTTTCGATCTGCTCACATCTCTTATCTAACTCCTTAATTTCCTTTTGATGACCTTCTACTTTTTCCAAATTCTCCTTAAGGGAATTATTTGTTTTTCTAACATCCTCAGTAAGTTTAACAATTTATACATCTAACTTTGCAATAAAGTTCCATAAGTTTTCCAAAGTAATACTAGGAGACTTTAATATCACAGTTCTAATAGTGTCCTGTTTAATAGCTCCAACTGGCTTCGCAATATGTGTACTTTCTTCTTTAGGGGGTAACTGAAAGGTGTCAGTATCAGTTTCTTCTAAGGATTCAATTGAGACTTGTGATTCAGTCTCTACTAATTTAACATCTTTAAATACCTCATTTCCTTCCAGAGATTCCTGAGGCTTTGAATTATCACATACAATTCCCAACTTAACTGAAGGGGGCTTCCCTTCACTGCCGGGTGGGGGAGGTGACACCGGTGCCCCGGGACTTAAAGATGTTTCAAGGACCATAGAAGAATGATTTTGCTCTACTCCCTCCTCCAACGTGGTCAGTCCTTCTGGGTTTACAACCGGGGATTCAAGCCATTCTAATATACTCCGTTGCCCAGAGTCAATATTAGCTGAATTTGAGGATAGCCTTACCTTGGCTTTCCTTTTAGTATGAGGCATATTGAAAGGAAATACTACTCAAGGCACTTTATGTCTTCAGAAGGCCCATAACAAATTAATCATTCAGAGGCATACTCTTATGGAGGAGAAACTGGAAGGTGAACAAAGCAACAAATTTCCTACCTGAGATGTATAATAAAGTTCTGGAGGAATCAAAGAAGTAATTTAATGTAGATCTTCAAATTAACAACGAATCAAAGTCCAAACAAAGTCCAGGCAAAGCCAGGCTAAACCAGCCTGAACCGCGCGCCTCTTAGGCTGTGCGCCGGCGTCAGCTGCACACCGCAATCAAGCCCAATCTTATTGGGCTTGCTTCCAGGTTCACCCACTCACGCAGGACGTCAGAAACAACTGTTCTTTGTCAGGACTGGAGGGCTCTCGCATCCCGACTTCAGTTCAGCTGCAGGTAGTTCGGCTCACCTCCAAGCAAGCAGGCAGGCAATTCAGCTCACCTCCAAGCAAGCAGGCAGGTAATTTGGTTCACCTCCACTTCCTCCTCAGGCGACTCTGCAAGATAGCCAGCTCTTATTGGGCTTGCTTCCGGGTTCACCCACTCACGCAGGACGTCAGAAACAGCTGTTCTTTGTTGGGATTGGAGGGCTCTCACGTCCCAACTTCAGTTCAGCTGCAGGCAATTTGGCTCATCTCCAAGCAAGCAGGCAGGCAATTCAGCTCACCTCCAAGCAGGCAGGCAGGTAATTCGGTTCACCTCCACTTGCTCCTCCAGGGTGGATCATCTTGATGGGGGGATGGCACTTTATGTTAGGGATGGCACAGAGTCCTACAGGAGACTAAATGTGATGTGATGATTGAATCCGAATGCTAGTTCCAGAGGCCATATCTCAAATTTCTATTTTAAATGGAACACTATTATTATGCTAAAAATGTAATTCCAGGGTTTCCTGTGCACGGGGAAAGTTTCTTTTCAAGGCCCTTCACATTGCTATTAGGCATTTTCCATACTGAAGTCCTTGCACTCAACTTAAATGATAAGAGCATAAATGAACATGAAAGTCACTACTCAATGAAACACAGTGGTGGTTTCCATTTACTCTTTACTGGTAAGGTGCAAATGTTATGATTCAGAAAGTGAACCCCTGTTCCGAGGTAGAGTCAGCGCTACCAAAAAGGGAGTCAACCCTCTTCGGTCTTTACCGTCAGATGGCAAGGCCTGCTGATATAGATGTTAGATGAAGGCTTCACCCTGGAAGCTTGTGATCCCCCCAGGAGGAGCCCATAGGGACACAGCCGCTGGGACTTAGGAGACTCCCTGAAGACTGATAGTCTGGATGCAGGCGCCTCCTGCAGGTCGTGGGTTCCAGATGGCTGGCGCCTCTAGCAGGTCGTAATCAGTCCGGGAGTAGATGTCGAAGGATAGTCCAAAGCCGGTCCAAAGGTCGAAGTCCAGAGAGAGGTCGAGAGCCGGGCCAGGAGCAGACAGGAGAGTGGTCTGAAGCCAGTCTAGGAGCACCACAGGAGAGTGGTCCGAAGCCAGTCCAGGAGCAACACAGGAGAAGGGTCCAAAGCCAGTCCAAGTCAACACCAGAAACTCACCACCACTGGTCCGAAGGTCAGAAGCCAAAGAATCAATCCAACGAAGTGGAGGAGCAGAAGCGGGACGAAGACCAAATCCAGGAACATGGAACACAGGAACCAAGCACAGAGCCTCAATACCAAGGCAAGGTCTGAGTATCAGACCTTGCCTTAAATACAGGAACTGGAGGGAGGAGTCCCAGGAGGAGCCATGACAATTTCTTGTCATGGCTCCTTTAAATTTTCTCTTCAGCCGCGTGCACGGCTCCTAGCAGGCTGAGAGGGAGGAGCCGGCCCGGCCGAGAGGAACCATGCGGCCGGACTTGGCAGCAGCAGCGGCCGCGAAGAAGGTAAAGAGAAGGCTGCCTGCCACAGCAGGAGCCTTTGACACACCCAATACTTCAGGGAAGTTTTAGTGACGCCGCGGCCGCTGGCCCGACCCTTGTTGCGGCCTGCCGCAGCTGGCGGCCATGATACCCGGCCGCGGACCGCCACAGCCGGCGGTCCTAACAGTACCCCCTCCTTTAGGCCTCCCCCTAGAAGGCTTGGGTTTTCCAGGATGTTCAGCGTGAAAGTTTGTGAGAAGAGACTTACCCAGTATATTCTTAGCAGGCTCCCAAGAATTCTCCTTGGGTCCAAATCCCTCCCACGCTAGAAGGTATTCCCAGGTGTTACCTCGTTTCCGGACATCCAGAACCTCCTGTACTTGGTATATGGTCTCTTCCTCAGCCCTATGTTGTGAGACGTCGGGAGCTTTCCAGGAAGACCAAGTGAGGACCAATGGCTTCAGAAGGGACACATGGAAGGAGTTATGAATCCTTAAGATGGCCGGCAAATGGAGTTGGTAAGTCACAGGACCAATCTGTCGCAGTACAGGAAAAGGTCCAATATAACGTGGGGCCAATCGCATGGAAGGAACTCTTAACCGGATGTGCCGAGAGCTAAGCCACACTTTGTCTCCTGGACGAAATCGTGGAGCTGATCGCCGATGCTTGTCAGCAAATGTCTTGGCGGTGTGGGCAGCTTTCTGGAGCATGAGCTGGGTGTGAATCCAGAGCCGCCGCAACTGTACTGCGGTAAGCTGAGCTTCCGGTGATGGCACCGGTAAGGGCAAAGGTAGAGGCGGCCTGGGGTGTCGTCCAAATATAATCTGGAACAGAGAGGTCCCCGTTGAGGAGCAGACATGCAAGTTATGAGAGAACTCAGCCCATGAGAGAAGCGATGCCCAATCGTCCTGGTGGGAGTTGATGTACATCCGAAGAAATTGTTTTAAGGTACGATTTGTACGTTCCGCCTGTCCATTTGCCTGCGGATGGAACGCATTAGTGTAGTCCAGAGAAATGTTAAACTTCTTACAAAGACTGAGCCAGTAACGGGCCGTGAACTGAGGGCCTCGATCAGATGCGATATGCTGTGGGCGACCATGGAGGCGGAAGATATGGAGCATAAACAGCTGGGCCAGGCGAGGAGCAGATTCTCCTAAAACAGAAGAATAGAACGCCAATTA
This sequence comes from Rhinatrema bivittatum, assembly GCF_901001135.1. Classification (NCBI taxonomy): domain Eukaryota; kingdom Metazoa; phylum Chordata; class Amphibia; order Gymnophiona; family Rhinatrematidae; genus Rhinatrema; species Rhinatrema bivittatum. The sequence continues at coordinate 256,705,975 of NC_042622.1, read as the reverse complement.
TTACTATGATTCCCAAGATTAATGGGAATAAATTGATCCCTAAGTCATGAAGAAGTCCATCTGCCCTTTCCATTATGGCTTTAACTATACCAACAGCTGTTTTAACTATTCCACCCACTAATCCAGAGAAAGCATGACCCAGGGCATTAGAGAATACCTCTGACTTCAGAAGCTCTTCCAGGATCAGCTCCCATTCAGTAGCTATTAGTTCAGGCTGCCAGCCTGAAGTCCCAACTTTAGGCTGGCAGCCCTGGTGCTGCCTTGGAGGAAGAAGGTCTCATGATTGGAGAGCATCAACCTGGTGTAGCAGGAAAGGATCCTGTAGTAAGGACCTGCTCTCCAGGTGATGCACTATCCTTTCGTACCGAGGATATCTCCCCAAGGCCTACTGCCCAGGAGGGAAGGGTTAGGTCGGCCGTCATAGCAGGTGATTCGATTATTAGGAATGTCGACAGCTGGGTGGCTGGTGGGCGTGAGGATCGCCTGGTAACATGCCTACCTGGTGCGAAGGTGGCGGACCTCACGCGTCATCTAGATAGGATTTTAGACAGTGCTGGGGAGGAGCCGGCTGTCGTGGTGCATGTGGGCACCAACGACATAGGAAAATGTGGGAGGGAGGTTCTGGAAGCCAATTTAAACTCTTAGGTAGAAAACTTAAATCCAGAACCTCCAGGGTAGCATTCTCTGAAATGCTCCCTGTTCCACGCGCAGGTCACCAGAGGCAGGCGGAGCTCCAGAGTCTCAATGCGTGGATGAGACGATGGTGCAAGGAAGAGGGATTCAGTTTTGTTAGGAACTGGGGAACCTTTTGGGGAAGGGGTAATCTCTTCCAAAGGGATGGGCTCCACCTTAACTAAGGTGGAACCAGACTGCTGGCGCTAAACTTTAAAAAGGAGATAGAGCAGCTTTTAAACTAGAACAAAGGGGAAAGCCAACATTCGCTCAGCAGCGCATGGTTCGGAGAGAGGTATCTTCAAAGGATACTAATGATGCATTAGAATTAGGGCATCCCAACAGTGAGGTTCCAATAATTAGAAAAATAGTCCAAGTGCCTGTAACTAAAAACTCACCTGAGCTAAAAAATTCTAACTTATCCCTATCAATTAAAAAGCAGAATGAAAATACAAACAAAAAACAAACTTTGAAATGTTTGTATGCTAATGCCAGAAGTCTAAGAAGTAAGATGGGAGAATTAGAATGTATAGCAGTGAATGATGACATAGACTTAATTGGCATCTCAGAGACATGGTGGAAAGAGGATAACCAATGGGACAGTGCTATACCGGGGTACAAATTATATCGCAATGACAGAGAGGAGCACTCGGGAGGAGGTGTGGCGCTTTATGTCCGGGATGGCATAGAGTCCAACAGGATAAACATCCTGCATGAGACTAAATGCACAATTGAATCTTTATGGGTAGAAATCCCTTGTGTGTCAGGGAAGACTATAGTGATAGGAGTATACTACCGTCCACCTGGTCAAGATGGTGAGACTGACAGTGAAATGCTAAGAGAAATTAGGGAAGCTAACCAAATTGGTAGTGCAGTAATAATGGGAGACTTCAATTACCCCAATATTGACTGTGTAAATGTATCATCGGGACATGCTATAGAGATAAAGTTCCTGGATGGAATAAATGATAGCTTTATGGAGCAATTGGTTCAGGAACCGACAAGAGAGGGAGCAATTTTAGATCTAATTCTCAGTGGAGCACAAGATTTGGTGAGAGAGGTAACAGTGGTGGGGCCGCTTATCAATAGTGATCATAATATGATCAAATTTGAATTAACGACTGGAAGGGGGACAGTAAGCAAATCCACGGCTCTCGTGCTAAACTTTCAAAAGGGAAACTTTGATAAAATGAGAAAAATAGAAAAAAACTGAAAGGAGCAGCTACAAAAGTAAAAAGTGTGTAAGAGGCGTGGTCATTGTTAAAAAAAATACCATCCTAGAAGCACAATCCAGATGTATTCCACACATTAAGAAAGGTGAAAAGCAGGCAAAACGGGGAGGGGAGGTGAAAGAAGCTATTTTAGCCAAAAGATCTTCATTCAAACATTGGAAGAAGGATCCAACAGAGGAAAATAGGAAAATGCATAAACGTTGGCAAATTAAATGTAAGACATTGATAAGACAAGCTAAGAGAGAATTTGAAAAGAAGTTGGCCATAGAGGCAAAAACTCACAGTAAAAACATTTTAAAATATATCCGAAGCAGAAAGCCTGTGAGGGAGTCAGTTGGACCGTTAGATGATCGAGGGGTTAAAGGGGCACTTAGAGAAGATAAGGCCATCGCGGAAAGATTAAATGATTTCTTTTCTTCGGTGTTTACTGAAGAGGATGTTGGGGAGGTACCCGTACTGGAGAAGGTTTTCATGGGTAATGATTCAGATGGACTGAATCAAATCACGGTGAACCTAGAAGATGTGGTAGACCTGATTGATAAACTGAAGAGTAGTAAATCACCTGGACCGGATTGTTTACACCCCAGAGTTCTGAAGGAACTAAAAAATGAAATTTCAGACCTATTAGTAAAAATTTGTAACCTATCATTAAAATCATTCATTGTACCTGAAGACTGGAGGATAGCTAATGTAACTCCCATATTTAAAAAGGGCTCCAGGGGAGATCCGGGAAATTACAGACCAGTTAGCCTGACTTCAGTGCCAGGAAAAATAGTGGAAAGTGTTCTAAACATCAAAATCACAGAACATAAAGAAAGACATGGTTTAATGGAACAAAGTCAGCATGGCTTTACCCAAGGCAAGTCTTGCCTCACAAATCTGCTTCACGTTTTTGAAGGAGTTAATAAACATGTGGATAAAGGTGAACCGGTAGATGTAGTGTACTTGGATTTTCAGAAGGCATTTGACAAAGTTCCTCATGAGAGGCTTCTAGGAAAAGTAAAAAGTCATGGGATAGGTGACGATGTCCTTTCGTGGATTGTGATAAATTGCAGGAAGACCTTGTGAGGCTGGAAAATTGGGCATCTAAATGGCAGATGAAATTTAATGTGGACAAGTGCAAGGTGATGTATATAGGGAAAAATAACCCATGCTATAGTTACACAATGTTAGGTTCCATATTAGGTGCTACTACCCAAGAAAGAGATCTAGGCGTCATAGTGGATAACACATTGAAATCATCGGTTCAGTGTACTGCGGCAGTCAAAATATATTTTCAAATGCCTTGGCCACTTCACGACCTGTTTTTGTTTTTAGGCTCACAACCCATGCGTATTTTGACAAAACATCTATTACCGCCAAAACGTATTTGTAGCCGCTGTTATAACCAGACAAAGCGGTCAGGTCAACCAGATCAGCTTGCCATTGTGCATCCACATCAGACACTTTGGTTTTATTTCTTTTAAAATGTACCCTAGCAGGTTTGTGTAGTGAATAAACATCTTGATCTGTAAGCAAAGCAATCACTTGTTTTTTGGTCACTGTCTGATTACATGTTTAGCAGCCTGAAAAAGAGGATTTATACCAGCAAAATTAACTACAGTGCCTGGTTCATAATTCATTTTATTTAAGATCTGCTGGTGCATGGCTCTTTTGTATGGCTGTAAAAACAGAGCCTGTTTTTTTAAAAGAAAACTAAATCCTTGTTTTATTCACTTTTGAAGCTCCACAACTTCCAATACCCAACACCCTGCTGTTAATTATCCTCTGCTTAGATTTCACTCTGCCAGGATAGGGGTGGTTGGGGCATACATATCTACAGTGAGGGGAGGAGGGAAGGGGGTGAGATTCTTCCTGTCTCTGTGTACAGAATGAGACACAGCTTCCTGCCACCTCACAGCTAGTAATTTTTAAAACAGAGGGTCTAGAAAAAAAAAGCATGCTTCCAGCTCTGTCATCATTAAAAAGCGACAGGGACATTTATTTATTTATTTATTTATTTATTTAGGGTTTTTATATACCGGCATTCGAGAACGCAGTCCCATCATGCTGGTTCACATTAAAACAAGTGTGCATCGTAAACAAAACTAAAACAATGGTGCGGAAAAAGGCAGTTACAAATAACAGGGAGATTAGAACTTGGCAGAGAGAGAAGAGAAAGGACAGGTTATTAATTCAAACATGTAACGATAGTGTAAAATAATATAAAATTCAAACAAGAAGGTTAGTCATGGTGTATGTGAAGGTAAGGATTGGCGTGGAAGGTAGATCAGTTTGAGTCCGGGAATGCTTGTGTGAATATCCATGTCTTTAGTCTTTTTTTGAAGGTTGAGATGCATGTTTCAAGTCTGAGGTTTGAAGGGATAGAGTTCCATAACGGTGGAATGGCTGTAGAGAATGCCCGATCTCTTAGTGTGATGTGTCTGGTAGATTTGGACGGTGGTACCTGTAGCGATCCTTTGTATGCATCTCTTGTTGGTCTTGTTGAATTATGTAGTTGGAGAGGGATCTGTATGTCGATGGGAGCCAGTAGGTGGATATTTTTGTATGTGGTAAGGATGGCCTTGTAAATAATTCTAAAGTGTATAGGTAACCAATGGAGGCTCTTTAGGATGGGGGTTATGTGATCCCTTCTCCTGGAGTTTGTCAGTATTCGTGCAGCTGTATTTTGTACCATCTGAAGCGGTTTAGTATAAGAAGCGGGAAGACCAAGTAGGATGGTGTTACAATAGTCTAATTTTGAAAAAATGATTGCTTGCAGGATGGTTCTGAAATCTTGGGCATGGAAAAGAGGTCTAATTCTTTTCAGCACCTGTAGTTGGTAGAAACAGTCTTTGGTTGTTTTGTTAATGGTGGCTTTGAAATTCAGGCGATTGTCAATTAGGACTCCTAGGTCTCTCACTTGTGTGATTGTTGGTGTGTCTTGTGTTGGTGAAAAGGTGCTGTTCTCAGAGGTGATGAGCAGGAGTTCAGTTTTGCCGGAATTTAGTACCAGGTTTAGGCTGGTGAGGAGGAGTTGAATTTTTTGAAGGCATGTGTTCCAGAAAGTCAGCGTTTTTGCAAGGGAATCCTTAATGGGGATCAGGACCTGGATATCATCAGCGTACAGGAAATGTTTGAGGTTGAGGTCGGTAAGAAGTTGGCATAATGGTATGAGGTAAATATTAAATAGAGTAGGAGACAGGGAAGAGCCCTGTGGGACTCCTACTGATGAAGTGTGTTGTGAGGATTCTTTGTTCTGTAATTTGACCTTGTATCTTCTGTTGCTGAGAAATGATATGAATGTTGTAGGGGATGCATTTTTGGGGGGTGGGTTAGGTTTTGTATTGTACTTCTGGTGAGATGATCAAAAACAGCCAGTGTCCATTAATTCTGTCATCATCGTACTTCCAGTGAGATCATCAAAAACAGCCAGAGTCCATTAATTCTGTCGTCATTAAAAAGCGACAGGCCCTTTCTGATGATGTTCTAGGGGTGGTGGTGAGGGGGGGTGGACTTCTGGTGATGTCATACCTGTGAGATCATAGGGGGTTGGCTTGGGGCAGGGTGTAGGAAGGGCCACCAGTGACATCATAGGGGGGTTGGTTTGGGGGTGGGGTATGGGAGGGGGTGTGGCCAGGGTGGGAGGGGGCAGGAGGCATGGAGCTACACCCCAATCACTTCTAGGGGAGTGGGGGAGGCATGGGTGGGGCTTAGACCAGAAGTAAACGCTGATTGGCTGACATCATTTTTGATTGACAGTGTGTGAATTGAATTGTGTGTGTGCATCTGTACAGGGTGTGCGTGTGTTTGTGCGCAAGGCTGTAAGGTTTGCTTAGGGTACCTAATACCCTCCTATTGTCCATGGGTTCAATTTGGGGGTGTGTCACTTTTTTAAAATATGGATTGAGGTCACGTGATGTGATGAGCGAAGGAGGTTGTGTGTAGGAGAGCTCTGGGTGCTACGCTCCAATTTTACTATCATCCCGACATTGCAGCTGCATAAAACTTCTCAAATACATTGGAGAACAAAAAGGTACATGTCCATAACCTTATACATGAATCACTCCCCCCCAGGAATGCCGATTAGAGCTGGGAAAAAGAAAAAACGAAAACAGCTGAGCCCAAAATGGCGGCGAATGCAGCCCTGACCGTGCCTCTGGATCTTACACCCGCTGCGATGTAGAATTTCAAGGCTATCTTAATGGAAGCTCTCGATCTGAAGCTAGCAACTATCTCAACCCAAATTTCAGATGTTCGCATGGCCCTCGATGAAATCAACCCGCGATTCAAAAGGCTGGAGGGGAGAGTTGGCCTGCTAGAAGACGATAACCTAGCCCTCATGAGCAAAATCCTGGCCCTTGAGAAACAGATAGAATCTCACTCTACTAAGATAGATGACCTGGAAAACAGGGCTCGTAGGTCAAATATTCACTTGATGGGCTTTCCGGAAACATTGATTGAAACTAATTTGGGAAATTTCCTAGAAAGCTGGCTTCCGGTTGCACTTCATCTGCCAGAGATCGTCTCCGCCTTCAGCAAAGAAAGAGCGCACAGGCTGGGACAATGAAAAGAGGGAGACAGCTGACCCTGGCTGGTAATTGTAAAACTTTTAAACTTTTCACATAAACAAGCTCTCCTCCAAGCATAGTGGAAAACCCCAGACTTAGCCTATGATGGGAAAAAAGTACGGATCTTTCAAGATTACTCTGCTAAAGTATCTGGGTTGAGGAGGAGCTTCTCCCCCATCTGCTCTGCGCTATATGATAAACAAGTAAGATTCTGTCTTCAGTTTCCGGCTTGCCTAAAAGTGTGGCACGATAATCAAATCTCCTTCTTTGACGCGCCAGAAGCTACACAGAAATTTATGGATACAGCTCTGGGATGAGTGAGAGCGCCGATGGCGGCCATTTTGTACACAAGACTGGCATGGCGCAGAGGTTTCGCTGAGATTTTTGTTAGCGGCGACATCGCCAGCAATTTGATTTAAAACCCAAGAGTCTTACTCACTGTTCAGTTTTCTTTTCCGTTGGAGTTTCCAAGTTTGGTCAGCATTGAGGATAGTCGCGGAAGGAGGATGTTAACTTCGGCTGTGAATTGGAGTTGGACACACTTCAGTATGTATTGGCCCTGTTTGCCTACGGACACCTTAATACAATCGGGACCCTATAGTATAAACAGGAGACAGTATTCAATCTGACTGGACCTTATTTACCCTTGTTACTGTTGTCAGTATCAATCTATATAGAGATTAGTCTATAGTTTGTTTGTCTCTCTCTTCTCCTTCATAAAACATCAAGGCCCTTTAGTACATTTATTTCTGGAGGGCTCGAAGAGCGATTGAAAATTCATTGGTTTTGTTTGCAGGAGGAGTGTGGGAGCGCAGGGGCAGGCTTCTTCTTTGTCAGCAAGAAGGACGGCTCGCTGAGACCGTGTATAGACTATCGAGGCCTAAATTCCATTACTAAGTGGGACCGTTACCCGCTCCCGCTAATCCCGGAGCTCCTTGATAGGCTCCAGGGAGCGAAGATTTTCACAAAGTTGGACTTACGAGGTGCTTACAACTTAGTCAAAATTCACCCCTTCGGGGTGAAGAACACCCCGAAGGGCAGAGAGAGCTTCCTGTGGCAGCTGGAAGTGGCAAAGCAGCTTAGACCGGAGACAGTCCAATCCTTGCTCAATTTGTTAGCAAATGAAGGGCAGGCTAAATACCAGGATGTGATGATGTCACTCGGAGGGGACGCCCCCGAGGTTCCCGCCATGACATGGACATAGACGTGGGTGGCATGCATGTGCACACCCTAGGAGGCCCTCAGGAAAATCATGGCGAACACCGTCGCCATTGCCGATCTGGGGATGCCAGAGAGAGCGGCATGAAGACGCAGCAGCAGCCAGAGAGAAGGAAAAAAGGTGAGGCACAGAGGTCGAAGCTGTCTGAGACCGACGGACGCAACAGAGGAAAGTTGCCAGCAGCCCCTTGGGGCCTTTTATCATTGGTCCGCTGGTGGGATGGTAGATACTGGTGGCCTCGCTCAGCTTGTTGAACTTCGGCAATGAGCGGGAAGGTACTTGGCAGCCAGGAGAGGAGGGTGTGCCTGCATATGCATGCAACTTTCAGCAGCTGTAGCACCACCATTGGCTGTGGAGTTAAACCGCAGCGTCTCCAGGCTGGGTAAGGTGATGCAAATGAGAAAGTAACTGTGTTCAACTGGAAGGTTAAAATCCAGACAATTTCCGGACATTTTAGCCCTCTGTCTGGCTTCTGACAGTACCTTAAAATTCTGTACTGTCCGGAGAAAATCTAGACCGTTGGCAACCCTATGTGTGAGTGAGGAAGCTAGAGTGCGTGTCACGTGTGTATGAAGGAAGAGGCTGGTCTGTGTGAGGAAGAAAGCTAGTGTGAGTGATTGGGTGTATGAAGGAGGGACATGACTGGTGTGAGAAACATAGTAACATAGAAATAATGGCAGATAAAGATCAAATGGTCCATCCAGTCTGTCTAGCAATTTGCTTATGGGAGTAACTGCCACTCCATGCAGGTTACCCCCATGCATTCTGATAAAGGTAGTAAATGCTGCTCCATGCAGATTACCCCTATGCATTTTTATAAAGGTAGTAAGAACATAAGAAAATGCCATACTGGGTCAGACCAAGGGTCCATCAAGCCCAGCATCCTGTTTCCAACAGTGGCCAATCCAGGCCATAAGAACCTGGTAAGTACCCAAAAACTAAGTCTATTCCATGTTACCATTGCTAATGGCAGTGGCTATTCTCTAAGTGAACTTAATAGCAGGTAATGGACTTCTCCTCCAAGAACTTATCCAATCCTTTTTTAAACACAGCTATACTAACTGCACTAACCACATCCTCTGGCAACAAATTCCAGAGTTTAATTGTGCATTGAGTAAAAAAGAACTTTCTCCGATTAGTTTTAAATGTGCCCCATGCTAACTTCATGGAGTGCCCCCTAGTCTTTCTACTATCCGAAAGAGTAAATAACCGATTCACATCTACCCGTTCTAGACCTCTCATGATTTTAAACATCTCTATCATATCCCCCCTCAGCCATCTCTTCTCCAAGCTGAAAAGTCCTAACCTCTTTAGTCTTTCCTCATAGGGGAGCTGTTCCATTCCCCTTATCATTATGGTAGCCCTTCTCTGTACCTTCTCCATCGCAATTATATCTTTTTTGAGATGCGGCGACGAGAATTGTATACAGTATTCAAGGTGCGGTCTCACCATGGAGTGATACAGAGGCATTATGACATTTTCCGTTTTATTCACCATTCTCTTTCTAATAATTCCCAACATTCTGTTTGCTTTTTTGACTGCCGCAGCACACTGAACCGACGTAAATGCTGCTCCATGCAGATTACCCCTATGCATTCTGATAAGGATAGTAAATGCTGCTCCATGCAGATTACCCCTATGCATTCTGATAAGGATAGTAAATGCTGCTCCATGCAGGTTACTCCCATGCATTCTGTTAAGAGTAGTAACTGCCACTCTGTGCAAGTTGTGTGAGGGTGGAGGTTGCTGTATACAATTGTATATGTGGGTGAGGGAGGAGGCTAGTGTGAGTTAGCGTGAAAGAGAGAAAGAGTAGCTTATTGTGTGTATGTGTGAGAGAGGAGGATGGTGTGAGTGTGACTGGGGGTGAGGGGTGAGGATGGTGTATGTGTGTGTGAGGTAAGGAGGAGGCTGGTGTGGGTGTGTGAGGGAGTAGGTTGCTATATGTGTGAGTTTGTGTATATGTGTATGAGAACATAAGAACATAAGAACATAAGAAATTGCCATGCTGGGTCAGACCAAGGGTCCATCAAGCCCAGCATCCTGTTTCCAACAGAGGCCAAACCAGGCCACAAGAACCTGGCAATTACCCAAACACCTAGAAGATCCCATGCTACTGATGCAATTAATAGCAGTGACTATTCCCTAAGTAAACTTGATTAATAGCAGTTAATGGACTTCTCTTCCAAGAACTTATCCAAACCTTTTTTGAACCCAGCTACACTAACTGCACTAACCACATCCTCTGGCAACAAATTCCAGAGATTTATTGTGCGTTGAGTGAAAAAGAATTTTCTCCGATTAGTCTTAAATGTGCTACTTGCTAACTTCATGGAATGCCCCCTAGTCCTTCTATTATTCGAAAGTGTAAATAACCGAGTCACATCTACTCGTTCAAGACCTCTCATGATCTTAAAGACCTCTATGATATCCCCCCTCAGCCGTCTCTTCTCCAAGCTGAACAGCCCTAACCTCTTCAGCCTTTCCTCATAGGGGAGCTGTTCCATCCCCTTTATCATTTTGGTTGCCCTTCTCTGTACCTTCTCCATTGCAACTATATCTTTTTTGAGATACGGCGACCAGAATTGTACACAGTATTCAAGGTGTGGTCTCACCATGGAGCGATATAGAGGCATTATGACATTTTCCGTTTTATTAACCATTCCCTTCCTAATAATTCCTAACATTTTATTTGCTTTTTTGACTGCTGCAGCACACTGAGCTGACGATTTCAATGTATTATCTACTATGACGCCTAGATCTCTTTCTTGGGTGGTAGCTCCTAATATGGAACCTAACATCGTGTAACTACAGCTAGGGTTATTTTTCCCTATATGCAACACCTTGCACTTGTCCACATTAAATTTCATCTGCCATTTGGATGCCCAATCTTCCAGTCTTGCAAGGTCCTCCTGTAATGTATCACAGTCTGCTTGTGATTTAACTACTCTGAATAATTTTGTATCATCTGCAAATTTGATAACATCACTCATCGTATTCCTTTCCAGATCATTGATATATATATTGAAAAGCACCGGTCCAAGTACAGATCCGTGAGGCACTCCACTGTTTACCCTTTTCCACTGAGAAAATTGACCATTTAGTCCTACTCTCTGTTTCCTGTCTTTTAACCAGTTTGTAATCCACGAAAGGACATCGCCTCCTATCCCATGACTTTTTAGTTTTCGTAGAAGCCTCTCATGAGGGACTTTGTCAAACGCCTTCTGAAAATCCAAATACACTACATCTACCGGTTCACCTTTATCCACATGTTTATTAACCCCTTCAAAAAAATGAAGGAAGAGGCTAGTGTGTGTGGTTGTGTGTGTGTGATGGAGGAGGCTGGTGCGTGTGTGTGTGTACATGAGAGAAAGGAGGCTGCTGTGTGCAATTGTGGGTGCCTATGTATGTATGAGGGAAAAGGTTGCTGTATGTGTGATTTTGTGTGTGAGTGATTGTATGCAATGTGAGGAAGGAAGCTGGTGTGTGTGCATGTGTATGTAATAGGGAAGAGGTTGTTATATGTGTGATTTTGTGTGTATATATGTATGAGGGAGGACAGTGCTGTATGTGTGATTTTTTGTGTGTTTATGTGTATGTATGAGGGAGGAGGTTGCTCTATCTGTGATATTGTGCATGTGTGTAATTGTATGCGATGTGAGGAAGGAGGCTGGTGTGTCTGTGTGTGTATATATGAGGGAGGAGGCTGTTATATGTGTGATTTTGTGTGTGCGTGTGTGTATGTATGAGGGAGGAGGTTGCTGTATGTGTACTTTTGTGTGTGTGATTGTATGTGGTGTGAGGAAGGAGGCTGCTATGTGTGTGTGTGTGTGTGTGAGGGAAGAGACTGCTGTGTGTGCCTGTGAGTGCATGAGGGAAGAGGCTGCTGTGGCTGTATGATTGTATGCATGTGAGGAAGGATGCTGGTGTGTGTGTATGAGGGAGGAGGTTGCTGTATGTGTGATTGTGTGTGTGTGATTGTATGTGGTGTGAGGAAGGAGGCTGCTGTGTGTGTGTGTGTGTATGAGGGAAGAGACTGCTGTGTGTGCCTGTGAGTGCATGAGGGAAGAGGCTGCTGTGGCTGTATGATTGTATGCGTGTGAGGAAGGATGCTGGTGTGTGTGTATGAGGGAGGAGGTTGCTGTATGTGTGATTGTGTGTGTGTGTGTGTGTATGATTGTATGCTGTGTGAGGAAGGAGGCTGCTGTATATGTGATTTTGTGTCTGTGTATGTGTGTGTGTGTATGAGGGAGGAGGCTGCTGTGTGTGTGTGTGCGCGCAGAAGGAGGGGGTTGTTGGGCAGAAGCCTTACGAGAAGCTGCTGAGGGAGGACTTCAGCGCGCTGAAGCAGGCGACGCAGCCGGGATGAGCAGTAACACAGAATCGACCTGAATGTATAGGAAGCGTGGAGGAGGGGGGGGCCTTTCCTTTCTAGGCCTGGTCCTTCAAGTACCGGCGATGCAGACCCTCCGGGGGCTGGGGTGGCGGGGGGTCGAACACGGGGCCGTCGATGCAGGAAGGTGAGAGGACGGCTGTGCTGTGCCTCCTGCCGGCTCCCTCCTAAGATGCCCGGATTTCTGCACGGCCTCAGCCGTCCTCCGCCTCCTCCTTCTCGTCGGCGTCTCTCCTTGGAAGACTCCGAGAAACCATGCATGGCTTAGTCGGGAATGGCGAGACACCCACTTTGAACCAGGACGGCCGAGAGGAGGTAGGAAAGCGCTCCAGCCCTCCCCGATGCTTGAAACATTTGATGAAGGAGGTGGGTGGGGTTGGGGTTTTTGTTTCACTCTCTATGCCCCATGGGAAGATCCAGCCCACTCCCTAATTGCCCCTGCCAGGGCAGGTACGGGTGGACTTCTCTGCCAGTGCTGGGGGAGGAGGGGGTGTTCACCCTGGAGGATGCCTTGCCGAACAAGAAAGCAAACGTGGAGAGAAAACAGTCTTCAATCTGGGGTGGCTAGGACTGGCAAAGGGGTACAAAGACTCGAAATGATGTCAAGAACAGAAAGGGAGGAGGGTGGAAGAGCGATGAAGCAAGAAGGTTGTGCAGGAATCGTCCTGCACTCTGTGCCCTCCCACTCATTACCCATCCTGCGGGGGTGGGGTGGAGTGGAGAGAGGGGCGCGTTTCCCCAGCGGCTTCCGTGTTGGATGTTTTCAGCCCTAGTAGGATCCCCTTCCTCCGTGCCCACAACGGCCTATGTCCTGGTGCCATGCAAGGACGGGACATGCATCCTCTGCAATGCACCAGTCACCATTTTCACCAGAAAGTGCTAGGAAGGGGGACTGAGTTGGGGGAGGGACAGAGGGAAGGTGCAGAGCTGTGCACCGTAAGAGAGAGAACCGAGGAACAGCAGGCTGGTTCAGGGAGGGAGGGGAGCAAGTGTTTGTTTTCCTTCTGTTAGGCTCAGGGATTGCTGAGATTCCTTTCCAGCTGAGATTTTCAGTGCCTTGGCTCCACCTGTTCTCCTCTGTCCCCTGCTTAGAAATTAGCTTCTGCTTGCTGTACTGAAGGAGGGGGACTTGTCTTCACCCTGGATCCCCTTGGTAGTCTATAGAAAATACTTCATCACTGAAAGGGTAGTGGACACCTGTCCAGGGGAGGAAAGAGGAGCCAAAACAATGGCATAATTCAAGCATGGGTGGGGATAGACACAAAGGACTTTAGTAGCAGAGGAGGGAAGGAGAAGACCACAGATCAAATAAGACCAATAACAGTACAGTAGTAGGCACAGCTGAGCAGATTGGGTGAGCCAAAGGGTCCTCCTCTTCCAACTGTTGTCTGTGCTTCTAAAAAGCCTTCTTGTTTAAACATGAATACTAGTTGGGGATCTTTTTTTTTCTAATTTTCTTCCCTACAGTAAGACCACCAGGCACATCTTCCCCCTTCAGCAGTTTGCAAATTTTGCAACCCAGTAGATAGGAGACATATTGCATCTGGCCAGGGCACCATTTCAGGTCCCTTCCATTGTGCTTCTCTAATGAAGCTCTGAAGCTGAGGCCAAAGCAGTGTATTTCTATGGAACCTAAACCTTGCAATAAAAGGTGTTGGGGAAGGGGGAGTTTATGTTGGCAACCTGTAGGGAGGGGCTTGTTCAAGGTCTCAACCATCACAGTCCCAGCTCATAATCTGCAGTAGATGAAAGGGAGGAACTTAGATAAAACTCGGTACCAGATCTTCTGAATAACCAGAAACAGCCCACCTGGTTCTACCCCTCCCCTCCTCTCCTCCCAGATGTGAAATACTTTATCCCAGTTAGGTATCCAATCTAATAGCCAGGTGGAAATTTAAACATCTAAAACCAATTCAGGGTTCTGAGAGAGGCCGCACTGGGGTGACTACAAAACCTTGAAAAAGGTAAATGCCTGGTGTGGGAAAGAAGGCACCTGTCAGCCTTCAGGCCCTTTTGCTCATCGACAGCTGGTCTTGCAGCCTGATAAATCTCTCCTGTGAGAACTAGTGCTTGGCCAGCAATTAAATAATTATGGTAAGGACCGTGTTTCAGTCTGTTTGGAAGAGGACCGCACATCTCCAAGGGAAGAATATCTGCTGAAGTAGGGGGGAGAGGAAGTCAAGGGAGAGGGGTTAATCTCTTTTAAACGCCATGCACCACAATGGAGGCAGTGCATGTAAATCTACCTCCTGCATATTCCTTGTGGATATCCTGAAAATCCAACTTGTTAGGGCTGTCCTGAGCACTGGGTTGGGAACCAGTGCTGTAGGGCATCAAGCATGCATCTCTAGAAACAAGAAGTATTAGACTGCTCCAGTAACATAGGGTTACCACTAAACGGTCTTTTATTTCCACATATAAAAGGAGACTAACACGCTGATCAGGTTACTTCATTCCTGAGGAAATCAAGCCCCATCATACAGCAGGTCAGGATTTTGAGAACAAATATATAAGCGTGGTTGCCTCAGCCCACCCCAGTGAGCTGATGCTCTCTGGGAAACATCCTTTCTCTCGTTCTTTCCATGTACTCAGGAAAGCCATGGCAAAGTTCAACACATGAGCAGGCAAGAGACCAAATTCATTTTCTCACATTTTTAGGTGAAGAAGGAGGTGATCCCTATCTCCCATGAAGCTACTATGCTTTTTGACCAGGTCTGGCATCTCTCTGCCAAGTTAAAAGCTTGGCAAAGATGCAAGATTTTTCCAGAACCTGCTACCTCTCTCATGTCAGGACCAGCTCATAACCAGCTTGGTTGTTTGTAATAAATCAGCTGTTTGACTGGTGAGGTGCCCTAGGTCAGGAGTTTTCAGCGATGGCCGCCAACAAGTCTGGTTTTCAGGAGATCCTCCATGAATATCCATCAGATGTATGTGCATACAAATGGTCCAAGTTAGCAGTTCCCAGTCCATTCCTTTTCAGCTCCCAGCTAGCCTGCTTTTTAGGATGGCCACAGTGAATGTGCATGAGATAATTTTGCAGGTACTGGATCTCTGACATATGCAAATCTATATTGTGTATATTTATTATGGATATCTTGAAAACCCCATCTCACTGGGGGGTCAGTTGGACAGGTTTAGGACCCATTAGTCTAAGAGAAAGGCTAATTAGCAGAGCCCTCCAGGATCTAAGTTCAGAATCTCTTGTTCTACCTGCCCCTCTGTCCCCTGCTTGGAACACAACTAGCCAGTCAGGTTTTCTGGATAAATGCAATGAATATGCATGAGATGGATATGCATACAATGGAGGCAGTGCATGTAAATCTACCTTCTGCATATTCCTTGTGGATATCCTGAAAACCCAACTTGTTGGGTCTGTCCTGAGCACTGGGTTGGGAACCAGTGCTGTAGAGCATCACGCATGCATCTCTAGAAACAAGAAGTCCCCAGGAGATCCAGCACAGTAATGGAACTGAATGGCTGCGTGGAAACTCAGAGGCAAAACACCAGATTAGCACAAAGTTATATAGGACATCATGGGGTAAATATTCAGCTGCTGAGCAGCTTGTTAAGTTAGCCAGATACCCGGATAAGTTAGAGCTAGCCAGATAAGGGGCTACATTTTGAAAAGCTAACCCTGTTAGGGTGTTGAAGGAATCTCTAAAAGTTCGCATCTGTGAGCCTATGTTTGCTAGATGTCCGAGTTTAGTCTGCCCAGATAAGGAAGAGTGGTTTCAGTTTAGGCACAGCTAAGCTAAATTGCCCTTAGTGTGCTGTGCCAGACACCCAGATGTGAAATACTTTTATCCCAGTTAGGTATCCAATCTAATAGCCAGGTGGAAATGTAAACATCTAAAACCAATTCAAGGTTCTGAGAGAGGCCGCACTGGGGTGACTACAAAACCTTGAAAAAGGTAAATGCCTGGTGTGGGAAAGAAGGCACCTGTCAGCTTTCAGTCCCTTTTGCTCATCGACAGCTGGTCTTGCAGCCTGATAAATCTCTCCTGTGAGAACTAGTGCTTGGCCAGCAATTAAATAATTATGGTAAGGACCGTGTCTCAGTCTGTTTGGAAGAGGACCGCACATCTCCAAGGGAAGAATGGGGGAGAGGAAGTCAAGGGAGAGGGGTTAATCTCTTTTAAACGCCATGCACCACAAATTCAGCAAGCTGTAATGGCTGTTCAGTGGTGGTTTAAGAGCCGTTCACTTAAAAGAAGCTGCACCAGTTCGGTTCTTCCAAATACGGTCTTCTTTCTTTCTTCTACTATTGGTCCTGTTCCTGAGTTCTCTTTTCCTTTTTTTGCCCTAATATATTATTTTAATTTGTGCACTCTGCCTCAGCACTGAACTTGTCTTTGTGCAGGCTAGCTGTATTTTACTGAATTAGGAGAATTATCCAAAAATGATCATGCGTCTGGACATTTGAAACCACACCCTGGTCTCGTCCTTGGACTGGACATCTAAGGCCGAAGTAAGGAATTGGACACATCCCAAGGAAGGAGTGTGATTCCTCTCTCTTTTATTGCTAGGGGCACTCTGATAAACACACAATACTCCTCTTCTCCACATCATCTGCCACTTTCATAAATCAACATTTTTCTCTCACTAATCTCCACTACAAATCAGAAAAAGGTTCTTGGTTAGTGACGGGCAAAGTAGAACGCTATCCAGGGAGTCAAGGATGGGAAAGCCAAATTACCTTTCCTAGTGTAAATGGCTGATTTTGCAACCCAGATCACTTCCCCCTCTCTCACACGAATGCTGAGCTGTTGCCCAACCAGAAGTGCTGCTAGGCCCAAGAGACCCTCTCCATTTCAGAGCTGAAATATTTTTTTCAATTCCAACAGGCCTAGTCTGATCCAGTAATGAGCTGTCATCGCTGCCCTGACTTGTACATTATCTGATAATGGATGCAGCAAGGACGCTAAGTGATCCCAGCTGCATTTCCAGAATCTTACAAGACACACACAAAAAAAATTCCCAACAACAAGAGCATTGTGGGCCTTTTTAAAGCAGTCAGCAGGTAATTAGCACAGAAAGGCAGGCGGAGATTAGGAAGCAGTGATCCCCTTAATTAGTGGGGTGATTTGCTTGTACCCTTTCTATGCAGGCTCTCCCACCCCCTCACAAAGTGCCACTTTATTCTAGGACATCTAGGGAAAGGGAAAGGGGGTGAAGGCAGCAACCTGTGGAGTAATCATGATATGCAAATCTGAAGAGTGTACCAAAACGTCTTCAGTTCTGTGTGCACCTAAGGCTTCCATACCCCATCCCAGGATGGAAATATGCATCTGGAGTACACTTCACCCCTCCACCCGTTTGCTCAGGAGCGCCTCCTCTCATCTTTGATATGTAAAAACATAGAAATATGATGGCAGATAAAGACTGTATGGCCCATCCAGTCTGCCCATCCATTCAATGAATTTAGCATTATAATTCTCATCACTTCCTTAAAAATCCCCCTGCTTTCTTGACTTCAGGTACTGATTTTGTCTCCATGACGTCCACTGGGAGGTTGTTCCACACATCACCACCCTCTTTGTAAAGAAATATTTCCTAAAATCACTCCTGAGTCTACCCCCTTCAGCCTCTTCTCATGACTCCTCATTCTAGAGTCTCCTTTCCATTGAAAAAGGCTCACCTCCAGTGCATGGAAACCTTTGAAATATTTGAATGTCTCTATCCTATCTCACCTATCTCGCCTTTCCTCTAGGGCAGGGGTGGGCAATTCCGGTCCTTGAGGGCCACAAACCAGTTGGGTTTTCAGGATACCCCTAATGAATATGCATGAGAGAGATTTGCATGCACTCTGTCTCAGTTGTATGGAAATCTATTGCCCACCCCTTCTCTAGGATACACATATTTAGATCTTTAAGTCTATTCTCATATGTTTTAGAATGAAGACCACTGACCATTTTAGTAATGACCCTCTGGACAGATTCCATCCTTTTGAAGGTGCGGTCTCCAGAATTGTACATGGTATTCCAAGTGAAGTCTCATCAGGGACCTATAGAGGGGCAATATCACCTCCCTTTTTCTGCTGACCATTCCTCTCCCAATGCATTCATGCATCTTTCTGGCCTTTACCATCGCTTTATCCACTTGTTTGGCCACCTTAAGATCATCAATTACCCTCAGATCCTACTTTTCCTTAGACGATCCTGTTTAGAAGAATTTCACCTCCAATACTGTATCTTTCCCTTGGGATTTTGCACCCTAAATGTATTACTCTGCATTTTTTAGCTTTAAATCTTAACTTAACTTAGACCATTCCTCGAGCTTAGCTAGATCCCTCCTCATGTTTTCCATTCCTTCCTGGCTGTCCACCCTGTTACAGATTTTGGTATCATCAGCAAAAACCTTTCCTGACAGCCCTTCCGTTATGTCGCTCACAAAAAGGACCAAAGCCTGAGGCACATCATTAGTAACATCCCCCTCCTCAGAGAAAACTCTATTTACTACTACCCTTTGTTGCCTCCCACTGCCACTTTCTAACCCAGTCAATCACTCTAGAATCCATACCAAGGACACACAATTTATTTATAAGTCTTCTGTACGAAACTGTGTCAAAGGCCTTGCTGAAATCCAAGTACACTGCTTCTACTGCTCTTCCTTGAGCCATCTCTCTGGTCACACAATCAAAGAAATTGATCAGATTCGTCTGATGAGATTTACCTCTGGTAAAACCATGCTGCCTTGGATCATGCAATCCATCGATTTCCAAAAATTGTACTATCCTCTGTTTAGCAGCGATTCCATTAGTTTGCTCACCACTAGGTCAGACTAACTGGCCTATAGTTCCCAGCATCCTCATTACTTCCACTTTTATGAATAGAAACAACTACTCCAGACTCTAAGGAAACATAGAAAAGGTCAGCTAGCAGAGCTGCCAGGACATCTCTAAGTTCACTTAGTACCCTTGGATGTATCTCATCTGGCCCCATCGCCTTATCTAAGTATGCTCAAAGGCCATTCCCCTCGCCCCTATCTCTCAGGTTTCTGCTCAAAAGGCCTCTACCCCTCATGTGATTCCTCAGAAGCCCCAAACCCAACCACCTCACCTTTCTGGTGTGGGCTCATAAAGCCCCCATCCTCCCTCATCATATCTTAAATACATCAACCTAGGTGCATCAACCCCAAGGTGTGCACCTAGTTCCCTATTATCTGACAGTACACAGAGTGAGGCCTGTCCCTTCCACTCCTTGCCAGCCTACTGTATGACATACACCTATGCAGGGCCGGTTCTTTCAATAGGCAAACTAGGTGGTCACCCAGGGTGCCAAAAACTCTGAAACCTCCAGATGCTGCCTACCCACTTTTAAGGCACACTGGGCCAGTGCTAGCTTTTTTGCTGCCCTGTGTGAAAAATTACTGTGCTGCCCCCCTCTCCCCCTGATTCATTCAGTGCCTGTCCCGAGTCCATTAAATAAAGCCAAGCTCTGCCCTGTAATCTATATTTTTTAAAAGTGACCCCCCCCCCCATCCAAGAACCCATGGATAGAGAAGGGTATTGGGTACCCTAGGCAAAACTTCAGCCTTGAACACACGCCATTCCCCCCCCCCCCCCACACACACACACATACACATACACACATACACACACACACTCCCACACCCTTTACAAACACACAATTAAATTATGCATTTATAACAAATTTTATATGTAAAAGAACATTCAAAAGAACAGTCTTCTGAGGCAAAAATATGAGTTACAACATGCATATTATATTTACATGCACTCCTGTGGTGCCAACCAGAAAACTCTGCCAAAGAGATACTTGCAACTCCTATGGAATTAGACTTTTGTAATGTGTGCTGGGTGTGGGCTTAGCCCGCAGAAAGCCATGAATAAACAGAATTGCCATTACAATATAATGAACTTCCCATGCCAAAAAATTAAGCAAACTTGCTTTTTCCCGTCGATAGCAGGTCTGAATTAGCCATGCTGTCATGGGAGTCCAAAGCTCCCGATCACGTCATTTATGGTATATATGGTTGGACGTGATCCTTGACAGTGTGGCAGTCACCGTGGACAGGAGGATAGAGATTGCAGTATTGCTTGCCCTATCTTCGCATCCATGGCTGCTTGTTGATCAAGGCAGTAATGAGATGTGAAGGTATGCAGTGATGACCATGTAGCTGCCTTGCAAATGTCTATGGGTTGCACATTCTTCAGGTGTGCTAAGGATGTTGCTACTGCTCTGACTTGGTGAGCTTTAGGAATAGACTGTAAATGTAAATTCTGTTTGTGGTAGCAGAATTTGATGCACTGTGCTATCCAACTGGAGATGGTGCATTTAGCCACTGGCAGTCCAGGTGCCTTCGGGTCGTAGGAAACAAAGAGTTGAGAAACACGGGAATCCGAGTTCGTCCTTTCTTTGTAGTGTGTTAAAGCTCTCTTACAATCCAATGTGTGCAGTAGCTTTTCCCTATCGTTTATATGAGGTTTAGGGAAAAATATTGGTAATTCCATTGTCTGATTGAGATGGAATGGGGTAACTACTTTCGGTAGGAAGGATGGGTGAGTTCGTAGAACTACCTTTTGTTGATGAAATTGCAAGTATGGAGGATAATGGACCAAAGCTTGTAACTCACTAACTCTTCGTGCTGATGTTACTGCAACCAGGAATACTACCTTCCAGGTGAGGTATTTAATGTGTGCTGAGTCCATAGGTTCAAATGGAGAAAGCATGAGCTGTTCCAGAACTATGTTGAGGTTCCATGGAACTGGAGGTTTGGATACCGGAGGACGAATGTGTGTTAAACCCTTCATGAAACGAGTCAGCAATGGGTGATTGGATATAGGAATGTCATTGATTGGTCTATGATAAGCGCCTATGGCGCTGAGGTGAACTCTGATGGATGATGTTGCTAAACCAGCTACATATAGAGTATGAAGATAATCAATGAGCAATTCCGGGGAGCAGTCCAATGGCGGTACATCGTTGGAAGTGCACCAGGCCGAGTAGCATTTCCATTTGTAGCTATCATTTTTCCTGGTTGAGAGTTTCCTTGACTGTAACAATATGAATTGTGCTGAAGTGGAAACTCCTTGTTCTGTCAGAAGGAGCCTCTCAATCTCCAAGCTGTCAAGTGTAGAGATGAGTGTAGCGGGTGTATAAGTGTCCCTTGATCTTGGCTGAGAAGATCTTGACGATTCGGTAATAGAATTGGATCCTTGATGGATAGTCGAAGCAGGAAACTGTACCATGGCTGCCTCGGCCAAGCCGGGGCTATGAGTATCAGTTGAGCCTTGTCCGCTATGCACTTCTGAATTGTCCTTGTTATGAGAGGTATGGGAGGAAAGGCATACAGAAGGCCTGTCGTCCATGGAATGAGGAAGGCATCTTGGGCGATCCTGAATTGGCTTGGTCGTATCGAGCAGAAGTTGGGAACCTGAGCGTTGATCTCTGTTGCAAAGAGATCTATCAAAGGTGTTCCCCACTGCAGAAAAATATCCTGTACTATCTCTGTATTGAGCGTCCATTCGTGTGGATGAAAGATACGGCTTAGTCTGTCCGCCCTTGTGTTCGCAACTCCCGGTAGGTAAGTTGCTTGGAGGTGAATGCCATTCTTGTGAGCGTGTTGGAAGATTGTTAGGGTTTCTTTGCAGAGGGACCATGAACCTGACCCTCCTTGTTTGTTGATGTAAAACATTGCTACTTGGTTGTCTGTGTAGATCATGACCCTGCGTCCTTTCAGGTGATCTTGGAAGACTTTCAAGGCATTGCGAATTGCTCTGAGTTCTAATAGATTTATTTGTAGATTCTGTTCTGAGAGTGTCCATAATCCTTGGGTTTCGTAAGTCTCGAGGTGTGCACCCCATCCCTTGCGAGATGCATCTGTGGTTAGGACTGCATTGTGAGATGGGGGGCTGAACAACGCTCCTTTGGAAAGGGTGGAATCTAGGAGCCACCATTTTATATCTTTTTTCATTTCTGCAGTCAGCGATACTTTCTGCGTCAATGGTTGTGAATGCTGTTTCCATTGGCGTTTTAGACCCCATTGTAGGTGTCTCATGTGTAACCTGGTGTTGGGAACCATGAAGTTCGCCGCTGCCATGTGGCCTAGAATCACCAAGATTTGTCTTGCTGTCGGCCTCTGAGTATGTTTCAAGGTGTGTAGAAGTTGGTGGAAATGTGATATTCTGTCGTCTGGGAGGTATGCCCTGTTGCACGTAGTGTCCAGGCATGCGCCTATGAACTGTAATTGATGTGTTGGTTGTAGATGTGATTTCTGAAAATTTATCACCAACCCTAGTTCTTGTAAACAGTTTATCACCTGATGAAGGTGATTCAGTAAGATGTTCGGAGTTGAGGCGATTATGAGCCAATCGTCCAGATATGGAAAGATGGTTATACCTTGTTTCCTGAGATGAGCCACCACCACTATCATGCATTTGGTGAAAACTCTGGGTGCAGCCGATAGTCCAAAGGGAAGAACTTTGTACTGGTAGTGTTGATGTCTGTAGCGAAAGCACAGGTAACGCCACGAGGATGGATGGATTGGAATGTGCATGTAAGCATCCTTCAGATCGATGGAGCACATCCAGTCGTTGGTTTGAATGAGAGGAAGAATTGACTTCAACAATACCATTTTGAATTTCTCCTTGGTGAGAAATTTGTTCAACTCCCTTAGGTCTAGTATTGGGCGAAGGTCCCCAGACTTCTTTGGTATGAGGAAGTACGGGGAATAAAATGCTGCTAAATTGGGATGTGGGTGGATTTGTCGAATTGCTTGTTGTTTGCGAAGTGAAGCAATTTCCTCCCCCAATTGTGGATGGGAATTGTGAATCTTGAGTGTGGAAAGATGAGGCAATATGGGTTTTGTGATAAATTGGAGTTGGTAACCTTGACGTACTATCTCCAGAACCCATTGATCTGATGTTATTCTTTCCCAGACTTTCAGGCAAGTACGAATTCTGCCTGGAGGTGCTTGATGTTGTGGTGGCGGCTGAGTAACTAAAAAGATGGCGTTGTTTTTGCTGCAGTAGCAGGCTGTTGTGCCTGTTGCCTCTGGTTACGTGGTTTACCTCTTCGTTGATTTGAGGTATTGGTTTGTGGAGCAGGACGTTGGTAGGCAGGGTATGGTTGCGTACGAAAAGATTGATAAGATCTATAGGGTCTTCTGGCATATGATTGCCTACGGGTAGACCCGACATAGCGACGTGTAGTCGAATAAATAGGATGCGATGCTAGCGATTGTACTGCTAGAGCTTCGTCCTTTAATTTACTTACTGCTTCTTGGAATTTTTCTCTGAACAAATTATCCCCTGTACATGGAAGGTTTGTCAGCTTCTCATGTAAGTCTTCTCGTATCGAACTTGAACGTAACCATGCTAGTCTGCGGGCTGCAATGGCTGTTGCCGATGCCCTGGAAGATGTTTCATGAGCTTCGTAGATTGACCTCAAGAGGTGTCGAGAGCATTCCTCCATGTCATGAAGAGGCTGAGGTATCTGTTCCGCTATTGAGGAATGAGTACCTTTCATAGCTTGCATGCATTCATAGAGGTACTGCACCATGTAGAACTGATGTTGCATAATTCTTGCAGTTAACATGGAGTTATGGAATATTTTCCTTCCAAACTCATCTAAATATTTGTTGTCTTTCATCGGTGGAAAGTTGGTATGCAACTTTGTTTTCTTAAATCTTTGCATCGCCGACTCTAGTACAAGTGATGCATGAGGCAATTGTGGTAGAGTGTATAGTGACTCTTTCTTCATACGGAATTTTATGTCTGTTTTCCTGGAAACGGCTGCTATTGTATAAGGGGCCTCCCAGGATTTTTGTAAGACTGAATGTAGGATATCTTGTGGTGGAAGAGATGTTGGTTCCATCTGAGTATCGAAAATCTTTAGTAGACCGAGGGTTTCTGCTCTAGGGTCTGTCTCCTTCTGGACCTCTAGATGTAGAATGGTACCCATTTTTTGTAAGAATTTTGGGTATGTAAGGTGGTGAATATGGTTCTTGTATTTGGTCCTGCAGGTCTGAGAGACATCCCACCGATGATGATGGGGATGTTTGTATTGAAGGAGAATCTAAAGATATCTCCTGGATATGAGTTGTTGATGCTGGTTGGCTGAAATTGGGAGATGTTGGTGGTTTTGCCAACTGTTGTTCAGTCATTTGTGCTTTATGTTGTGTAGCATTGTCATCATCAGTATTTGTCATTTGAAATGATGATTGTAGTGTCTCATAAAAACCTGCTAAAGATTGAGACAGTTGGAAAAATGCTTCTCTTGTATGAGAGGGCATTACCATACGACTGTCTGGTTTTTGAGCGATATTTATTTGAGGTGAAGTTGTAGGAATTTTCCTATTTTCCTGTAGTCTATTGACTGAATTATCCCTTGATTCCTCTGAATCTGAAGAAGTGTTCAAGGAAAAAATGTGTACTATTTCTTTCTTTGAGCAGGTATGAGCTTTACGAGGTGATATAGAAGTCGAAGGACTTATCTCCCATGTAGCACTCCTCTTTGGTAATTTATTACTGTGGGAATGGCTTGAATAATTGTGATAGTCATCAGATGATGTATCAGAATCTGTGGTTCCAGTCTCTGGAGAAGAGCTGTGTGAAGGGTATCGTTTTCGCTTCAAGCTCGTCTTTAATTCATTTGAACAATCATGGTTTCCATGCGCAGATTTTGATCTATGCGCTGATTTGGATTTATGCGCGGATTTATGCTTACGCGCAGATGTAGAGTTATGCGCAGATATGTGCGTATGCGCTGCTGTAGACTTATGCGCACTTGTATATCTGTGCGCGGAAGTTGATTCATGCGCAGTTGTAGTATGCACATGTCTTTCTGATGCGGTGCGGACATGTGTTATCGGCGCAGATGTTTTCAGTGCCGTGCGCATAGGTTTCTTTGAAGTCGGCGCCGTACGCGTAGGTTTCTTCGGCGCCGTAGTCGATTCCGGCGCCGTACGCACAGGGGGGTCCCGCGCCGTGCGCACAGGGCTGTCTGGCGCCGTGCGCACATGTTTTCGGCGCGGTGGTTTTCCCTGCGCCATGCGCGCCGGAAGCTGTAAGGTGTGCGCAGACTCCATTCTCTGCGCAGAAGTCTTCGGCGCCGAGGATTCCACCTCCGATGAGGTATGTTGCGGCTCTTTAGGCACTGGGGATTTTAGAGAACCCACTGGCCTTTGTCTTTTTGGCTTTACCTTACCTCCTAAAGTGGAGGACTTAGGATCCAGCTGTAAATTTTTCCTTTTCGGTGGAGCCGATGAAGTGAGCGGGCCAGGCGATGAATGAGCCTCAGACGGATCTCATGAGGCGAAAAGTTCCTGAAGCCTGTAGGCCCTTTGTTTTAATGCCCTAGGTGACATTTTTGAACAAAACTCACAATTGTCTCGATTATGAGTTGGCCCGAGACATTTATTACAGCGGTCGTGTCCGTCCGCGACCGACATTATTTTTCCACATTGACAGGGTTTGAACCCCGGTTTTGACATTTTTAAATCTGTTTTTAAAACTGAGGAGAGATCAGCTCCGCATGCGATCCCACTCGCGGAAAAAACAGACTGAGGAGATTCTGTTACTTTCCTGCGCGGGAACACACGCGCAGCCGCAGAGAGCAAAGCTCTGTTCTCTGCTTTGACAAGCTCCGCCTCCAGGGCCTGATTGACAGATCCCATGACAGCATGGCTAATTCAGCCCTGCTATCCACGGGAAACAACCCTAACAATCTTATCTATGAAAAGGCAACACTGCACATATTACACCAGGCCCTAGAACACCAATAAAAGCTCTTATTAGGAAACCAGGCTGCTATAGATTCCTTCACAGAAATTACATGCCAGCAAAATACCTCACCTCTGTCACATATGCAGAACACAGAGAGACCCTGACCAAATACAGAATAAAGAGATTAGAAAGCATAAACAGAAATGTGCTGAGAAGAACTGAACTGGAAGCCACAACAAGCCAGCCTCTACATGCAGAGCAACAATGGAAAAACTGAAACATTACCAATCTTCATAAAACATTAAATAATAAAATCAAGAAATATAAAACATTAATCATAATAGGAAAGTCATATTCATAAAAAGAATACATATTTCAAACCAGTTAATGAATAGAATATCCAAAATTTCCCAAACACCAATAAAATATTTCAAAACATCTGATGAATAAAAAATCAAATAATTAAAAAATGTTCTCTTCCCCCCTAAAAATATTTAATATTTCAAAAGCGCAGAATCATCAAATTACACCCAATAATTAAAACTAATAAAGATTAAAACATCTTCTGCTCCCCATACCTGGGATCTTCTCATTTCCAGTCACCCTGAGATTGTCATGGTCTGGGGGAAGTAGGGCCACACAAATTTTATCTTCTTTCTCACACACATGCACAATAACACATTCATTCTCTCATACACTCCATCTCTCTAACTTACATAGGCACCCTCTCCTTCACAGATACATTGTGTGTGTGTGTGTGTGTGTGTGTGTGTGTGCACGCGTGTACCTATGAGAGCCTATATGTGACACATGGGCTCTCATAGGAACGCAAATATACACAAACACACAAGCACACAGGCTCTCACACAGACATGAGTGGCTCAAAACAATCTTCTGCCTGAGGCGAGGGAAGAGATGGCGCCTTCCCCCCCCTCCCCCCTTCCCCCGAGGCATGGCATAGCACAGGTCAAATCACTGAGATGGCAAGGAGATGATGTTCCCCTTGGAGTCTAGCCCTTTCGATGATTTGAAATGCTGGGAAAGTGAATAGACAGGGGTCAGAGTGTCAGTGATGTTTTTAAGAAGCTGGCAATCCTGCCACTCTCCTCGGAACCGTACCATCTGCTTCCCACCCATCCCCAGTATTTGCACTCTGGGGAAGTGGGAGATGGGTGAATGGTGAGGGTCTGTGTGTGGTGCTCCCTTTCAGGGCCAGTGCAAGGTTATTAGGCACTTCAGCGAACCTTACACCCTTGTAATCCCGCATTTTCCCAGCTCCCACCATGAACAATTAAAATTTTGCATGAATAACAGATTTTACATAAAAAGGACATTCAAAGTAGAGTCTTCTGATGTAAAAATATATCTTACAACAATATTTGCATGCAATGCTGTGATGCCAATGAGCAAACCCTGCAAAAAAGACATTTGGAGCCCACATAGTATATCTGGTCACCGCATCTCAAAAAAGATATAATTGCGATGGTGAAGGTACAGAGAAGGGCTACCAAAATGATAAAGGGAATGGAACCACTCCCCTATGAGGAAAGACTAAAGAGGTTAGGACTTTTCAGCTTGGAGAAGAGATGGCTAAGGGGGGATATGATAGAGATTTTTAAAATCATGAGAGGTCTAGAACGGGTAGATGTGAATCGGTTATTTACTCTTTCGGATAATAGAAAGACTAGGGGGCACTCCATAAAGTTAGCATGGGGCACATTTAAAACTAATCAGAGAAAGTTCTTTTTCACTCAACGCACAATTAAACTCTGGAATTTGTTGCCAGAGGATGTGGTTAGTGCAGTTAGTATAGCTGTGTTTAAAAAAGGATTGGACAAGTTCTTGGAGGAGAAGTCCATTACCTGCTATTAAGTTCACTTAGAGAATAGCCACTGCCATTAGCAATGGTAACATGGAATAGACTTAGCTTTTAGGTACTTGCCAGGTTCTTATAGCCTGGATTGGCCACTGTTGGAAACAGATGGACCCAGTATGGCATTTTCTTATGTTCTTATGTTCTTATCTATTGTAAAGTGCATTGGTTTTGGGCCTAGCCACAAAAAGCCATGAATAAACTGAACTACAATTACAATTTAGTAAACTCCGATAGCAAACAGAGAAAATCCAACCCGTGAAAATGCAATTTGCAAATATTACACCAAGCTCTAAAATACCAATACATCCCCTATTAAAAAAAAAAAACAGAACAAGACAGGCTGTTATAGATCCCTACACAGAAAACATACAATAGCAGAATACCTCACTTCCATTACACACCAGAACAAGGACAGACCACAAAATATAAACAGAAATGTTGCAGATAATCACTGAACTGAAAATTCAGTGAAAATTGCTAATGACCATTGCAGTGCAGCAATGGAAAAAAAGAAACATCACCATTCCTCATAAAACAATAAAATCAAGAAATATAAAAGTCATAATAGTAAAACCATATAAATAAAAAAATAAATATTTCAAGACAGCTGACAAATAGAATATCATTCTAAAATTAAATTCATATAAAAATGTTCAAAGTTCCCAAAAACCAATAAAAGATGTAAAAATAGCAGACATATGAAATAACATCAATAATAATAATAATTAAAACTAATAAGAATAAACAAAATTTATAGCTTTTCATACCAGGGAATTTTTGATTTCCAGTCACTTTGTAATTGGCCTGGAGTAGTGGAGGAATGGAGGGGGCTACACACAAACTTTGTCCACTCTCTCTCATATACACATACTTTTTAACACACATATGTTCATTTTCACACACACACACATGCTCACACTCTCACATGCATACACACAAGATCATGCGCTCACATGCTCTCTCACACACACACATACTCACTCACATGCATGCTTGCTCACACTCATGCTCATATTCTCACATGCTCACACACTCATATGTGTTCACACACACATGCACACTCACCTGGTCCCTCTTGTTCCCCATTCTTCTCACTCGCCACTTCTCTTTCTTTCCTTCTCTCCCCTCTCACACTCACCTTCTCCCCTTCTCACTCACCCCTTTACATTCCATCCCCTTTCTCACTTATACCCTCCTCTCCCCTCCCATGCCATTCTCTCTCACTCACACCCCCACTATCCCTTCCCTTCCCTTTCACTCCACCCACTGGGTCTCTTCTTTTTTTTCTATCCGTGGGAAGTGGGAACCCTGTGGGCACATCATACCGCTGTCTTTCTGCCAGCGGGGTGTGGGATCCCTGCCGGCACGTCATAATTTCAGCTGCTGCCACTGTCTTCTTCCTGCAGCTCCGTAGCCTGGTCCCGCCTCACCCCAGTGATTATGACATACATTCATGCCACCGCTGCCTCTGTCTTCCTGCTCGCAGGGCTGGGGATCCCTGCAGGTATAACATAAATATGGGCCACTGCCACTGTTTTCATCCTGCTCGCAGGGTTGGGAGCCCCACGGAGGAGTTTCTGGGGCTAGTGGGAGGAGGAGGTTGTGTTGCAGGGGTTCTGTATTCAGAATTTCAGCACAGAAAACGCAATTTGTACACAAATTGAGCTTTCTGTGCAGAATACATGTGTTCTGCCCACATTTTTCGGTTAGTGCGCTTTTTTTTTTTCACTCTAGAAGTATTAGCATTCCATTAGCTTACTGTTTTTATAGCACATACATTAAGAATCTGCGCTGAATTTTAATGCATGGTTTTTAACGCACAGCTGATTCCATCGGCCCCTAAGAGAGGGCACAGAATCAGCACCTTGCCTTCCCACAGAAGAGAGAGGGAGGCTGCTTGTGAAGTTGCTGTTTCTCATTTCAGATCTTGATCTCTTACTTTGTTGTTCTCCTTACTGATAAGTGCATTGTCTTTTCTTTTAATTTGAGCAGCAGAGGCCTCTGAAGCAATCCCTGAGCAGCTCCCTGTGCCGAGAGTCCCACTGGAAATGCCTGGTGCTGAGCTTGCTGATGTACGGCTGCTTCGGCGTCGTGGGCTGGTGCCGCCTGGCCAAGGTGACACGGCTGACCTTTGATGGGAACTACCGGGGAGAGTCCACCATCTACCACGACAGTCCCTGCTCCAGTGGATACATCTACATCCCTCTGGCATTCCTGGGCATGCTGTACGTCGTGTATCTGGTCGAGTGCTGGCACTGCTTCACCAGGAACGAGATGCGGCACCAGATGGACAGCAGTAGTGTCTATGAGAAGATCCAGAGGATGCAGCGCTCCACCCCATGCATCTGGTGGAAGGCCATCAGTTACCATTACATTCGGCGGACGCGGCAGGTAACGCGGTACCGCAATGGGGATGCCTACACCACCACCCAAGTCTACCACGAGAGGGTGAACACACACGTGGCAGAGTCTGAGTTCGACTACTCACGGCATGGTGTCAAGGATGTCTCCAAGGAACTGCTGGGTCTATCAGATTACCCTGTCACTAAGCTCCGCTTCACCAAGTGCTTTAGTTTCTCCAGCTCGGATGCAGAGACCTCATACCTGACCCAACGGGCCAGATTCTTCAGCGAGAACGAAGGACTTGATGATTACATGGAGGCCCGGGAGGGCATGCACTTAAAGAATGTGGACTTCAGGGAGCACATGGTGGCTTTCCCGGACCCAGGCCACCCTCCGTGGTACACCCGCCGGTGTATCTTCTGGGTGGCTTCCTTTTTCATGCTCTCCTGGCCCCTGAGGGTTCTGGCAGAGTACCGAACGGCCAATGTCCACTACCATGTGGAAAAGCTGTTTGGGATGGACGACGGCACCATGACCCCAGAGGAGGCAGGCTGCTGCAGACGGATCTCTAGGGTGAACACCATCGACATGACAGAGCTGGAGTGGCACATAAGGTCTAACCAGCAGATAGTGCCCAGCTATTCTGAGGCAATTCTGATGGAATCCACTGTGGCCAACAGCAGCTACACAACCTACATGCAGAACTGCCAGCGCTGCCGCCGAACAGTGAGCAGCAACTCCCTACCCTCGCAGCGTATCAACCGCTTGCCAAACACCCGCCTGCCTTTCAGCAGGAGCCGCTTCTCACTGGGGGGGCGGCTACAGGCAGCCCGGGGGGGTATTGGTGGCGGCTGCATGTTCCAGAGCCTGAGCGGGCACGTGGGCGACCGCTCTGAGACCCAGCCCCTGGAAAACCCGCCCTGCTACCGTGAGGCCCTCTGCTTCCCAGTGCTCATCGTGCATGCTGATGAAGGCTGCCAGGGTGATGGGCTGGGTGGCACGCAGAATGGCACTTCACTATGATTCCTGACCCTCGCCCCCCACCCCCAGGGGAGGAAGCCCAGAGCTCATTTAATTCAATCTCACCGTGTGCAAAACATGAAGGAAAAAAAAAATAAGAATTTTACCAGTCATGAGAACTGTACCCAGCAACTTAGGGTGGGCGAATACCCTTCAATTGCAAGCATTAACGTAAATGGGACCTTTAGGTACCAGAATGCCCAGACAGAAGTGGACTCTGGCCAGAAACCAAGTGGTCATCTGTGCTTGCTTGACATTTCACTGCCACAGCAGAGGAGAGAGGGTATCTCCCCTCCGCCACCACCATCACTAAAAGGTTCAGCGCCAGCACATGCAGCCATTTCTCTGGGTAACAGGCAGAGGACTTTCCTTCCAACCAGGATGTTGCAGGCTTGGAAGGGTGGGCACTACAGCTCATAACTGCTGGGAGTATGGGGAGGGCATGAAATGGGGGTGGAGAGGACCAGGATGAGCTCTGTCTGTTCAAATGAAGTGAAAAATAACCCACCAGAATCACTTTTTTTTTTTGTCTTTGGATTGTATTACAACAGGAGATAAATTTATTAAAAGAAAGACCCTCCTGAGCCCCTAGAATAAGGCTTGCTGAATTTAGAGATTGTAAAGAGACATCAGCCATCTGCCTCTCCACTCCCACTTTGGGACACTTTCCTATTAATAATAATTCTAATTTTCACTTTGTTTACTGTTGCTCATATCAAATTGATGGGTGTACGGAGCCGCCCAGGATCACTTCACTCTGACTAGCTGATCCAAGGTTTTCTGACAAGCACAATCATGGATGCCGCAGCCACCTCCTGGGCGCACAATGTGGGATCAGTAACCTGGGCACCAGCAAACTAAGTAGAGGTGAAGGTAGAGATTAACCTCCCTTACCCTTAGAAAAGCAGTAAGGTTGTCAGATGGCTCTACTGTTTTCTTCCAGGACAAGCTGATCCAGTCCTCCCCGGCATGTAGGGATTACTAGTTCTGAACCGCCTAAGAAAAGCAGGGACTACAAGGCCCAGCACATAAGCAGGGGGTGGGGGAGGGGAAGGGGGCAGCAAAGCCAGGACTCGATCAGCTTGTCCTGGAAGAAACGGAGCCAGTTGGTAACCCTACAGTTGCTGCAAAAGGATTAAACTGGAAGGAAGACGAAATTGGAGGGAGGGGTTGGGGTGGAATTAATGAATATTTATACACAGTATTTTTATTAACTTCCTGTCTCAATGCATTACTGCAGACAGTTCTTTCTGGCATTGGCCTCAGCCAGGTCAGGGATTTGTTTTTAACTATTCTCCATTTCACCCCTCCTAGCTGAATGCTGGTCTTGCAGTTATAGGTATAGTTTATCTGCTTAGTTTGGGTGGTAAGAACTAAGTAGGTCATTAGTGGTAAAGGGAAGCTGATTCACCACTAGCCTGGAGCATTTGAGTCGGGGGGGGGCACTGCCTCACCATGCTTCCCCAAACTATGCCTATGCTTGCAGTCCTGCTAAATGGAATCTGCAAGTCCCAGCTACAACCCCCTCATCCACCCCTCTGCCCACACTGACCCCTCAGGCCGATGCAATAAAGTGCACAAAAAAAAAACCATGCATCCAAACTGGGCGCCCGTTTTTTTCGCACACACATTCACCTCTCTTGGGCACTTGATGCAATAGGCAAATGAGCCACTGAGCTAAAAAGGACGCGCTAGGGATAAATTGTGTGTCCCAGCATGTCCATGGCATCAGGTGCCCAGGAGATGGTGTGAAGATTAGGAAAGCAGATACTCAATTTTATGAGCGTCTATTTTCCTAACCCGTCAAGACTTTTTTTTCCTTTTTGCTGCTTTTTGTGGTTCTTCCAACTTAATATCGGGCTGGCATTAATTTTTGAGGGTTAAAATGTGCACGTCAGGCCAAGTTGATGATGCTAATAGCATCATCAATTTGGCACTTACATGTGATGAGCGCTATTAACTACTTGCTAGTTAGGCCGCGTCCAAAATGTGTGTCCAACCACGGGTTAACCTATGCACTAGCCTGAGCACACGATATTGCATCAGCCTGCTGAGCCATTCACCACCCCTACCCAGCAAGGATTTCGTTGGCATTTTACATTTTGGAAATAAAAGTAAGCCTGTGTATCCAAATGGAGGCCTCTGCTGTGCTGATCATGGTTTTTGTACAGAAGTTAAAAAATAATTAAAATATACAGAAGGTAACTTTTCTATGGAGCATCTGATAAACATGGAAAATGTCGTTAGAAAGGGGCACAAGGATCCTCCCAGGCTGGTCTTTTGTACCGCCCTATTGCGTTGTGATCTGTGATCTCTCCCTTTCCACCACAGTGTTCCTAGAACTAAAAATATCGTAATGTCTCTCTACAGATCTTTGCTGTGACCACACCTTGAGTATTGTCTGCAGGTTTTGTTGCCCCAACCCAAAAAATATATAACAGAAATAGAAAAGGGAGCGAGAAGGGCAACAAAAGTGATAAAGGAGATGGAAGGGTGCCCTTATGAAGGAAGGAAGGCTAAACAGGCTAGGGATCTTCAGCTTGGAGAAGAGACAGCTGAGAGCAGATATGATAAAGGTTTATAAAATCATGAGTGAGGTGCAAAAGGTAAATAGGGAATGGTTATTTACCCTTTCAAACAACACTAGGACTAGAGGAAAATTAGGGGAAAATCAGAACGAATGTGACAAAATGCTTCTTCCCTGAGAGGGTGGTGGATTCCTGTATCAGATTTCCGGTACAGGTTTTATTCTCTCTTTCTTTCTGAATAATTCCTAACATTCACCATTTGACTCTATTATTATTTTTTTTTGAAGAGAGGTTGATCCAGTCCTGGCCTTTTCAGCAGCCCCCCTCCCCTCCACTGCATGCTGGGATTTATAGTCCTGCTTTTCCTAGAAAATAGAGAACTACATGTATCTTCAAAGATATCCGGTTAAGTAGCGCTGTCATTCCCCCCCCCCCCCCCCCCAAAAAAAAACAAAACACACCTTAATGTGCCCATGGCCTGTTTGTGAGCCTACCCACACATATATATTATGAGCCCTGTCTGGTGTTATCCGCCAAACACACCCAGCATCCGTCAGCCTAAAAAGAAATCCTGTTCCTTCTTCTCCTCTCGCCTACCCCTACCCTGTAGCAAACTTTTCCTGGTCTCATGTAAAAGAATCCAATGGAACTGCCCCCCGGACTTTCAGACACACTCCCCCATCCCATTCCACACCCCCCCCCCCCCCCACATGGGATTCCAGGAGCAAGGGTCACTCACCCACTCCCGGCAGCCTCAGCGCTGCTTCTGATAGACAACACTGAAAGCGTAAACTGAGCATAGTTTATGCTTCCAGAACTGCCTATCAGAAGCAGCGCTGGAGCCACCAGGAGACGGGAGTAGGTGAGTGATCACCCTCGCTCTCGGCAGGGATGGGTTTTTGCCATCAAGAGGTGGGATGGGGGAGTCCGGGGGTGGGGGAGGTAATCTACTTTTTTTGGTGACTGCAGTCCCGGGGGGGGGGGGTTTCACATAAGACCGGGGAAAGGTTGCTGTGGGATGAGGTGGGGGGAGAAGGATTGGGCTTTTTTTTAGGTTGAGGGATGCTGGGCCCGACAGGGCCATTTATATATGTGCGGGGAGGTTCACAATTGGGCCACGGGGACATTGGGGTTTTTTGTGGGGTGGGGGAAAATGAAGATATCTGGTTAAGTAGAAAGGTATCTGGCCACAGAAGGCTGAGTATCTTTAAGCCACCTCTTGAGCTAATATACTTCATATTCGCTATCCGGATAACTAAGTCCTTCCCTGGAACACCCCTTTTTTTATCTGGCTAAATTATAGCTGGATAACTGCTTATATGGCTATAATTTAGCCAGATAAATGCCTGAATATGGCAAAACTTGTGAGTTATCCGTCTGAATGACTTTTCAATATGAATCTCCTTACATCTAGTCCAAGGTGGAGTAAAGTTTCTAGGGCTAATATTAGTCTAAGCTGGAGTTCGGGTGCTGGGACCTGCACTCAGGATTTATGTGCAGAAAACACACTGGGCCAGATTTTATAACATGCTCGTGGGCGTAGATTTGTGCGCAACCCGGCGCGCACAAATCTACGCCCGATTTTATAACATGCAACATGTTATAAAATCCGGAGTCGGCGTGCACGAGGGGGTGCACACTTGTGTACCTTGCGCGCGCCGAGCCTAGCGGAGCCCCGATGGCTTTCCCTGTTCCCTCCGAGGCCACTCCAAAATCGGAACGGCCTTGGAGGGAACTTTCCTTCTGCCCCCCCCCCACCTTCCCCTTTCTAACCCGCCTCCCAGCCCTACCTAAATCCCCCCCACACCTTTATTCTGTGATTTACGCCTGCCTCTGGGGCTGGTGCGTGAACCCCCAGCACGGCCGCTGTGCCAGCGCCCCACCCAAGCCCCCCCTTCCCGCCCCTTTTTCGAAGCCCCAGGACATACGCGCGTCCTGGGGTTTGTGTGCGTCGCCGAGCCTATGCAAAATAGGCTCGGCGCGTGCAGGGACAGTTTTTTTGGGGTTACGCGTGTAAGTTACGCGCGTAACCCTTTGAAAATCTGCCCCACTTTGTGCACACACAGCATATTTTCTGCTCGTAAAATATTAATTATTTATTTGATATTCCACCTTTTTCTTCGGATGATGTTTAGGAGGATTGCAATAAGAAGTAAAGAATATTGAGTTCCTTGATTACATCAGTAATGTATTAGTTAAAGTTCAGAGAAAAGGTCAGTGGAGTGAGAGTCTTGCGGAAGGATTATTTCTAAGTAAAAGAGAAGAGATCCATATCATGCAATGGCAAACGGAGTAGAGTAGTGCAAAATACAAATCTGGTTATAGGAGTGGGTGTGGAGGTGAAACAGTAGATCTCAGGTGTGAGGAACTAGAGCTCTGGGAGAACAAGAGTGGGCTCAGGATGTGGAAGGAAATCTCTGCTGAAGCTTCGCTGAAAAACCATGCTTTGTTAATTTTTTCCGGAAAACGAGGTGGTTAGTTTCAAGACACAGGAGTAATACTTTGCTGTACCATACTTTTGGGGTAAAGTAACTAAATGCTGTAGTTTTGCAAAAGTCAGTTGGTCTGTGTGTACAAAAAACGTTTATGCACACAAAAATCCTTGTTTTATTTGTGTGCACAAATCATGAGTTCAGGAGACTCCTTTTTCCAGCTGGAGTTAAAATGTCCATCAGTCTATTCAGCAAAGGCTGAATGTACATTTTAACTCGGGTTTGCACACTTTTTAACTTTCAGTGCATTAACATGTCATTTGCTTACTTGTTTTTTCCTTGCCGGTTTAAAAGCTATGCACTGAATTTCAATGCATGGATTTATCACGCTTTTTCTTACATCGCACCCTCACTATGTTACAAAATAATTTGGGCGGGGGGAGGATTTTAAAAACAGCAGCAGCAGTGTGGCAGCAATGGCATCATCCAGCAGCACAGCTGTTAACAGAACCCCTGTTCCAGTCGGGATTTGGATTTTGAAGTCAGTCTGTTTTGTGGGGAGCCTATAAGTTCATTTATAGCTCAAAAATGACTCCCAAATAGGAAAAAAAAAGGTGAAATGCAACTTTAAGTCAAGGTGTGATCGGGCCCTCCTGTGGGTAGGGGTAAAACAACTTTTCACCAGAAGGGGTATTTAAATAAGTGAACTGGCAATTTCAGTGCAATAATCGAATACCACTAACAACTTTAAATGGAAGCATCCAGACACTACTGGCTGTTTGCTTCCCTTACTTCAGGCACAGCTGCTAAATCCCACTCAAGAGAAGAAACAGTTCAGAGTTTGTCACAGACAAAGCGGCCAAGTCTTTGGCTAGAAGCCCAGTAGCTCCCGAGTCTGAGGCTGCCATGTCACCCCAGAGCAACCTCTAGATGCTGATCCAGTGCGTTACCCCAGCAAATGCATGGATTTAAGTAATTCTCATTCTCTTGGGGAAAGTGATGGGATCAGCTTTTGTTGGCCAATTCCTGTCACCTGGCCAGGTAGAAGGTCCAAGCCTTGTCCTCATTTCTGGGTTCTGCTCCAGGGACCCATCGTTCTACATAGGCTGGCCTCTCTTCCTGCATATCCATAACCCTGTCTAGAGTCCCATTCATCCTGCTTGCATGCATATGCCAAAGCCCTTGTCCATGCTCGGATAAAAGGCGACACATTGCAAACATATCTCCTGAGCATTCTGGGTGGAAATCCTGAAAAGGAAAACTGTTATTGGCCCCTTAAGAAGTAGAGTCTGGAAAACACCCCCTCGCTCCCAGGAATACATTGAGCCGGGCTAGTGACTTAGTAGCCAATGATTGTGCACTGCTGTGTGGCGTGACTTTGACTCAATTTGCGAGTTGGGTTTTCCACACCCCGGGCTGGATGAGGATGCTACAGAGGCAGTGTTCACAGTCCCTGGGGATGAGAGTCTCAGTCATTTTGCAATGGCAACACCTAGACACTGGGTTTAAGGTCAATTGTACTAAAGGAAATTAGGAGGAGCTATAAAATAAGGGGGAAATTTAGCTTATGGCTCCAAATCCCAGTTCTAATGCATTGTGACTGCTGTGGCCTGGCCTCTATCCACATAGATCATACACTCACTACATGGGGCTCCTGTCTCATCCTGAACAAGAAAAAAGGGGTGGGGATTATTGGTTTTCTTTTCAAGAGGAGACTCTTCAAGGCATTTGTGGTTTTGGGGGGTGGGGGAGGGTCCTCAGAGGAGATAAATATTCAAGGCAGAAAACAGAAAAAAATTTCCATCCAACTCGTCTTTTCTTTGGAACTTGGAGTCGGCACCCATA
This sequence comes from Rhinatrema bivittatum, assembly GCF_901001135.1. Classification (NCBI taxonomy): domain Eukaryota; kingdom Metazoa; phylum Chordata; class Amphibia; order Gymnophiona; family Rhinatrematidae; genus Rhinatrema; species Rhinatrema bivittatum. Next base: position 256,668,181 of record NC_042622.1, on the reverse strand, counting down.
CTAATCCCCAGCTCCAATCTCTTCACCTCTCCCTCTGCCCCCCACTCCCCCACCCCCGCCACTCTTTGCCTCTGTCATGCTTACCCTGCCCTCCTGCAAACACTCCTCACCTCCAGTACACTAACTTTGCCATTTACCATTCCTTATCTTCATCCTGTTAACTCTGTTGCCCCCACCACCACTCCTGTTGATCCTTCTCTATTCTCCCTACCTCTTGTCATACTAACCTTGTTTCCCCCCTCCATTCCTACTGATCCTTCTATTTCCTTACCTCTAGTATGCTAACTCTGTCCCCCAGCCACACCTCTAGTGCCAGCTGAGCTCACACATTGAATTGCCTAACTCATTTTCACCAGCACTTTTTATTTTTTGGAGGGGGGGGGGGGAGGGAGGAGTTGGGTGGCAGTTTCCTCCTGTTCCTTTCAGGTTTCCAGCATAATTGGACCCAGGACTGGGAGCTGACATGATGAACGTTCATTTGCAACTATCGTGGGCCCTGAACCTGGACACTAAATGATCGTGGCTGTGCCCCCTTCTCTCCACCACAGCATCACCAACTCCAGGCACAGGTAGCATCTAACAGCAAATAACCAAAGATCTTCTATGCTTATCTCACGCTCCCTGTACATAGCCAGATCAGTCCAGACTCCTGGGTTTTGTACCCCTGCCAGCAGATGGAGACAGAGAAAGTTTTATTGAAACTGCTATGCAACTAAGTGTGCCACCTCCAGTCCCTCGGTATTTTTCTGTCTCCAGCAGATGGCAGATGGTGCAAGACCTGCAATCTGAAAAAAAAAAAAAGGATTTCTAGGAAGATCTACTGATCGTGGGATTCCCTCCCAGGGCCTGGTGAGGCTATCCTCCCTGGTTGAGTCAGGCCAGGAGGGTGTAGGTGATCCTTAGCTCTGTCCGAGAATCCGTGGGGCAGACATCTGATGGTCCAGATCCCTCAGCACACACGAGACAGCCTGGAGGACTGCTGGCAGCCCTCTTCTCAAGCATCAGAAGGAGCAGGAAAGTAAGCAGGGGATTTGAATTTTTCTCTTATTCCTGGGTTTACTTGGGCAATGCTTGGTGATCCTTCAAAAAACAAAAACTCAAAAGGAAAAGTTTATACAAGCTAAATCCCTTTTTTGCTCCTGCTGCTTGGTGTTTCTCGGACTGGTGACTGGGGTTCCCTCTTCAGAGGCAGGGCAGCTGGTGAGACAGGCTGTTTTTTAGGCGCACGCTGGAAGTAGGGACTGCGGCAGCCAGACCAGGAAGTCGGTGCCATGCCTCGCACTTCCATTTGCCAGGCCTGCTGAGTGTCGCATTTTTGCCTTAACAGGCGTGATCTTTGCTCCAAGTATGCTTCAGGTGGGGAGGACACATTTGCAGGGCCCTCCCTCTGGGTTTGCTCGACTTCCTCTTCGGTGTGTCAGGCCAAACCTTCCCCTGGGGTTCCGCAGATAGCGCGCCAATGGTGGCCATCTTTGATTTGGCCATGCGAAGTTTGCCCACCTCATCTGTCACTGGTTGGGACTAGTACTGAGGGGAATCGGATGCACTGTGGAGGGGAGGATTTCCCTCTGAACATTGGCGCTGCAGAGGGGGATCTATCCCCGGACCATGACTCTGAGGACTCCCAGCTCTTTTCGTATTTTCTGTTTCTGATGCACCAGGCTTTTTTAGTCAGGAAAGCATCAGGGGGGCACAGCAGATCATGCCCTCGTTCCATGGGGGACTTAGAATGCACGTCAAGTTTGCTTCTCCTAAGCGTAAGTGCACGGATAGGGTCTGGTGCATTTTAGGCCTACCCTTGGGGTCAGAGGACCCGCAGGGAGATACGTACAATTCCGAGTATCTGCAGGGGTCCCCAGTAGACCCTTCTGAAGTGGATCCACTGCAGGATTCACCGGATCCGGTTGAGGACCTGGAGGAGGTCCCTATTGCTGAGGGGGATGATCCCAAGGTGTTCTGTCTCTTTCACAGAGAGGAGCTCTGGCCACTGATTCCACAGGTTCTTAAGGAACTTGGAATCAAGATGACTCAGGAAGAGTCTGATTTGGAAGGAGCAGATCCCTTACTGGATGACCTACAGGGTCCATCGAGGGCGTTCCCTTTTCAAAAGTCAGTGAAGAAACTGGTGGTTTGGGAGTGGGATACTCCTGAATCTGGACTAAGAGTTGGCAGAGCTATGGCTAAACTCTATCCATTACACCTTGGAGTTGTTGGCTCTTCCCAAGGTGAATGCTTCGGTGTCTGCAGTTACCAAGAAGACTACTATTCCAGTGGCAGGCTCTGTCGCTTTATGTGATGTACAGGATCGTATGTTGGAGCTTCATCTCAAGAGGATCTTTGAGGTTTCGGCTCTAGCCATACATGTGGCACTGTGAAATAGTCTGGTACAGAGAGCGTGTCTGTATTGGGTACAGCAGTTGCAGGATTTGCAAGCTTCGGGGGAAGCTGTGGCACAGTAGGCTGACCATCTGGAGGCAGCGGTAGCTTATGATGCTGATGCTTTCTATGATCTTTCTATGATCGGAATTGTGGGGACCTCTTCCCAAATTTATTTATTTATTTAGGTGTTTTATATACCGTCGTTCCAAATGAAGATCAGAACAGTTTACAATATCACCATTTCTATTCTTATTCTATGATCACATATTGTGTGTTCACATTCACATTCTAGGCTAAAATCACAATAAATTTTTTGTTATGGTTCATATTCATAAAAATTCTAGGTCATCATAATAGTGAGGATATAATCTAGTTCATATATGTACATTTTTAGGTCAACACAACTCAACATATAAATTCTAATTCTACTTACAAAGCACTTTACATTGAGCATTACTTATTGCTCTCTACAATAACATTATCTTTGGTATTGATGCTGGTATTATTAGCATATTGGTATTTTTTTTTTTTGTAAGTTTTTATTTTTGCATGAAAAACAGATGTTACAACACAGGATCAAGTCAGAATCATTGACATGTACGTATAAACATATTATATAGAAACAGAACTATCCCCTATACCGCGGATCCTTCCCGGAACCATCATAGATAAAAGATACAGCGTGTAAAATGGCGAATAAAACGTATTTGAAGCACCCAGTGTCTTGTCTGATTTTTGAACACAGACCATCGATCCACATACATCCATAATCGATAGCATTTTAGCATATTGGTATATTATGCTAATAATACCAGCTTTTCTCAAGAGCCACGTTTTTAGTTCTTTCTTGAAACTCTTTCTTTCTGTTATCTGATATTTATTTATTTATTTATTTATTTTTGGGTTTTATATACCGGAAGTTCCTGTATAAAATACATATCACTCCGGTTCACAGGTAACAGAGATAACTACCGCCGGGTGGCGGTTTACATGGAACATATCAAACAATTGATCTATAATAAAGTAGAAAACAAACTAAGCTCAACTTTGAACACATAAATAAGGCAAATAATAAATAAGGCAAATAAACATTACATTAAAGCTATAGGACAGGGGGTTGTTTTCTCTTCTTGTTCTTAGCTCTCTGGGAATGCTTGAAGGAAGAGCCAAGTCTTGAGTTTCACTTTAAATGTAGTATGGCATGGCTCAAGGCGGAGGGCTGGTGGTAGAGAATTCCAGAGAGACGGGCCTGCTGTGGATAGAGCGCGTTTTCTCAGGGAGGATTTTGCAGGTTGGGTGATCAATCTGTTTTGGTATGCCCTTCTAGTCGGCTTTTTAGAAGTGTGTAGTTGCAGCTGGAAGGTTAAGTTGAGTGGGGAGATGCTATGTAGGGCCTTATGAATCATCATGCTGCTTTTGAACTGTATCCTGTATTTAATGGGAAGCCAATGGAGGTGCTGGAGGATCGGGGTGATGTGGTCTTTTTTTTTGGCGTTGGTGAGAATTCTTGCTGTGGCATTCAGGACCATCTGGAGGGGTTTGGTGGAGCAGGCGGGAAGTCCCAGCAGGAGTGAATTGCAGTAGTCTAGTTTCGGGAGAATGATGGCTTGGAGTACTGTGCGGAAATCTCTGTAGCGTAGAAGTGGCTTTAGTTTCTTTAAAACTTGTAATTTAAAGAAGCATTCTTTTGTAGTGTTGTTTACGAATTTATTGAGGCTGAGTCTGTTGTCTAGGAGTACACCCAGATCTCTGACTTGCGGTGAGGAGGTGTATCCTGAGGTGTCTGGAGAATTGCTGGAGGTAGGCGGGGTAGATTTTTCCGGTGCTATTATAAGGATTTCCGTTTTGTTAGTATTTAGAACCAGGTTGAGGCTGGTTAGTAGATCGTTGATGGTTGAGAGGCATTTATTCCAGTAGGCCATGGTCTTGTGTAAGGTATCCGTTATGGGGATGAGAATTTGTATGCCATCCGCGTATAGGAAATGGGTAAGCTTGAGGTTAGTAAGAAGGTGACAGAGTGGGAGAAGATATATGTTGAAGAGGGTGGGGGAGAGTGAGGATCCTTGTGGTACCCCCATTTTGGCTTGAATGGGATGAGACTCCTTGTTGTTTATCTTGACTTTGTATGTTCTGTTCTCTAGGAAGGATTTAAACCAGTTGAACGCTGCTCCTGTGATGCCGATGTCTGTTAGTCGTTGTAGTAGGCTAGAGTGATTCACGGTGTCGAACGCTGCTGAAAGATCCAGAAGTGCGAGAAGGCAAGGTTGGCCTTTTTCAAGATTGAAGATAATGGTGTCCGCTAGTGTGGCTAATAGCGATTCGGTGTTCTTTTTCTTCCGGAATCCAAATTGGTTATTGGTGAGGATATTGTTGTCATCAAGGAATTCAGAGAGTTGTCGGTTAACAACTTTCTCCATAATTTTAGCTAACATTGGAAGGTTTGCTATAGGTCTGTAGTTAGCAGGATCTGTGGTGGGAAGGTTGGGTTTTTTGAGGAGAGGTTTGAGCATTGCCGACTTGAGTTGGTTGGGAACTTGGCCTTGGGCGAGTGAGCGGTTAATGATATCTGCAAGTGGCTTGGCAATGATGTCAGGGATAGAACTCAGCAGGTTTGATGGGATATGGTCTAGCGGGTGAGAAGACGGTTTTATCTTCTTAAGAATGTTTGCTATTTCTAAGGTGGACGTGGGTTCGAGAGATGCAAGCTCTGCTGTGTATGTGTTGGGTTGAAGAACGGGTGCTATAGATGCTTGCGAGCTGTGGTTGCTTGTGAAGCTTGTGTGCGGAGATGTCCCTTTGAGAGGGGCTACGAGTGTGGTGATTTTGTTGTCAAAGTAGTCGGCTAGTTCATTGGCTTTTTTAAGAGCTTGGTCATCAGGGATGCTCGGTCCAGGAGGTTTAGTGAGGGCTGAGACATAGGCGAAGAGGGCTCTTGAGTCAAATGAGAAGTGGTGTATTTTTTTGGAGAAGAATTCTTTCTTGGTTTTGTTGATTTCGTTTCTGTATGTGTTAAGGCATGATTTGTAGTTGAGGAGGGTTGTTGTAGTTGGGTTTTTTCGCCATTGGTTTTCCTTGCATCTAAGCTCGTGTTTGCGTGACTTCAGCTCTGTGGTGAACCAAGGTTTCCTGTTGTCTTTGTCCGGTCAAGTGTGTCCCACTATGGGACACACTTGATCGGCGACCTTGTTAGTGATGTTGATCCATGATGATGTTGCTGAGTTGGTGTCAGTAAGGTCCAGATTCATTAGTTCCTTGGTCAGGTGTTTGCTGAGGTGATCTCCTGAGCACTGTTTTCTAACCGAAATGGTGATTGTTTGAGTTGTTTGGGGAGGAGGCTCAAAGATCTCTAACATAGATGAGATGATTCTGTGGTCGGTCCAAGGTACCGCAGTGCAGGTAGGGGTGGTGTGAGATGAAAGACCTTCGTTTATAAAGATAAGGTCTAAGGAATGACCCGCTTTGTGGGTGGGTTCTTTTACAATTTGTCTGAAACCCATATGGTTGAGGGAGGAGAGAAGAGTTTTACAGTTGGAGGAATGAGGTTGGACATCCCAATGGCCGGTTTTCCAGAGTTTAAGTGTTTTGCTGTTAGCTCTATGATTGGGGAAGGGTCTGATTCAAGAAGTCCGGGGGGAGCGTAGATTAGTGCAATAATCAGATGTTTAGAGTTGAATAGCGCGAATTCAATATTTGCTATGGAATTGGATGTCTGCAATGTCAGACCTAGCGATTTCTTGGCTGCTAGGAGAAGGCCTCCTCCTCTTTTTTTACGTCTGGGTATGGACAGTATGTCGTAGGTCTGGATAGGAAGCTGGTTGATTAGGGCTATGTCGGTGGGTTTTAACCAGGTTTCTGTGATGGCACAGATATCAGGTTTTGAGTCGGATAGGAAGTCATTGAGTATGGTAGTTTTCTTGGATATGGATTGCGCATTGAACAGTGTGAGTGAAAGAAGAGCCAGGCCGAGACATTGGGTTATGGGTGTCAGCATGATGGGCCTGATTCTCTGTTGGCGGTTATGGTAGGGTGTGGGGAGCTTAGGTGCTCTCCACCTTTGGTTGTGGATGATGGGGATAGTAAGTGGGTGCATGGTGGAAGGATGAGCGGGTGTGTAGTCAGTAGACTGGTGGGCCCTCTAGGCTAGAGGTATCAGGATGAGGGTGGAAGACTCCGAGAGGATCTAACACTGTGGGCACGTCAAGCAGCAAGAGGGTTAGGCCCGCTGTTAGGGCACTGCCTTCTCTAACGGAAGAGGCTGTGTTGGGCTTACCTTGAAAGCCGACTGGGATTGGGACCTGGCTTCTGGGCTGCTCTTCTGGGCTGCACTAAGGGGCGCACAAAGGGGCCAGCCCCTTTGTCGTGCTCCTTCGGCATGCGACGCCTAGACGCCGCGGTGGATTTAAAGGGCTCCTGGCCCTGCTGCTATTGGTGGCTGGTTTCGCTTGTTATTGGCTGCTTCCGGCCCGGAGGAGGGCTGAGGGAGGCGCCTCGGGTCACGGCTCGGTGCCTCATGGTCGGCGCGGAGGGCTGCCGGGGGCAAGGGTGCGATCAAGGCCTTACCCCGGTGGGTCTCAGCGCCGGCTGCGCAGGCCTCGCACGGTCGGTGCCGCTGGAGCAGGTAAGAAGAGGCTGTTTTCTCGTCGCCGCGGTGGATTTAAAGGGCTCCTGGCCCTGCTGCTATTGGTGGCTGGTTTCGCTTGTTATTGGCTGCTTCCGGCCCGGAGGAGGGCTGAGGGAGGCGCCTCGGGTCACGGCTCGGTGCCTCGTGGTCGGCGCGGAGGGCTGCCGGGGGCAAGGGTGCGATCAAGGCCTTACCCCGGTGGGTCTCGGCGCCGGCTGCGCAGGCCTCGCACGGTCGGTACCGCTGGAGCAGGTAAGAAGAGGCTGTTTTCTCGTCGCCGCGGTGGATTTAAAGGGCTCCTGGCCCTGCTGCTATTGGCGGCTGGTTTCGCTTGATATTGGCTGCTTCCGGCCCGGAGGAGGGCTGAGGGAGGCGCCTCGGGTCACGGCTCGGTGCCTCGTGGTCGGCGCGAAGGGCTGCCGGGGGCAAGGGTGCGATCAAGGCCTTACCCCGGTGGGTCTCAGCGCTGGCTGCGCAGGCCTCGCACGGTCGGTGCCGCTGGAGCAGGTAAGAAGAGGCTGTTTTCTCGTCGCCGCGGTGGATTTAAAGGGCTCCTGGCCCTGCTGCTATTGGCGGCTGGTTTCGCTTGTTATTGGCTGCTTCCGGCCCGGAGGAGGGCTGAGGGAGGCGCCTCGGGTCACTGTAGAAAGTTCCACAACTTGGGGCCCACTATGGAAAATATACGGTCTCTTCTTTGTGTTAGGTGTGAGTTCCGAGAAGAAGGAACTTTGTTTTGTGATCTTAGGGCTCTCTTGGAGTGTAGAGTTGAAGGTTCACTCCTAATAAACATGGGTTAAGGTTGTTGATATTGAAAATTAGAGTTAATACTTTATAATGAATTCTGGATTGCATAGGAAGTTAGTGCAGTGCTATTAGCGAAGGGGTGATGTGTTCGAATTTCCTTGTTCCTAATAAGAGTCTAGCAGAGGTGTTTTGAAGTAACTGTAGTTGTTTTAGAAGCCCTGATGGTAGGTCTAGTAATAGGGAGTTGCAGTAGTCCAGGTTCGAGAATATTAATGATTGTAAGACAGGACTTCCGCACTGTGTTGTTAGCAGTGGTTTCAGCCGATGTAATATTCTCAGCTTGGTGTATCCTATTTTGATTAGTTTTGCTTATGTGATTTTTCATAATGAAGTTCTCATCGATCTGCATTCCCAGGTCTCATACTTGATCTGAGGAAGTGATATTAATAATTCCTAGGTCTAAGGTTTGCGGTTTGATTATCGTGTTATCTCTCCTTAACCATACAATTTCAGCTTTTTTAGGATTTAGAATTAGTTTCAGTTGAGAAAGCTTTTGTTATATGTCCTTCATATATGTTGACAGAGACGACATGGTTTTTTCAAATGTTTTGTCGAAAGGGATGTAGAATTGTATGTCATCAACATATAAGAAAAAATTGATTCCTAGATTTGCTAGTAATGCGCATACAGGCAACAAGTAGAATTATGATGTCAGTGGTGCCTGCTAGTCGTTTGTTGTGGTTATGTACTTGGTTGGCAAACATGTTTCAAGTTGCAACTGGAAATGCTTTCTTTTAAGGGGAAGTTTTTGTTTGGTGACGACCTGGAGCAGATAATGAAGCATCTAGGTGAGTCCAAGGTACAGAAGTTACCAGAGGTCAAGCCTAAGGGCAGAAAGTTTGTGCCTGCATGGGCTAGGTTTTGGGACAGTCAGAGGTTTCGGACCCAATCCAAGAGTTCAAGAGGTCCACAGTGGCAAGACCCTGACAAGGCATCCTCCTGGAATCGGTCCTTTTGTGGGGCCAGGAGGCCTTCCCAGGACAATACAGTGGCTAGAGCAGGTGGCGCTAAGTCCTCACAATGAAGCAAGGCTGGCCCACTCTTCAGTTCCGGCAGTTGGAGGGCAGTTGGTGCTCTTTTTCAAGGAGTGGGTCAAAATTACCATGGACCACTGGGTCTTCCAGGTAATAAAAAACGGCTACGCTTTAGAATTTTCTTGTCCCATCAGAGATGCCTTTCTCGTGACCCCTTGCAGTCCTTTTGCAAAGTGGGCAGCAGTTCAAGGAACAGTGGATCACTTGAAGCAACTGGAAGCTATAGTGCCAGTTCCGCTAGAAGAGTAGCGGACAGGGAGATATTCCATCTGTTTCATGGTGCCAAAGAAGGACAGGTCTTTTCGGCCCACTTTGGATTTAAAGAGTGTGAATGCAGCCCTCGGAGTTCCCCATTTTTGTATGGAGACCCTAAGGTCAGTCATTGCAGCAGACCGCAAAGGGGAGTATTTAGCGTCTCTGGACCTGACAGAGGCTTATTTCCACATAACCATCTGGCAAGAGTACCAGAAGTTCCTCTGCTCCATGGTTCTCGGGAAACATCTGTAGTTTCAAGCCCTTCCCTTCGATCTGGTGACGGCGCCTCGTACATTCACCAAGGTGATGGTGGTGGTGGTGGTGGTGGTGGCAACCTTAAGAAGAGAAGGGGTGCTGGTGCATCCGTACCTGGACAACTGGCTCATACGGACGAAGTTGGATGTTTTTTGTCAACAGTTGGTGCAGAAGGTGCTGCAACACTTGTAGTCATTAGGCTGGGTGGTGAATGTTGCACAAAGTCATCTCATTCCCTCTCAGTCTCTGGAGTATCTGGGAGCATGGTTTGACACAAAGGAGGGGAGAGTGTTCCTCATGGAGGAGAAGGTATCAGGGTCAGGTTTGTTACCTGTTAGAGCGCACAGTGCCCCGGGTGTGAGATTATTTTCAAGTCCTTGGTTCCATGGTATCAACTCTGAAGTTAGTTCCTTGGGCATTTGTACATATGTGACCTCTTCAGAGGGCTCTCCTCTCCCACTGGAATCCATTGTTGTGGGAATTTCAATTCCTTTTGCTGCTCATGGGGGAAGCCAGGGACAGTCTTTCCTGGTGGCTGCTTCCGGCCAATCTGGAGTGTGGTGTAGGTTTGGCAATTCCGGATTGGGTGGTGGTCACTACCGATGCCAGTCTGTCAGGCTGGGGAACAGTGTGTCAGAATCAGGTGGTGCAGGGCCAATGGTCGAGGAGAGAAGCTTCCTGTTCTATCAATTGGTTAGACACGAGAGCGGTGCATTTTGCTTTACTTGCCTTTCTGCCTCGGTACACGGTTTTCCAGTGAGAATTCTGTCAGACAGTACAACCACAGTGACTTATATCAACCACCAGGGGGGAACAAGGAGTTGAGCAGTGGCCCAGGAGGCACAGGAGTTGATTCTCTAGGTGGAACAGCACTTGAGCAGATAGCGGCATCGCACAATGCTAGGCGGACAGCATGCAGGCGGACTTCCTGAGTCCTGAGTTGGATCCCGGAGAGTGGGAGCTGTTGGAGGTGGCCATGCATCTTGTTTGCAGGAGATGGGGCTCGCCTTCTATGGATCTGATGGCAACTAGAGTGAACACAAAGGCTCCACGATTCTTCAGTCAAAGACATCAGCATGGGGCGGAAGGCATCAACATTCTGGTGCTTCCGTGGCCTCACAATGTGCTGCTGTATATCTTTCCCCCATGGCCTCTGGTAGGCAAGGTGATACGGAGGATAGAGAGACATCCAGGACACATAATCCTATTGGCTCCAGAATGGCCTCACCACCCCTGGCAGGGCCCATCTATGGCCCCTGAGGCTGAACCTCAGGGGCCATAGATGGGCCCCTGAGGTTCAGCCACCTGGACAATCTTCTCCACCAGGGCCCCATATTTTCAGATCAGGGGGCTCACTTTTGTCTCACAGCTTGGCTTTTGAGAGGAGAAGATCGAGGGGCAGAGGACAGCCAGAAGCAGTTATCTCCACCTTGCTGCAGGCCAAGCAGTCTTCCACATCTTTGTCTTATGTGCATGTTTGGAAGGTTTTTGAGTCCTGGTGTGTGGTTAGAGGGTTATAGGTTCTATAAGCTACTGTGTTGGATATTTTGACTTTTCTTCAAGAAGGATTGGTCAAGGGTCCAGGTAGTGGTTGGGGGCTGTTTCCGTGGTAAGGTTCAAGGGTATTCCCTGTCTTCTCACCCAGATGTTATGCATTTTCTTCAGGGAGCGAAGAATTTGTGTCCTCCTGTGAGGAAGACTTGCCCGTCACTGGAATCAATTTGGTGCTTTCAGCTTTGTGTATGGCTCCGTTTGAACCCCTGAATGTTATAATCTGGTGTGGTTTTGGACCCCGGACCGTAGTGAGAGTTGGTTCCACCCACAGGAAGGAGCCCTGTGGGGACTCACTGCGGTAGGCGTGGCCTCAGTAGAGACAGACACAGATGAGATAGACATTATTGTACTGGAATCGTGGGAAATACCTACAGCATGGAGAGAAGACCCTGTCCAAAGTAGTAAAGCAGCTCAATGCAGATATTCCCGGTAGTGGCCCTCAGAGCGGGGTACGCCAGGGAAGTGTTCTCCTGATGGTAACTCTCTGGAGGGATCCTGTAGTGGCCCACAGCGCGGGGTATGCCGAGGATCAGCAGGTAGAAGTCCAGAGAAGTGCAGAAGGTCAGCAGAGCGAAGTAGATGATGGTACTTAACTCCAGAGTGTAGAATGGTAGCTGGAATGAGCATGGTAGTGGCCAGAGGCATGGGGTATGCTGGCAGTTCCTTCAGCTAGGAGGTAGAAGCAGAAGTAGTATTCACTAGGCTGCATTCACGATGTCCTGAATCATGAAGATAGGAATCTCCAGGCAGGAAGGCCCTCTGAGGAGCGGATAGCCAGAATGTAGCAAGGCCCCTGAGGAGCGGGTACCTAAGGCGTTCTAGTTCAGGAAGTAGTGAAGCAAAGCGTCTACAAATGGAGTGGAATAAGCAGAAAGGAAGTCCTTGCTAACTCGTAGGAAGCTTAGGCTGGCTGGGTTAAATACATCAAGCGGGTGACGTCATGCAGAGGGGACGCCCCTGAGGTTCCCACCATGACATCAATAAGAGAGGGCCTGGCGCGCGTGCGCATGCCCTAACTAATCCCCGACTCAAGATGGTGGACAGAATCGCCAACGCCATCCCGGGGACGCCGTGGAAGGTGGTGTTTGCAGGCTGAGGCTGCCACAGCCTTGAGAATCGCTGTAGCAGGGAAAAGAGAGGTGAGCAGCAAAGGTCGCAGCTGTCTGCGACCAAAGGGCGCAACAGTACCCCCCTTCTTAAGGCCCCTCCAGGGGGTTTTGGCTTCCTTGGGTGAGTTAGATGAAATTGTTGAATAAGATCCTTGTTAAGGATGTTTTTAGCAGGTTCCCTGCTGTTTTCTTCCGGCCCATATCCTTCCCTGGATAATAGGTATTCCCAATGCTTTCCACGTTAGCCTATGTCTAAGATCTCATCCACTTGGTATGTAAGGTCCTCTTCAGCAGTCAGAGGCTGTGGATCTGGGGTATTCTTTGAAAACTCTGAGAGGATGAGTGGCTTCAAAAGTGATACATGGAAGATGTGTATTTTCATGGAAGTGGGTAACCGCAGGCTGTAAGTTACGGGTCCCAGGCTGCGGAGAATAGAGAAAGGGCCAATGTAGCATGGAGCGAATTGAACAGATGGCAGCTTGAGGTGGATGAATTTGGTACTGAGCCATACCTTGTCTCCTGGCTGGAACTCAGGTGCTGCTCTGTGATGAGCGTCATAATATTTCTTGGCCCGTTGTTCTGCCTTCTGCAAAAGGCCTTTGGTTTGGACCCAGAGCTGATGGAGTGTGTCAGCTGAAGCCTGGGCTGCTGGCAATGGAACAGTCAAGGGTATTGGTAGCGGAGGTAGTGGCTGCCGGCCATACACTATCTGGAATGGTGTTGATCCAGTTGCAGCAGATGGGTGTGAATTCAGGGTGAACTCGGCCCATGGGAGAAGCTCTGCCCAGTCACTTTGTCTGGAGTTGACGTAGGAGCGAAGGAACTGTTTAAGTGTACGATTTGTTCTTTCGGTTTGACCGTTTGACTAAGGGTGGTATGCAGATGTCAGGTCAAGAGAAACATCAAACTTCTTGCAAAGAGCTCTCCAGAACTTTGCCGTGAATTGCATGCCTCTGTCTGAAAGGATATGCTTCGGCATACCGTGCAGGCAAAAGATATGCCGTATAAACAACTTAGCCAATTCTGGAGCAGATAAGAGTCTGGGTAATGCCACGAAGTGTGCCATTTTCAAGATGCAGCCTACAGTAACCCATATGGTGTTGTTTCCGTTGGACACTGGTAGGTCAACGACAAAGTCAGTCGTGATATGCATCCATGGTTCCTCTGGACTAGGTAAAGGCTGGAGAAGGCCCCAAGGGTAACCAGCCAGAGGTTTTTGTCTTGCACAGGTGACAGATTCCACCAGTAGAATCTGTCTAGGGTGGATAGCGTACGGGCTTGCCCCGGGTGACTGGCTAGATGAGCATCATGAGCCCATTTAAGAAGTTTCTCTCTTAAGGACCGTGGAACTACGGTCTTCCCAGCTGGAACGGAATGGGTAGCAGCAAGAATGACCTTATCAGGGTTGATTATATGGCGAGGTGCATCCGGAACATCCTCAACAGTGAAGGATCTTGAGAGAGCATCTGCATGTATGTTTTTGTCAGCAGGGCGGTACTTGAGTAGAAAGTCAAACCGATTAAAAAACAAAGACCATCGGGCTTGTCTATGATTAAGTTGTTGTGCATGTCGCAGATATTCCAAGTTTTTGTGGTCTGTGTATACAGTTATCTGGTGTTGTGCCCCCTCTAACCAAGGGCGCCACTCTTCAAATGCTAGCTTAATAGCCAACAGCTCTTTATCTCCTATGCCATAATTTCTCTCGGCAGGAGAAAAACGCCGGGAAAAAAAAAGAGCAGGGGAGTAGATTATGGGTATCACTGTTCTGGCTAAGAACGGCCCCTACACCGACATCAGAGGTATCAACCTCGACTATAATTGGACGTCGAGGGTCCGGGTGGCGAAGGCAAGAGTTTTTTTTAGAAAAGCCTCTTTGAGGGTTTGAAAAGCCGCAACAGCTTCTGGAGACCACTGCGAAGGGTTGGCTCCCTTCCTCGTCATGGTGGTAAGTGGTGCCATCAAGGTAGAGTAGTTTTGGATGAATGTGTGATAATAATTAGTGAAGCCGAGGAAGCGGCGGAGTGCTTTGAGACCAGTGGGTTGAGGCCAGTCCTGTATACTTTTGGTCTTTTGTGGATCCATCTGGAACCCTTTACTGGACACCACGTAGCCCAAAAAGGGAAAGCGCATTTTTCGAGCTTGCCGTAGAGACATTTATCACATAGTCTTTGAGGGGTGAGTTTCCGGCTTTGCAAATCCTAGGAGAAAATTAGTATGTCATCTAAACACACAACCACACATTGGTAAAGCATATCTCGCAGAATCTCATTCATCATATTTTGGAATACGGCTGGGGCGTTACACAGGCCAAAAGGCATGACCATGTACTCGAAGTGGCCATTGCGAGTATTAAGGCCGTGTTCCACTCGTCTCCTTGACGAATGCGGACCAAGTTGTATGTCCCTTTTAGGTCTAGTTTTGTGAAAATCGTGGCCCCCTGGAGTCTGTCAAATAACTCTGAAATCAGAGGTAAAGGATAGCGATCTTTTATAGTAATTTCATTGAGTCCTCTGTAATCTATACATGGACGGAGAGATCCATCCTTTTTGCAGACAAAAAAGAATCCGGCTCCGGCTGATGACTTGGGAGGCTGGATAAAACCCTTTTTCAAATTTTCTTGAATAAAGGCCGACATGGCCTCAGTCTCGGAAAGAGAAAGGGGGTATACCCTTCCTCTAGGGGGCTCCGAACCAGGCTTTAAATTAATCGCACAGTCGAAGGACCTGTGTTGTAGCAATACATCCGCTGCTTGGTTTGAGAACACATCTTGAAATAATGAGTATTGTGACGGCAGACCAGGGAGAGAAGTAGAGGTAGACATGCAGGGTATAGGTGTTACTCGCTTCAGGCATCAGTTGTGACAGGCCGCTCCCCATTGTGAGAGTTCCAGGGTGCCCAAGTCAAACTGGGGTGTATGGTCTTGCAACCTGGGTAGGCCAAGCACTATGGGATGAATGGCTTTGTCAAGAACCAGAAATGAGATGGTCTCAGTATGAAGAGAACCTGTACACAGGTTTATAGGTTGTATGGTGTAAAACTTCTCCTGGAAGAGGCTCGCCGTGTATAGAAGAAAGGAGCAGTGGAATTGGTGTTATTTATTTATTTATTTATCTTAAAGATTTTATATACCGACAACCGTTTGCACATCGTATCGGTTTTCAGATAACTTAGAACAAAAGTATAAATAGGCATGGCCTTTACAAAGAACAAAAGAACAATCAACAAGTATACAACAATCAACCCAAAAATTTAGTTGATAAATTCAACTGGGGGTAAAATAAGTTAGGAGAGGGGGATAAACAAAAATAACAATGAGAGAGGCTATGTACAGGGTTCAAAGAATACGTTCAATGAGATTGCTGATTCTTATTTGGGGGAAAGAACAGGGGAAAAATTTGGGAGGCCTGATATAATGCAATGAGATTTTTAGCGGTGGGTCACAGAAGGAGAAGAGTTAGCATGAGAGGATAAAGAGGGGTAGGCTTGTAGGAAGAGCCATGTCTTGAGTTTTTTTTTTTTAATTTGGGTGTGGAGGTTTCAGTGCGTAGGTCTGGGGGCATGGCGTTCCAGAGGGTGGGGCCGGCAAGTGAAAGGGCTCTGTTTGTTGTAGAGATGAGTCTAGTTGATTTTATAGAGGGAGCGCAGAGGGTTCCACGGAAAGAGGGGCGAGTTGGTCTTGTGGAAGTGCAAGGAAGGAACGGGGGGTTTATCCAGTTGTAATGTTGGGATGATAGGAATTCGAAGATGTTCTACCAGTCTCTTTAGAATAAAATTGCCACCTACACCAGAATCAATGAGTGCTAGGGTCTGAAATTCGAGAGTCCCAGAGATAATTGAGACTGGGAGAGTCAGTGGAGGAGATGGTGAAGTAAGACCTAGGAAGAGTCCTTCTGTGGATCCTAGGTCTGCAAATTTCCCAGACAGATGGGGCATGATTGAACCGCATGGCCAGATTGTCCGCAGTACATACAGAGACCTAAGCGCTTACGGAAGCGTCTCTCTTTGGCAGTAAGGTGGCTGCGACCTAGTTGCATGGGTTCGTCTTCTTCAGTAATGGGTGGAGGCGGAGTCTGCGGAGCAGGTGTAGGTCGTGAGCGTATACTCCCTAATGAATGTTTCTTAGGACTCTTTACCTCAGCTGAACTCTCACGCAGGCGATGATCAATTCTGCCAGCTAGGTATCAGGCAAATCACTTGCGGCCAATTCATCCTTGATACGGGAATGAAGACCCTCTAGGAAAATTGCACGTAGACACCCCAGGTCCCAATGAAGCTCTGAAGACAGGGTCTTAAATTCAATAACATAGTCCAGAAGTGGCTTAGCCCCTTGTTGGAGGTGCAAATGAGCGGACCCAGGAACCGTCTTGCGAGCTGGATCATCAAATATTGACTTGAAGAGAGCAAGATGGATGTCGGGGCTCTGATTGTTGCTGGTTTTGGTGAGTGCGTGCTGCGATCAGGACTCTCCAGGTCCCACCCAGTTTAATGGGCTTAGGTACATCCCAGGAGTCTGGACTGATCTGGGTACATATAGGGAAAGGAAAATTGGTTTTTACCTGCTCATTTTTGTTCCTGGGTTTCAGACACCCACCCATGTTTGAGGGGTGAGTTTCCTGCTCATTCTGTTTTTTTGTCTGTAAGTGAAGCAGAGATGTTATGCTGTTTTGCATGTTGCTTCTGTTCTAGGACAGAGTGTCCACTATGTTTCAGTGTCACCATCCTCCTGTTCATTGGGGAGAGGGGTGGTCTGTCAAATTTTATAGGTTTTGCATCTTGGCTTGCAGTCAGGTCAATACTGAGGGACTGCAGGTGGCACACTTAGTTATATACCAGTTTCAATAAAACTTTGTCTCCATCTCCATCCAGGGGTACAAAACCCAGGAGATTGAACTGATCTGTGGTACTACTGGAACAAAAATTAACAGGTAAAAACCAATTTTCCTTTTTACACCCCCCCCCCCCCCACACACACACACACACACCACCACCACTGAGAATCCTCTGTGCTTATCCCAGGCTTTACCCCTCCCTCCCCCACCACTGAGGATCCTCTGTGCTTATCCCAGGCTTTACTCCTCTTCCCCACCACTGAGGATCCTCTGTGCTTATCCCAGGCTTATCCTTCCCCAATGCTGAGAATCCTGAGGTTTTACCCTTCCCTCCCTCATTGCTGAGAATCCTCTGTGCTTATATCAGGCTTTACCCCTCCTTCCCCTGCCACTGAGGATCCTCTATGTCTGTCTGTAGGGCCACACGGCGAACATAAGGAAGTTGCAGGACTGTGCGGTGAAGCAGAGGAGGAGTTGTAGAACTACCCAGTAAACATGAGGGCTGTGCAGCGGCTTCCAACCCTCCACACAACAAACATGAAGAGAAGCTGCAGGACGATGTGGTTCCCAAACCACTAGGCCATACCAACGTTTGGCATCCTAGTGACTTTATCATTAGAGAGAGGTGTCAGAATGTAAACTTGGGTATCTTCAGGAACCGACAACTGAACTTATGAGCATAGCTTAGTTTGTGGAAAAAGTTACAGCTTTTGATGCTGGGGACACTATTCAGGTGAATTCATTTTTGAGGCTTCTATTTGGGAACCCTGTTTAGAATGTTGTGCTGATGGTGGACCCTTGGCCCGATGTGGGGTTGATGCTACCCGCAGGGCAAGCCCTAGGGGTCCCCGCCATCGGGTGGTGGAGCAGGCTAGGAGACGGAGGCCAACTGGAACTTCGCCAATACCAGCCCATATTCCCCTTAGGTTGAGCCCTCGGGTGCCGGGGCTGGCTGGACTTAGGCGGGCCTCTATGTGATAACTCCCAGTTGTAGACAAGGGCACGCCAGGAACCAGCAGAGGTATTGGAGGGCCAAGGACTGTCCGGACGAGGCAGGTTTCCAAAGACCCAGACGCCAATAGGTACAGAGGATAGCAGGTAAAGATAGGCTGAAGCCTGAGAGGCCAGGTCCGTAGGAAACAAGGAGAGTCCAAGGCAAGCTGGAATCAGGACAAGCGGCAGGAAGGCACAGTACCAGAAGCAAAGCTGAGGTCAGCGCCAGAAGATCGGGTCAAGCATAGTCCAGATGAAGCAGGGGTCAATACCAGAGAATCAGTCCAAGCGTAGCTCAGGCGAAGCAGGGGTCAATACCAGAGAATCAGTCCAAGGGTGCAAGGAGCAGACGAAGGGACAAGCAGGAACAGGAATCAGGAACAAGCAACTAGTACACGAGCAATCGTGGAGACCTGTTGCCAAGGCAGGGAACAAATGGCTGGGCCCTGCCTTTTATAGAAGCCCAGTGATGTCATCATCCGAGGTCGCCAGCTACTTTCCTGCCGTGGCCCCTTTAAAAGAGTGCGAGTCACACGCGCCTAAGCCACAGCCCAGAGGAAGCAGGGCAGTGGCATCACTCCGCGGCCCACCGGGTGCAAGGAGGAACCACGCAGGAGTCAGAGACGGCAGAGGTGGCTGCAGGCGCTCGGGGATGGAGGCAGCTGCCCACCGTTGCAAGCGAAGGTGAACCGGAGCTGGCAGCTGGATTCCTGGGGTGAGTGGACCCGGGCGTGGACCCAGCATGGCCGGGACGCGTAACAGTTTCCCCCCCCTCCCCCCCTCTCCTTGGAGGTCTGGGCTTGCCCGGATGGGCACGGTGGAACTGAAGGAGGAATCCTTTGTCCAGGATGTTACTGGCCGATTCCCAGGAGCTTTCCTCAGGTCCATAGCCTTCCCACAAGAGAAGCTACTCCCAACGGCGACCTCTTCTCTGGACTTCAAGTACTTCTTGAACCCAATATGTGGTATCGGTCTCGGAGGACACTGGGGATGTTGCAAGAGTTTTATGAGACGGCCAAGAAAGTATCACTGGCTTGAGCAGAGACACATGGAAAGAACTGTGTATACCCAAAGTGGGTGGTAACCAAAGTTGGTAGGTAACTGGTCCAATACGTCAGGTCACAGGGAAGGGACCAATGTACCTGGGAGCAAACCTTTGAGAAGGTAACTTTAGCTGGATGTGGCGGGTGCTCAACCAGACCTTTTGGCCTGGCTGGAATTCTGGGGCCAGGCGATGGTGTGAGTCGGCGGCTTTCATGGCTTGAGTAGCTGTTTGACGAAGGTGTTTATTCGTCTGATTCCAAAGGAGTTGCAGAGCATCGGCAGTGGCTTGAGCTGCTGGGGAAGGCACTGTCAATGGAACTGGTAAGGGGAGTCGCGGTCGTTTGCCGTAGACTATGGAGAAGGGTGAAGCTCCAGTGGCAGCTGCCACATGGGACTTGTGTGAGAATTCCACCCACGGTAAGAGTTCTGCCCAATTATCTTGTTGATCATTGGAGTAAGACCGCAGGAAGTTCTTCAGAGAGCGATTGGTACGCTCAGCCTGGCTGGTGGCTTGCGAATGGTATGCTGTCGTCAGGCTGATATTTATACCAAATTTCCTGCAGAGGGAGCGCCAGTAGCTAGCTATGAATTGAGGTCCTCTGTCTGTGGCAATGTTTGTGGGCAAGCCATGGAGTCGAAACACGTGTTGGAAAAAGAGACGTGCGAGCTCTGGGGCCGAGGGCAAGGCAGGCAGAGGCACAAAATGGGCCACCTTGGAGAAGCAGTCTATGATGACCCAGATTACAGTGTTTCCCTTGGATGGCGGTAAGTCTACGACAAAATCCGTAGAAAGATGAGTCCACAGCTCTTAGGGTGCAGGCAATGGTTGGAGAAGGCCCCAAGGACAGCCAACTGGATGCTTTTGCTGGGCAGAGATGACACATGAATCCACATAGGCACGGATGTCAGAAGCCGTGGTGAGCCACCAGTAAAAATGTTGCAGTAGCCCCAAGGTCTGGGAACGTCCAGGGTGACCAGCAAGTTTGGAGTCGTGTGCCCAGCGTAAGACCCTCTCTTGGAGCCGACAAGGCACAATGGTTTTCCCGGCTGGGAGAGTGAAGGTGGTGGAAAGGCAGATGCAAGCAGGATGAATTATATGGCTGGGTTCTTCTTGAATGCCATCAGGGTCAAAAGAACGAGACAGGGCGTCTTCTCAGAGATTCTTTTCCGCCAGATGGTATCGGAGCTCGAAATCAAATCAAGAGAAGAATAAAGCCCAGCGGGCTGTTGCGTCCATCGGTCTCAGACAGCTTTGGCCTTTGTGCCTCACCTTTCTTCCTTCTCTCTCCTCAAGCCTTGTGAAGTTGGCTGCCACCGCGTCTTCATGCCGCTCTCCCTGGCATCCCCGGATTGGCAACGGTGACGGCATTCGCCATGTTTTTCCTGAGGGCCTCCTAGGGTGCGCGCAGGCAAGCCACCCATGTCTTTATCTACGTCATGGTGGGGGCGTCCCCTCCGAGTGACATCAGCACATCCTGGTATTTAGCCTGCCCTTCATTTGCTAACAAGCCGAGTTAGCAAGGATTGGAATAGCTCCGGTCTAAGCTACTCTGCCGCTTCCTAGCTGCAGCAGGAAGCTCTCTTTGCCCTTCGGTGTAATTCTACTAACTTGGGTACCCGCTCCTCGGGGGCCTTTCTACTTCTTTCAGGTGACTATCCGCTCCTCGAGGGCCTGCTCTCCCTAACCTGGTGCCTGCCACTTTAAAACTTCTGCCTGCCTGGACTCTCAAAGATACAGATTCTGCTTCAGTGAGTACTAACATACCAGTCTATCTCCTCTACAGCGTCAGCACTCTACATCCGGGACTTGTTCCTGTTCTCCACGCTGTCTCCATCTACTACAGAGTGAGACGGGTCCTCTCAGCCGAGGATCCCTGGACTACCACTGCTGGAGCTATCTACCACTGCTGTCCGCTTCCCAGGCAGTGCCACCCTGCTGTATAATAAAACTATCTTCTCTCTGTTGTGTGCAAAGAGTCTAGCCTGGTACTGCAGTTCCTCACGGGGCTCTCCCCGTGGGAGTGGCCATCACTGCAATACCCAAGAATCCACTCCAATACCTCACAACCATAACAGATTGCTAACTCCATGGATTCGGCTCAGCTCACCACTTTACAGGTCATTCCGGGCCTGGGCCAGCAAATCTCCGAACAACAGAATTCGTTGGACAACTTGACTGTTGCCTTTAATCAGTTGCATGCACAGATGAATACACCGACTGCCGCAGGTAAAGAAGTTACACCGCCAGAAGTGACGGTCAAGACTACAGTGCCTCTATCTGCTCCAACACGTTTCGCGGGTAAAGTGTGGAATTGTAGAGAATTTATTAATCTATGTTGCATGCACTTTTCTCTGCAATCTAACCATTTCCCTACAGCGTATGCCAAGACCACCTCTATCCTTTCGTATCTGGATGGAGGAGCTCTGGCTTGGGCCTCACCGCTGTGGGAGCGCAATGATCCTATCCTGGATGACCTTGCTGGGTTTCTTGAACTGTTCAAGTTAGTATTTGATGACCCTGCCCGGTACTCGACAGCAGGATCAGCCTTGATTCATCTAAAACAAGGTAATAAACCTTTACCAGACTTCGCCATTTAATTCAAGATGTTGGCCTCTGAGTTACATTGGGACCCTAGATGTTTGAAAACACTATGTTTTGAAGGCCTGAACTCCCGCTTGAAAGATGAATTGGTAACTCGTGAGATGCCTGAGACCTTATTTATTTTATTTATTTAACTCTTTTCTATACTGACATTCATGATACTGATCATATCATCATATCACATCATATCACAGGGAACAGGGGGGTTATAACATTAACAATGAGAAAAAAAGCAAAGTCACAATACAACAAGATCGAGTGAACTTGGGAGCTGAAGTAGCTAGAGGCTGAGGTTAGACGAAGTAAACTTAACAAGCAGTATATTGGAGATGCCTAGATACATATAAAGAGAGTTCTAAGTGGCACTTATCAATGAACCGGAACGGTTAAGGGAAGGCTTGTTGAAACAGCAAGGTCTTGAGTTTTTTCCGAAATGTCAACAGGCAGGGTTCCATTCTGAGATCAGGAGGAATGGCATTCCAGATGGCAGGTCCTGCTGTCGAGAATGCCCATTCTCTGGTGGCTGTACGAATGGTGGATTTGGTTGTGGGGATGTGCAGGGCTCCTTTGTAGGCTTCTCTGATGGGTCTTGTAGAGGTGTGGAGTCTGAACGGGATCTGAAGGTTGAGCGGTAGCTGTTTATGAATGGTTTTGTGGATGATGGTGAGGGACTTGTGTAAGATTCTGTAACTTATTGGGAGCCAATGAGGGTACCTGAGGATGGGTGTGATGTGATCTCCACGGTTGGTGTTTGTCAAGATTCTGGCAGCCACGTTCTGGAGCATCTGAAGAGGTTTGGTGGTGGAGGTGGGGAGACCCAGTAGGAGGGCATTACAGTAGTCTAACTTGGCAGTCTATCTACAGTAGTCTACCTTAGCAGAACTGATGAAGTTGGCAAATAAGATTGACCGCCGAATTCATGACAAAAGTTCAAGAGGTCAAGAGTCCCAGAAGACCAGTCCAGGGAGAGATTCGAGCCAAGCCTGCACCCAAGCCTACACTCTCAGGACTTGTTGCTGGCGAAGAAGAACCAATGCAGTTGGGCCGCAGTCATCTGACATCTAAAGAGAGACGATTCCGAAAGAGGTTGGGACTATGCATCTATTGTGGACAAGCTGGCCATGCTGTACAAACATGCCCTATATGTCGGGAAACTAGCAGACCTAAGTCCTGTGGGAGGACTCTTCTTAGGTCTAACTGCACCCTCTCCTCCACTCTCTCTTCCAGTATCTCTAATCTGCGGGCCTTTGGAATATCAGACCCTTGCCTTAGTGGATTCTGGGGCAGGGGGAAATTTCATTTTGAAACATCTAGTGGAACATTTGCAGATCCCTACCACTACCATGACGTCTCCATTACTACTGTCCTCTATTCATGGAGAGCCCTTACTGGGTGAAGTAACCCTTCTTACCGAGCCAGTGAGCTTGCGCACCGGAGCTCTTCATACAGAGACTATTTCCTTCTTTGTACTAGAGAAGGACATGCACCCTGTGGTACTTGGGTTACCGTGGCTGCAGGAACACATGCCACAATTCAATTGGACCACCTTGGAACTTTCACGCTGGGGTCCAGACTGTCATGGCAAATGCTTAATGGAAGTCTCTCCTATACCCTGGATGCCAACTACCCTGTTGTTGCCTGGGTTGCCACCTCAATATGCATCTTATCAAGATATATTCTCAAAGGAAGCCACTGATGTATTACCGCCACACAGATCCTATGACTGTGCAATCAACTTGAAGCCCAATACAGAGCCACCCAAAGGAAGGGTCTACCCCCTTTCCATTGTGGAGAGTAAGGCAATGTCGGATTATATCCAGGAGAATCTCCAGAAAGGCTTCATAAGACCCTCTAAGTCTCCCGCTGGTGCAGGATTCTTCTTCGTAGGAAAAAAGGACAGAACGTTACGTCCGTGCATTGACTACAGAGGTCTGAATGAGATCACCATAAAGGACCGCTACCCTTTACCACTTATCTCGGAGCTATTTGATAAGTTACAGGGAGCCAAGATATTCTCCAAGCTTGATCTCAAAGGAGCATATAATTTAGTTCACATCCGCTCTGGCGATGAATGTAAGAGACGTTTAATACCTGGGATGGACACTTTGAATACCTGGTGATGCCCTTCGGCTTGTGCATCTCCCCGGCTATCTTCCAGAACTTGATGAACGATATTCTGCGTGATTTACTCTACCGATGTGTTGTTGTCTACTTGGATGACATCTTGATATTTTCTCAAGACCTGCAATCCCGTCAGGAAGATGTCAAAAGAGTTCTGCAGAGACTTCGCGAGAACCACTTGTACACCAAGTTGTCTAAATTTGAATTTCATAAAGAATCCGTTCCTTTCTTAGGGTACATCGTCTCTAACAAGGGATTTCAAATGGATCCTCAGAAGCTTGAGAGTATTCAAAATTGGCCACAGCCCACTAGTCTGAAAGCGCTAAGACGATTTTTGGGATTTACTAACTACTACCGGATCTTCATTAAAAATTACTCCTCATTGACTGTTCCATTAACAGCAATGACTAAGAAGGGAGCCAACACCGCTAATTGGTCTACTGAAACTGTGACCACATTCCAGAATTTAAAAAACACATTTCAAAGCAAGCCATGCCTTCGACATCCTGACCCTACATGACCCTTCATTGTGGAAGTCGATGCCTCTGATGTAGGTGTTGGGGCTGTGCTAAGCCAGACAGGTGATTCTAAGACCTTGCACCCCTGTTCATTCTTTTCCCAATGCTTCTCGCCAGTGGAGAAGAACTACGGCATTGGGGATAAAGAACTGTTGGCAATAAAAATGGCATTTGAAGAATGGTGCCCTGGCTTGAAGGTGCACAACATCAGATCACTGTTTACACTGATCACAAAAATCTGGAGTACCTCTGTCATGCTCAACGCCTCAACCACAGACAGGTGAGATGGTCCCTGTTCTTCAAAAGATTTGACTTTTTACTGAAATACCGCCCTGGTAACAAGAATGTCACAGCAGACGCTTTATCTCGGTCCTTCCTCTCGGAGGACATTCCTGATGAACCTCAGCATATATTAACCCGAAGCGAGTGGTCCTTTCAGCTACACATCCGGTACCCAGGGGCAAGACCATTGTACCCCACAACTTAAGGAAGAAACTATTAAGATGGGCTCATGATTCGAAACTGGCTGGCCACCCTGGTCAACGGCGAACATTGGCCAAGCTACAAAAGTACTATTGGTGGCCCACCATGAAGGAAGACACTCTAGCTTATGTAGCCTCCTGTTCTAATTGTGCCAGACAGAAACCTCCGCCTGGACGTCCTTGGGGCCTGCTTCAACCCTTGCCAGCACCGGATGAGCCCTGGACCCACATTGCTACAGATTTTGTGGTAGACCTGCCACTCTCTGGAGGTAACAATACCATCTGGGTTACAGTGGATCGATTGTTTCTGACAGAGGAGCTCAATTTACAACTAAGTTCTGGAAAGCCTTGTGTAAGAAGTTCGACATCACACTTGACTTCACTTCAGCGTACCATCCTCAGTCAAATGGCCAAACAGAAAATGAATAGAACTCTCAAACAGTTCCTCCGCACCTATGTCAATTCACGACAGAATGACTGGGCTGAACTGTTGCCCTGGGCTAATTTGCCATCAATTCTCATCCAGCTTCATCTACTGGATCAACACCTTTTTAAGTGGTCTATGGATGACTACCATTACCACCTTTACTACTTCCACTTTCTGTGTCGTCCCCGACTGCTCAATCTACTGCCAAAGATATACAGCAGCTCTGGAGAAAGACTAAAGAGATGCTCCAACAAGCAGGTCAAAGAGCAAAGAAAGGCTATGATGCTCACTGCAGCAAGGCTCCTGAATTCCAGCCTGGTGATAAAGTCTGGCTCTCTACTAAACATCTGAGACTCAAGCTTCCATCTGCCCGCTTTGCTCAACACTTTGTCGGACCCGATCCTATTTTCCTATTCTCCGACGGTTGAGCTCACTCACCTATAGTCTGAAACTTCTTCCAGCTATGAAGATTCATAATGCTTTCCACGTATCGCTGCTGAAACTGCTTGTTCTTAGCGAGTTCTCCACCAAAACACCTGAACCATCCTCAGTTGATGCAGAAGAAGACATCAAATACCAGGTAGATGCCATCCTTGTTGTAAGAAAGAGAGGCAGAGTTTGGGAATACCTCTTGGGAACCATTGGCTAATATCATGGACAAAGAGTTGCTTCGTCAATTTCATCGATCCCATCCTCAAAAACCAAGACCAGGTAGGGGGTCTGGAGGGGGCCCTTTGAAGGGGGGTACCGTTGCATCTGTCGGTCTTAGACGGCTTCGACCTTTGTGCCTCACTTTTCTTCCTTCTCTCTCCTCAAGCCCTGGGAAGTTGACTTGCACCGCTTCTTCCTGCCGCTCTCCCCGGCGTCCCTGGATCGGCAACGGCTTTCACCATGTTTTTCCTCTTAGGGTGTGCGCGCGCACGCCACCCACATCTTTATCTACATCATGGTGGGAACCTCGTGGGCATCCCCTCCGAGTGACGTCAGCACATCCTGGTATTTAGCCTGCCCTTCATTTGCTAACAAACCGCCCCGGTCTAAGCTACTCTGCCGCTTCCTAGCTGCCGCAGGAAGCTCTCTTCACCCTTTGGGGTAATTCTACTAACTTGGGTACCCGCTCCTCGGGGGCCCTTCTACTTCTTTCAGGTACCTATCCTGGGATTCCAGGTACTCGCTCCTCGAGGGCCTGCTCTCCCTAACCTGGTGCCTGCCACTCTACAACTTCTGCCTGCCTGGACTCTCAAAGATACAGCTTCTGCTTCAATGAGTACTAACATACCAGTCTATCTCCTCTACAGCGTCAGCGCTCTACATCCGGGACTTGCTCCTGTTCTCCACGCTGTCTCCATCTACTACAGAGTGAGACGGGGCAGCCGAGGATCCCTGGACTACCACTGCTGGAGCTATCTACCACTACTGTCCGCTTCCCGGGCAGTGCCACCCTGCTGTATAATAAAACTATCTTCTCTCTGTTGTGTGCAAAGAGTCTAGCCTGGTACTGCAGTTCCTCACGGGGCTCTCCCCGTGGGAGTGGCCATCACTGCAGTACCCAAGAATCCACTCCAACACCTCACAACCATAACACGGGCCTGGCGAGCATTGAGATGCTGCACATGCCAAAGGTGTTCGAGATTCTTGTGGTCAGTATAGACGGTAAATTTGTGCTGCGCACCCTCCAACCAGGGACGCCATTCCTCGAGGGCAAGCTTAATGGTCAGCAATTCCCAGACTCCAATGCTGTAATTCAGTTCTGTACTGGAGAACTTATGTGAAAAGAAGGAACAGGGAAGGAGAGTCACTCGAGTGGAGTGCTAACTTAGAACTGTCCCAGCTCCAATAGCCGAGGCATCAACCTCAACGATGAAGGGGCAACTTGGATCCGGGTGGCACAGACAAGGTCTGGAAAATAAGGCATTCTTAAGATTTTGGAAAGCAGCCAAGGCTTCAGGGTACCAGTTTCTTGTATCACTGCCTTTCCTAGTCATGGCCGTGAGGGGTGCGGCCAACAGAGTAATTTGCTATAAAATGTCGGTAGTAGTTGGTGAATCTGAGAAATCTTTGGAGAGCCTATAGGCCCACTGGTTGAGGCCAGTCACGGAGATCCTTTAGCTTACTGGGGTTCTGGTAAATCCTCGTTGGGAGATGATATATCCCAAGAAAGGCACACTGGACTTCTCGAATAAATATTTATCCAATTTGGCAAACAGGTGATTTTCACTAAGGCGTTGGAGCATGGTGCAGACATTAGCCCAATGGGAATGCAGATCCTTAGAGAAGATGAGGATATCATCCAGATACGCGATGACCTTGGTGTATAAGAGGTCGTGAAAGATCTCATTGATCATCCATTGAACTACTGCGGGGGCATTGAGATTCCAAAAGGCATGACGAGGTATTCATAATGCCCATCTCTTGTGTTAAATGCTGTCTTCCAGACATCCTCCGGGTGAATACGGACTAAATTGTAGGCACCCCGCAGGTCCATGATGGTAGCACCTTGGAGACAGTAAAACAATTCGGAGATCAAGGGTAATGGGTACCGATCCTTACGGGTGATAGCATTTAGGCCACGGTAGTAGATGCAAGGTCTTAATGACCCATCCTTCTTCTTCATGAAGAAAAGACCTGCTCCTGCAGGTGAGGTAGACAGTCGGATAAACCCCTTGGCTAGGTTTTCCTGGATAGGTCCTACCCCTGGGAGGGGTAGTACCCAGTAGCAGGATAATCGAATTTACACAAAGGCGGAAGGATATCTGCTTAGAAAAGATGTCCTCGAAATCCCCATAGGGAGACGGAAGACCAGAAATGGCTACTGCAAGGGAGACTGCAGATGAAGGCTCCACCTTCTTCAGGCATTGTTGGTGACAAGCAGGACTCCATTCAATGAGCTGCAATGCTCCACAGTCAAACTGGGGGGAGCAATGCTAGAGCCATGGCTACACCCCAGGATTAAAGGATGAATGGATTTCTCCAACACGAGATATTCAATCTCCTCCTCGTGGAGAGCGCCAGTGAGTAGCTGAACAGGTGCTGCAAACTGAGAGATCCACCCAGGTAGCGGTTTGCCATGGATGGAGGCAATCCGCAGAGGGACTTCTATGGCACGAGTAGGTATGCCTAAGAGGTGTACCAGGTCTTTCAAGATAAAACTTCCACCTGCTCCAGAGACAATTAGAGCCATGGTTGGAAACGAATGGAAGTCCCAGGTTAGCGTGACTGGCAAGGATAGATGAGGGACCGGAGTAGTAGTGCCCAAGTTCAGGACCCCAACCGAACTTAGGCCCGGGAGTTTCCCGGACGGATAGGACAAGTCTGAAGACTGGCCAGAAGCCCTGCAGTTCAGGCACAAGCCAGAGTTCCTCCGTCGACCCGGTTGCATAGGTTCCTCTGAGTTGATGGTAGACTGAATCCCACTACTAATGGGCTTCATGGTGGGAGGAGAGCAAAATCGCTCCATTGCAACACATCGGGATGTCCGAACTTCACAGTGACGTTCCTGGAGGCAGTGATCAATCCGGCCTGTCAAGTTGATTAAATCCTCCAGAGAGGACAGAAGTTCTCAGGGTGCAAATTTGTCTTTCAATTGGGTGAAAGACTGTCCAAGTAAATGGCTCGGAGACAATCCTCTTCCCATGCCAATTCAGTGGCTAGAGTCCAAAACTCAATGGTGTAGTCGTTGAGAGGTCTCTGACCCTGTTGTAAGCGTAAAAGATGGCTACTGGCCACAGTCTGCCTGCCAGGATCATTGAAGGTCCGACCGAAGACGGTCATGAAGCGTGACAATTCTTGCAGGAAGGAGTCCGAACGCTCCCATAAAGGAGAAGCCCACGCCAAAAGCCTTACCTTCAAAATGAGAAAGAATAAAAGCCACCTTTGTCAGTTCATCCTGGAAGATGGAAGACTGCAGAGTGAACTGCATATAGCACTGGTTAATAAACCCTCTGCAGAGACGAGGGTCCCCGTTAAAACAGGGTTGAGCGGGTAGGGCCAGCAAAGCCCTGGTGGGCGAGGCTGCAGGCGATGGGCTGACTAGTGCAGATGTCGGAGCTGTGGTGCGTGAGTATCCAGTCGAGCGTGAAGATGTTCAACAGAAGAGGCCAATGCCTCTAGGAACTGCTGCTGTTCTTGTATCTTCAAGGCCAGGCCAGGAATGGCCTGCAGGGCAGAAGGCTCTGCCGAATCCATGGCCTTGGCAATCTGTTGCGCTGATGGTGGACCTTTGGCTCGAGGTGGGGTTGACGCTACCCGCAGGGCAAGCCCTACAGGTCCCCACCGTCAGGTGGTGGAGCAGGCTAGGAGACGGAGGCCAACTGGAGCTTTGCCAGTACCAGCCCACGTTCCCCTTAAGTTGAGCCCTCGGGTGCCGAGGTCGGCTGGACTTAGGCAGGCCTCCGATGTGACGACTCCCAGTTGTTGACAAGGGCACGCCAGGAACCAGCAGAACTATTGGAGGGCCGAGAATGGTCCAGGCGAGGCAGGGTTCCAAAGACCCAGACGCCATCAGGTACAGAGGATAGCAGGGGGCGTCCAGGTAAAGGTAGGCTAAAGCCTGAGAGGCCAGGTCTGTAGGAAACAAGGAGAGTCCAAGGCAAGCTGGAGTCAGGGCAGGCGGCAGGAAGGCACAGTACCGGAAACAAAGCTGAGGTCAGAGCCAGAAGATTAGATCAATCACAGTCCATACCTGAGAATCAGTCCAAACGTAGTCCAGGCGAAGCAGGGGTCAATACCAGAGAATCAGTCCAAAAGTAGTCCAGGCGAAGCAAGGGTCAATACCAGAGAATCAGTCCAAACGTAGTCCAGGTGAAGCAGGGGTCAATACCAGAGAATCAGTCCAAATGTAGTCCAGGCGAAGCAGGGGTCAATAGAGAATCAGTCCAAAAGTAGTCCAGGCGATGCAGGGATCAATACCAGAGAATCAGTCCAAAAGTAGTCCAGGTGAAGCAGGGGTCAATACCAGAGAATCAGTCCAAAAGTAGTCCAGGTGAAGCAGGGGTCAATACCAGAGAATCAGTTCAAAAGTAGTCCAGGTGAAGCAGGGGTCAATACCAGAGAATCAGTTCAAAAGTAGTCCAGGCGATGCAGGGGTCAATACCAGAGAATCAGTCCAAAAGTAGTCCAGGTGAAGCAGGGGTCAATACCAGAGAATCAGTTCAAAAGTAGTCCAGGCGATGCAGGGGTCAATACCAGAGAATCAGTCCAAGGGTGCAAGGAGCAGACGAAGGGGCAAGCAGGAACAGGAACCAGGAACAACAACAGGAAAAGGGGACAGGAACAATGACAGGAACAGGAATCAGGAACAAGCAACTAGTACACAAGTAATCGTGGAGAGCTGTTGCCAAGGCAGGGAACAAGTAGCTGGGCCCTGGCTTTTATACAGAGGCCCAGTAATGTCATCATTCGGGGCCACTTTCCTACTTTAAAAGAGCGCGACTCACGCGCACGCCTAAGCCAGAACCCAGAGGAATCAGGGCGGCGGCGGCGTCACTCCACGGCCCGTGCAGGAAGGCCCGCCGGGCACAAGGAGGAACCGCACAGGTGTCAGAAGCGGCAGAGGTGGCTGCAGGCACTCAGGGATGGAGGCGGCTGCCCATCATCGCAAGCGAAGATGAACTGGAGCTGGCAGCTGGATTCCTGGGGTGAGTGGACCCGGGCGCGGGCCCAGCACGGCCAGGACGCGTAACATAGAATGGTTTGGTAAAATAACAGATTAAATATTGCAGTTAGGAAAGACTTTAGAAGAGCAGGGAAGAAATATTCAGATCTGAGAAAAATCTGTGTCACCATGGGAGAGCAAAGGTGATAGTAATTTGACCTAATCGTCCCACAATTGACATCATTGAAAAGGTTTTGTCAACTGGTTTTAAATTTGAAGGTGTCCAATACAAGGAATTTCTGGCAAACATCCAAGGCTATTGCTCACAGATTATACTAAGTAATTAATTTTTTTATAGCATGATATCCCCTCAGGAAGAACCATTTAAATTTTTTTAAGAGATTTTTTCTCCAGAGATTAAGTTCTGCACCTGAGTATTTCTCCTATAGGATCCTACAGGCTTTCTGTGGCACTCAAGTTAAAAAAAAAAAAGCAACTAGGCAGCTCCCAACCTGCCCCGTGGCAGAAGTGAATGGCCGGGGCTGCTGGGAGAGGCCTTGATGAATGTATGAGCAGGAGGGAACCTGTGTATGTGTGTGTGCATGAGCAGAAATGGAGGGTGTGTGGTGTTTGAGCATGGGTGTTTGTGAGAGGGACCACAGACAGATGCAAACTCTATGGATGATAGAATAAGAGGTCTAAATAGTAAATTCTTTTTGAACAATAAATTCTTCAGTTTATTAAATCAGGAAAGGTTGAGGTATCAAAGCATAGAGTGTTCTCTTCCCGTGTATGTCTGAGCATCTGTGTGAGTGTGAGCATGTATGTGTGTTTGTGAGTGTGTGTATGTGTGTCTGATCATGTATATGTGAGAGAGGGATCTTGGGTGTGTTTGTGTGCATGTGTGTGTGTACGTGAATGTAAGAGGGAATGTGTGTGTGTGTGAACATGTGTATGTAGGAGGGAGCATGTGCCTGTAAGCAAGTGTATGTAAGAGGGAGCATATATATGCATGTGTATGTATTGAATACTGTGTACAATTCTGGTCACCACATCACAAAAAAGATATAGTTGCGATGGAGAAGGTACCGAGAAGGGCGACCAAAATGATAAAGGGAATGGAACAGCTCCCCTATGAGGAAAGACTAAAGAGGTTAGGACTTTTCAGCTTGGAGAAGAGACGGCTGAGGGGGGATATGATAGAGGTGTTTAAAATCATGAGAGGTCCAGAACGGGTTAATGTGAATCAGTTATTTACTCTTTCGGATAATAGAAAGACTAGGGGGCCCTCCATGAAGTTAGCATGGGGCACATTTAAAAATAATCGGAGAAAGTTCTTTTTCACTCAACGCACAATTAAACTCTGGAATTTGTTGCCAGAGGCTGCTGTGTTTAAAAAAGGATTGGATAAGTTCTTGGAGGAGAAGTCCATTACCTGCTATTATTTAAGTTGACTTAGAGTTCAATTTAAAACATTATGCACAGTTCATAAGCTAATAAATGACGAAAACTCTGACTGGCTAAAAACCGCATTATGATTACATGTCCCTCAAAGAAATCTCAGATCAGCCAATAAAGCTCTGCTAACCATACCCTCAGTCAAAACAGCAAAATTGACCCAAGTTAGAGAGAGAGCACTATCTTTGGCAGGACCATTATTATGGAACACATTACCACTGGAATTAAGACTAATGAAGGACTTAAAACTCTTCAAAAAAGGCTTAAAAACATGGCTCTTCAAAAAAGCATTTCACAGTGAGGTAGCGGAATAACAACACATACACAAAGCAGGAAGTCACCAAGTAAAAGCAGAACTGCTTATTTTTATTATCTTCTCACAATTAAGTATTAAATGAGACAGTTAATCGTAAATGGTAACTACACCCATTCCCCATTTAGAGTATATTTATTTATTTATTTAACACTTTTCTATACCGATCTTCATGGTGGTGACCATATCAGATCGGTTTACATCGAATTGGGGAACTGAACCAAGAATAGTAACCAAACAATAGGTTGAACATGAAAGACAAAGTTACATTTAACAGGGAAATTAAACTTGGAAGCATAGACTGCTGGAAGGAAGGAAAGGCTTGAGACAGAAGAACAATTATTAGTATAAACAAAGCTGAGTCAGGGGGCTCTTATTCTGGACTTAGGGGTAGTATGGAGAACCATTGCTTCTGACGGAAGTTCTGTCGACCATTGTGTGTCATGGGTATCTGAGAAGGCTTGGCGGAAAAGCCAGGTCTTAAGTTTTTTCTTAAATGTTAGTAGGCAGGGTTCCATTCTGAGGTCAGCTGGGATGTTGTTCCAGATAGTTGGGCCTGCTGTTGAAAAGGAACGGTCTTTAGTTGAGGTGAGACGTGTGGCTTTTGTAGGTGGGGTCTGTAGGGTTCCTTTATATATTTCTCTAGTCGGTCTGTTGGTGAGGTGGAGATTGAGGGGGAATTCGAGGTCCAGATGCAAGTGATTGTAGATGGCTTTGTGGATTAAAGTGAGTGATTTGTGGAGGATTCTGTACTTCACTGGGAGCCAGTGTAGGTTACGTAGGATGGGAGATATGTGTTCTCCCCGGTTGGTGTTAGTCAAGATTCTTGCCGCAGCGTTCTGTATCAACTGTAGCGGCTTGGTGGTAGAGCTGGGGAGTCCCAGGAGGAGTGCGCTGCAGTAGTCGATTTTGGCAAATATCAAGGCTTGCAGAACTGTTCTGAAATCGTGGATCCTATATTATTGAACTATGTAACCGTATAATAATGGCACCCTATGGATAATTTAGAAACCACATATTTGTGCCTAACTGTAAACCGTTGTGATGGTGCACTACTAAACGACGGTATAGAAAAGTTTTAAATAAAAATTTTAAATAAAATAGCCACTGCTATTACTAGCAACAGTAGCGTGGAATAGACTTAGTTTTTGGGTACTTGCCAGGTTCTTATGGCCTGGATTGGCCACTTTTGGAAACAGGATGCTGGGCTTGATGGACCCTTGGTCTGACCCAATCTGAGTGACTGGAAATCAAACGTTTCCAGGTATGGAGAGCAAGAATTATTTTATCCTTATTAGTTTTCATTTTTGGATGCTGTTTGTGTTAGGATCCTGCTTGCGAGCCTAGCCGCAAACAGTCCCTCACCTTCCGCTGCTCAGGCCGCCTCCGCTGCCGTCCCTCACATGGCCCAGAGGCCGCCGACCGAGTTCCTCTTCGCGTGGCCTGGAGGTCGCTGCTGTCACCAGTCCCTCGCGGCAGGGAGCCGCTGTCGCCGAGCCTTAGCCACAGCTGCTGCTGCCTGCTCTCTCTCTCTCTCTATGTGGCTGGGATGCCCCTGATGCATCCTGCCTCCTGACCTTCCACAGGTGTGGGCGTGTGCCTCTTCAGTACTTTTAAAGGGCCAACAGCAGGAAAAGCCCTGCGGCCCTCATCGATGATGTCATCTATCCTCGCCTAGATCAGCCCTATAAAAGGGCTCTGCTTCAGTTCTTCAGGGCCTTCGGATCTGGTCATCACAGTGGTCTGTGGTCTTCCTTCTGGTCTAGGTCCTCCGTGGTCTTCCTGTGTCTTGATGGCTCTTCGTTCCAAGTTCTTCATGTTCCTGGTCTCCTTCGTCTTGATGTTCCTGGTCTCGTGCCTCGTCAGAGCTCCTTCATCGCTTGTTCCTTGTTCCTGTTGTTCCAGATGTCCTGACATCCAGTGGTCCTGATGTTCCAATGTCCTGATGTTCCAGATGCCCTGATGTCCAGTCGTCCTGATGTTCCGATGTGCCGGCATCCAGATGTCCCTGTCCTGATTCCATTTTCCTCATCTCCAGCGCTTCATCCAATTCCCAGGTTCCTTGTTCACCTTTCCTGGCGTGCCCCCGTCGTGGTCCGTGACCAGCCCATAAGGGGCTGTGTAGGCCACCTCGTGGAACAAGGCCTACCTTCATGCCTGCAGCACAAGCCTCCGGAAGGCTCCTGTTTTCAATGCCAAATTCCTGAGTCTGGATCCTGAATCTTGAATCCTGTCCCGGTCTTTGGAGTTCCTTGTGTCTGCTTCCATCCATGCCCAAGACTCTGCCAGAACCTGCACTGCTTCAGCGTGGTCCGCAACCAGCCATAGGCGGCTGTGTAAGGCGTGCCTCGGTGCAGGCCTGTCCTGAATCTTCGTCATCTCCTGGCTTCAAGTTCCACTGCTTCATCTGTATTCTGCTTCACCTTCGGCATGGTCCGCAGCCAGCCATGGGCGGCAGGGTAGGGTGCACTGCGATGCAGCACACACCCAGTACTTTCTCCTGAATCTTTGCCTGAGATCTCCAAGCATCCTGAAACCATGTCTGAGTCTTCTGAGTGTCCTGAGTCTACATCTGAGACTTCTGAGTATCCTGAGTCTATGTCTGAGTCTTCTAGTTCCTGCCCTCAGCCTTTGTCTGCCCTCACGCACTCATCATTCCCAAGCAGCGGGTCTGGAAGGGCTATTGAGTGGCCGGAGGGCTACTTCCGAAACCAGCATTGCGTTCCTGGGTCTCATTGGTGCATATAGGTCCAGTGGAGGGCTGAGCCTGCATTGTTCCTGTTCCAGATGATCCTTGCCTTGTCTTCAGTCCAGCCTTGCTCCTGCTCTGCCTGTGCTTGTATTCGCTCACCTCTCGCGGTGTGTTTTGGGGCTCCTCTCTGAGCCGTGCCGTGATCCAAGGGCTCACAATCTCCTTTGAGAAAGCGACCGCGCCCCCGTGCTTGTAATAGTTTGTATCTGCTGTTTTGAAATATTTTATTGGTGTTTTAGAAATGTAAAACAAATTCTTTTAAGTATTGTTTAATATCTGTGGATTGGTTGATGGTTTCTGTTTTTCCATTGTTACACTGCGTAGAGACTGACATGTGGTTTTCCTATTCAGTTTTTGCCTGCAAGTTTCTTTTTAAACTTTATGGTTTCTTTTTCCCTTATTTGGTGAGGGTCTGCATGTGTGACCAAGGAGAGGTATTCTGCTAGCGTGGAGGAATCTACAGCAGCTTGGTTTGTTCTGTTTTTCTAATATGAGGTATATGGAGAAATTACTACTTACCTGATAATTTCCTTTTCTTTAATAAGGACAGGTGGATCCAGAACCTGTGGGTTATGCACCTCTACCAGCAGATGGAAATGGAGCAAAGCTAACGTCACAGTATATATAACTCTACACCAACATCAGCCCACCAGTATTTTTCTGCAAAAGCGAACTGTGGACAGACTAACAAAGCTTGATTATTAATAGATAACCATTCTAGCACTCAGGCAACAGGAAAACACTGAGCTCAGACAAGGACTGGAGTAGCACTTACCAGTAACCCCTGGAACACGCAGCCACGTAGGAGGACAATAGCGCAACCATTCATCAGCCAAGGGCGGGAAGGCGGATTCACCTGTCCTTATTAAAGAAAAGGAAATTATCAGGTAAGTAGTAATTTCTCCTTTGTTAGCATATGGACAGGTGGATCCATAACCAGTGGGATGTACCAAAGCTGTTGCAATGGAGCTGGACCCTTGGCCTGGTGCAGGATTGGTACAGCCCTCTGGTCGCACCCAGAGAATGCCTGCCACCAGGAGGCAGAGTACAAAAGGAGACAGAGGCTAGCTTGAGCTTCACCAATAACAGTCCGCAGGTTGAGCCCTTGGGTACCCGGACCGCCTGGACTTAGGTGGGCCTCCGATGGTCTCTTGGAGAGGTATCGGTAAGGTGTGCCCATCACGAGTAAGGATGCGCAACTGATGCAGAGTGGATGAGCTAGACTTGAACTGGAAGCTCCGGAGACCTCGGGAAGGCAATAGTTCAGTGAAGTCCTACGGATGAGACAGGCAGTGCCTGCAGGTCTAGCCACGTGGAAGCAGCGGGTGTTATCCAAGTACGTTGGCCCAATGGTCACCCGGGGCTGACCTTTCTGGGACTGATACTCTGGCTCTGACCCTTGCGCTTCACTCGGACACTCTCTCTTCATTCCATGAAGTTAGCAAGTAGCACATTTAAGACTAATCGGAGAAAATTATTTTTTACTCAACGTACAATAAAGCTCTGGAATTTGTTGCCAGAGGATGTGGTTAGTGCAGCTGGGTTCAAAAAAGGTTTAGGACATAAGAACATAAGAAATTGCCATGCTGGGTCAGACCAGCATCCTGTTTCCAACAGAGACCAAACCAGGCCACAAGAACCTGGCAAGTACCCAAACACTAAGAAGATCCCATGCTACTGATGCAATTAATAGCAGTGGCTATTCCCTAAGTCAACTGAGACTAAGCTATTCGGGAGGAAAACCCTTCTGCATCTACCATGCCTATGAAAGTTGCAACAGTCACCCTTAATAACATCTCATCTGATCCATACCCCCTAGAATCCGGAGTACCACAAGGTTCTGCCCTCTCAGCCACCCTCTTTAATATATACCTACTCCCACTCTGTCAATTCATCTCAAATGTAGGCATCTCATTCTTTTTGTACGCTGATGACATTCAATTACTTATCCCAATAACCTCAACTATCGAAGATGCAATCAACCTCACAGTAAACCACCTAATCTCGATTAGAAACTTACTGAACCAACTAAAATTATGCCTCAATATGAACAAAATTGAATGCATCCTTATCAAAAGAATCAACCCAGAGCTAACAACCCTAATGCCTTCCATAAAAATCGACAACAATAACATCCAACTGAAAAGTCTTGTGAAAGACCTCGGTATCTGGATAGACAATGATCTGAACCTTAAAAAAAGCATCGTAATGAAAACAAAAGAAGGATTTCACAAACTCCATATACTCAAACACCTTAAACCGCTTTTACACCAGCATGATTTCAGAACCGTCCTACAATCTCTCATTTTTTCTAGTCTCAATTATTGCAATGCGCTGTTCATTGGCCTTCCCAAATCTGCACTAAAACCACTCCAATTGCTACAAAATGTCGCGGCCAGAGTACTTACTGGCAAGAAGAAATCTGAACACATCACCCCAGTACTGAGGAGTC
Source organism: Rhinatrema bivittatum (assembly GCF_901001135.1). Taxonomy (NCBI): domain Eukaryota; kingdom Metazoa; phylum Chordata; class Amphibia; order Gymnophiona; family Rhinatrematidae; genus Rhinatrema; species Rhinatrema bivittatum. The sequence goes on along the minus strand of NC_042622.1, from coordinate 256,630,586 downwards.
TTCACTGGCTACCGATTTTACAAAGGATCAAATACAAAATTTTAACCACTCTACACAACGAAATCTACATAGATGATAACACCGCCCTCAACCACATGATTCAACTGAACAAAACTCCACGCACGACAAGAAACACCGGCAAATTGCTACTAGTCATACCCTCCCTTCCCTCTGCTAAACTATCCAACACTAGGAATAGAGCATTTTCGATTGCTGGACCAAAAGAATGGAACTCTTTACCAGTCTACCTAAGTTCGATCAGAGACTCCAAATCTTTCAAAAAAGAACTTAAAACATGGTTATGTAAACAAACATTCACAGACGGAGTTGGTTAATCTAATCCCATCTGATCAGACTAACTTCCTCTGCTAACCATGCTTTACTAACTTACCTCCCCTTCTAACCATGCTCTATTCACTTCCTACCCCCCATACCTTTTCTCCTTTACCCCTCTATTCAAATTATGTCATGCACATCTTTTCCTCCCATGGCCCCCTAGGACCCTTTCCTCCTTTCCCTCCCACTTCTCTTTTCCCTTTTGTATAAGTCTCCTTAACACACCCAAGCATGTTTTCAGTTTAGTTATGTATTTAATTGCTTAATTATACATGCTCTCCCACTGCAAGTCCAATTTGTAAGTCTTACTCTCTTATACCTATCCTCACATTTCTGACATATGCCGAATTGTTACTAGTTGTCTATACACGTTTCAATATGTTCGTTATGAATGCATCATACCCTCCCTTCCCTCTGCTAAACTATCCAACACTAGGAATAGAGCATTTTCGATTGCTGGACCAAAAGAATGGAACTCTTTACCAGTCTACCTAAGTTCGATCAGAGACTCCAAATCTTTCAAAAAAGAACTTAAAACATGGTTATGTAAACAAACATTCACAGACGGAGTTGGTTAATCTAATCCCATCTGATCAGACTAACTTCCTCTGCTAACCATGCTTTACTTACTTACCTCCCCTTCTAACCATGCTCTATTCACTTCCTACCCCCCATACCTTTTCTCCTTTACCCCTCTATTCAAATTATGTCATGCACATCTTTTCCTCCCATGGCCCCCTAGGACCCTTTCCTCCTTTCCCTCCCACTTCTCTTTTCCCTTTTGTATAAGTCTCCTTAACACACCCAAGCATGTTTTCAGTTTAGTTATGTATTTAATTGCTTAATTATACATGCTCTCCCACTGCAAGTCCAATTTGTAAGTCTTACTCTCTTATACCTATCCTCACATTTCTGACATATGCCGAATTGTTACTAGTTGTCTATACACGTTTCAATATGTTCGTTATGAATGCATTTTATGTATGATGTTGATTACATTGTAAACCGGAGTGAAGGCAGCCTGCTATACTTCTGTATATAAAAGAATCTAAATAAATAAATAAATAAATAAATAAATAAATATTCATGGAGGGTCTCAACTCTCACGTAAAGGACCAATTAGTGGCTCGTGATTTGCCTGATACCCTTGAGTTCCTGATGGAACTGGCAGGGAGAATTGAACGCCTTATCCGCAATCGTACTCAGGAGGCTAAGAGTCCACCAAAGTCTACAGTGGGGGCCAACTGTCCTAAATCTATGCCTGTTGCTTCCAGCTTACCGTCTGCACTCCTAAAGGAGGAAGACCCTATGCATCTAGGCCGAAGCCATTTGACCTCTAAGGAGAGACGTTATCACAAGCGCATGGAGTTGTGCATGTAATGTAGCAAATTGGGTCACGCCGTCCAAACCTGTCCCTTTTGTCTGGGAAACTGACGGGTTTCTGCAGGACTTCTCCTGGGCCTCACCTCTCCTACTCCTCCATTATCATTACCAGTATCTCTGTTTTGTGGAGGTCTTGAATTTCAGACTCTCGCTCTCATTGACTCCGGTGCGGGAGGTAATTTTATTCTGAAGCGCTTGGTTGAACATCTACGGATTCCTACCACACTAATAGCTAAGCCTCTGCTATTGTCATCTATCCATGGAGAACCACTTCCTAGAGAAGTTTCATTGACCACCCAGGCCATTGGCCTGCGTACTGGAGCTCTACACTCAGAATCTATTTCCTTTTTAGTATTGGAAAAAGCCTTGCATCCAGTGGTATTGGGGCTGCCGTGGCTTCAAGACCATATGCCACAATTTAATTGGGCTACCTTGGAACTGTCCCGGTGGGACAAGGTAATTGGGCTACCTTGGAACTGTTATGTTTGGTGTCTTGCTGAAGTTTCACCGCTCACTACCCCATCATTACCTGGCTTACCTCCATAATACGCCTCCTTCCAGAATGTTTTCTCAAAGCAAGCAGCTGATGTTCTTCCGCCACACAGTTCTTCCTGCCATAAATCTGCAGCCAAATTCAGAACCTCCCAAAGGAAGAGTTTATCCTCTTTCAGTAGCTGAGACTAAAGTTATGTCTACCTACATACAAGAAAATCTACGAAAGAGATTTATCAGACCTTCTAAATCACCTACTGGTGCAGGCTTCTTTTTCGTAGGGAAAAAGGATGGCACCTTACGCCTCTGCATCGATTACAGGGGTCTGAATGAGATCACCATCAAGAACAGGTACCCCCTGCCCTTAATATCAGAACTGTTTGATAGGCTCCATGGAGCCAAAATATTCTTCAAATTAGACCTAAAAGACCTAAAATTAGTAATATAGACCTAAAAGACCTAAAATTAGTAGTATGTCTCAATGATAATCTGATCTTTTCTCAAGATCTGCAAAGTCATCAGGAGGATGTTAAGAAAGTCCTAAGACGCCTGCGTGAGTACCACCTTTACGCAAAGCTTGAGAAGTAAACTTGATTAATAGCAGTTAATGGACTTCTCCTGCAAGAACTTATCCAAACCTTTTTTGAACCCAGCTACACTAACTGCACTAACCACGTCCTCTGGCAACAAATTCCAGAGCTTAATTGTGCATTGAGTGAAAAAGAATTTTTTCCAATTAGTCTTAAATGTGCTACTTACTAATTTCATGGAATGCCCCCTGGTCCTTCTATTATCTGAAAGTGTAAATAAACAATTCACATCTACTCATTCAAGACCTCTTATGATCTTAAAGACCTCTATCATATCCCCCCTCAGCCATCTCTTCTCCAAGCTGAACAGCCCCAACATCTTCAGCCTTTCTTCATAGGGGAACTGTTCCATTCCCTTTATCATTATGGTTGCCCTTCTCTGTACTTTCTCCATCGCAACTATATATTTTTGAGATGCGGCGACCAGAATTGTACACAGTATTCAAGGTGCGGTTTCACCATGGAGCGATACAGAGGCATAATGACATTTTCTGTTTTATTAACCATTCCCTTCCTAATAATTCTTAACATTCTGTTTGCTTTTTTGACTGCTGCAGCACACTGAGCCGACGATTTCAAAGTATTATCCACTATGATGCCTAGATCTCTTTCCTGGGTGGTAGCTCCTAATATAGAACCTAACATCGTGTAACTACAGCAAGGGTTATTTTTCCCTATATACAACACCTTGCACTTGTCCACATTAAATTTAATCTGCCATTTGGATGCTCAATCTTTCAGTCTTGCAAGGTCCTCCTGTAATGTATCACAATCCTCTTGTGATTTAACTACTCTGAATAATTTTGTATCATCCGCAAATTTGATAACTTCACTCATCGTATTCCTTTCCAGATCATTTATAAATATATTGAAAAGCACCAGTCCAAGTACAGATCCCTGAGGCACTCCACTGTTTACCCTATTCAACTGAGAAAATTGACCATTTAATCCTACTCTCTGTTTCCTGTCTTTTAACCAGTTTGTAATCCACAAAAGGACATCGCCTCCTATCCCATGACTTTTTAGTTTTCTTAGAAGCCTCTCATGAGGGACTTTGTCAAATGCCTTCTGAAAATCCAAATACACTACATCTACCGGTTCACCTTTATCCACATGTTTATGAACCCCTTCAAAAAAATGAAGCAGATTTGTTCAGCAAGACTTCCCATGAGTAAATCCATGTTGACTGTGTTCCATTAAACCATGTCTTTCTATATGCTCTACGATTTTGATCTTTAGAATAGTTTCCACTATTTTTCCTGGCACTGAAGTCAGGCTCACTGGGCTATAGTTTCCCGGATCGCCCCTGGAGCCCTTTTTAAATATTGGGGTTACATTGGCAACTTCCAGTCTTCAGGTACAATAGATGATTTTAATGATAGGTTACAAATTTTAACTATTAGATCAGAAATTTCATTTTTTAGTTCCTTCAGTCCCCTAGGATGCATACCATCCAATCCAGGTGATTTGCTACTCTTTAGTTTGTCAATCTGGCCTACTACTTCTTCCAGGTTCACAGTGATTTGGTTCAGTTCATCTGACTCATCACCCTTGAAAACCATCTCCAGAACTGGTATCTCCCCAGCATCCTCATTAGTAAACACAGAAGCAACGAATTCATTTAGTCTTTCTGCAATGGCCTTATCTTTCCTAAGAACTCCTTTAACCCCTCCATCATCTAACGGTCCAATCAACTCCCTCACAGGTTTCTTGCTTTGGATATATTTTAAAAAGTTTTTATTATGAGTTTTTGCTTCTACGGTCAACTTCAGTTCAAATTCTCTCTTCGCCTGTCTTATCAATGTTTTACACTTAACAATGCTTATGCTTTATCCTATTTTCTTCCGATGGATCCTTTTTCCAATTTTTGAAGAATTTTTTTTGGCTAAAATTGTTGCGGTCTGCACCACTTCCCCTCTCTTTCCAGTGCCCGGCACCTACCTCCATGTCAGGAAACGCCGCACTCCGCGGTCTCCGGGTCCCAGGGACGCGCATAGGCCCATGTGGCATCCGCCATTTCCCTGTCTCTCTCGCAGTGGCCTCGCACGCACGCGAGAGAGACAGAGACGTGAGAGAGACAGTCTGGCTCAGCCCGCGCTGATGACGTCACTCTCCACCCAGATATAACCGGCACCCGGACCTTTCCTCATCGCCTTGCAACGAGGTTCACTACAGTCCTGTAGCTCTGAGTTGCGTGTCTACTTGCCGTCTGCCTGCCTGCCTTGACTTTGGTTCGTCCTGACTACGCTCTGCCTTGACTTCGGTTCGTCCTGACTACGCTCTGCCTGCCTGCCTGCCTTGACTTTGGTTCGTCCTGACTACTCTCTGCCAGCTGCCTGCCTCGACTTCGGCTCGTCTCTGTTCCTGCGTCAGCTTCCAGCCCTGCCTTCTCTTGGTGCCTGCGGACCCCGCTCCAGGTTCTACTTGCATCCACCTACGCCTGCTCTATAGAGTCTCTCCCGCTGCTACTCAAGTCCCAAGGTGCCAGAACCCTACGGGCTCCTCCTGGGGGGTTCTGGGTACCCGGGTGAAGATCTTGCACTGGACTCTATCCTCTCTGGTCCGCTTAAGTTTTCTGTTGCTGGACTCTCTCGCTGGTACTCAAGTCCCAAGGTGCCAGAACCCTACGGGCTCCTCCTGGGGGGTCCTGTGTACCCGGGTGAAGACCTTGCACCAGACTCTATTACTATTGGACTTCCTCGCTTTCTGAGTCTTGGCTCCGCCTCCCAACCTACCCCGCCTCTCATAGTAGGTTGGCCCAAGGGTCCACTATTCTACCGCAGAACCCGGCTGCAACATAAAATAGCCTCTTTCACCTATCCTTTTAACTATGCCGGTAATCGTTTTGCCTTCCTTCCACCTTTCTTAATGCCTGGAATACACCTGGACTGCACATCTAGGATTGTATTTTTAAACAATGTCCATGCCTGTTCAACACTTTTAACCTTTGCAGCTGCACCTTTCAGTTTTTTTCTATTTTCCTCATTTTATCAAAGTTTCCATTTAGAAAATTTAGAGTTAGAGCTGTAGATTTACTTATTATCTCCCTTCCAGTTATTAGTTTAAATTCGATCATGTTATGATCATTAATGCCAAGTGGCCCCACCACCGTTACCTCTTTCACCAAATCCTGTGTTCCACTAAGAATTAAATTTAAAATATCTTCCTCTCTTGTTGGTTCCTGAACCAATTGCTCCATGAAGCAGTCATTTATTACATCTAGGAACTTTATGTCTCTAGCAAGTCCTGATGTTACATTTACCCAGTCAATATTGGGGTAATAAAATCTCCCATTATTATTGCACTGCCAAATTGGTTAGCTTCCCTGATTTCTCTTAGCATTTCATCATCTGTCTGACCATTTTGTCCAGGTGGACATCTGTCTGACATCTGTCTGACCATTTTGTCCAGGTGGACATCTGTCTGACCATTTTGTCCACCTGGACCCAGGAAACAAATCAGAAGCTGATCCAGTTGGCTGTATAGCAGTAAAGATAACGAGAATCAGATAATGGAAAAAGCCCTTTATTGAATTAGCCCGACTCTGGCCGAGTTTCACTCTTTGGTCGAGAGCTGCCTCAGGGGCAACTAAAAACAAATATATACATAGTTAAAAATGAACACACATAAAATAAAATCAATCAACAACACATATGGGTGTACAGACATCAAAGATAAAACAAATCATAACATACATATGTGTTGACAACATAATGGTTAAAAGGGGAGGTGAAAGAAGCTATTTTAGCTAAAAGATCTTCATTCAAAAATTGGAAGAAGGATCCAACAGAAGAAAATAGGATAAAGCATATACGTTGGTAAGTTAAATGTAAGACATTGATAAGACAGGCTAAGAGAGAATTTGAAAAGAAGTTGGCTGTAGAGGCAAAAACTCACAGTAAAAACTTTTTTAAAAGACTTTTTAAAAATATATCCGAAGCAGAAAGCCTGTGAGGGAGTCAGTTGGACCGTTAGATGATCGAAGGGTTAAAGGGGCACTTAGAGAAGATAAGGCCATCGCAGAAAGATTAAATGATTTCTTTGCTTCGGTGTTTACTGAGGAGGATGTTGGGGAGGTACCCGTAATGGAGAAGGTTTTCATGGGTAATGATTCAGATGGACTGAATCAAATCACAGTGAACCTAGAAGATGTGGTAGGCCTGATTGACAAACTGAAGAGTAGTAAATCACCTGGACCGGATGGTATACACCCCAGAGTTCTGAAGGAACTCTGGGGTGTATACCATGAAATTTCAGACCTATTAGTAAACATTTGTAACCTATCATTAAAATCATCCATTGTAACTGAAGACTGGAGGATAGCAAATGTAACCCCAATATTTAAAAAGGTCTCCAGGAGCGATCCAGGAAACTACAGACCGGTTAGCCTGACTTCAGTGCCAGGAAAAATAGTGGAAAGTGTTCTAAACATCAAAATCACAGAACATATAGAAAGACATGGTTTAATGGAACAAAGTCAGCATGGCTTTACCCAGGGCAAGTCTTGCCTCACAAATCTGCTTCACTTTTTTGAAGGAGTTAATAAACATGTGGATAAAGGTGAACCGGTAGATGTAGTATACTTGGATTTTCAGAGGCTTCTAGGAAAAGTAAAAAGTCATGGGATAGGTGGCGATGTCCTTTCGTGGATTGCAAACTGGCTAAAAGACAGGAAACAGAGAGTCGGATTAAATGGACATTTTTCTCAGTGGAAGGGAGTGGACAGTGGAATGCCTCAGGGATCTGTATTGGGAGCCTAACTTTTTAATATATTTATAAATGATCTGGAAAGAAATACAACGAGTGAGATAATCAAATTTGCATTTGACACAAAATTGTTCAGAGTAGTTAAATCACAAGCAGATTGTGATAAATTGCAGGAAGACCATGTGAGACTGGAAAATTGGGCATCCAAATGGCAGATGAAATTTAATGTGGATAAGTGCAAGGTGATGCATATAGGGAAAAATAACCCATGCTATAATTACACAATGTTGGGGTCCATATTGGGTGCTACAACCCAAGAAAGAGATCTAGGCATCATAGTGGATAACACATTGAAATCGTCGGTTCAGTGTGCTACGGCAGTCAAAAAAGCAAACAGAATATTGGGAATTATTAGAAAGGGAATGGTGAATAAAACGGAAAATGTCATAATGCCTCTGTATCGCTCCATGGTGAGACCGCACCTTGAATACTGTGTACAATTCTGGTCGCCGCATCTCAAAAAAGATATAATTGCGATGGAGAAGGTAAGGAGAAGGGCTACCAAAATGATAAGGGGAATGGAACAGCTCCCCTATGAGGAAAGACTAAAGAGGTTAGGACTTTTCAGCTTGGAGAAGAGACGGCTGAGGGGGTATCCCCCCTCAGCCGTCTCTTCTCCAAGCTGATAGAGATGTTTAAAATCAAGAGAGGTCTAGAACGGGTAGATGTGAATCGGTTATTTATTCTTTCGGATAGTAGAAAGACTAGGGGGACTCCATGAAGTTAGCATGGGGTACATTTAAAACTAATCGGAGAAAGTTCTTTTTTACTCAACGCACAATTAAACTCTGGAATTTGTTGCCAGAGGATGTGGTTAGTGCAGTTAGTATAGCTGTGTTTAAAAAAGGATTGGATAAGTTCTTGGAGGAGAAGTCCATTACCTGCTATTAAGTTCACTTAGGGACAGATTTTGAAAAAATACGCGAGCACGCACCAGGCACGAACAAAAGTACGCTGGATTTTATAAGATACAGGCCCTATCTAAGCGGCCGGCAGCCCCGCTCCGTCCTCCGGTCCCGGGGGCTGGTCCAGAGGCCTCGACCACGCCCCCGGGCCGGTGCCACGCCCCGGGCCCACCCCCGAAACGCTGGGGCACGCCCCCGAAACGCTGCGTCGTTTCGGGAATGCCCCCAGACACGTCCCCTCCCTCCCCTTTTCGAAAGCCCTAAGACTTACGCGCGTCCCGGGGCTTTACGCGCGCCAGTGGCCTATGCAAAATAGGCGCGCGGGCCTTTTAAAATCCGCCCCTTAGAGAATAGCCACTGCCATTAGCAATGTAACATGGAATAGACTTAGCTTTTGGGTACTTGCCAGGTCCTTATGGCCTGGATTGGCCACTATTGGAAACAGGATGCTGGGCTTGATGGACCCTTGGTCTGACCCAGTATGGCATTTTCTTATGTTCTTATGTTCTAATAGTATACAGAAATGATGCAGAGAAGGAACTTCTCTGTGCAGATGTTAATAGATACAAGCACCAGTGGTAAAAGCAATGCCGTTTAGAACCCCAGATGGAGTGGGGTCGGAACAACAGCAACCAACTCCGGTATATCTGCCTCCGAGGAACTCTGATACCCCGAGAAGGGACTGTGAACAACCGTCAGCTTTAGTGAGCTCGTTTGAGAGCTCCAAGGGAGAAGAAGAGGAAGCATGGCAAAGGGAAAATGGCGAAGCTGGCCTCTTAGAGCGGAGAGGTAAGGAGCCTAAGATCAATGTGTTTGTGAAAGCACCGCTGGAAATTTCAGAAAAAATTACGTTAGAAGAAATAAGGAAGGCACTTATTAATATGAACATATGATTTGACTAATGTGGTAAAACAAAATATGGATAAATCCCAAGGATTGGAGAATAGGATACAACTGTTAGAAATATCTGTTAAAAAAGCTGAAACTGAAATTAAAAGTGTGAAGGAAGTTCAGTGCAACCTGATAAAATCTGAAAGCATGATGTTGAGACGGATGGATTTCATAGAAAATGAAGTACGGAGAAATAACTTAAGACTTTAAAATTTTCCTAAATCTAGATGGAAGACAGCCAAGGATCTCTTTAAAAGTTACCTTTTAAATATTCTAGGTTATTCTGAGACTTCTATCCCTATGGTTTCTAAAATATTCTATTTACCTGGTAAAAAGGAAGAAAAGAAAAATGTAGATCAAGAACCAGATAATCTAACTGAAATCCTGGAAAATTCTTTTGAGAGTAAAATTGAGTCCAGAGCAACGTTATTAGTGACGTTTATTCAAACAAGTGATAGAGACAACATAATACGAAAGTCCATCCGAAACCAAAGTCAGCTTTTTTATGGATACCAAATAAGAATATTCCCGGATATTACTAGGAACATGCAAGAGAAAAGAAAAAGTTTCCTGACGATGAAAGGGGAAGTGACTACACGAGGTGCTAAGTTTTATCTGAGGTTCCCGTGTAGGTGTATTGTGGTATATCAGGATAATAGATATATCTTTGTTGAGCCTGCACAATTACGTTTATACTTGGACTCCCACTCCTAATGTTCTAAAAGGGTTGGACAAATTGTTATAGCGGGTTTACAACACAGAGCTTCAGCGAATTATGGCATGATGATAATTTTATTTCCTTGTGTTTATTTCCTTATTTCCTTTATTTCCTTAAATATTTGGTTCTCCCTCTATTCTTATAGGGGTAGATTTTATAATTTTGTGCGAGCGCGTACTTTTGTTCGCTCACCAGGCGCGAACAAGAGTACGCGGGATTTCAATAGATATGTGCGTATCCATTAAAATCTGGGATCGGCGCGCGCAAGGCTGCTGATTTTGGGCAGCCTGCGCGTGCCAAGCCGTGCAGCCTGCCTCCGTTCCCTCCGAGGCCGCTCCGAAATCGGAGCGGCCTCGGAGGGAACTTTCTTTCGCCCTCCCCTCACCTTCCCCTACCTTCCCCTACCTAACCCACCCCCCCGGACATATCTAAACCCCCCCCCCCCCTACCTTTATCGCTGGATTTACGCCTGCCGGAGGCAGATGTAAATCTGCGCGCGCCAGCAGGCTGCTGGCGCGCCATCACCCAACCCGGGGACTGTTCCGGAGGGCACGGCCATGCCCCCGGAACGCCCCCGGGCTGAAACCACGCCCGCGGCGCTGCCCCCAAAACATCGCGTCACCCGCACCACGTCTCTGAAACGCTGCGACACGACCGCCACGCCCCCCGGCACGCCTCTCCATGCAAGCCCCGGGACTTATGCGCGTCCCGGGGCTTGCGCGCGCCGCCGAGCCTATGCAAAACAGGCTCGGCGCGCAGGGGGGGTTTGGGGTAGGTTTTCGGTGGGTACGCGCGTAGGATACGCGCGTACCCCTTTGAAAATCTACCCCTTTATTTATAGAAGAAATGTTTCCACTATGTTAAGATAGATGATGATGATGATGTAATATTTTTCTTTCACTTTCCTTAACATGTATTCGATAAATATTGTTGAAACTTCAATAAAAATAAAATTTAAAAAAAAAAATGTCAGGGAGTAAAATGATCATGTAACAAAACAAACAAACAAAAATACGCCGGATTTCAATAGATACGCGTGTAGCCGCGCGTATCTGTTAAAATCCGGGGTCGGCGCTCGCAAGGCTGCCCAAAATTGGCAGCCTGTGTGCGCCGAGCCACGCAGCCTGCCTCCTTTCCCTCTGAGGCCACTCCGAAATTGGAGCGGCCTCGGAGGGAACTTTCCTTCCACCCCCCGCACCGTCCCCTCCCTTCCCCTACCTAAGCCACCCCCCCAGCCCTATCTAACCCTCCCTACCTTTGTTGCACAAGTTATGCGCACCGGGCCGGCCGCCGGCGCGCCATGGTCCAGTCCGGGGGCTGGTCTGGAGGCCGTGGCCATGCCCCCGGAATGCCCCCGATTTCCTGGGGGGGCCACAACACGCCCCCCCCCAGGAAAGCCCCGGGACTTACGAGCGACCCGGGGCTTTGCGCGCGCCGGCAGCCTATGCAAGATAGGCTCAGCGCGCGCAGGGGAGGGTTGGGGCAGGTTTTCGGGGGTTACATGCGTAACCCTTTGAAAATCTACCCCTAAGTATGGAAACAAGTATGTGGAACGTCATTAAAAGTAGGGACTATGCTAGTTTACCTGTTTAGTCATGAATCTCTACTTTGAACCATATGGTAATGCCATGTATCGCCAATTGTGAAGATCACTTTAATCAGCGCACAAATAGGAAATATGTAACTAAAATACATAGAAAAAATAAATACCAAAAGTATAACAACATGCCAACAGACTATGTTTAATAAAAAAGAGCTAGCTATAAATGCAGTAAAAATGACATTCTGTGAGTATGGATAAATGATTCAAGAGGAAGGAGGGTCTTTAATGCTTATGATTAAAAACCTGAACCGGATAGATAATCATGACCAGCGTGCTATTTATAAAAATCAGTAACGGTAGCATGACTACGGGATCACTGTGTATACATACCAACCTCATCGCAGTGGTGTGACTGCGGGATCGCTATGTAAAACATACCAAACTCCATTAATCACATTATACAAGAAGTGATTTTAATTAAAAAATACCGACAAGATCAAAGAAACTAAAAACTGCCTGCCATCCAATAAAAAACAAATTGTAATCGCATGTCTGCGATGTACGGTATTACATTATGAATAAGATACGTGTGGCAGAGTGATATAAAAATAGCGAAGTTAGGCTCGTTTCGCGCCAAAATGACAACCGGACGCTGAAGCTAATGTGCCTATTGTAAACCATAAAAAAATGTTTAGAACAACAATATTTACTTCGCAAAGGTTAAAACGGGTAAAAACAATACTAATTTTTATATGCAAAAAGAAAAAAGGAATAGCCTGCGCCGACTCAACCTTTACTTTAGAGTTAAACTGCTGATTATCTATAGATGCATGTTGCAACAATTGTAAATCAGTATGCACAAAAATTATTTTTTATATATCAAATAACCTAAATCAGAGCCCTGAGGTGTGCCTGACTTATTTAGAATGTCGACAAAAACTCAAATATGATCGCATACCTCCGGAGTGTGTCATCAAAGATTCAGCCGCAATTGATAATGAAAACCATCAGATAGGGTTTTTATATAAAATCTCGCGATATGTACAACCTTTTGGTGCCAAAATCCCAACACACATGGGATTTCTACCCATATAGATTCTACTGAGCATTCAGTCTCTTGTATGACCTTTATCCTGTTGGGCTGTATACCCTCCCGGACATAAAGTGCCACACCCCCACCAAGTTGATCCTTCCTATCATTGCGATATAATTTGTATCCTGATATAGCACTGTCCCATTGGTTATCCTCCTTCCACCAGGTCTCTGTGATGCCAATTATGTCAATCTCATCATTTACTGCTATACACTCTAACTCTCCCATCTTACTTCTTAGCCTTCTGGCATTGGCAAACAGACATTTCAAAGTGTGTTTTTTGTTTGTATTAACAACCTGCTTTTCAGTTCTTAAAAGTAATTTCAAAATCTTTAGCTCAGGTGATTTTTTTTACATATAGGCACATGGACTACGTTTGCTTTTATTTATTTATTTAATTCTTTTCTATACCGACGTTCATGACGCATGTCATATCACATCGGTTCACATCGAACATGTGAATTTAACATTAACAATAATCATAGCTAGAGAGCTACTTCTAGAGTTAAGGGAAGAGGTAAGTTACAATGAACGAGGGTTACTGGAACTTGGAGGATGGAAGAGAATAAGGAGAGAGGAACAGTTGAGTAATAGAGTAAATATATGGGATAACAACGGTAAGAGGAACAGTTGAATGATACATGTTATAACAATAATATATATAAAAATAAATATATAAAACAAAATATAACATATAGAATAAAGAATGTAACATTACAGATTATATGGTTAAGGATAGGCTTGTTTGAACAGCCATGTCTTTACTTTGTTTTTAAAGGTCAGTGAGCAGTGTTCCTGGCATATGTCTGGAGGCATGGTGTTCCATAGGGATGGCCCAGCTGTGGAGAAGGCACATTCCCTAGTGGAGGTGTGAAGAATGGATTGGGGGGGGGGAACGTGTAGGGTTTCTTTATAAGCAGTTCTAACTGGTCTTTTTGAAGTGTGGAGTCGTAGCGGGATTTTTAGCTCGAGCGAGTGCTGATTGTGGATAGTTTTGTGAATGATAGTGACAGACTTATGAAGGATTCTAAAGCTGATAGGGAGCCAATGGATGTGATGTGGTCTCCTCGGCTGGAGTTGGTTAGGATTCTGGTGGCAGCATTCTGGAGCATCTGTGGTAGTTGCGGGGAGGCCTAGAAGGAGGGAGTTGCAGTAGTCGATTTTAGAGAAAACGGTAGCTTGGAGGGCCGTCCGGAAGTCATAGAAGTGGAGGAGGGGGTCTAAGTTTTTTCAGAATTTGTAGAAGCAGTCTTTTGTTGTGTTGTTAACACATTTTTTAAAGTTTAATCGGTTATCCAGTACTACGCCGAGGTCTCTCGCTTGGGCAGCTGTGGCGGATGAGGGGTCAGGGAGGGAAAGGTTATTGTGGTCCGGGGAAATGAAGAGGAGTTCAGTCTTGGCCGTGTTGAGGACGCGATTGAGACTGGAGAGGAGGAGGTTGATGGAGTGAAGGCAGCTGTCCCAGAACTTGAGGGTTTTGGGGAGGGATTCTGTTATGGGAATCAGTATCTGTACTTCATTGGCGTATATGAACTGAGTTAGATTTAGTTACCATTTAGTTAGATTAGTTACCATCGTCTCATCCATGCTAACTAATCTATAGTAATAACTAAAAAATTATAAGACTTACATAAATGCCGTTCCTAAATTACTTGCGAAACATGAAAACAAACCATGCCGCCATGCTATTGCAATGGAGGATTTCAAAAACAAGGTCCAAAAGAGTAACAATCTAAAACAGAAAACAAAATAGATTACTAAATAGATTACTAAATACTCAAACTCTTAGCAAATGCCTCTGAAACTTGTGTTTTCAAAGGTAGATGAAACTGAGCAGCCCGCAAACAGCCAGCGGGACTGGAGAACTTTAATGGTATGACTTAATGTATTAATACAACTCAGGTGGGCTTGATGAAAGTAGAAATGAATTAAATGTATGACATTCAAGAATGACCACAGCCCCAGAAGGGGTAGCCAGATGCTTTTCAGATCCATGAAGAAGATTGGTGACTAGCATCAGGTCCGGTGGAGAAAGTCATGGACACCCAGCACTGATGGAGGATTGGCACTTCTTGCCAAGTGAGCATTCCCGGCACAGTGCACTGAAGGAGACTGGTGCCGATGCTTCTTCAGCTTCCCTTGATGTTCAACCTGGTCTTTCCCTGGTGCCGAGGCCAATGATGAGGAACCCGACATCCTCAGCCTGGAGAAGTTTGATGGTGGTCAGTCTCTGGTGCCCCTATCTTCCAACAGCACGGATGAAACCGGTGGTCCTACTGTTGTCGATGGCACGTTGTCCATCAGTGTGGCTCCGATGTCCATCGATGCCAATGCCGCTGATGCAGATCGCTAGGTCTTCCTTGACTCAAAGAGTTGTTCTATCTTGTTGAGCTGAAGACAATATCCCTTCGGGGTCATTTGTGTGCATAGGTGGCAACCCCAGACATCACGTGATGCCCCCAGGCAGAGAACACATGTCTCATGGGGATCCATATGGACATGAGCCTTGGGCATCACCAGAAACAAGATATGGCCATGATGGGCTGAAATAAAAGAGACACAAAATCAAAATCAATATCAATGGTGGTGGGCGCAGGGGAAGTGACCACAAAAGAAACTTACTGATAAACTATGGAAATCCTGTCTAGGAATGCTATCGAGGATGGACTGAGAGGGACCCAGTGCCAAACGTCGAAGAAACAGCAAAAAGAAGCAAAAGAAAACAGTTTTCCAAAATAGGCCGAAAAGGCCAAGATTAGAGCACAGTTTTGTGGAAAAAGGGAGACTGGAGAGGGACCCCACATGGACGTGTGGATAGTGGCATGCTGGGCATGCTCAGTATGCCAAGTAAAATTTCTAGAAACTTTGATATAAGTTTTCCGTGTCGGGGCTCCATCTGATTATGTTACCTATGTGTGAGGACTAACATCCTGCTGTCCTCGGAGAAATTTTCTCTGGTAAACCAGCACAGTTTCTTGTCTTTGACCTTCTGTTTTTGTCTCTCTCAAGGTATTTGCTCCAGTTCCAGGCACAATTTCTTATCTTTGTTTTTCTTCTTTCATGTTTGCTCCAATTCCAGGCACAATTTCTTATCTTTGGCTGGCTTGCTTTCATTTCTTTCAAGGTAGTTTCACCATTTTCTGCAAAATTTCTTCCAGCTCCATGCACTCAGCAGCAGCCATACCTGTGGCTTCCATTCCCAGCTTCCTCACACCAACTGAACAGCAGGATAATTCATAGAAACATAGAAACATAGAAATGACGGCAGAAGAAGACCAAATGGCCCATCCAGTCTGCCCAGCAAGCTTCCCTCATTTCTTCTCCCATACTTATCTGTTTCTCTTAGCTCTTGGTTCTATTTCCCTTCCACCCCCGCCATTAATGTAGAGAGCGGTGGAGGAGCTGCATCCAAGTGAAATATCAAGCTTGATTAGTTAGGGGTAGTAGGGGAAGTAACCGCCGCAATAAGCAAGCTGCACCCATGCTTATTTGTTTTTACCCAGATTATGTTATACAGCCCTTATTTAAATAACATATACACAATATTTACATTATTTACAAGAATATACATAGTATTCTGAAATTATTACCTGACAAGTGTTCTTTTAATATCCAAATAAGCTCTCAGTTTACCCCAGTCTTCTTTTTCTGATTTCCCAGATTGTGCTCATGATTGAACACATTGAGATGAGAATTTTCCTTAGTAGTAAGGTGCACTGAGTCAGCCATATTTAATGCTTTATAAATGTGATGATCAGTCACAGAGTGTGAAGTGAACCTACCGAGGTTTACTGGGTTCCATCCAGAGAATCAGTAAATGAGGGTTTAGCTAATCATTTTGTGGCCTCTGCCCACACTGGATTACTGAAAGGGCAGCTCACAAATAGGTGCTCCACTGTTTCCTTCTGTGCAGTACAGGTAGAATGGGGACAGTTGTAACCCATATTAACCCTCGGCCTCATGTTAGCATGAACACTAAGTCACCCTAGTATTGCTAGCCACAGGAAGTCTCACACAGCCCATGGTAACCTGTGGTCTCCCAAACCTATGCAGGACAGTGTAATACTCTCGAGGATACTGAGGCAAAGCCAGATCATCATAGAATGACCTCCTGAGTAGGAGGTCATACAGCTCTCTTCTGTAGAATGATGCCACTTCATCTATCAAAATATTCCAGGATGTTAAGTACCTTATGAGAGCCTGAACATGGGGTGGACAACGGCCTTGTAACCTGTTGAATGCTATCCTATAACCTTCTGACCATGCTGTAGATAAGATGCACTGCCATTGACAGAGCCCAAAACTCAGACATTGGTTCAGACTGAAATGAACATATACAATGGGAAAAACCAGTACAGGGGCTTTTTTTGGCAATGTTCCTCCACATACTTTGGATTTTATACCCCCAAAACATTTCATAGATCAGGCCATTCAGTCTGACTACCAAGCTCTGAGTGGAAGGAAGAATAAAGGCAAAAAGTGCAAAAAAGTTAAAAAAAAAAAAAAAAAGCAAATAAAAGCATGAGAAAATAAAAAACTAAAAAACATAAGCAAATTAAGAATAATTAATGAAAACAGTAAAAAAGCACAAATAAAGCTGGACAGAGTAGGATGGAGTTTTTCTCAGCTCTTTAAAAAGTTTGGCTGGCATCTAAGATTTTTTGAAAAATGTTCTACACCTTATTGTGGTTTGTGGCATGTGTGTTTGGGTGTAGTATGGAACATGTATCTTTCTGTTTGTCTGCTGGGCTTTTTAGTCTGTGTGATGTGATCTATCTGCCTGTGTCTCACTCTATGGGGGTTATTTTCTAAGCATTTTTCGCACGCGATACGGCTGTATCGCGTGCGAAAAGTTTTCAAACCGCGTTAAAAACGGTTATCGCGATTCGCGAATGCAAATTTTGAATTAAGTATTCAGGGGGTGGAGTTGGGGCGAGGCGAATGTAAAGTAGGGTGGACTTACTGCGAACCGGCTGCGTTGTTAGCGCGGCTCCTAACGTGACCAATAACTACACCTCTTTCAATTGCATATAGCGCGCACCGCGATATTATTGCGTTGAACGAAAATGTCGAAAACCAATCCCCACAGACCTACAAAGGTAGTGCTACCCAATAAAAAGGCCTGTTCTTAGTAGGTCTATCTTCCCAACACCATCTGCACATTCACAGTGTATGGGGCAGGCGCACTCTATGGCTGAGCAGGCCCGACGCAGACGCCAGGACGTGGGTCGACGACGCCGCAGGTACAGGCAGCGGATCTATCTTCCACGAACCTCATTGCTGGGTATGCCAGAGGATGTTGTGATCAGCAGGTATCACCTCAGCTCTTGTGCCATCCTGGAAATATATGAAGACATACGAGGTGCCCTTGAGCCTCAAACCTGAAAGAGCCATGCCGTCCCCGGCCTGACCAAACTCTTGGCTGCCCTGCACTTCACAGCAAGTGGCTCCTTCCAATCCACAGTAGCTGTTGTGGGTGGGATGTCACAGAGCACCTTTTCACGGTGTCTGTACCAGGTCACTGAAGCAGTTTTGGCCCGCATGCCTCCATACATAGCTTTTCCGCGTGACAGACAGGACCTGATGGACCTCAAGTGTGGTTTTTATGACATTGCCCGCTTTCCGAATGTCATTGGAGCTATTGACTGCACACATGTGGCCATCATTCCACCCCATCAGATGGAGGCAGCCTACCGCAACAGAAAGCAGTTCCACTCCCTCAACGTGCAAGTGGTGTGTGATGCTGGAATGCGGATCCTCTCAGTGATGTCCAGCTTTCCGGGATCAGTGCATGATTCCTTCATACTCAGGCAATCATACATCTAACATATTTGCAATGCTCATCTGTGTTATGGCACACAAATGTGATGTATACGCCTGTCCGGATGGAGTCATATGTCCCCATCACAACAGGCCTCAGTGGCTCAGTGTTACCTTAAGTGGTGAAATGGCTCATGCACCCAACCACTTGCTATGGGCTGCCAAGCACGAGGTACACAGCAGCCCCAGTATGGCCTTTATGTGGCATGGCTTGTTCACCTCACTGCACTAGTGGACAGCCTACACATATTTGGTCTAGCCATGGTTAATGGTAGTGTCCAAGGTGATTCTAGACTTGTGATGTAAGGGCAGCTCACATCCACAGGTGTTCCTGAGGTCCTGATGTTCATGATACTTCGCATGAACCCTTCTAGTCAGTTGTGCACATTCAGAGGCAGCCAGTTTATACCATGTCTGTTATTGGGAATGCATACCTACATAAAAGGTCAGGTTGAGCAGATATGTCCGTACACAATGACTAGAGTACATGATGCATATGATCCGACCACAGGGATGTTATCTCTAAGGACAGTGATGTGACGCACCTACCGCATACACACTGCTGACATAAATCTCACTGTCTAGGGGCCCTTCACGTGCTATACCTCCTAATAGCGGCACCCCTGCTGTGGCACAAAGCAATCATGGAGACCCACACATAGGGTGTTAGGAAACTGGAATGGCCTGCCTCGTGCCATCCGGTTCTACTGCATGTAGTGAGCACCTACACGCATAGGACACCAACATCAGTATTTGTAATGGCTTGCCTATTTCATTGCTACAGGGGACTCAGCCTATGGATGCAGGCCCTGGCTTATGACCCCAATCCTCCAGCCTGCCACAGCACGACAGATGGCCTATAATGAGGCCTTACGTGCTACACGCTCAGTCATCGAACGTACCTTCGGCCTTTTGAAGAGCCGCTTCCGATGTTTGGACAAGACTGGGGGTGCGTTACTGTATGCTCCCCCCAAGGTTGCTAGGCTAATCCTGCTTTGCTGTGTGTTCCATAATGTGGCTCTTCACCATGGAATACCTATGGCTATAGATCCAGACCTCAGACCTGATCCCCCATGTGCGCATGCACGACGGCATGAAAACACAGTCAGTGGCAGCCAGGTTCGCCAACACCTTATACAGGCACACTTTTAAGGTAGGCATGGGACAGAACCATGCCCCAGCAGGCCAGTTTGGCCACTGATGGGTTAGGACATAGTTTAATGTGCAGACCTCTTTTTAAGTCTGCTACGTGCCTCACCTGCTAAGTCTGTCCACCCAACAACTGTTTGGGGGTGGTTCCCTACATCTGACAGTATAGCCCATAATAGGGTGGCTAAGGGCTGGCTCAAGGCACTGCGGAGGTGCTGTATGTGTTTTACTTATTCAGTGCCATTGGATTAAGCACTTGCTACATACTGACATCCCACCAAGGATGACAGTACTGTACACACTTGTCCTCATGAGACACAACACACACGCCTCCCCTGATTTGCTAACACCTTACAACAATTGTACCTGTAATGGCCCACACCTCCGTCAGTCCCTAATGCTATCACGGTGACATGCATATCGGTGCATCATTGACGCCCATGAAGACTAATGAACCCTACCTACGTCACTCATACCTTATTTCCCAAACCTCAATATTATTGTCATGTGCGTCTTGCAGCAACACTAACAACCCTTCAGTAGGTAAGTGGTATCAGTGAGGGCTTAGGCAGCAGAGCCTCAATACACAGCAGGGAACAAATATGAGCCCTACAACCTCCTGATGCCTCATGAATGGGTGTGTGAGAAAAAGCACATCAGTGCTGCACGGACCTATCTGAAGGTCCCTTATCACTGTAGCATCCCACATCAACACACCTCTGGGATCATTGCAGCTGGCCGAAAGGAGAGCCAGTTATCTTGTTGCATGCACATGGTTGTGGCGGCTGTATGCTGCTACAAGGAATCGCTGTATGTAGACCACTGTGCTGTCATGGGCCCACCAATACTGTGTATCAGGCTCCATAAACACATGTCATACAGACATGAAACATCAGTCATGGTTTGTACACTGCCAACTCCCAAGAGTCGGTGGTTCTGTTTCACACACACCCTCCACTGGGCTCCCTGTAACTGACTATGCATGTACATGTGTTCTGGACTACATATCCATGCAGTACCACTTGAAAACTAAGGCTGCTCACATCACGTGTGATGTGGGGCTCAATGGGCAGCCTGGCATTGCTGTCACAACAGGGCGGTTGTGGCTGCAAAGGGTGCAGCCACCATGTATCTTGTGTAGGAATGTCAATCTTGAGGTGCCTATGTGCACATTGTGTACCGTACATGTATATGGTCTGTGAATATTTGTACAGTATGTAACACCTTGCCCATCATGTCCCCAGTAACAGTATGACCTGTTTTGTCACAGTACAACTACTGATGGAATAGCAGCAGAGCTCAGGGTTGGTGTCCAGTGCACACCTGCCATCCAAGGCGTACCACACACCTATGTCATGCCAGATATGGCACACATTATCTGATGGAGTTAGTGATCAACACAGTGCACATGAGAAGCAAGGAAAAAGCCACCTGGCCATGCATGGTCATGGAACAGGCACACACACAGACCGTCAGACTCTTCATGATATAGATGTCCCCTGTTGGGACACACAGCCACCATTTAATGCAGGCCATAAATACTCCTGTCATAACATGTCACTTGTAAAAAGTATCAGCAGTGCTGTCTGCACTGAGCTGCCACATGGGGGTACCCACCCACATGTCACATATTCCGTCACAAAGGTGATGGCCTGATTGTTGGCAGCCACCTCGCAGACAAGCTGTCACCAGCAGCACAGCTGATCGGCCAGGCTGGCAAAGGGAGGATGCATGCATGTGTACACTGCTCTATTGAGTGATAGATGGCCATTACTGAGGAGTGAGGATGTGACGATGATGCAGTCCCCCTCAATGTGGTGTCAGGTGCCCTTCGAATGACTATAAGGTGCAGAAAGTAGCTGGCTACAATGTATTAAAACATGGAGATCTGTGCAAAATGCTAATGAGGCTCTCAGGACTGTAACAGAGTGCCTCTTCGCCCAGGGCCTCAATAGATGGGCTGCGCAACCGGTCACAAATGGGTCAGTGTGGCACAAGGCACAGATCTGGGTGTGGCTGGTGCCACGTAACCCACTGCAGTTGGTTCAATAGCACAGAAGGCATGCTGTGTACTGTGGAAGCACCTCCGACCAGCCATTTGTACCCCTACAGCATACTCCTGGTGAGCAGACACACAGTCATTGACGGTTGTGCCAACACAGCCCATCATAACCGTGTTGGCTCTACCAACACCCTCATCATAGCAGCCTTACTGCTGAGTATGATGACTAACTAATGTCACTATTGACAGATGATCACACAGCCCTCCAGCACAGATCCTGATGTGCAAATAAAAGGACGTCAATACTCACATGTGAAAGTGGCCGTAGAGCCCAAGCCTTTGGCTGATTCCGCATTACCCATGTGTCGGCCATATGGAGGTGGCAGAATACAAAACGAGGCTGCACAGGGTGGAATGTATGCATGAAGGGGGTCAGATATACGGCTAGGCAGGTGATGAGGTATATTGATGTACAGCCCACTCCCCTCTCCTAACATGGGTACTACCCCTGTGCTGCAACAAACCAGGGGTGGTATAGGAAGAATCGGTGATCAATGAGCATGAACAATGAATGTGTGCTAGGTGTCCAGATAGAGGTGACCAGCCTTTCAGCACACAACATATGGACACCATATTCCAGAGCTGTTTGGAACACCAGCACGTGCATGGGTGTGAGTGATAATGCACTAGCTGACACACATTACTGTACAGCAACAGCAGTTTCCACGCTTGCTACTTGCAGTGATGAGGATGACAGGGGTTCAGACAGGGAGATAAAGTAATGTCTCGCTCTATCACAATATTGGAACCATTTGTGGGTGATAAGGTATGTAGGATTCACTGCACACTCGCCCTCATACTGTACAGTACAATGGTAGGCTGGGCAGGAACATGAACAGTTGGGATGATGTTCGTTCTGCACTCTGACCACAACCCATTCTCCACCCAGTCTGCCCACAATATATGCAAGCCCATCCCACCCAGCTTGTGTAAATGCCACGGGTAGTTGTGTGTCTCAGCCATTATGACAACGGTGTTGCTGGCCACTGCAGCAGCCCATACCAGGGTGGCATCTCGGGGTACAGATGGTACCTAGCCTCTGTGTAACATACCCTTCCTCTGCACCAACCGCTCTCAGGTTTGCCCCTCAACCATGATACCATGCAGATTTACACTTAGAGCCTCCATGTACTGTACCTTATAAGGGCGCACCCTTCTGGCAGCACGCCACCTGGCTGCACCCGGAGATGTCCTCCACAAGGGTATATAAGGAGGGCCAACGTAGCCATGAGCCCCTGCCAATCCCGGCTACAGTGTGGTAATACCTGACACTTGGCCAAGCACATGTGCATCCTTTTGTGCTCCATGCTGCGCCACAGTTCTGTGGTCCAGGAGCACAGACGTTAAACTGGCTGAACGCTACATGCTGTATCCTCAGACATGGCAACCTGTCCTTCATGAGGTGGAATGTGCCAGGGAAGCAAGATGTGCCTAAGGGTGCTGACAAACAGCATTGCAGTGTTCAGTGTTGCACCTGTCCTGTGAACCACTACATACACAGGCCACACAGTGGGCTGGACATCTAGGCAACACCTTACACCATGTATGGCAAGAGGTAGATGGCTGCGAGCTTCCGGATGTCCACTTACAGTGGCAGACCATCTATCAGGGATTGTGTCCTCCACGACCGCACAAACCTACTCATAATTGAGTACACAAGTGTGTGACACCTGGTGATACAAATATTTGGTATACTTTACTGACTATTAACAGAACAACAATCATTTACATGCTGCAGAACCCCAGTGGACTTTCCTCCCTACACGTGTGCTATTCAGATGGTTACAGGTAATCAATGTTGCTCACACATCATTATCAGCAGAATATTAGTGTTTCCACATACTGTATGACCTGTGGCAATGCCTGACAGGCTATATGTGGAGAAGACCCCTTTAGCTCGCTGCCCAACTATGTATGCCACAGGAGCTGGCAGACAGTGGTTTTTCCAGTCACTGCTAACTGAGCTGTGTGCAACAATAGAGGGAATATGGGCCAGACATGGGCCTACGTGTCCCTCCGAGTGACATAGATGTACCCATATCGCTCCGTTGGGAGGGTATACGTCCCATTCACATGATG
This sequence comes from Rhinatrema bivittatum, assembly GCF_901001135.1. Taxonomy (NCBI): domain Eukaryota; kingdom Metazoa; phylum Chordata; class Amphibia; order Gymnophiona; family Rhinatrematidae; genus Rhinatrema; species Rhinatrema bivittatum. The sequence goes on along the minus strand of NC_042622.1, from coordinate 256,606,758 downwards.
TCCCTCAAGAAAGGCTTGCAGGTACAGGAGCTTCAAGACAGAGTATGTAGAACAACAGGGGTGAGGTGGGTATATTACGTGATGGTGACACAGGTCAGACAGTATGTGGAAACACTAATACTCTGCTGATAATGATGTGTGAGCAACATTGGTTACCTGTAACCTTCAGAACTGCACACCTGAAGGGAGGAGAGTCCACTGGGGTTCTGCAGCAAGTAAATGATTGTTGTTCTGTTAATAGTCAGTAAAGTATAACGAAGATTTGTCAACACTGACAGATACCTGTCACTGGACTGTACTGGTTGTCCAAACAACATGTGCTAGCAACAATGACAGTTAATCTTGGAGAGTGGCTTGTATATGTGTGTGTGGCGAGGTGAAATATGTGAAGACACTGTAGGACTGTGGACCACACAGTATTGGCCGTCAGACAGTGTTCACGTGGTGGACGTGGCCAACATTATAAAGGGTCCATGCATACTAGAGGTGTGAATCGTGTAATCGATCGTCTTAACGATCGATTTTGTCTTGGGGGGAGGGCAATCTGATCGTCGAGGTTTTTTTTTTCTAAAAATCGTCAAAAATCATGAATCGGGGGAGGGCGGGAAAACCGGCACACCAAAAAAACCCTAAAACCCACCCGAACCTTTAAAACAAATCCCCCACCCTCCCGAACCCCCCCCCCAAAATGTTTTTAATTACCTGGGGTCCAGTGGGGGGGGGGGTCGCGACGCGTTCTCCTTCTGCTCTCTGGCCACCGCTGCGTTGAGAAATGGCGCCAGTGGCCCTTTGCCCTTATCATGTGACAGGGCAAAGGTAGCGCCGGCGCCATTTTGTTTCCTGGCTCCCGACGTCACGCGTGCGGGAGATCGCCCCCGGACCCCCGCTGGACCCCCAGGGACTTTTGGCCAGCTTGGGGGGGGCCTCCTGACCCCCACAAGACTTGCCAAAAGTCCAGCGGGGGTCCGGGAGCGACCTCCTGCACGCGGGCCGTATTGCCAATCTTCAAAATGGCGCCGGCGCTACCTTTGCCCTCACTAAGTCATACCATTAAAGTTCTCCTTTAATGGTTCATAAAAGTTCTTCTGTTTGCGGGCTGCTCAGTTTCATCTGCCTTTGAAAACACAAGTTTCAGAGGCATTTGCTAAGAGTTTGAGTATTTAGTAATCTATTTGATTTCTGTTTTAGATTGTTACTCTTTTGGACCTTGTTTTTGAAATCCTCCATTGGAATAGCATGGCGGCATGGTTTGTTTTCATGTTTCGCAAGTAATTTAGGAACGGCATTTATGTAAGTCATAATTTTTTAGTTATTACTATAGATTAGTTAGCATGGATGAGACGATGGTACAGAGAAGAGGGATTCAGTTTTGTAAGGAAGTGGGGAAACTTTTGGGGAAGGGGGAGACTTTTCCCAAAGGATGGGCTCCACCTTAACCAGAGTGGAACCAAGCTGCTGGCACTAACTTTTAAAAAGGAGATAGAGCAGCTTTTAAACTAGAACAAGGGGGAAAGCCGACAGTAACTCAGCAGGGCATGGTTTGGAGAAATGTATCCTTGAAGGATACTAATGAAACAGGAGAGTTAGGGCATCCCAAAAGAGATAAGAGCTAAGACATAAAGAACATAAGTGGCGTAAAGCCCCTCCCCAAACTTGCTGACTGCCTATAAATCGTCTATGCACAGCTACAGGACTACCATACTATGAGTAAAAAGAGACTTCCACGCCCGCAAAATCCACAACTTTCACTATGATGCGAAGGCCCTGTTCTCGAATGTTTCAGAACTTATAAAATCCTCCCCCCCCCCCCCCAAACTAGGAGAGTGAATGGATCCCTTGCCCTTTCAGAGATTCCTGCATAGATAGAGGTGAAAACTGTGAGAGAAGACAGACTGTGGTGCTGGAAGCATATTTATTGTGCCATCTGCAACTATCTTATTCAGTAAATTTAAGTTTGGACACTATCCCAGTACATCCAGTGTCTTTATTTAGGCATGCTGCATTCACAGAGAAGAGAGATTACCCCTTTCCCCCAAGCCAAAGGATGCACACCCTGGGGAATGGGCAACAGAGAAGAGCTAGTTAGGGTTCCTGTTCAAAGAATTTACCAATACTTTTATTGCCCCACCCAAGTGGGATAGACCCACCAGGGTGGGGTTACACAGATAAATAAAATAAAAATAAGCACCACATACTCCACTAGACAGTGGACAATCTTTGAGTGCATCTCTAAAAAAATTAACAGTAACATCATCTCAAACCTGGCTGTCATGATGGAGAAAAGAGCTCAATCAGTTGCCTCTCTTCAAGAAAATATTGCCCAGATCAATGAAACTATGGAAATGTCTTATACCTGTATCTGTTTAAAAGTGAATACTCTGCAGAAGAAATTCAGTGTAGTGTCCAAAATATTAGATGACCTGGAGAATTGTGGCCAGAGAAAATATGTTAGCTTGATCGGTTTTCCTGAGCCTTTTTTTTTTTTTTTTTTTCAAAATTGCTCCCAGAAGTGTTGGACCTCAAGGCCATAAGAGGCCTAGTAAAAATCAAGTGAGCCCACCATGCTGGAGCATCACTTCTGGCAGTGGACGGAAGATCGAGGACAGTAATTATCAAATTTCACGGTTTCACTGATAAGGCACGGCTCATGGCTCAGACAAAAATGGAAAAGGTTATTTACAAATATCAAGATGTAAAAAAAAACCCCAAAAAAAACTGTGGTCAAGAAGCCTTCTTTTGCTGTATCCTGCCCATTTGAAAGTGACTGTGGACAATAGGACCCATTTCTTTGAGACACTGGAAGCAGTTCTAGGCTCGAGTGCGCAGTTGATGGTGCTCGCCGGCAGGACTAATTTGACTGTGTGGAAGAAAGCATGCCGAGCCGTGGGAGAAAGAATGAGGCTGAATTAGAGTCTCCTGCAGATGGAGCCATTTGCTTTTTGTTTTATCTTTTTTGTGGTTAATTTTTTCAGTTTTGGCTTCTGGAGCCTTTTGCACCTTGACATTTTGTTACAGAATGTGGCAGAACACATTACTCAAGAGTCTGTTCATATGATTTAGTGGTTATGTGGTGCAACCAGGAATGTCTTTAGTCCTTGTGAAATGCAGTAAACCTCTATTACAGATTCTTTTCTATGAAGACTCCCTTGTTTGTGAGCTGCCTCTTTTCTAATGCAGTGTGGGCAGAAGCCACAAAACAGTTAGCTATACCCTCATGTACTGGCTATCTGGACAGAATCTATGGAACTGGTCTACAGCCCTATAAACCTCGATGGTAGACTCCTGCACTCTGTGGCTGATCACCACAATAATAAAGCATGAAATCTGGCCGCATCGGTGCACCTTAATGCTAAGGAGAATTCACACCTTGATTACTGAAGTGGTGTGTTCAATCATGAGTATGATCTGGGAAATCAAGCAATGGGATAAAGGTCATTGAGCCTCTCAGATCTGGGGAGCATCCTGGGGTACCCTGATAACAGTTACATAATGTTAAAGGAACAAGTGTTTCGTCATGACGATTTCAGAATGTTTTAGGTATGTTCTACACATAGGGACAGATTTTCAAAGGGTTACGTGCATAAGATACGCAAGTAACCCCGAAAAGCTGCCCCTTCCACCCCCTGCGCGTGCCGAGCCTATCTTGCATAGGCTCGGCAGCGCGCACAAGCCCCGGGAAGCGCGTATGTCTCGGGGCTTTCCTGGAGGGGGCGTATCGAAGGCGTGTCGTGGCCAGCGTGTCATCGGGGGGCATTTCGGAGGCGGGGCCGTGGGCGTGGTTCCGGCCCAGGGGCGTTCCGGGGGCGTGGCTGCGGCCTCCGGACCAGAACATGGCGTGCCGGCAGCCGGCTGGCGCGCGTAACTTGTAAAATAAAGGTGGGGGGTAATTAGTTAGGGCTGGGGGGTGGGTTAGATAGGGGAAGGGAGGGGAAGGTGGGGGGGGGGGGGGCCGGAGGGAACGGAGGATGGCTGCGTGGCTCGGCACACACAGGCTGCCGATTTTGTGCAGCCTTGTGCGCGCCGACCCTGTATTTTATAACATGTGCGCGCGGCAGCGCGCACATGTTATAAAATCTACTCCCGCGCACACCTTTTAAAATCTACCCCATATTGAATATATGTTTAAATATGTTGTTTAAATAAACTAGAATTACGCTGCTGTTCCAGTGCTTAGACAAACGGGCATTGGCAGAGCTGTTTCCTTCCTCAAAACTTTGAAATCTAATCAGAAAGATGCTTGTTTCTATTTTGTATGTGTGGCTGCAGGCGCAGTCTACCTTTTGGCATGTTGCAGCCTGATCTTCTCATGAGGGAATGTTTCAAAAAGCTAAAGGGCACCTGGATGCCCCTGTTCTTCCTATCTCCTTGGTATCACATCCCCTCTCCCCCTTCCCCAGTGCTCATTTACCTGTAACTTTAACCCCTCTTCAGCATTATGGTAGCCATGCCATAACCATGTTCAGCCACCAGAGGGCAGCAAGAGGACCCTCCCCCTCCCCCTCCCCCCCCCCCGCACAAACACAAACACACACACACTCCCCACCATCGGTGCAGCAACTTCTTGAATTTAGGAATAATGATGTCATTAAATTTGGCCTCCTGTCTCATCTCTCTTAATACCAGTAATTTCTTTCTAGTTACTTTTCATCCGTGCAAAATGCCTGCAGCTGCCACTGCACGCATATATCTGTGTTGAGATGTATCACGGGCTTCTCAAGGTGGATGGATCTCTCACTGAGGTGCTGATTCTCCTGCCAAATTTCAGCCAGGAATCCTCCCAGGGATGGGACCCCAACAGACGTGTTGGGAGAGCAGGAGCCCGAAACTTTCTCTTTGCTCAGCTTATAAGATTTTTTTGCTTTGGGGGGGGGGGGGGGAGGGGAATCAGTGGAGAAGAAAAAAGAAAATAGTGCTAGGCACATAGGGTCATGGTGATTAAACAGGCGGTGTCGGTGATGTGTCTGGTGCCAGGTGCCTCGAGGAGTCCCTGTCCCTTCTTTCCCCCCATGGAACACTAACAGGAAAACTCCTTCAACACACAGGAAATAGGGGCTACAGTGACATCTCACAGAGTACCAAGTGCCTGGAGGGGCTCTGCTGACCCCTTACTATAACTGCAATAATAAAACTCAGCATCTACCTCTTTGCTCCTTCAGGCTTCCAATGTCAGAAATCTGCAGCAAAGCGCCACTCTTCAGCTAGCCGGTAGGTGTTGCTGTCATGCAGCGGCAGCAGGCGAGATGGGGTGGCCAAAAGGGAATGTGAGTGCTGCCCCCACAACCCCAGCTCCACTGGTCCTAAAGAGGTGAAGAGGTCCTCGCAGAGCAGCAGCGGTACCAAATCTTGGCAGAGCCATATTATAGCACATCAGTCACAAGGAGGGAGGGGGTGGTGGAAGACTCCTGGATCTCACTGTACTCCTGCCCTTCAAAAATGACACTCCCCTCCAGGAAGGCCTCATTTTTGCGCTCAATGCAAGATTAATATTGGAGCCTCTCTCTGCCAACACACACACTCACAATTTTGTTGCAAAGAAATGTATAATTACAGCCCACACTTGGCTACAAAAAAAGTTCTCCCCCTATTTTTGTAACGCCAATAGAAAAGCCTTCTTCCTCATTTTGCAAGCGACAGTTTTTGACACCTCACTGTTCCAATCTGCTATGGGGCAGCAGAAGAAGCAGCATTTTTTTAAAGCACCATAGGGTGGAATTGGCCGAAGTGACACGGGAAGCATTGAGAGCTGTCTCTCACCACTTCTCCCACTAGGCCGGCTCAGGACCCAATGCAGTGACATTGATTATTATAGTTTTAACCTGGGCCTGTTGTCAGGGCAGCTCTACCTCCAGAAATGAGTCTGACTCTGTCCTGAGAGTAACTGAGTCCTAGAGTCCCATCAGTGGCTCCTTTCCTGCCCCAAGATCCAATTCCTGCTCATAATCCATGTGCAGAAGACACGGGGGGAGAGGATAGGATGACTCAGGACTGTTAGGACATGGGGAGGCAGGGAGTTCATCACAAGTGCTTTCTCTTTCCCATTCCCACTCCCACAGTGTAACAGCACAGCTGTCTCTGGGTATATGTTCAGAAACTGAGCAACTGTCTCCCCTTCCTCTCCCACTAAGATCCTGCAGGGTGCCGCTCTTGTCACTGACCTTGGTAATTACTCCTCCTTCTCTCTTATTTTACTTATAATTGAATGGAGCCAAAATAGAATACATTAACACAATTGGCAGGAATGCTAGACCCGTGGGGGTGGGAGCTATGCAGAACACAGAAGGGGAGCATACTGCCTGCATACTATTAGGACCCAGAGAATGGCTGGTGCCATTCTGACTGACTGAGCTCTGACTGTATCACCTTTTCCCAGGGCACGCACAATGGCTTTCTGAAGAGAGCTGGAAGGGAAGGAATGATGGGAGAGATTGACAGGTTCCTGGAGGAACAGTCCATTATTAAGGTAGAGTTGCAGAAATCCACCTCGAGGGATCTTATTGACTGTTTGGGATCCTGCCAGGTACTTGTGACATGGTTTGGCCACTGTTGGAAATAGGATACTGGGCTGGATGGACCTTTGGTCTGACTCAGTATGGCAAATCTTATATTCTTATGAGAGGGTGTGAATGATGGCTTCTGGATGAAATCTGGATGGGAGGGAGTGATGAGTGTGAATAAATGATAACTTCCTAATGAGAACCAGATGGAAAGGAGTGATAAGAGTGTGAATGGTGGCTTCTGGATGAGAACGAGATAGGACAGAGTGATGGGAGAGGATATGAATGATGACTTCTTGATGAGAAACAGGTGGGAAGGCGTAATGGGAGAGAATTTCAATGATGGCTTCTTGATGAGAACCAGATGGGAAGGAGTGATGGGAGAGGGTATGAATGATGACTTCTTGATGAGAACCAGATGGGAAGGAGTGATGGGACAGGTTATGAAAGATGACTTCTTGATGAGAACCAGATGGGAAGGAGTGATAGCAGAGAGTATGAATAATGGCTTCTTGATGAAAACCAGATGGGAAGGAGTAATGGGATAGGGTGTAAATGATGACTTCTTAATGAGAACCAGATAGGAAGGAGTAATGGGAGAGAATGTGAATGATGACTTCTTGATGAGAACCAGATGGGAAGGAGTAATGGGAGAGAATGTGAATGATGGCTTCTTGATGAGAACCAGAAGGGAAGGAGTACTGGGAGAGAATGTGAATGATGACTTCTTGATGAGAACCAGATGGGAAGGAGTGCTGGGAAAGAATGTGAACGATGACTTCTTGATGAGAATCAGATGGGAAGGAGTATTGGGAGAGAATGTGAATGATGATTTCTTGATGAGAACCAGATGGGAAGGAGAACTGGGAGAAAATGTGAATGATGACTTCTTGATGAGAACCAGATGGGAAGGAGTAATGGGAGAGAATGTGAATGATGACTTCTTGATGAGAACCAGATGGGAAGGAGTGATGGGAGGAATGTAAATGATGGCTCCTTGATGAAAGCTGGATGGGAAGGTGCTGTGCCTGATGGCTCCCTGAGAAAAGCCAGATGGAAAGGAGTGATGTTTCCCTGATGAAAGCTGAATGGAATGAAGTGGGGGGAATGAGGAAAGCCAAGCCAGTCAGCCTGAGAGAGCTGTAATGATTAGACACTCACCTGGCATCATCCTAGTGGCATTCACTACAGGACCAGAACTTTGCAGCTGTATAGAGAAGTATGCGACATGTTAGGAGGTGGGGTGACTTTATAGAAAAACCTGTGAGATGGGGGGAGGGGATAGTGGCTTTATAGAGTAGCTTGTCACTTGATGAGAACCAGATGGGAAGGAGTGATGGGAGAGAATGTGAACGATGACTTCTTGATGAGAACCAGATGGGAAGGAGTACTGGGAGAGAATGTGAATTATGACTTCTTGATGAGAACCAGATGGGAAGGAGTAATGGGAGAGAATGTGAATGATGACTTCTTGAGAGGGTGAGGTGACTTTGTAGAGAAATCTGTGACCAGCAATGGGCATAAAAGGTTTCCACCCCCAAATGGCACTCACCTGTCCCTCTTTCCAGCCGTTCTCCTCTCTTAAATCTCTTCACCCATTCCACTCCTATCTCTCATCCCTCCCTCCCTTCCATCCTCTGCATCAGCCCTCTCTGTCTGACTTCATCCATTGCTCTCTCTCCCTCTCCCTCTCTCCTTCGCCCTTCTCTTCCTGCGTCCATTGCAGCCCCGACATGAAACGGTGTTGCCAAGATGGCTGCACCCCTTCTTCCGCGATAGGAAAGTGTAATGTGTGTTGCGACTCTCCGCTTCAGCATCACAAAGAGACACACAATGCTAGGCAGGCCCTGCCTCCTTAACTTCCAAACACTGGGGGGACACTGTTGCATCCAATATAATTAAGTTACAGAAGAAAATCTTGGACTGGGAGGCAACACATAAAGATGAAACTTGCTCCCACCTCTCCCCAGTAACCTTCCAGAGTACATGAAAAATGTTATCCAGGAGCACTATTTATGCATCAATTTGGGGACACAGTGTAACCTGGGATCACTTTAGCCATACCACGCACTATCTGGACAAAATTTCTTCATTGCTCTTCCTTGCTCATTTTCTTCAATCCCTCTGCCCCCCCCCCCCCCCCCCTTATCCGCATCAGGCAGCTTGAAGTAACTATGGTAATTTATTAATCTGAAGCTGTCGGAGGAGTAAAGCCAAGAATCAAACTCCTTTCTTCTCACCAGAGGGGAAGAGCAATGATTTTTCTCATGTTCTGAAGATTTTTTTTTCTTCCTTTTTAAGTTTGTTCTTGACTCCATCTGGGTCTGCTAATCATCCCAGCAATCAGATGCCTGTCTGTTCTCACTCTGAAAAACTGAAGCAGTCACTCTGGGCTGCAAGAGAACAGCTAGTGCAGAAGGGATAGAGCCCACCTCCAACCCCCATTGCAGGAGGAGCCCGCCACCTCGCATCCCCGACTACACATTTCAGACCACAGCTTGTAGAAAAAATGGGGGTGCTGCATGGCAGGACTGAGGTGCACTGTATGCCTATTTATTATTGTACAATGCTTAGAGCTCTGGAAATTAGGCTTCTAATGAAATAATTCAAATAAATAAATAAATTGGCAGAACTGTGAGGGTCTGAGTACTGCAATAGAGGGCAGGGGTGCAGGGCAGGAATGAGTTGCATTGACTGAGCAGTGTGTGTGTCAGTAATGGAATAGCAGGGGACACTGATAAGACAAATCCGCAAAGACTGTGCAGTGAGGTTTTTGTAATTTTTTTACTCTGATACAAACTAAACAGTTTATACAACAAACCCCCCGTTCTGTCAGAGGAGAATTAAAAATCACAGCTCATAAGGATGAAGTTTCAAAGCAGAGTAAATACCATGACATTCTGAAAAAAGAAAAACATGTAGGGGGTGGGGGAAGGAGGGAGAAGATTGGGAAAAGGAAATACAAGACAGAATATTTTACCAGCTCCACACTTCCACCATCACATCCTGATGGCCTGTCACAGACGCACAGAGATGAAGGCCTGGTCTGACTTAGCTTTATATTAATTCACTTCTGTATTAATTTGATTCATTCACATCCAGGAGGCTGAGTGTGTTTCCTCTTCTATGCCCCTACAACAAGCCTGAAGTGGTCAGAATGAGCCCATTCCTGCCCCTCGTACCCACTTGTAAAGCTCATGCGACACCCTGATGCAACGATCCAAGTGGACAGTTTGCATGAGGCTGCGGGCTGAGAGGAGTTGTGTAGGGCAAGCGTGTTGCTGGACAGAAAGGGAGAGAGAGGAGAGGAGAAGAGAAGAAACTGCCCCTGTTCACAGGACCACCACAAATATTCATGTTTATTACTGTAGCTGAAGCCTCCATTTGAGGGAAGGGAGCAGATGTCAGTATGTGTTGGCCCACGCAGTGCTGCAGGAAATAATTCCTATGATAAAGCTGTCCCTGTCCCCAAGAGCTGAGCGGGGATTATGTGACTTGCTTGGGCTCACACACACACATACACACACACAGTGAGCGGTGGCTACTGGGAGAAGATGAAAGGAGGGGGCTGCCTCCCACTTTTGTGATCTCAGTCGCTCTGTTTCACAAGGAGACCATTCCTGGGGTGAAGCCGTGATGAAAAATCTCCACTTTCTTCAGTCGAGTGATAGAGCTGACAGGTGCCCAGGCCTCCAGATGATTGATTCCAGATTTTTTCCTATCTCAAGGGATGAAGGGAGAATCATACTGGAGAATGCTGAGGATTACTACAGTCGAGGATCTTTTAAAATGGTGTTAAATGATGCCGCACATCTGTAAACTCCTCTATATACAAATAACCCTGTCAATTTTCTGATAGGGATGGCAGACCCCCATAGAAGGATATGGGGAAAGAGGACGTTATTTCATATCTTCTCTTTACAGCAGAGTCATTGACTCTTACATGGAGACATCTGGCTCTTGCCCCTTGCCACCAAGGCCAAAGAAACTCATAACAGCAGTGCAGCAGCCCCAAGTATAAGGGACTGGGGGGAAGGAGGATAACACCTTCCTGCCATTTTGAACTGGAAGAGAAATGGACAAGGATGGGCACAGCTTCTTTGCCCCTGCCATCCTTGCTGGGGGTACCACGGCGGCTGGCACTCCCAGAAAGCCATAGCCACAAGGATTCTCCCTAGTGACACAGACTGAAGACAGCATCCAGAAGGAGGCAGGGGTAGTGGGTGCTGCCTCATCAGCTGTTCCTCCTCTCTCCTCCCCTCCATGTAGAGCGACCCTGACTCCGCCAGACAGGAGACACAGGTCAGACAGGAACACTTACTGGCTTGCTTTCTTGTGGAGGAGACAGGCAGTGCTGTTTCTGGAGGTTCGGGGCGGGGGGGAGGGAAATCCTTAGAAGCTGACCAGTGTGTACACCATACTGTGAAAAGGGGAGGGGAAGCAGGGGTTGCAAGAAAGAGAGAAGAAACATCATCAGGATGAGTGAGAGAGAGAGAGAACATAGTCCTGATCCCTGAGCCCCAATCCTCAGTCATCTCTTCTATACTGACCCATATGACTTTCATGATTTCCTTCCCTGAGGGCACCCTGCGGATGTTCTTTGTGCTGACTCTCTCTCACCTAGGGTCCATGGCCTGCTGTCTCTTTGGCCCCTGAAAATTTCAGTTTAGAGAGCCCTGGAGAAAGCAGAGTTGCTTACCTGTAACAGGTGTTCTCCGAGGACAGCAGGATGTTAGTCCTCACACAAGGGTGACATCATCAAATGCAGCCCAGCCCGGAACTTTGATCTCAAAGGTTCTAGAACTTTCAAACATGCCCTACTGAGCATGTGCAGCAGTAGTTATCACCCTGGCCCCTAGGCAGAGTCCATCAGTCCATGATATAGCTCATACATGGAGAAACCAATTCCCAGGGGAGGCGGATGGGTTTCGAGAGAACTAACATCCTGCTGTCCTTGGAGAACATCTGTTATATGTAAGCAACTCTGCTTTCTCCGAGGACAAGCAGGATGGTAGTCTTCTCACTTGGGTGAATCCCTGGCTGTCTGACCCTATAGCTAGGAAACAGGAACAGCACAGTGCTGAAAGCACCACCTCTCTCCCTTTTGCCTGTGAGGCAGTCAACCCACAAAGGGTTGGCTTCTCACAGGCAAAGACTTGGGTTCTACAAAGAGAAAATCATAGGAACAACTTAGACACAAAACCCTCATGTGTAGCAGAGGCACTTAAAGCAGAAGAGTGATGTGAATGCCAGCAAGAAACATAATCTGCATCACGGAAAACATTATAAGCAGGGTTTCGGATCAGGAAACCCTGACGGTAGGTCTAGAACCTACTGGATACAGGAAAAAGTCTAGAGATGTAAACAAGAGAAGGACTCTTGGACGAAGACCACACAGTTTCCTTCAGTGTCACAAGACAACCGAAAAACCAATTGGGGCCCGAGAGCCCTCTGGAAAGAAAGTGCGAACCATTTGAAGGACAGAATGCATTTGCAAAAGTATGCCCCATGTTTGGCTGAGAGGCACAATGGGCAGAAAAAACCCAAGCAATGCTTGGAAGAATAATCAGCAACAACGGCAGGGTCTCTGACAGATCCTATGTGCTGAAGCACCAGACATAGCTGACCATGCAGGACAGCATCAAGAGTTTCAGGGGATGAAAGGCAATCTCTGAATGGGATTGCTAGCCCAAACCCCCGAGCAGCCTGAGTTAAGCTAGGCTTGAAGTTCACCCACACTGCACCCTGTCAAGGGCAGGCCTATCATTCTGTTACAGGATAGTTCAGGTGAGCAGGAGGGCACTTTGGACAACCTAGTGAATTGTGAAAAGCTAAAGGCAGTACTGGCCAGAACTTGGCGAAAAAAACAGGGAAAAAGTGGTGTGTCATTTCCCAGACGTATACTCTAAGATATACCACAAATGCCCTAGCTTTTCTTCCCCTTCCCTCAACATTCCAACTGCATGTCAGCAGGATTGAAGAACACAAGGAGGCAGACCACTGGGCTACCGGGATAAGAAAAAGCCGCTAGGCTGTATATCTCAATCCCAAGCGAATAAATCACTGCTAATTCCAGTAGGGAGTTACCCCTGAAGTAGAGCTCTCAGCCTGCTTGGAACAGCTGAAACTGGGAGCGAACTCCCCAGGGAAGAAACCCAAAAACAACCCACCAAGAGACAGGAAGCAGAGATGCTCAAGTGCAAACCCCTGTAGATCAGGATTTCTTCATTGGTCTGGAAACCCTAAGGGTACCAGGGCAGGGTCAGTGTGATCTCGGAACAGACTGCCCACCAACCTGGCCTAGTTATCAATACCTCAGCCATGATTTCATATATTTCCCCCAAGGAAGCACGCAGTCCTGTAAATGGAACAATCAAGGCATGAACTAAGACTCTCCTGTCCGCAGACAGGGTTATCCCTAAAATGGGGAAGTATAGCTTGCAAGTCATCACAACAAAAGAGTAGCACCTCTGTTATGGGGTCCCTCATCCCCCCACTCCCTCAGCCATGGATATGGCGAGTGGTTGAAAGGCATACTTGCCAATTAAATGGACGAGAACCCTCCTCACTGAGGTGGGGGTCCCACAGGCAAGAATGACTGACAATTGTTACCTGTTTGTTTAAAAAGTTCTATTTATCTATTTGTTCAAAAAGTTCTTCGTTATATGTAATTGCCTTCAAGCAAGCTTTTCAACAGTTCTCTGTAAACCGATTTGATTTGCATATTATGTAAGAAGACCGATATATAAAAAAACATAAATAAATAAATAAATAAATTGTGGTCATCCACGAAAAATGCCCATTGAGCTCAGCAGGTATCAATAGTGACTCCCAGACAAGAGAAATCCCTAATATTCACTGGGGAGCTACCCCGAAGAGGAGACCCTGAGTACAATGGGGAGACTGAATTTGGAATAGCTCCCTCACGAAATAGACCTGCTGCTCCTTAGGACGACCTAAGAAGAGTGCTATTACCCGATTTGCTCTCAGATCCCGCAGGAAACGTTAAGCGACTGCCAGTCAGAAGAAGTGAAATCCCTTCTCCAAGAAACAGAGAATGAGGGCCACCCATTGTAGGGGTGGTGAACTAGGCGTCTGGCGAGGACCCATAAAGGACAGGAAAGCGATGGGAATTGGGGCCTCCAGATCCCGATAAACCTTCCAACTCTCCAGGTGAGAGCTGGGTTACAGTCATTGACCACTAAGGTGCATAAGCAATCAAATCTGCCACTTGCAGCCACCCTTAGATGTTGTAGGCCACCACGGCTCTTGCACTCACCAACGACGGATCACATCCATGGCACCAAACGATGCTGCGCCCAAGACTTCAACAGAGCTTGACCATGTTGCAGGCTTGATCAGCTTGATGTACACTGTGCCATCAACAGTGTCCCATTAGCCTGCAGACATAAACAGCCCAAGAGCACTGATGGAGACCCCCAGTGCTCAAAGGTGTTGAGGGACCAGTAGTACGGAGGACACTAGTGAAGCCGGAAGGCAGAGTAACCTGTGGTCCCAACACAGTACTGACACACTGCATCGGTGCCCAAAAGAACCGATGACTGCCGGCGCCATCAACAATTCCCCTCAGCTCACCTATACTCCCGAGGACATCGATGCCATAAGCTTGATGGTGTTCCTTGCCAGCGGCCATGGCTGAGGATTGTCATGACAGCAACCCTAGCGCTCATCAGCACCAATTGTGTAAGAAGCTCAGCCGTGGCTCCGATGCCCCACAATCCCAGTGCCTCAGGGCCCCTGAGATGAGTGACATCCATGGTGCCCGACAGCTGTAGGCCAGTGCTGCTCCTCAGTGCCCCATCTGGACAGCACAAAGGAGCCTCAGAGGCACTGAATCCTGGATGCCTCAGTGCTCCAGGGTGCTTCGTGTTTATGGCGACCCCAGCGCTCGGCAGCACCAAGGTCGTCCAAGGCCCGTAGCCCCTGTCACCCGAGGGCTTCAGTGGCACTTGAGGGCTTTCAGGAGCCCCAGCAGTCAATGGTCTCAAGGGTAACCAGAATGCTCAATGGCGATCCTGGTGCCTTGTCGACAGTGCTTGACATCGTCAAGAGTGGCAATGAATGGCATCGCTGGCCAACACACCCAATGGCCTCCATGGAGACATAGAAACATAGAAATGACGGCAGAAGAAGACCAAATGGCCCATCCAGTCTGCCCAGCAAGCCACGCAGTTCATCCATTTATTTTTTTTTTCCCACCCTTTTTCTCCCTCCCACCCATCACTATTGGCTTCCAGCACCCTCCGGCCCCAACTCCCTTCCACCCCTCCACCATGCAGAGAGCAGCGCCGTATCCGCATCCCAGTGAACATCCAGCTCAATCAGGGGTAGCAACCGCCGCAACAAGCAGGCCACACCCCTGCCCCATACTCTTACCCACCCCTGCTTTGTTTGTTTGTTTCTTGTTTTTGTTTTTTGGAGATGGCAGCCCTCTGTGAAGGCGGAACACCAACCACTGGCCACTGGCTTCCCCGTACTTCGATGGCTTTGAAGGTGTTGATGACATCAAGGTGCCACACACCTTGATGGCTTTGAGGATGGTGATGGCACCGAGGGGTGTCATGCACCCCAATGGCACCAAAGGCGGCTACGCACTTTGAGGGCATCGAGGGTGGCTCCGATGGAGTCAAGGGTGACCATGGTGCTTAATGGCAATCGTGGTCCCCAACGTGGTCCGGACTACGACACTAGAGACCGATGCTGCCACTCCACTGTGTTGAGGCCCAAGGCGCCCAATGACATTAAGGTTAATGTTGTTTCTCTGGTGCTTCAAGAGCCCATAATGCTCAATGTGTCTTCAGTGCCTGCTGACGCTTACAGTACCGAAGGTCCAGCCAGCGCGCTCAAAGCGTGCACAGTGCTTTTGGTGGTCTTACAGCATCAAGGACAGTCACGCACCTCGATGGCATCAAGGGCACCCTGGCACCTCGATGGCATCTACGGCGACCATGGTGTTCAGTTGTAGTTCTGGGCCCTGACATGGTCCTGACATGGATATATCAGACCACCGGTGCACTGGCACAGGTGTGCATGGGCAACCATTACTGGGCATGGCACCAAAATTGCTGCAGTGAGCTGCTTACCCAGGCTTCTGCTTGCCCTTTCTCACACGGAGACTGCACTGCCATCACAGACAAGCAGGAGGGTAGGGAACATCATCCAGGGCTCCTGCCTGTGGAGACTAGTTCCTTTGAATGTGGGGAGGATGAGTTCCCCCCCCCCCCACACACACACACAAGGATGGTGTGGTCCTTGATCTCTTCACTGTCCAAGCTTCCATCGATGCTGATCAATTGGTGAAACAACATAGAACTCCTGCCTGGGTACAACCCAGGCGAGTCCCCAGGCTCAGCAGCCTACATATATCACCCTACATGTATCACCCATACAGCTCCCTCTGAAATAGAATCCATCCTAAAAAAAATGAAACCTTCATCTCACCCATCTGACACCATCCCCACAAAACTCCTCCTCTCTGTTCCCAACCCAATAGCCCAACCATTAACACACATCATAAACCGATCCATCACCCTGGGTCATGTCCCCTCCTCACTAAAACGGGCAATAGTTAAACCTATCTTAAAGAAACCAAAGCTCGACCCCACTGAACTGACCAACTACCATCCCATCTCCAACCTGCCTTTCATTTCAAAAGTCCTGGAAAAAGTTGTCAACATACAACTTACTGACTACTTAGAAAACAATAACATCCTCCAACAATCACAATTTGGTTTCCGCAAATATTTCAACACAGAAACCCTCCTCCTCTCCCTCACCGACTACTTACTCAAAGGACTAGACAAAGGCCAATCATACATCCTTGCACTACTAGACATATCCACGGCATTTGACACCATAAGTCATAAAATTCTACTGGACTGCCTCACTGAAATTGGCATATCAGGTACCCCACTTCAATGGTTCACCTCCTACCTAAAAGACCATCAAATCAAAGTCAGAATAGGGAACCACGACTCCAACGCTATTAACCTTGCCCAAGGAGTCCCCCAAGGCTCTTCACTTTCCTCTACTCTCTTTATTCCCTGCCCCTCTGCCATCTCCTTTCCGAACTCATCCTTACTCATTTTATCTATGCAGATGACGTACAAATCGTCATCCCCATAACAGACTCCATACCCAATGCAATCAAAACCTGGGAAACTGCACTCACCACCATAAACAACCTCCTCACCAGCCTCAATCTTGCCCTCCACTCTGCAAAAACTGAATTCATGATAATCTCACCTCAACACAATCCCAACTCCTCCCCCCAAATCCACTCCACCCCCCCCCCCCATCAATCCCAATTTCCCATCACGTAAGAAACCTGGGCGTCATCATTGATGACCAACTCAGCCTGAAAAAATTCATTACCACCACCTTAAAAGATTGTTACTTTAAGCTACAAACCCTGAAAAAACTGAAGCCCCTCCTCTACTTCAATGATTTTAGAACAGTGCTCCAAGAACCATATTTTCAAAAATTGACTACTGCAACTCTCTCTTACTAGGCCTCCCCAAAATCCACATTGCCCCCCTCCAATTGCTCCAGAATGCAACACCAACACCAGAAGGAATGAGCACATCACCCCGATCCTCAAACATCTACATAACCAAAATATGAAATGGCTTAATAACTCCTTAGTCTTCCGCAACACCAATAGACCAACCAGACCCCAATACTCAGCAACCTTAAACACACCCTCACCCAAACTTACCCACTACAACTCCACCAAAGAGCGATCCCTCTCCATCGCAGGCCCCTTACTCTGGAATACCCTACCCCCCGATCTTCGACAAGAAACAAGCCCACAAAAATTCAAACAAAAACTAAAAACCTGGCTTTTCTTACAAGCATACACTTAACCCGCTCTTTAAACTCCTCCCCCCCACCAGTTGACAATATCCGTACAAGATGTAATTATCTATGCATTTTCTGTATATAGTTTACCCCAACTCCCATTATATGTATAGCCAGCCCATAACCTGCAAGCTTCTAATATTTTGCGAATATCTATGTGTCATGTATATAGTTTACCCCAATCTCCTCCCCTGTTCCTCCCCCCTGTAGCCACAACTTACTGTTTTTAATTCCAGTGTTTTCTGTAAAGCAAATTCTGCTATTGTTATGTTTTAATGTAAACCGATGTGATGTATCTACGAATGTCGGTATAGTAAAAACTTTAAATAAATAAATAACTAAATAAATAAATCACCCACGGACTGCTCTAGAAAAAAAAATCACATTACAAAAACTGTGAGAAGAGAGCAAAGGGACTGTGCCTAGCGGGCAGTGTGATAACTATAGCTGCACAGGCTCAGTAGGGTATGTTTAAAAGTTCTAGAATCTTTGAGATCAACGTTCCAGGCCGGGCTCCATCCGATGATGTCACTCATGTGTGAGGACTGCCAACCTCGGAGAAAAGCAGGAACTACAAATCCATAGCTGCAAAATTAAGACAAGCTCAGCCCAATCCTGATTACCTTTTCACTTCATGGCCCCCCCCAAGTGCCCCCTGCCCTCTCATATCCTCCTCTGGGAGGAAGGTGATACTCCCTCCTGTCTTCCTCCCTTCTTCTCTCCCTTTTTAGAAAAACAGTTTAAAACTCTTCACTTACCCCCCTCCCGCCCTCAAGGAGAATGACGCTTCAGACACTGGTAAACCAAGCAGAAGCCCCCACCCTGCACAAAATTGGAAAAATATTCTTTTAAGTGATCTTTTCCTTATAAAAGGGGGCATTCTTGGGGATCTGCTAAATGACTCCATGTTGTGTCCTTTTTTTATTTAGTGTATAAATTTGTATGTGATTTTATGTATGTTTTCTGTTAACCGCTGAGAGTTGGTGATTGAGTGGGTTATACATTTTATAGATAAATAAATACATTAAATATATTCATCAACCCCCAATGCTCCCCACACTGCCCTCCTGCTAACATCCGGCAAGTCAACCCAGGATTTTTGTATCAATCTCCCTACCAATAAGCATTCTGAGATAGGTACATAAGAACATAAGATATGCCATACTGGGTCAGTCCAAAGGTCCATCAAGCCCGGTATCCTGTTTCCAACAGTGGCCAATCTAGATCACAAGTACCTGGCAGGATCCCAAATGGTTGATAGATTCCATGCTGCATTTCCCAGGGATAAACAGTGGATTTCCCCAAGTCCACTTTAATAATGGTTTATGGACTTTTCTTCCAGGAACTTTTCAAACCTTTTTTAAATCCAAATACACTAACAGCTTTCATCTTGAAATCCAGCAACAAATTCCAGAGTTTAATTATGTGTTGTATAAAAAATATTTTCTCCTATTTGTTTTAAATGTATTACCTAATAACTTCATTGTGTGCCCAAGCTTTTGTACATTTTGAAAAAGTAAACAATCAATTCGCATTTACCTGTTCCATGCCACTCATTATATTATAGACCTCTATTATTTATTATCTATTACCGTATATCTCCCCTCAACTGTCTCTTTTCCAAGCTGAAGAGTCCTAATCTCTTTAGCCTTTCCTCATAGGAGAATATTCCATGCCTTTTATCATTTTGGTCACCCTTTTCTGTACCTTTTCTAATTCCATTATCTTTATTTTTAGATGTGATGACCAGAATTGCACACAATACTCATGGTGCAGTTTCACCATGCAGTGATACAGAGGCATTATGATTTTCTCTGATTTATTTTCCATTCCTTTCCTAATAATTCCTACATTCTATATATTTTCTTGACCGCTGCCTCACACATTGAGAGAGGATTTCAACATATTATCCATAATGACACCTAAATCTTTTTTCTGGATGCTGTTTCCCAAAATGGAACCTTGAATTGTATAGCTATAACTTGGTTGCTCTTCTCTACACTCAGCACTTTGCACTTGTCCACATTAAATGTCATCTGCCATTTGGATGCTCAGTCTCCCAGTCTCACAAGTTCCTCCTGTAGTTTCTTACAATCCACTTGTGATTTAACAACTTTGAATAATTCTGTATCATCAGTAATTTTTTTTTTAATTCATATTTTATTACTTTTTTTCACAAAGTATTATTTAACATACTTCGCCAGGTAAATAAGACATGCATTTTACAAGTAAAATAAAGGAAATTCTAATAATCTTAACAACCAATACAAATATACATATTCTTATATTCGAAGAAAAACAAGGATGTGACTCCTAGGCTGGAAAATAAAGGAGTAATAAATTATACTAATAACACAAGAAAACTGGTCTAACGTGCGATGTCAGTTATTTTCTTTTGATTGACTTATTAGCCTATTGCGATGGAATTAGTCACACTTCTGGCATACAAAAAGGACTTGAGCTGTTCTACAGCTGAAAGCACAAATCTCTCGTCTTTATGACCTATTAGACAACGACATGGATATTTAAGGACAAATGTATATCCTAATGTCAAAACTTGAGGTCTAAAGCTCAGAAATTCCTTTCTTCTAACCTGGGTCGGCCTTGACAAATCTGGAAAGATCTTTACTGCCTGGCCATGGAATTCTAGACCCAAATTTAGGAAATAATTACGCATTACCTTACTAACATCTCCCTCAGAAATGAAAGAGACTAATAAGGTACCTCTATCTAATATTTCAACATCAGAGTTTTCAATAAATTGGTTCAGATTTTCCAAGACTTCCATGTGATTTTCTCCAATTTTTCTTAAAGATCTAGTTAGAAAAAAAGCCGTATTATTTAGCGGCATTTGAACTTCATCAAACTTTGGGCCTTATTTACCAAGGCTATCGCACGCCTGTGCTACCTAAATCGGGGCGGAGTTGGCCCCAGAAGAGGAGGAGTCAGGGCGTCACCGGGGCCGACTCCGCAAAGACACAACAGACGACGAAAAGGTAAGGGCCTTTTCGCGTCCTACTTCGCGCCCAATAGCTACACCTTCTATGGTGGCGCTATTGGGTACGAAACCGGCAGCGATCGCACCGCGGCGGTGCGATCGCTGCCAGCTAGCACAGGACTGCCCCCCCCCCCCGCTTCGATCCCCGCCCCCCATTAGCGTCGTTTTCTAAAGTATCGCAGGCCTGCGATACTTTAGAAAATGAGGCCCTTTAAACATTCAGAGAGATACTTTTTCAAAGTGCTTTGGGTATTCTCCCCCAAAGCTCTAGGGAAATGAGTGAATCTCAAATTCAGATGTTTAGAATATTTCTCGAGATATTCCAATCTTTTTGCCTGAGTTCCAATATCTTTAATGAGATTCACATTGACCGTTTGAACTTGTATAACTTTACAATCCATCTCAGTTAGCTTTTTTCCTATCTCATTTATTTGTCTGTCCAGGTTTTGCTTAGTAGTCAGCAGTTCATTATCCAGCTTATTATATTTGGTCTCACAAACATTTACCAGTTTCCCAATTGTAACCATCAAGTCCAATAGAGTATCCAGGGTGACTACTGCTGGTTTAGGGGTGGTACAAATAACTCACCCCTTGCCAGAGCAGTTTGAGATCCTCGGGCTTCCAGCGCTTGTATGTCTCGTAGTCTTTTTTCCTCCTCTGCAGAACAAACTGGGGATATCGATGTAATTAATCCCTTCAGTCTTTCAGGCCCCGATGTTTCAGCTGGGCTAGAGGAGAGATGTTCAGCAGGCACAGTCTCGCTCCCTCGGCGTCCCCCTCCCTTCAGGGAAATGAGGTCATCTCCCTGTGATGCTTCAGGAGATCTCACCGAAGTCACTGGCACCAGGGGAGGCCTGCAATCAGGAGGGCTGAGAGCAGTATCCCCAGGTGGCAAGAGAGCTCCTTCTCCACTCGCTGCAGCGGGGCTTTCGCTCCCCTTCTCTACCGACATCTGGGTAGTGTACGAGTCGATCCTCTTTTGTCCAGAAGGTAAGTCGGGTACAGAGGGATATACCCAGACTTTTCCTTTACATTTTGCAGGCATAATACTCAGGATAATGTTAATCAAAGAGGAGTGATTTCTCAACGCGTCCTCTCACGCTGCCATCTTGACCAGGAGTCCCCATATCATCAGTAAATTTGATCATCTCACTTGTTGTTCCCATCTCTAGGTCATTTATAAATATGTTAAAAAGCAGCAGATCCTAGTACAGATCCCTGGGGCACTCCAATATTCACTTTTCTCTAATTGAGAAAATTAACCATTTGGCCCTACTGTCAGTTTTCTATCTTTTAACCAGTTCTCAATCCACAAAATAACATTGCCTCTATCCCATGACGTTTTATTTTATCAAAGTGTCTCTCGTGAGGTTCTTTGATAAACACTTTCTGAAAATCTAGATACACTATATCAACCAGCTCACCTTTATCCACATGTTTATTCACGTCTTCAAAAAAATATAGATTGGTGAAGCAAGGCATCTTTTGGCTAAATCCATGTTGTCTTTGTCTCATTCAATTATGACTATCTATATGTTCAGTAATTTTGTTCTTTCAATTATTTTTTCCCGGCACTGATGTCAGGCTCACTGGTATATAAGTTTCCTGGATCAATTTTGAATCCTTTTAAAAGTTGGGGTTACAGTGGCCACCCTCCAATCTTCAGGTAACATAGCTGATTTTAATGATAGTTTACAGATTACTAATGGTGGGTCTGCAATTTCATTTAGTAGTTCTTTCAGCACTCTGTGATGAATATCACCTGGTCCAGGTGATTTGCTGCTGTTTAGTTAGTTAATTTGCCTGTTTACATCTTCCAGATTCACTGAGATTTGTTTCAGTTCCTCTGAATCATCACCTTCAAATATTGTTTCTGACGTGGGTATCTGCCTTACGTCTTCCTCAGTAAAGACCGAAGCACCTTAGTGCCCCTTTTATCTCTCAATTATTCCATGGTCCAACTGACTCCCTCGCAGGCTTTTTGCTTCAAATGTACCTGAAAAAGGTTTTATTATGAGTTTTTACTTCCACAGCAAGATTCTTTTCAAATTCTATCTTTGCCTTCCTCATCAATGCTTTATTTATTTATTTATTGGGTTTATATTCTGCTTTTCAGCTCTTCAAAGTGGATTACATTCAGGTACTGTAGGAATTATATCTTACTTGTCAGGGCTTATGCTGTTTCCTGTTTTCTTCATCCATATCATTAACTCATTAGTCTTTTATTTTCTTTATTTTCTTAATTATTCTGATTTTATACTGTAACTATGTATTTATGTTCTTAATTTTGTAAACCGTTGTGATGGTATAACTGAATGACGGTATAGAAAATTTGTTAAATAAAATAAAAATAAATATCCCTTTTCCATTTTTTTTAAGATGTGCTTTTAGCTAAAATAGCCTCTTTCACCTCACTTTTTACCCATTCCAGCAGCTGTTTGGCCATCCTTCCACCTTTTTTAATGCGTGGAATATATTTGATCTGGACTTCCAAAATGGTATTTTTAAACAACCTCCAAGCCT
The DNA here is from genome assembly GCF_901001135.1 of Rhinatrema bivittatum. Classification (NCBI taxonomy): domain Eukaryota; kingdom Metazoa; phylum Chordata; class Amphibia; order Gymnophiona; family Rhinatrematidae; genus Rhinatrema; species Rhinatrema bivittatum. The sequence goes on along the minus strand of NC_042622.1, from coordinate 256,583,862 downwards.
AGAGTAAACTCTTAGGGGTAGATTTTCAGACGAGCGCGAACAGCCTACTTTTGTTTGCGCTCCAGGCGCAAACAAAAGTACGCTGGATTTTAGTAGATACGCGCGTAGTCGCGCGTATCGGCTAAAATCCTGGATCGGCGCGCGCAGGCTATCGATTTCGTATAGCCTGCGCGCGCCGAGCCGCGCAGCCTACCCCCGTTCCCTCCTAGGCCGCTCCGAAATCGGAGCGGCCTAGAAGGGAACTTTCCTTTGCCCTCCCCTCACCTTCCCCTCCCTTCCCCTACCTAACCCACCCGCCCGGCCCTGTCTAAACCCCCATCCTACCTTTGTCGGGGGATTTACGCCTCCCAGAGGGAGGCGTAAATCCCCGCGCGCCAGCGGGCCTCCTGCGCGCCGGGCCGCAACCTGGGGGCGGGTACGGAGGGCGCGGCCACGCCCCCGGGCCGTAGCCACGCCCCCATACCCGCCCCCAAACCGCTGCCGACACGCCCCCGCAACGCCGCGCGCTCCGGCCCCACCCCCCAACACGCCTCCCGACACGCCCACTCCGAAAACCCCGGGACTTACGCGAGTCCCGGGGTTCTGCGCACGCCGGTGAGCCTATGTAAAATAGGCTCACCGGCGCGCAGGGCCCTGCTCGCGTAAATCCGCCCGGTTTTGGGCGGATTTACGCGAGCAGGGCTCTGAAAATCCGCCCCTTAACCTTTGTAGTTGCTCCTTTCAATTTTCCTAACCATTTTTCTCATTTTATCAAAGTCTCCCTTCTGAAAGTTAAATGCTATTGCAGTATATTTCCTTAGTGTTCTCCCTCTAGTTATCAAGTCAAATTTAATCATGTTATGATCACTAATGCCAAGTGGCCCCAAATCCATTACCTCTTGCACCAAATCAAGCATATCACTGAGAATTAGGTCTAAAATAGCTCCCCCTCTTGTTGGTTCTTGTATCAGCTGTTCCATTTATTTAATCTAGAAACTTTACCACCTTAGCAAGTCCTGATGTGACCTTTACCTAGTCAAATCCAGGGTAACTGAAATCACCGATTATTACTATGCTGCTAATTTTGTTAGCTTCCCTAATTTCTGTTAACATTTGATCATCTGTCTGTTCATTCTGGACAGGTGGATGATAGTTCTACATGCATTGTATAGAAAGGTGAGGAAAGCATAGAGTTATAAGAACCAGATTCAGATCACTCTCTTCTCTGTTGGAATGGAGTCAGCCGATCTCCACAATTTTCCCTAAAGAGGGCTCTTGTTAGATTAACTCTTCAAGTCTTCCTGACACAGAAACAGACATTTTGGAAATGTTTCTAATGGTAATGTCACCAATGACACTTTTTCTTCACCAGAATCCTTTCTGTTCTCTCTCTTGGCTCCCTTCCTTCTCTGAATGCCAGTTCCCAAACCCCTCCATCCCAGGGGGGAGGGGATCTTGGAGATCTCTTCACCTGGAACCACATTCCTCATGCATGCAAATATAGCTTCAAAAATAGTAATAATTAAGCCGCACCTTGAATACTGTGTGCAGTTCTGGTTGCCACATCTCAAAAAAGATATAATTGCACTGGAGAAAGTACAGAGAAGGGTGACCAAAATGATAAAGGGAATGGAATGGCTCCCCTATGAGGAAAGGCTAAAGAGGTTAGGGCTGTTCAGCTTGGAAAAGAGACGGTTGAGGGGGGATATGATAGAGGTCTACAAAATCATGAAAGGACTTGAATGGGTAAATGTGAATTGGTTATTTACTCTTTCGGATAATACAAGGACTAGGGGGCCCTCCATGAAGTTAGCAGGTAGCTCATTTAAAACAAATTGGAGAATATTCGTTTTCGCTCAATGCATACCGTAATTAAGCTCTGGTATTCATTGACAGAGGATGTGGTTATGGAAGTTAGTGTAACTGGTTTTAAAAAAGGTTTGGATAAGTTTCTTAGAGCAGAAGTCCATAAACTTCAATAAGGATTAGTTGCTTGGGATCTATTCATTTATTGTTTGTGTACTTGCCAGGTACTTGTGACTTGGATTGGCCACTGTTGGACACTGGATACTAGGTTTGATGGACCTTTGGTCTGATCCAATATGGCATATCTTATGTTCTTATCTTTGGCCTCTGTCATCTTGGCCTTTTTCAAGTCTCAGAACCTTCCCTCTCATGCAGTATGCAGCCACGCCTTCCCCCTACTTCTCTTATTTCTAACTCTTCTTTCTTTTTCTCCAAACTATTCTAATAGTTTATCATTTTTGCACCTTATTTTGGGGCGGATTTTCATACTCCGCGAATAGGCCTACTTTTGTTTGCGCTCCAGGCTCAAACAAAAGTACGCTGGATTTTAGCAGATACGCGCGGAGCCGCGCGTATCTGCTAAAAACCTGGATCGGCGCGCGCAAGGCTATCGATTTTGTATAGCCGGCGCGCGCCGAGCCGCGCAGCCTACCCCCGTTCCCTCCGAGGCCACTCCGAAATCGGAGCGGCCTCGGAGGGAACTTCCTTTTGCCCTCCCCTCACCTTCCCCTCCCTTCCCCTACCTAACCCACCCACCCGGCCCTGTCTAAGCCCCCCCCTTACCTTTGTCGGGGGATTTACGCCTCCCAGAGGGAGGCGTAAATCCCCGCGCGCCAGCGGGCCTCTTGCGCGCCGGGCCGCGACCTGGGGGCGGGTACGGAGGGCATGGCCACGCCCCTGGACCGCCCCGGGCCGTAGCCACGCCCCCGTACCCGCCCCCAAAACGCTGCCGACACGCCCCGAAAACGCCGCGCGGTTCGGGCCCGCCCCCCGACACGCCCCCTCCGAAAACCCCGGGACTTACGCGAGTCCCGGGGCTCTGCGCGCGCCGGTAGGCCTATGTAAAATAGGCTTACCGGCGAGCAGGGCTCTGAAAATCCGCCCCTTTGTGTGTAATTAAGGCAACATCACTTTTCTCTTTTTAATAATCTCTTCCCCATGCCTCCCGGTCATTCTTAAGTACTCTGATACACTCTAGGTATTCAAACAGCAAGAATACCTAAGGAGCAATTTCTGGAGATGCGGGAAAGAGAAAAAGCATTCCAAGACACAGAAAAATATGAACAATGAACAGCTTAAGAGAGACCTCAGAGGAGGATATAGCAGCACCCCAAGACACCGATTCATAAATTTGTTAATTGGAACTCATTAATTACTGAAATGTCCTTAAGCAGCTAGCTACTGATCCTTTGAGGACAGCCATCTTTGTGTTGCCAGTGACATCATATTCACCCACAGAGGCCCATGAAAGGTTCATGATATCATCAGTGACACTCAAACCTGCTGAAAGAATCTCAGAGTTATTAGGTTAAAATACACATTTTTCAAGAACAGAGGATCCTCTCTATTGCTGCCTTCCTTCCCCCTTCCCTACTTGGACATGGCTTCTGCAGCTCTTACCTGTACAGGTAATAGAAGAAGGAGAGCAGATAAAATGCCAACTTGCACCAGGACTCCTTTTGGCAGTAGTTCAAGATGTCAGCATTCATGATGGAGACCGGATCATACATGACCTCAGAGCCATCTGCAGGGCGGTGGAAATACCTGGAAAGAAGAGGGAAATGAAAGAGCTTATCAACTGTACTGTTAATGCTGGTGCAGAGAGGAGGGTTTTAGATTTGTTAGGAACCTGGAAACCTTTTGGGGAATGAGCCTTTTCCAATGGGATGGGCTCCACCTTAACCAGTATAGCACCCAGCTGCTGATGCTAACAATTTTAAAACTAGACCACAGAGATAGCTGACAGTCACTCAGAAGCACATGATTTGGAGTTAGGTATGTTTAAAGGATACTGTTAAAATAGGAAAATTGGAGTATCATGATAGGATGTTGACAAAAATGAAAGTAGCTCAGATGGATTGAAATACAGAGCAGACAAATAAGAATGATTCCAGATTACAGGAATCAGCTGCTAATAAGTGGGTTGTAAATAGGAATAGTGAGGTCCATATTCAAAAGCCATTTAGACAGATAAAGAAATAGCTATCCGTTGAAATGGCTTACCAGGATATATTCAGCCTTTATCCAGCTAAATTCTTGCCGGCTAATAAGTTAGAAGGCTAGAATTTAGCTATAGAAGTTAGAGGTGGTCCAGGAGTGTAACTGGGAGGAGTTGAGTTAGACAGCTAAATTAACAGGCTAACTCCAATATTCAGTTAGCCAGATAAATTAGCCAGGTAAGTCTGATCGAATCAAATAGCTGTCCTAAAGTTAGCCAGTTATAAGATTGGAGAGTTAGAATGTATTGCTCTAAATAAGGTATTGACATAATAGGCATCACAGAGACCCAGTGGAAATAAGATAACCATTGGTACACTGACACCAAAATATATAGAAATGACAGAGTAGATCAAACTGGTAGAGTGCTAACACTATATGTTAAGGATTCCATACAGTAAAGTACAATACAAGTTCTGCAGGAAAATAACCACTCTGGAATCTTTATGGATATTAACTCCATGCATGTCAGGTAGTAGTATAGAAGTGGGGGTATACTATTCTCCAGCTAACTAGGGTGGTGAAAACTGTGAAATGCCAAGAGATTACACAAGTTAATAAAAACAGAAACAACAATAATGAGAAATTTTATTTACCCTGCTACTGATTGGGTAAAGCAGAGTTGCTTACCTGTAACATGTGTTCTCCGAGGACAGCAAGATGTCAGTCTTCACATACCATCGGATGGAGCCCAGCCCAAACTTTTGATCTCAGCTTTCAAACATGCCCTACTGAGCATGTGCAGCTGTAGTTATCACCCTGCCCCCTAGGCAGAGTCCCTTAGTCCATAAAATAACTACTAATACATAGAGAAACCAACTCCCAGAGGAGGCGGCTGGATTTTGTGAGGAGTGACATCTTGCTGTCCTTGGAGAACATCTGTTACAGGTAAGCAACTCTGCTTTCTCCAAGACAAGCAGGATGGTAGTCCTCACACATGGATGAATCCCTAGCTAAATGCTGCTCAAAACAGGAAAAAGCAGGGGACCCTACAGTGCTGAAAGCACCACCTTTCTCCCATTTTCCTGTGAGGAAGCTGACCCAAAAATGGGTCTAGGTTGTTACGCGAGCCATCCGCGTCAGACACGTGTCGCGGCCCCCTCACCTTCTTACACAGACTCCAGCTCCTGGTTCCTCCTCGCTAGTGGCAGTGGGCCGCCGGCTGTGACTTCGGGCCGCCCCCGGTGCCTCCAGCTCTGCCATGGTCCCAAATGTTGCAGGTCAAGATGCCATTGCTTGTTGGGCCTCTCCGCGTGGTCCGCGGAGAGATGCCACTACCCGCGCCGCGCCCCTCCTTAGGCACACGCGCATCGCTGATCCTTATGAAGGGCCCTTGGCTACAGAATCATTCTCCCCAATTCAACTGGGGTTTGTTGCAACTGGTGAAGTGGGGTCCCGCCTACCACCAGTCCTGTCTCCAGAAAGTGATACCACCATCTATGGTTCCTCTGGCTACTACGTCCTCTGGCATACCTGCTCCCTATGCAGCTTTTGAGGACATGTTCTCCAAGCAAAAAGCCAACCTCCTTCCACCTCTTCGAAGGTTTGATTGTCCAATCGATCTCCTTCCAGGAACCACACCTCCTCGAGGATGCACCTACCCTCTGTCTCTGCCCGAGACGAAGGCTATGATGGAATATATCCAGGAAAATCTCACAAAAGGATTCATCTGCCCGTCTACTTCACCCACTGGAGTGGGATTCTTTTTTGTGACCAAGAAAGATGGGTCACTTAGGCCGTGTATTGACTACCTGTAACACGCCCGCAGTATTCCAACGAATGATGAACGAAATCTTCAGAGATCTACTGTACACAAAAGTCATGGCTTACCTGGACGATATCGTCTTTTCCAAAGACCTTGATACCCATCGCGCTGACGTCCAAACTGTTCTTCAGTGCCTTCGTGAGAACCATCTGTTTGCAAAATTGGACAAATGCTTGTTCGAGAAATCCAGCCTACCTTTCCTTGGTTATATCATCTCCCGGCAAGGGTTCTCCTTGGATCCAGCTAAAGTAAAGGGAATCCGAGATTGGCCATAGCCGGTGTGCCTCAAGGCGCTCCAGCGCTTTTTGGGATTCCTCAACTACTATCGTCATTTCATCCCTATTTCATCACTATTCTTTGCCTCATGGAACTATTATAATCAGGGTTTTGGATCAGTGAACCCTGACAAGCAAAGTAGGTCTAGATCCTCCTGGATACAGGAAAAGGCCTAGAAAATCAACCAAGAGAAGATCTCTTGAAGGAAGACCTTACACTTTCCTATGGTGCCACAAGACAATCGAAAAACCAACTGGGGCCAGAAAGCCCTCCAGAAAGAATCTGTGGGCCAATAACAACTGAAGGACAGAATGCCTTTGCAGAAATGTGTCCAATGATTGGCTGATAGGCACAATGGGCAGAAATACCCAAGCAACACTTGGAAAAAGAAGCAGCAACAGCGGCCAAGTCTGTAACTAACTTTACCTACCAAAGTACCAGACAGATCTGACCACCCAGGACAGATGTCAAGAGTGTCAAGGGATGAAAGACACTCCCTGAAAAAGGATCGCTAGCCAAAAAACCCCCGAGTAGAGAATTAAGCTAGGCCTGAAGCTCACCCATGCTCATCCTGTCTACAGGATAGCAACCCAGTGAAGAATGAAAAGCTAAAGGCAGTACTGGCCAGAACTTGGTGAAAAAACAAGGAAAAGGTGGTGTACTGATCCCTGCAGGTATACACTAAGACAGCGATTCTCAACCGGCAGGTGTGTCGCGTGCTACTCACAGCCGGCAGGGCCGAAGAAATGAAGACCGGCGCGGCTAGCCACTACCGGAGACCAGACCAGTGGGGCCGAAGATCGGAGCTGCTGGCTGCTGCCGCCGGAGACCAGGCCAGTGGGAACAAAGAAATGAAGACCTGTGCTGCTAGCCACCGCTGGAGACCAGGCCGGTGGGGTCGAAGACGAGATGTTCAGCTGAGGGCCTTTGTGTGTGTGTATATGTGTGTGTATTTGAGATCGGAAGGGTGCTTCTGTGTGTGTGTGGTGTGTATGTAAGAAAGGGAGGGTGCTTCTGTGTCTGTGTGGCGTGTATGTGAGACAGGAAGGGTGCTTCTGTGTCTGCGTGGCATGTATATGAGTCAGGGAGGGTGCTTCTGTCTGTGTGGCATGTATGTGAGACAGGGAGGGTGCTTGTGTGTGTCAATGTGTGTGTGCAAGAGAGAGATGGAGCTTGTTTTTGGCTGGCTGTGGCTGTGAGAGAGAGAGAGAGGACCGTAAGGACAGCTTCAACAGCTACTGCTGCTTCTGGTGTGGCCTGCAAGGGAAAGGAGTTGGAGAACTGCTGCAGAGGGTAAGTAAAGGTGGCTTTTTAAGTTCATTTTTCTTGACTGACTGCCATTTTAATTATTGGGTAGTATGTGATGTCTGCTGTTTTAAAATATTTTATTGGTGTTTGAAAAATTTTTAATAATTTTTAAGAGTTTTTAATTGTTAGATGATGTTCTGTTCATCAGTTGTTTTGAAACATTTTTTCATATAGTTTTACAATTATTTCTGTGTGGGAATCTATAACAGCTTGGTTTTTTCTGTTTTCCTAATGGGAGGTGTATTGGTGTTTAGGGCCTGGTTTAATATTTGTAGTGTTGCCTTTTTATAGGTAGGGTTGTTCCATTTGAGTGCATGCAGGTGTAACTTTTGCGGATCAGTTTGTGTGCATTATTGTAGACCCTGGGACTTTGTTAGGTGCTATATTTCTGTTTCCATTTCTCCAGGTTTATTCTGCATGCAGAGTGGCTTTTTTTGGATTTTCATTCCAGTTTATCTCCATATTTGTAATTTGTGGTCTTTCTGTACTTGATGAAGGTCGATCTTGTGTGTATGACCAAGGTGAGATATTTAACTAGCATGTAGGCACATAAAATACCTCATTTTATTTGTTGTGTTTTCTCAATTGGACATGCATTGGTGGTGAACTGCAGTCTTTTTATAAGCAGGGCTATTTTGCCTGGTAGTAGAGGGAGTTTGTGTTGCTGTTATTGAGATAAAACCAGAATCTTTTTTTGTATGGTGAGTTGTACGAGGAATGTTCTAGTTCTGCTTTATACTCATTACTGAGCTCAGGGTGGGGGTGGGGGTTAGCCCTGTGACTGTCATGTGTTCAGTGTGTCTCACATATGAGGACCATCTATCAGGTGTGTCCCGCAGAAAAAAGGTTGAGAACCACTACACTAAGATAAACCATGAATGCCCTAGCTTCCCACCCCCACCCCTCCCGCCGACATTCCGACCAGAAGTCAGAAGGAACGAAGAACACAATAAGGCAGACCCCAGGCTGCAGAGATAAGAAGAAGCCTCTATATTTAAGAGCCCCAACCAAACAACTCACTGCTGATAGCAGTTCAGAGTTATAGAGCCCCCCCCCCCGAGGCAGATCTCTCAACATGATAGGAACAGCTGAAACTGAGGGATAACCTCCTGGGGAAGAAAGCCACCAAGAAACAGGAAGCAGAGATGCTGCCAGTGCAAACACCTGTAGAAACAGGATTCTTTTACCGACCTGGCATTCCGAAGAGTACCAGGGCAGGGTCGGTCTGATCTCGGAACAGACTGCCTAACTACCTGGCCTAAGTATCAATACCCAAGGCCATAATTAGATTTACTTTTCCCAAGGAATCATGTGGTCCACTAAGTGGAACAATGGCTGCATGAACCGGGACCTCCCCACCCACAGACAAAGTTATTCCTAAAAGGGGGAAGTATAGCTCACAAGCCACCTCAACAAAAGTGTAGTACCTCTGTTGTGGCATCCCTCATCCCCTAACTCATCAGCCATGGATATGGTGAGAGGTTGAAAGGCACACCTACCAACTGGGATGTAATTGGATCAGAACCCTTCTCACTGACGTAGGGTCTAACATGAGCGAATGACTGGCAAGAGTGGTCATCCATGAAAACCACACATTGGGTCAGATTTTAAAACCTACGCGCGGGTGTAGATTTGTGTACGCAGGATTGCGTGCACAAATCTACGCCCGATTTTATAACATGCGTGCATCCCGGGGCTTGCGTGCCTCGCCGGGCCTATGCAAAATAGGCTTGGTGTGCACAGGAGCGGGTATGCGTGTAACCATTTAAAAATCCGCCCCACTGTGTTCAGTAGTATCAAAAAGGTGACTCCTGTGTGGGAAAAACCCCTAATCTTCACTGGGGAGCTACCCAAAAGGGGAGACCCCGGATATTTGGGAGATATTTGGGAGACAGGGGACAGATATATATATATATATATATATATATATATATATATCTGTCCCCTGTGTATATGTGTGTATGTATATATATATATACACATATGTGTATGTGTATATATATATACACATACACTCAGGTACAATAACTTAGATTGTAAGCCCTCTGGGGATAGAGAAATACCTACAGTACCTGAATGTAAACCGGTGTGATATCTCAATTGAGATGAATGTCGGTATATAAAAATAATAAATAAATAAATAAATATAGTGGGGAGACTGAATCCGGAATAACTCCCTCACAAAATAGACCTGCTGCACCTTAGGATGACCTAGGAAAGAGTGCTGATGCCAGACTTGCTCTCGGATCCCATCAGGGAACAAAGAGCGACTGCCAGTCAGAGGCAATTAAATCCCTTTTTTGGGAAACAGAGAATGAGGGGCACCCCTTGTAGGGGTGGACAACTCTGCATCCAAGGGGAACCCATAAGGATCGCCTCTGGAAATCAAGTCATATCTTCCCTTCCTGAAGGGACAGGAAAGCAACAGGAATCAGGGCCTCCTGATCCCAAAAAAACCTTCCTACTCTCCAGGGGAGAGTGGGTTACTGTTGCTGATCGCTTGGGTTCATAAGTGACCAAATTGGCTGCAGGAGGCCACCCAGGCAAACGGAGTAGGCCACCATAGTAATCCATGGACCAGCAAGATCATTGCTGCCATCCCCCCCAGTGTCCGCAGGTCCTGGCCTGCAAAGAGGTGAACAGATTCAAAAGAATTGAGGCTCCCATTTGGCAATGGACCTGCAAGGGACAGAAACCCAGAAGCTTCCCCTCCTAAGGGGATACAACTTAAGTTAACATGGGAGAGGTTGAAAGACATACCCCTCTTCTGTGGGAGGGAAAGATTGCCAACACTACCCTCCTGATGGTACTACCAGGAATGCAGTCTTAGGTCAGTCTTGTGGCAGCACTGCACAACCTGTTGTGCTCACCATGAGAGAAATACACACACACCCCTACACTCGAGGGCAACTGGAGGAATAGTGCCCTTTGCATTTAAAAGCGTGATAGCCAGTACTTATGCAGTAATACCTTGTCTTGCAGATGGTAGCATACATATGTACCCCCTCGCCGCACTTGTGGGTAGAATCCCACAGCACAGCAAGGACCAAGCACCACCTATTAGAGTTGGTGGCTGCGCACTGTCAAAAAGCAATCCAAGAGTGTGTGATGGTGCCCTCCTCGTTTGAGTCCCACCATACCCTAAAGTGCAAAACAAATGAGAAAGCTGATATCTTCAAGCAATGATGGCAGTCCCGCTATCTCTGGCACAGACAGAGAGAATGCCTCCCGCCAGCACCTGAGGCGCTTTGAAGGAGTAGATGAAACCCTCCTTGCCCAATTCCCTATGTTGCGCTCCACTATTGCATTAACTCTTAATGGAGTCAGCATGTACAGTGTGATAACAGAGTCCCCAGTGCCTCTGGGTTTCTGACTACAGTAGCCCCTGTTCGTGGGCAGAATTGCCCCCTGGTACCCACAATACCTGACAATGCTCCAAGAGGGAATTGGAGTCATGAATGGCTCACCGCCCTTTCCGTCGCATAACAGCAGAAGGGAAGCCCATGGTAATAAACAATGCCTATGGTGCTCTGTCCACAGGATAGCATCCCAGTGAAGAATGAAAAGCTAAAGGCAGTACTGGCCAGAAACTAGCAAAAAAACAGGGAAAAGGTGGTGTACTGATCCCTACAGGTATACACTAAGATACGCCATTCAACTGCGTCCACTAGTGCCCATAGTGGCAATGGCGCTCCTCAGCACTCACACACAATGAATCTCATCTAGGGCACTAATGATGCCACGCCTAGGGCTCCAACAGCGCTTAACAGCACCACAGGTGCCTGGCATGCTCGACAGCATATAACGCAATCAATGGCACCCCGGGTGCCTGCAGACAATGAAGGCACTGATAATCTGCGAACACCACAGGCTGAAAATGTCCGAGGGTTGGTGGCATCGATGGAGACCGGTGCCTGAAGGCATCGATGGTCTGGCAGTACTGATGATGCCCATGGTGCCCAAAGGCAGAGGCCTGTGGCACCGATGCACCACTGGGTGTTCCGCAGCACTATCACTGCCGAAAGGAACTGGTGATGGCCAGCTTCCTCAACAGTTCCCTTTGACTCAGCTATGCAGGTTCAATGGCGTCCATGCTAGCACCTATGGCTGATGCTAGTCTTGACAGCAACTCCGACGCTTGGTAGCACAAGATGGTGCTTGAAGCCCACCAGGGCCCCTGATGCCCCATGACCCTAGCGCCTTTGGTGCTGTAAAGTGGCTTTGGGCACCTAAGAGTGTCAGGTCTCAAGGCATTCAACGGCCTTACACCATCAATAGTACTTCTGGACACCACAAAAGGAACTTGTTGGTGCACCCAACATTTGATAGCCTTGAGGGCACCAGGCCATTGTGCACCCTGGATGCCTCAGCACTCCAGGATGCCTCGGGTCAATGGCGACCCTGGCACTCGACTGCACCTCTACCTCCCTCAGACCCAAAAGCCTTTTCAGCCAAGGGCCTCCATGGCACTCGAGGGCTCTCAGGACTCCTGTGCCCCAGCAGTCAATGCCTCAAGTGCGACCAGGTGCTCAATGGCAATCCTGGTTCTCCCTGGTAGCGATGGTGCTCGACATCATCGAGAGTAGCCAAAAATAGTATCGCTGGCAAACACATTCGATAGACTCCACTGCATTTGATGGCCTCAAGGATGGACCGATACGATCAGGACTGCAACAGTTGAGGTCGGTGATGCTATTCCACTGCACCAAGACCCATGGCACTCGATGACACTCAGGTCGGTGCCGATCCTCCAGTGCATTGAGAGCCTACAATGCTCAATGGTGTCTATGGGGCATGCCAACACTTACGGCATGGAAGGGCTCCCACCCCCAGGCAGGGCATTTGATTGCATACATGGCGCTCAATGGCCCTTACGGCATAGAGGACGGTTAGGCACCTCGATGGTATCCTGGGCATCCCAGTACCTTGATGGCATCAAGAGTGACCATGGCACTTAATGGCAGTCCTGTTCCTCGACACGTCAGACCATTGGTACACTGACACGGCTGTGTTCGGCAACCGTTACTAGGCATGACACCAAAACTGCAGCAGCAACACTATTTGCCCAGGCTCCTGCTCACCCTCTCTCACAAGGAGACTGCACTGGCAAGCAGGAAGGGATGCTACATTGTCCAGAGTTCCTGCTCATGGAGACTAGTTCCTTAGAATGTGGGGAGGATGAGCTCTCCCCCCACAGGAATGGTGCAGTCCTCAATCCCTTCACTGTTAGTGCCTCATTCGATGCTGATCAACTGGTGAAACGACACCGAACTCCTGCCTGTGTAGAACTCAGGCAAGTCCCAGGGCTCAGCGGCCTACACAGATCACCCACAAACTGCATTCTGTCAGTCCTGTCAGTACCAGACAAAGGCACAAAACAGAGCAAGGAGAGGACATAGAAACTAAACTGCAAATGCAGTATTTAATATTTAAGGAATATAATTAGACTGACAGGCTACACAGCGACTATGGCATGCCATGCAGCTGACAGAAAGTTGAAAAGAAGAGAAAATAAAATTAAAAACTACTGTAAGGAAAATAAAAACAGCTGCAGCTCCAGGAAAAAATCACAATAAAAACTGTGAGCAAAGCTGAATACTGTGATCACACTGCTCTTGCGTCCCAGTGCCCCACAGAAAAAAAGAGACTAAGGGACTCTGCTTAGGGGGCAGAGTGATAACTACAGCTGCACAGGCTCAGTAGGGCATGTTTGAAAGTTCTAGAATCTTTGAGATCAATGTTCCGGGTGGGGCTCCATTTGATGATATCACCCATGTGTGAGGACTGCCAACCTGCTTGTCCTCGGAGAAATGTCTCATCAGGGCATGCTAGGGAGGCAGAGTTTCTAGATGCCATTAATGACTGCAACATGAAGCAAGTTGGTCCAGGAACCAACAAGATGGGGGAGGAAATATTTTAGATCAAATTCTCAATGGAACAGAGGACCTGGTTGAAGGGGTAATGGTGTTGGGCAACTTGGCAACAGTGATCATAAAACTAGAGCAAACTGATAAACTAAATGGTAGTAAATCATCAGAAATTGGATGGTTCTGGAAAAACTCAAATATGAAATTGCAGACCTGCTACTTATAATCTGTAACCTTTCATTCAAATCTGCCTCAGTATCCAAGGACTGGATGCTGGCCAATGTAATGCCAAGTTTAAAAAAGGCCCCAGGGTGATCCTGGAAACTACATACCAATTTGTCTAATGTCAATACCAGGTAAAATGGAATGATTGTCAGAAACAGAATTGCTGTGCATATAGGAGTGGGACAGATACAACCCCATTTACAGAAGAAAGTGTTTGGGTGGAGCTAGCAAAACTGAAAGTGGACAGGCCATTTAGCCTAATGAGATACATTCCAGGATACTAAAGGAGCTCAGAGAGGTACTAACAGGTTCACTGTTCAGTATATCCTAGGCAGGTGATTCCGCAAGATTTGAGAAGGGAGGTTGTGATCTCACTTCACAAAAGTGGTATCAGAGAGGAGGCGGGGAACTACAGGTCAGTTAGCTTTACCTCGGTGGTGCGATAATTAAGAGAGACTCTGCTGAAGGAACCGATAGTGCACTATCTACAATTCAGTCGGTTGCAGGATACAAGGCAACATGATTTTACCAGAGGAAAAGCATGTCAAATGAATCCGATTGGCTTTTTTTGTTTGAATGACTAGATAATCAAGGAAGTGAACTCGATGTGGTTTACTTAGAATTCAGCAAAGCTTTTGATATGGTCCTGCATGAATAAATGAGAAGCCCGAGAATGGGTCCCAAGGTAATGGAATGACAACAGCATGGAGTGGGAAATGAAAGCTACTCGGAAGAGAGAACTGTGGTAAATAGAATGCCTCAAGGATTGCTTCTAGGACTGGTTCTGTTCAATACCTTTGTGCGCAATATTGCAGAGGGTTTATAAGGTAAAGTTTGTATTTATGTGGATGACACTATGATCTGAAACAGAGCCTATACACATGAAGGAGCAGAGAGAATGAGTAGCGGTCTAAGAAAGCACACAGGATGGTTGAAGGTTTGGCAGCTGGGATTCAATGTCAATAAGTTCATCAGAGTCATGCATTTGGGGTGCAGAAATCCAAATGAGCTGTACGTGATCGGGCGCGAAAGACTGATGTGCATGGATTGAGATAGTCCTTGGGGTGACAGTGTCTGATGGATCTGAAGGTAGCAAAGCAATATGATTGTTACGATTCTTGCCCGCGGAGCTACTCTCCGTGAGCAGGTCTCTCGCCTTCTTCAAGCCAACACCACTGGGACCCGCCTCGCAGCAGTTACAGGCTGAACCGCCATGCTGCTGACCCCCAATGCGGCCTAGAGCCGCTGCCGGCCTGCTCCGCGGCAGGGAGCCATGACGTTATCGCTGGGGTCCTCGTCGGATGGCAGGAGGCCGTCCTGAAGCCTGCCTGCTCCTCCCTGTGCTGTTTCCTCTGTGCGGCTGGGCACCGCTGTCCAGGGTCTTGTCTCTTCTTCCTGTTTCCGCTTAGGCGCCGGCACGCACCTCTTCACTGCATTTAAAGGACCCGTGGCCGGATATGCCGCAGGCTCCATCTGATGACAACTTCCTGCTTCAGCCCTATTTAAGGGCCTCTTCTTCAGTCACTCCTGGCCTTCGGATCAGGTTCCACAGTTGTCTGTGTCTTCTCTCCGGTCCAGGTCCTCCGTGGTCTTCTCCTGCTTTGACAGCTTCATCTTCATGTTCCTGATGTCCTTCGTCCGTGTCTTCAGATGTCTTCATGTTCCTGATGTTCTTCGTCCGTGCCTCCAGATGTCTTCAGGTTCCTGATGTCCTTCATCCGTGTCTTCAGATGTCTTCACGTTCCTGATGTTCTTCGTTTGTACCTCCTGATGTCCGTTGTCCTTCCTGATGCCCTTGCCTTCGCCTCTGCCTCCATGCCCTGGTTCCTTGATGTACACTTTCCTGGCGTGCCATTGTCGTGGTCCGTGACGAGTCCCACGGGAGGGTTGTGTAGGGCGCCTCACGGTTCAAAGGCCATCTTCATCTCCGCAGTGCAACCCTCTGGAAGACTTCTGCTTCAGCCCTAAGTTTTTAATCCTTGAGAATCGTGAATCCTGTGCTTGAGTCTTGTTCTGGTCTTTGGAACCTATTGCATTTCGTGTTCGTCCATGTCAAGACTCTGTTCGAACCTGCTCCACACCAGCGTGGTCTGCGACCAGTCCCGTGGGTGGACTGTGTAGGGTGTGCTGCGTCGCAGTCTCGACCCAGCGCTTTGATCCTTGCCTTCATCTACAGTGCCTTGATCCTTGCCTTCGTCTACAGTGTCCTCGCCTGAGTCTTCGTCTACAGTGTCCTCACTTCAGTCTTCACCCAAAGTCTTCTATGTTCTAAGGACTCCATCTGCCCTCATCCTCTGTCCGGCCTGCCGCCTTTTGCCGTTACCCAGCGGCAGGTCCGAAAGGGCTTGGAATGGTCGGAGGACTGTTCATCGATCAACATTGCGTTGTCGGTCATCCTGGGGCATGTAGGTCCGGTTGAGGGTCAGACCTTGTATCCTTGCCTTCACTTCAGCATTGTCCTGCTCCTCGTTACCCGTGCTCACACCAGCTCACCTCCCACAGTGTGTCTTGGGGCTCCTCCCTGAGTCATGCTGTGGCCCAAGGGCTCACAACACCCACTTCAGAAACGCCTCTGCCTCCATGACCTGGTTCCTCTGCGCTCGTAATAGAGCCGAAGGTCACAAGCCCTCGGTACTTAACAGCTGCTGGAGGCTGCGCTCGTAACAGGATCCGAAGGCCATGAGCTCGGTGAGCTGTGCCTGACGGGCTCCAGTTTTCTTTGGATTTTTTGTCCTTGATTTTGCCTGGAAATGTTTTCTTTAGTTTCTGGACTTTCTTCAACTTGTTTTTGCCCAGAATTTTTGCTCCTAGCTTCCTGGATACTTAATGCTTGCTTTAGTCAATTTTTTTTTGGTTGCTGTCTTGTTCCCATGACCTGTAGGAGGCGCCTGCATCCAGACCATCTCTGCGTTCACTCGTCCTGGAACTTCCTCAACTGGCAGGAGATGCCTGCCACGGTTCCAGTGTTCATCTCCGTTCTTCTCACTCCGATGTGGTCCAGCTCCATGGGTTTCCTACGACCTGCAGGAGGCGCCTGCACCCAGGTTCCACATCCAACAACCAGCATCCTCAACTTCGAGAATCTCCAAGCATTAGGGAGTACGTGTCTTTGAAGTGTACTCTACACCGCTCCAGATCTGGGCTTTTTCGACCAGCAGGAGGCGCCTGCACCCGTGACCTGTCTTCACTTTATGTCTGTCCATTCATCCCGTGCTTGCACTGGCCTAGTGCTGGCGCTGGAGTCTTCTCAGCCTGAAGCTTCTTTCCACAGTTCAGATCCAGGGTTCTCACGACTAGCAGGAGGCGCCTGCACCCTAGACTCGTCCTCTTCTCCTCGCTTCTGACTTTGCTCCTGCTTGCATTGTCCTAATGCTTGCCATAGGAGTCATCTTCAACTAGAAATCTCTCTTCATATCCACAAGTGAGACTCCATCTATGGACTACTTGTTGGCTCTTCGCAGATGTCACCTTCCTGCGAATCACCTTGAATCCACAGTTTGGTCCAGCTTCTGCTCTATGCAATTGGATCCTACCCAGGATCACCTTCGCGAGCTATTCTGCACCCAGAGCTCACCAACATGGGTCCTCTAGTGTCCTTCACGCTGTATTCCAAGCCACCAGTATCCGGATTGGAGGATCCTGATTTCCTGCCCTCTGCTCTGCTGTACTGCCTCATTGTCAAGCTAAGGACTGCCTTTCTGTCTTCCAGTGGTTCCGTATGCTTGCACTACCATGCTGCTGATCTTCCTGAAGAGACCTTTACTTCCTTGGATCCAGAGGAACCCTTGTGGTTATCTTCAGCTCATCACCCTTGGAAGCTTTCCATACAGCTCAACAAAGTCACTGAGTATTCTTCAATCCCGGAGCCTTTCACCAGTGACTCACTTCTGCAAGGACGTCCACCATTGCCTGCATTCAACTATCCATATGTGGAGATTCACTGCATATCCATGAAATTCTCCGCTGTCTTCGAGCCTGTCTCTTGAAGCTCCATCCATCGTAGTGGCTCCTTGACCCAGTCCTAAGGGAACTTCATCTTTATCATCATCGGAGCAATCATCTTCAGCAAACAGTCCCTTGCATAAGTACTATAGCGACACCTACTGACCATCAAGTCTGAGAGTGACTTCACCACGTTGTGGTACCAAAACCTTGAACCAAACCGTAAAGACTTCTCTCTTCTAGCCATACTATCCTGAGCTTCTTAGTCTCTGCTGCCTGCTCAGCTTCAGGCTTCTGCTTTCCGCAGACCCCACCTAAGTCCAAGTGGCTCGGGCCTCAAGGGCTCCTCCTGGGGGGAACTCGGGCTTCCAATGGTGAAGATTCTGTGGGCCTCCTGGTCACAACCTTCAATGAGAGTCTTCCCTCAGTATTAAACTCTCCATCCTCTGAACTATGTGCATCAGACTTTTTTTCGAGTCCTCCTGACACCACTGCTATCCAAAGGTCAGCTAGTAGGTTGTCCATTTACTCTCCTGAGTTCCATCGTTACAGCTATAGAATCCAGCTTGAACTCTGCTTCGTCTTTTCCTTGCTGCTACTGTGAACCAAGAACTGGTTTTCACTACAAGTTAATATTCGTCTATGCCTAGACATCTTGCCCTTGAACTCTGCCACATTGATCACTAAAACGTGAGATGCAAGCCTACTGTCCTGCAGTCTCGTGCCTTGCTTGTTTTATGTCTTCAGTGTCTTGTTTACGTCTTGCCTGGATCTTTGACATTCTGCACCATGTCTTCAGCTACAGTACCAACATCACTACAGTTCCTCGCCAAGAATCTTCCAAAGTTTGTTCTTGGACTCTTGCTCTTCCCCTGTCAGTATGGACTGATACCTTGTCTCCTCTAAGCTGTTGATATGAGGCTTGAGGAGGGGGGTCTTTAAGGAGGGGGTACTGTTACAATTCTTGCCCGCGGAGCTACTCTCCACGAGCAGGCCTCTCACCTTCTTCAAGCCAGCGCCACCGGGACCCGCCTCGTGGCAGTCATGGGCTGAACCGCCATGCTGCCAACCCCCAAAGCAGCCTAGGGCCGCTGCTGCCGACGCCCTCCAGCTCCTTCTGCGGCCTGGAGCCACCGCTGGTCTGCTTCCATGGCAGGGAGCCGCAACGTCATCACTGGGGTCCTCGTCGGACGGCAGGAGGCCATCCTGAAGTCTGCCTGCTCCTCCCTGCGCTGTTTCCTCCATGCGGCTAGGTGCCACTGTCCAGAGTCCTGTCTCTTCTTCCTGCTTCCACTTAGGCGCCTGCATGCGCCTCTTCACTGCATTTAAAGGGCCAACCGCCAGATATGCCCCGGGCTCCATCTGATGACAACTTCCTCCTTCAGCCCTATTTAAGGGCCTCTTCTTCAGTCACTCCTGGCCTTTGGATCGGGTTCCACAGTTGTCTGTGTCTTCTCTACAGTCCAGGTCCTCCGTGGGATTCTCCTGCTTTGACGACTTCGTCTTCATGTTCCTGATGTCCTTCGTCCAGGTCTTCAGTTATCTTCATGTTCCTGATGTTCTTCGTCCGTGTCTTCAGATGTCTTCATGTTCCTGATGTTCTTCATCCAGGTCTCTGGCTGTCTTCATGTTCCTGATGTCCTTCGTCCTTGCCTCCAAATGTCTTCAGGTTCCTGATGTCCTTCATCCATGTCTTCAGATGTCTTCATGTTCCTGATGTTCTTCGTTTGTACCTCCTGATATCCGTTGTCCTTCCTGATGCCCTTGCCTTCGCCTCTGCCTCCATGCCCTGGTTTCTTGATGTCCACTTTCCTGGCGTGCGTTGTCGTGGTCCGTGACCAGTCCAATGGGCAGGCTGTGTAGGGCGCCTCACGGTACAAAGGCCATCTTCATCTCCGCAGTACAACCCTCTGGAAGACTTTTGCTTCAGTCCTAAGTTTTTAATCCTTGAGAATCATGAATCCTGTGCTTGAGTCTTGTCCCGGTCTTCGGAGCCTATTGAATTTCGCGTTCGTCCATGTCAAGACTCTGTTTGAACCTGCTCCACACCAGCGTGGTCTGCGACCAGTCCCGCGAGTGGACTGTGTAGGGCGCGCCCCGGTGCAGGCCTCTTCAGTATCTTTGTCATGTTCTGGTATCAGTTTCCACTACCTCTCCTAGAGTCTGCTTTGAGCCCAGCGTGGTCTGCGACCAGTCCCGCGGGTGGACTGTGTAGGGCGCACTGTGTTGCAGTCTCGACCCAGCACTTTGATCCTTGCCTTCGTCTACAGTGCCTTGATCCTTGCCTTCGTCTACAGTGTCCTCGCCTAAGTCTTCGTCTACAGTGTCCTCGCTTCAGTCTTCATCCAAAGTCATGTGTTCTAAGGACTCCGTCTGCCCTTGTCCTCTGTCCGGCCTGCCGCCTTTTGCCGTTACCTAGCAGCAGGTCCAAAAGGGCTTGGAATGGTCGGAGGACTGTTCATTGATCAACATTGCGTTGTTGGTCATCCTGGGGCATGCAGGTCCGGTTGAGGGTCAGACCTTGTATCCTTGTCTTCGCTTCAGCATTGTCCTGCTCCTCGTTACCCGTGCTCGACCAGCTCACCTCCCGCGGTGTGTCTTGGGGCTCCTCCATGAGTCATGCCCTGGCCCAATGGCTGACAACATCCGCTTCAGAAACGACTGTTCCTCCGCGCTCGTAATAGTAGCCAACGGTCCCAAGCCCTCGGTTCGTGACAGCTGTCAGAGGTCACGCTCGTAACAATGACAAGGCAGTGGCTAAGGCCAGAGAGATGCAGGGCTGCATAGAGAGATAACCAGCAGGAAAATGGAGATGATATTTGTTTGGTGAGGCCTTCTGGAGACCATATCTCAGAAAGGATAGAAAAAGGATGGAAATATTTCAGAGAAAGGCAACCAAACCTTTGTGGAATCTGCCCCCAAACTCTCAAAGGATGAAATTGGAGGACCTAAATATGTATACACTGGAGGAGTGGAGAGACAGGGAAGATATGATACAGACTTTTAAATATTTGAAAGGTATTATTGATATACAAGAATCAAACCTTTTCTGATGGGAAGAAAGCTGTAGAACTAGGGGTCATGATATGAAAAGCCAAGGAGGTAGACTCAGGAATAATGTCAGGAAATATTTCTTCACGGAAAGGGTGGTGGATGCCTGGAATGCCGTTCCGGAGGAGGTGGTGAAGACAAAGACAGTAATGGAATTCAAAAGGGTGTGGGATAAACACAGAGGATCCCTAGCAGCTAGAGGATAGGAATGAAGAAATTAAGTTAACTTGTGTTAACTTTAGGTGTAACATTTCTACATTGGGGTAACCTACATTGAGCAGCAGTTACTACCCTTACCAGAATGCAAGAGAGTAACTTGCATGGGGCAATGTTTACCACCCTAAATAATTTGCTGGGTAGTCTGAATCAGCCCTGAATTAACCATTAAGTAAAATAAGCAGGTACATAGGGCACCAAGGAAAGGAGGACACCATAGAATGTTTTAAAAAGGTTTGGACACATTTTTGGAGGAGAGGTCCATTAACAATTATTAGCCATGTAGACATGGGAATCACTTCTTACTTCTGGGAGTGAGCCACAGGGAAGGGACTTCCCCAATGGATTTTATAGGTCCTACCTAGAGATCCGGACTGGCTATGGTCAGAGACACAAAGCTGGGCTTGATTGCCCATAGATCTGGGAAGGTCGCAGCTCATCTGCATGCTTCTCCCAGATGTCTTGGTGGTCGACTCTACTTACATGACAAGGTTTTCAAAATTAGTCTCAAGTTCTCAACTGGTTCACCTCTACTCTCTTCTCCACCACTTCTTTCCTCTCCCCTTCCTCTTCCCCTTCCCCTGGCCCCTATAACCTCTCTCCTCCTTTTCTGAAATCACAATGGAGGAAACTGGCCAACTTCTCTTCCCCTACAAACTCACTATTTGTTCCTCTGATCCCATTCCCACCCAGCTTCTCAACTCTTTTTCTCCTGCAGTCATCCCTTCCATCTGTCATATCCTCAGTCTATCACGTTCTACTGCTACTGTTCCCACTACCTTCAAACTCCTCAAAAAACCCTCACTGGACCCTACCTGCCCTCCACTCAACATGGCCAAGACAGAGCTCCTTATCTTTCCCCCAAAGCCCGCTTCCTTTCTTCCTCCTTTCTCTATTTCTGTGGACAACATTGTAATCCTCCCAGGCCGCTTAGCCTATAACCTTGGAGTCAACTTCGACTCCTCTCTCTCTCTCTCTCCTTCTCTACACATATCCAAAACTCTGCTCATTTTGAGCTATTTCTTTCTCTATCGCATTTTGAGCTATTTCTTTCTCTATAGCATCACCAAAATCCATCTCTTCCTTTCTGAACACACTACCAGAAACCTTGTCTACTCTTTTATTACCTCTCACAGACTATTGTAACTTGCACCTCACTGGTCTCCCAGTGAGCCATCTCTCTCCACTACAATCTATTCAAAATTCAGCTGCATGACTTATCTTTCGTCAAAGTCACTACACCCATATAATCCCTATCCATTTCCACATATAGTTCAAGTCCTCTTACTCACCTACAAGATCCTTCACTCTGCAGCTCCTCAGTACATCTCCTTTTTTAACTCTCTCTACATCCCTTCTCGGGCACACCACTCATCAGGCAAGCTCCTCCTATCTATATTATTCTCCTCTACTGCCAATTCCCAACTTCATGTTTTCCACCTAGCTGCACCGTAGGCTCAGAATAAATTTCCTGAGTTGGTGCGTCATGCTCCCTCTCTTGCCTTTATTAAATTCAGGCTAAAAACCCTGCTTTTAAGTTTTAACTCCTGATTATCTCCCTTACAGCTTTATTAATTATTATTAATATTATTCATTTTTAACCATGTTCTTAAAAAAAGACATTTCCAAAGTTTCTTTTGCCCTGTTTGTTTTGATTAGATTGTAGGCTCTACTGAACAGGGATTGTCTCTTATATGTACATTAAGCAGTGCTATAAAAGTGATAAGTAGTAGTCCTGGTTTGACCCATCATAGCATCTCTTATGTGTTTATCACTCTTCCCTGCATAGCTTCACCCCTCAGTTCCTTAGCCATCATACATGACCTCTCTCCCTACTTTCTGCTGTACTCATCTCCCATCAGAGAGACATCATGCTCCTTGCTTTCCATGATGCTCCTTTTTTCCTCCCCTAGTCCTCTTGTGGCTAGTGTAGCTCTCTCCAGGGCTATATTTCATACTTTGTTACCACTTTCCTCACCCACAACTCCCACAGCAAACAGGCATTACCTCCAGAGGTGGTAAAAGAGCAGAGGGATGTTCAAGCCAAGGGTCACCCACTCAGCAGCACACATAAACATCAGGCAAAAGAGGCCGTGGATCGAGTACTCCGGGACAACCAGCTGCGGAGAGAGAGAGAGAGAAACAAAGGGGAAAAAGAGAAAGAGAGATGGGGGAGAGAAAAAGGAAATGGTATGGGGGGAGAGGGGAGAGATAAACAGAAAATGAGGGACAGAGAGTGGGAAGGAGGGATAAAGACAGAAAGGGGAGACAGAGAGAGAGATGGGGAGGAGGAGAGATAGGGAGAGGGGGAACAGTGACAGTGGTTACTGCCTACAAGATTCCCATGAGAAAAATTTCTGTTGTCAAAAAAACAACCAAACGATGTATTTCTATTAAAGAAAAGCCACCCACTTTGTGCTGGGCAACACCCCCAGATACAGCATCACACTGTAGCATATAACTCTCCCTCCCTTATATAGCCCCTTCTGTAACATATAACACCCCTATGATATTTATTTGTAGAGTTTTATATACCGTTATTCGGTAGAGCCATCATAACGGTTTACAAAATATGCAATTATCATACAAAATGCAATTATCATACAATCAAATGGAGTTAACATGGTAGTTGGGAACAGTAGAGTTTTGGGAACAGTAAACATTTTTTCTTAGCAGTTGAATAACAGAATAGTGAGGAGAACATTTTCAATGAACTCAATGAATCAAGTGAGAGAGCAGGGAGGGGTGAAAAGGAGGGTACATCAGGAGAGCATGAAGGAGGATTATGCTTGTGAGTTCTGTTGTAACACATAACACTTTTGCAACCCCACCCCAATACAGCATTATCCTGTAACAGAGGGCTTCCCAAGCCTGTCCTGGGTAGGCAAATTTATCTCATGCATATTTATTGTGGATATCATGAAAACCCGACTAGCTGTGAAGTCCCCAGGACAGGTTTGGGAAACCCTGCTGTAACCAAAAATACCCTCCCTCTTATACTCTGCCTTGGGCCTTGTAGAGTGAGGCATATTATAAACCTAATTAAAGTAAACTAATTATTGCAGAATTCTGCGGCACATGCAATTACTGGCTGCAGCAAGAGTGATCATATTTCTCCAGCTCTTACAGACCTCCATTGGCTTCTAGTTCAGTCGAGGATTTAAGTACAAGGTGGCTCTGTTAACACATAAGCTTATGGCCATCAATTCTTTACCTTAGGCAAATGCAATGCTGTGGGTCCTCTCAGAGGGCTCTATTAGATGCTCTCTCAATTAGACATGCCAGGTTTTGTGAAACTAGGGAGGGTGCTTTTTCTATTGCAGCACCCATACTCTGGACCCCCATCCCTCAGGAATTTAGGATGAAGGAATTCCCAAAGAGATTTAAATCTGCTTTAAAAACTTTTTTATTTAAGCAGGGATTTTGTTAATTCAAAATTTGATGGAACTGATAAGTTGAATCTGCTTTGATTTATTTATCTAGTGTTTCAATTTGTTTTTTTAAGGCCATTCAGATATGCGGAATATGTTTTATTTGTTTATTTTAATCTGTATTAGATTATGTACGTTCTGATTGTAAGCGGCTTCAATATTAGCAGCCTATAAATACAAATAAATAAAACTAACCTCCCCAGATGCAGCACCTCCCTGTACCTTATTGCACACATCAGATACATACCACTCTGTAATACAGGACTCCCTGATACAGCACCTCCTTGTAACATTTACAGCAGTGGGCTGAGAACCAGGAAAGCCAGGCTTCGAATGCTACAGATGTTCCCCTCTGATCTTGGGCAAGTCACTTCACCCTCCAGTACTAACTTAGGGGCTCATTTACAATGGAGAAATTACTTACCTGATAATTTTGTTTTCCTTAGTGTAGACAGATGGACTCAGAACCAATGGGTTTATGCTCCCCTACTAGCAGATGGAGACAGAGTCAGGTTTCAAAGCTGATGTCACCCTTTTTTATTTGTTTTGTTTTGGTGGGGGATTACTTGGGGCTGAGTGGCCCATTTAAGCCATGAAAGCCTCACAGTCCCAGGGCTCCCATTAGATGTTTTTGGGTGCTCTTTACCTCCATGGCCAAACAACACCAGTGAATTATGCACTCCTACAAGCAGATGGAGACAGAATAAAGCTGACTTGCTGACATATAGCCCTGCCCCAACATCAGCCTATAGGTACCTCTAGAAAAGCCAAACTGACTATTAACAGTCAACCACTCATGCTTCTAACCAACTGGGAAATACTGAGTTCAGCAAAAAAAAAAAAAATTAACATCAACTAATCTTAGGGGCTGGTTATGTCACTTACTAGTCCTTCAAACGAATTGACAGAAATAACTCTTTATCGACTGCATATAAAGGACAAACTAAAAGCAAGTCGGCAACCCAGGGTGGCTTGTGGATTGGCCTGCTTTCCTTAGAGGAAAGGAAATTATCAGGTAAGTAATAATTTCTCCTTCCTCTGCACTTAGGCAGGCCGATCCACACCAATGGAATGTACCAAAGCTACTTCCGAGAAGGGTGGGAGGCTGCCCGCCATCTCGTCAATACTGCATGCTTGGAGAAAGTGTGTAAGGTGGACCATGATGCAGTTTGGCAAATCTCAATGGGAGACAACAACTGAAGCTCTGCCCATGAAACCACCTAAGCTCTAGTGGAATGCACCCTGACCTGCCTAGGTAATGTGACATCTGCATCCACATAGGTGGCCAGGATGATTTCTTTCACTCAACGGGTTATAATTGCCCGTGTCGCCAGTTCTCCTTATTTACTTCCACCATGGAGCACAGTCGATCAGACTTCCTAAAAGAGTGAGTAATCTTCAAGTACCGCACCAGATGCCACTTAGCATGCAACAGACAATAATTATGCTAATCTTTATCCCTATCTAGCTTGGGCAGGAAAATAGATTGATTCAAATGAAACTCCGAAACCACTTTCAGCAAAAAGGAAGGTACAGTCCTAAGCTGTATCACCCCAGGAGTCATTCGTAGAAATGCTTCACAGCTAGAAAGAGCTTGCAGCTCAGAGACCCATTGTGCTGAACAGATTGCTATGAGAAAACCTGTTTTCAAAATGAGCAGCCACAAAGAGAGACCATACAGTGGCCGAAATGTAGGACCTGCCAAAAAACACAAGACCAGATTAAGGTCCCAAAGAGGCACCAGTAGCTGCAAGGGAGGATGTAGATGCTTAACTCCCTTCAAAAACCTGGAGAGATCTGGATGGGAAGGCAAGGTTCCACCATTGACTCGTCTCCTAAAGCAAGCAAGAGCTACTACCTGTACCTTCAGAATGTTTAAGGCCAAGCCTTTAACTAAGCCTTCCTGCAAAACTTCCAATATTAGTGGAATTTCAACTTTGAGAGAGTAAGAGCCTCACTCCTCACACCAGCTCTCGAACATTCTCCAAACCCTAACATAAGTTAGAGATGCAGAAAATTTCATGACCCAGAGCAAAGTGGAAATCACTGCAAAAGAATAACCATGCTTCAGCAACTGAGCCCTCTCAAGGGCCATACTGTAAGATAAAACCAACCCGGATCATCATGCAGTATGGGCAATTGATGCAATAGATCCTTTCTGAGAGAACCATATATGCATACCACGGCCTCCAGGGCCAATCCAGAGGCACCAGAAGTACAGTTTCATTCTGACTTGCAATCTTCCGAATGATCCTGCCTATCATCGGCCATGGCAAGAAGGCATAGAACATCCTGCTCGGCAGTCAAACCTGAACGAGTGTTTCAATGCCCAGTGCTCTCAAATCCCTTCTGTGACTGAAGAACTATGG
Organism: Rhinatrema bivittatum; assembly: GCF_901001135.1. NCBI lineage: Eukaryota > Metazoa > Chordata > Amphibia > Gymnophiona > Rhinatrematidae > Rhinatrema > Rhinatrema bivittatum. The sequence goes on along the minus strand of NC_042622.1, from coordinate 256,557,410 downwards.
TTCCTTCATGCTGCTGGAGCTAACCAGTAAATACAAGTACAGATGACCCCAGCACAACCTTATGAGTTGAAAGGCTTTGTCTGCCAACTTCCACTTTCCTGGGTCCAAGACCTGCCTGCTAAGGAAGTCAGCCCTTACATTGTCCTTCCCGGCAAAATGGGAGGCGGATATGTCCTGGAGATGTATTTCTGCCCATACCATGAGTGCATCTACCTCCACCAACACCTGTTGGCGTCTGGTTCCGCCTTGATGATTAATGTAGGCCACTGTCGTGGCATTGTCCAACATTATTCTTATCGTTCGAGCTTCCAGTCGAACTGCACTTGTTTCCAACCAATTGATGGTCCGCTGCCATTCCTCGGCATTCCATTGACTTTGCGCCACCAACTCTTGATAATGATCCCCCCAACCCAGAAGGCTCACATCTATTATGAGCACTAACCAGTCCGGTGCCTTCAAGAAAACTCTCTTCCTGAGATTATCCACTTGTAACCACCACTGCAACTGGACGCTCACCTCCAATGGAAAGTAGAGTCTCACTGTGTACTCCTGTGACTGTGGATTCCATCAGGAGAGCAACATGCACTGAAGGGGCTGCATGTGTGCTCTCACCCAGGGGACTACATTCAATGTGGCTGCCATAGATCCCAGGACCTGCAGTTAAAACCACACCATCAGACGAATAGTCCTTCTCAGGGCCTTAACTTGAGTAATTAACTTCTGAATGTGACCCTCTGGCAGAAACACTCTGCCCCGCTCCGTATCAAATGGCATGCCGAGATACTCTAACGTCTGCTCTTGGCCAAGTTCACTACCCAGCCTAGCTCCTGAAGCAAGGAGATCACCTTATGAGATGCCAAGTGACTCTCTTCTGCACTTTTGGCTTGATTCAACCAGTCGTCCAGATATGGATGGACCAAAATGCCCTCCTTGCACAGAGTTGCTGCTACTACCACCAAGACCTTGGAGAAGGTCCTAGGTGCAGCAGCCAGCCCAAAGGACAGGGCTTGAAATTGATAATGATGCCCCAGTAAGGCATTCCTGGTGAATGAATATGAAGATAAGCTCTGCCAGGTTAAGAGATGTGAGAAATTCCCATTTGAACTGCCATTATTATGGAACGTAGAGTTTCCATTCTGAAATGAGTCATATGCAAATATCAAATTGAGTCCCTTCAGATCCAGGATGGGCTGAAAAGCCCCCGCTTCTTTCTTGGGAATGACAAAATAAATGGAATAGCACCCCATATTTACTTGTAATCTGGAAACAGGAAATACAGACTTTAAATCCAACAGCCTCCTTAATGTAGTCTCCACTGCCACTCTCTTCTGTAGAGAGTTGCATGAAGAGACCATAAATGCATCCAGAGGAATTTGGAGAAATTCTAGAGCATAGCCGACTTTCAGGACCCACTAATCCATTGTAATCTGGGCCCACCTATGATAAAAGTGAGATAAATGTCCACCTATCTCCTGATCCAGTAGGTGAGACCCACACCTTTATTGTGAAGATCAAGGTGTGAGTCCTGGAGCCCGCATCTTTACGTGGCTTCTTAGGCTGAAAGGACTGAGATCTTCTGAAGGGACAAGACATTTGAATAGATGCTCCTCTTTAATGATGAAACCGATAGGAATCCCTGGAGCTACCTTTCATCCCAAAAGGATATGACTCAAGCTTCTTGTCCTCTGGCAGTTGAGGAACCTTGGATTCTCCCCAGCTATTCGCCATTTTCTCTAATTCACTGCCGAATAAAAGAGAACCCTTAAAGGATAACCTTGTAAGATTGGATATGGAAATGTCTGTTGACCAATTTCGCAGCCACAACTGGCGCCTAGCCGCTAGCACAGAATCCACGCCTCTTGTGGCCATCTGCATCAAGTCACAGCCCACTAAGAATGCGGCCCCCAGGTCCATCACCGATCTCTTGAGAGAAACACAAACCAGCCCAAGCCACCAGGCAGCAGCAAGAAGCAATTTGCAAATTCATTGCCATGGCCTCAAAGGCCTACTTAAGGATAGACTCAATCCTCCTATCCTGAGCATTTTTTGGAGATGCCCGTCCTTCCACTGGAACGGTGGTTCAGTTGGTAACAGCGCATATCAAGGCATCCAACTTTGGGAATCACAATTGATCCCTTCCCTTCAGATCCAAGGGGTACAAACCTGCTAAACTATACCCCTCCTTAAAACTTGCCTCCGGGGTGCTCCACTCAAGGTCAATTAACTCTTGAATTGGATCCAGGAGGGGAAAGAAACAGGACGCTTTGCAAAAGGTGACCAATATGAAATCTTTCTTTTGTAAGCCCGTAGTGTCACCCCCATCCACACCGAGCATCTTCAGGGTATGTCAACAGACTCAGCAACTCATCTTTGTGAAAAAAAAAACAGAGTAAAGTTCGATGTGGCTCTAAATGATGTGGTTAGTGCAGTTAGTGTAGCTGGGTTCAAAAAAGGTTTGGATAAGTTCTTGTAGAAGAAGTCCATTAACGGCTATTAATCAAGTTTACATAGGGAATAGCAACTGCTATTAATTTCATCAGTAGCATGGGATCTTCTTAGTGTTTAGGTAATTGCCAGGTTCTTGTAGCCTGGTTTGGCCTCTGTTGGAAACAGGATGCTATGCTTGATGGACCCTTGGTCTGACCCTGCATGGCAATTTCTTATGTTCTTATGTTCTAAATCATTTGGAATTTCTACTCCTTCTAGGGGGGGAGAAAACCAAGTCCCCATCGGAGTCATCTGACGTATCATGATCCACATCCCTCTGACCATCTCCAGGGATAGCCTTCCTGCCGTGTTTGCCCACAATCAGGGGCGTTTCTATAATGAGGCAAGGTGAAGCAGCCACCTCAGGTGGCAAGATTTTGAGGTGGCAAAATTGACCCCTGAAACCTTCCTGCCATGGCCGCCTCACCCTGCATTCAGGCCAATACCAGTGCTGACAGGAAAACCCAGTGCTCGCAGCGTGGAGCAGTGACATGCTGGAGAGGTTCCCAGTCCCCACCTGCAAAAGGAAGGTCCCACGGCAGTGCGGAATTGTGACGTGCTTCCAGCGGCAGAAGAATGCCAAAAAAAATCCTTCAAAAATTGGAAGAAGGATCCATCTGAAGAAAATAGGATAAAACATAAGCATTGTCAAGGTAAGTGTAAAACATTGATAAGACAGGCGAAGAGAGAATTTGAAATGAAGTTGGCCATAGAGGCAAAAACTCATAATAAAAACTTTTTAAAATATATCCAAAGCAAGAAACCTGTGAGGGAGTCGGTTGGACCATTAGATGACAGAGGGGTTAAAGGGGCTCTTAGGGAAGATAAGGCCATTGCAGAAAGACTAAATGAATTCTTTGCCTCCGTGTTTACTAATGAGGATGTTGGGGAGATACCAGTTCCAGAGATGGTTTTCAGGGGTGATGACTCAGACGAACTGAACGAAATCACTGTGAACCTGGAAGATGTAGTAGGCCAGATTGACAAACTAAAGAGTAGCAAATCACCTGGACCGGATGGTATGCATCCTAGGGTTCTGAAGAAACTCAAAAATGAAATTTCTGATCTAGTAGTTAAAATTTGTAACCTATCATTAAAATCATCCATTGTACCTGAAGACTGGAGGGTGGCCAATGTAACCCCAATATTTAAAAAAGGCTCCAGGGGCGATCTGGGTAACCATAGACCAGTGAGCCTGACTTCAGTGCCGGGAAAAATAGTGGAAACCATTCTCAAGATCAAAATCGTAGAGCATATAGAAAGACATGGAGGTGAGGAGAGAGAGAGGCTCTAGTGCTGGGAGCTGCCCAAGTCCGGTTTTGCTTGCTAGAAGCAAATTAAGAGAAAAAAGAACTGTTTCCTGGGCTCGGAGAGTGGAGACCCGGATCGAGGGGGCGGACCCGGTGTGACATCATCAGCAGGAGCCCCGGGACAGCATAAAAAGAAGGGCCCTGCGGCGATCGAATCCGAGGTGAGGAGAGAGAGAGGCTCTAGTGCTGGGAACTGCCCGAGTCCAGTTTTGCTTGCTGGAAGCAAATTAAGAGAAAAAAGAACTGTTTCCTGGGCTCAGAGAGTGGAGACCTGGATTGAGGGGGCGGACCCGGTGTGACATCATCAGCAGGAGCCCCGGGACAGCATAAAAAGAAGGGCCCTGCGGCGATAGAATCCGAGGTGAGGAGAGAGAGAGGCTCTAGTGCTGGGAGCTGCCCGAGTCCGGTTTTGCTTGCTGGAAGCAAATTAAGAGAAAAAAGAACTGTTTCCTGGGCTCGGAGAGTGGAGACCCGGATCGAGGGGGCGGACCCGGTGTGACATCATCAGCAGGAGCCCCGGGACAGCATAAAAAGAAGGGCCCTGCGGCGATCGAATCCGAGGTGAGGAGAGAGAGAGGCTCTAGTGCTGGGAGCTGCCCGAGTCCGGTTTTGCTTGCTGGAAGCAAATTAAGAGAAAAAAGAACTGTTTCCTGGGCTCGGAGAGTGGAGACCCGGATCGAGGGGGCGGACCCGGTGTGACATCATCAGCAGGAGCCCCGGGACAGCATAAAAAGAAGGGCCCTGCGGCGCGCAGCCGCCGGCGCGCTGCCGAAGCCGCGCGTCAAAGGGGCGCGCCCCTAGGTAAGAAAAAATTATGGGCAAGAAAAGGAAAAATAAGAACTATACTTCATCACCATCAGCCCCACTGTCAAGGAAAATTGGACCGATGGACTCTCATATAGTTCTTATGTCAGAGTCCACCGTAAGAGAGAATCTGGAGGGAAACTCTATATTAGAAGTTACCCTCAGCCCCAGGTCCACACAACCACCTTTACAGCCAGTAATGGATGGTGTACAAACAGAAGAAGTTGTTGTAGGATCCTCTGGGAGCCATACCCCAAATCCTAGAGGACATGGGGGGACCTCAGGGGAAAATACACATTTCCAAATGTTAACATTGGGTAGCAAGGCCACAACCTGTAACACTAAAGTCAAATTGCCATCATTAATTCCTGATGCCACTAGTGAAGGGGAGGAGTATAACGAGGAGCCAGAAAATGTAATGTTATTGGATGTTTGGAAATTATCTGTGAAAATAGATAAGAAAATGTCTAGATCAATATCTAAAATACATGCTTTTTCTGATGAAACAAGAGCAAAGCTTGAGAATTAGACAATAGAACTGACAAAGTAGAACAGGCTGTGGCAAATTTGAGCCCTGTAGTAAATAATTTGCAGGCTGTTAATACATAATCCATCAAAGACAATTTGATACTGCATAATAGAATAGAATCAATGGAGAATGAATTAAGATCTTTCAATCTAAGATTACTAAATTTTCCTTTGTCTAGGTTAATGTCAGCTGAAGAATTGTATAAAAAATATGCAGTTGAAATTTTAAGTTTTGAAGCAGAAAAAATTCCTGTAATTTCAAAGATGTACTACTTACCTAAAAGTAAAACGATCCAAGTGCAAGAAGGGGGAATAGATATATTGCAAAGTCCAGGAGTTTCCACATTTCTGGAAGACTCCTTGGACAGAATTGATACTAGAGCAACTTTATTACTTTCTTTTTCCTTAAAAAGAGAGAAAGACTTGTTCTTTACAAAATATTTTCAAAATAAAGATAACATTTTTTGTGGACAAAAGATACAAGTCTTTCCCGATGTTTCTCGAGCCACACAGGCTCGAAGGAAACAATTCTTATCTTTGAAGAAGCAGGCTCTAGATATAGGAGCCAGCTTCTTCTTAAAGTTCCCTAGCAAATGTCAAATAATGTATCAAAATAATAAATTTGTTTTTCTAGACCCAGCGCACTTGGAACGTTTTCTCAGGGATAAATCTTAAATTGGTAATAAGGGAATGGTTGTTAAATAAAGTAAGACACACTATGAGACAATAGTTTCTCCTCTCCTCCTAGACATGGACTGAAACAAATTGAAAAATTATGGAAGAAATTTCGAAAAGAAATTACCTGTATTCTTGTTTTATATCATTCTCATGTAAATGTTATAATTCAATAAACATTAAATAAAAAAAATAAAAAAAAGAAAGACATGATTTAATGGGACACAGTCAACATGGATTTACCCAAGGGAAGTCTTGCCTAACAAATCTGCTTCATTTTTTTGAAGGGGTTAATAAACATGTGGATAAAGGTGAACCGGTAGGTGTAGTGTATTTGGATTTTCAGAAGGCATTTGACAAAGTCCCTCATGAGAGGTTTCTACGAAAACTAAAAAGTCATGGGATAGGAGGCGATGTCCTTTCGTGGATTACAAACTGGTTAAAAGACAGGAAACAGAGAGTAGGATTAAATGGTCAATTTTCTCAGTGGAAAAGGGTAAATAGTGGAGTGCCTCAGGGATCTGTAATTGGACCGGTGCTTTTCAATATATATATAAATGATCTGGAAAGGAATACGACGAGTGAGGTTATCAAATTTGCGGATGATACAAAATTATTCAGAGTAGTTAAATCACAAGCAGACTGTGATACATTACAGGAGGACCTTGCAAGACTGGAAGATTGGGCAGATGAAATTTAATGTGGACAAGTGCAAGGTGTTGCATATAGGGAAAAATAACCCTTGCTGTAGTTACACGATGTTAGGTTCCATATTAGGAGCTACCACCCAGGAAAAAGATCTAGGCATCATAGTGGATAATACTTTAAAATCGTCGGCTCAGTGTGCTGCAGCAGTCAAAAAAGCAAATAGAATGTTAGGAATTATTAGGAAGGGAATGGTTAATAGAACAGAAAATGTCATAATGCCTCTGTATCGCTCCATGGTGAGACCACACCTTGAATATTGTGTACAATTCTGGTCGCCGCATCTCAAAAAAGATATAGTTGCGATGGATAAGGTACAGAGAAGGGCAACCAAAATGATAAAGGGGATGGAACAACTTCCCTATGAGGAAAGGCTGAAGAGGTTAGGGCTGTTCAGCTTGGAGAAGAGACGGCTGAGGGGGGATATGATAGAGGTCTTTAAGATCATGAGAGGTCTTGAACGAGTAGATGTGACTTGGTTATTTACACTTTCGAATAATAGAAGGACTAGGGGGCATTCCATGAAGTTTGCAAGTAACACATTTAAGACTAATCGGAGAAAATTCTTTTTCACTCAACGCACAATAAAGCTCTGGAATTTGTTGCCCGAGGAGGTGGTTAGTGCAGTTAGTGTAGCTGGGTTCAAAAAAGGTTTGGATAAGTTCTTGGAGAAGTCCATTAATGGCTATTAATTAATTATACTTAGGGAATAGCCACTGCTATTAATTGCATCAGTAGCATGGGTTCTTCTTAGTGTTTGGGTAATTGCCAGGTTCTTGTGGCCTGGTTTTGGCCTCTGTTGGAAACAGGATGCTGGGCATGATGGACCCTTGGTCTGACCCAGCATGGCAATTTCTTATGTTCTTATGTCCATAGGGAGTTCGTTCTGCGATTCCTCCTCATGTGCTAGCTGGCCCCAAGGTACTCAATACTCACGGTGCTACCACTTCCTGTATGATCATCTCGCGATATACCGCGAGTGTTGAGTAGCACAGACTGGCCTGCACACATGTAGGAGCTGCAGAAAGGACATTTACAGCTCTGCAACGAATCCTGCACTCTTCCAAGCAACGCGGCATCAGGTGGCAGCAGCAGAAAGAGAGACCTGTGGACTCTGCCTTCATAGAAGTTGTGTGTGTGAATGGAAACCTGCCTAGGGGGGGCGGTGTGTTTGTATGTGAATGGGGACCTACCTGGGGTGGGATGGGATCCACCAGTGGCTGTACGGGCTTCTGCATTCTTCAGCCGCCAGTGGGATGAAGGTCCATTAGTGGCTACATAGGCCTTTTGCTGCTCTCTTTCCTGGGCCTACTTCCATCACAGCCGCCGCCCTCCAGGGTGTGCTGCCCCATGCAATTGCACAGTTTGACACCAAGTAATTCCAGCCTGGTTCCCAGGAGTGTGGCAGTCCTTAAGGACCCCCTCCTGCCCTCCCTCCCTTCCCTGACCCTTCCCCAGCATTACAAATCACCAAAGGGCCAGACTCCAAAGGGGACCCTCCCCATGCCCTGGCCCTCTTAGTGATTTCACCTGCATCATGGGGGAGGGGGTGCCATTTCATCCCTTGCCTCAGGCAGTAGATTGCCTTGAGCTGCCCCTGCTCGCAATGACTGATAACTGGGAGACCCGAGCATGCAAACCCTTCTTAATAGGTTGCTTCACCTCCACTGGGCACCCCTGCAGAAAAGTCTGCAGGGCATGGAAAAGTTACACCCAGGAGAAGGAGGATGGATTCATATCGGGCCTATAGGCCCAAACTTGACATTCTCTGAAGCCTCCTTTGGAGATGCCTCAGGTCATCAGGAACTAGGGGGACCGTCCACTGTGTTGCCTTCTGCCACACTCCCCTCCAGAGCCACAATAGTCTGAGGGGATATCCCAACATCAGCAAATCTGAGTAGTCAAATCACCTTGAGTACCTAAATAGCGTTGACACAGGCGTAGAGAGATCGATGGCTGGATTGCCCTTATATGCTAAGCCTCATAAATAGCAAGGTGCTTAGACTTCTTTGTTCCCAATGCCATAGTTTTTCTGCACTCGGCTCTAGGCGGCTTCCTGTGTACACACCAACAGTGCCCAGGTGTACCTGCGCAAATACGCACTTAAAATTAGGCCGCAGTCGGAGGAAATTATGTCATTGGACTGGTAGGCAGCACAGCTTGGAGCTCCTCCATCCACCCAACAAATTATCCATAAAAATCCCCAACATCAGCACCTCAGCATCTTCATACCTTCAACTATATCAATGATACCCAACAGCAGATGTCTTTAATGCGAAAATCTGTAGATTTTCGCCGTTTTTCTTACAAGAAATTTAGTTCAGAAAGGGAGGCCTATGAAACCAAAATGGCTGCTGAGGGGTGTTTAGATGCGGACGACACCCAGAGCCAGGACAAGGATTCCCCGGACTCAGACGCTCCAAACAGGGTGGAATTTCACTGATGGTTTTGTGAAATAAGGCAAGATATGAAATCTTATAAGCAAGAAATAATGGAGCGAATTAGCAACCTCAGAGAGGACATTGCAGATTTGGGGAGGAGAGTAGACGAAACGGAGGTGCATGTAGATTCGCAATCAGAAGAAATTACACAAATCCGTCAAGAGCACGCAGCTACTAAATTGGCACTGAATGGCTTAGTAGAAAAAACGGAGGACATTGAAAACCATACACGGCGCTCTAACCATCCGGAGACTCCCAAGTACAAGAATGTGGCGGACACAGTGAGACTAATTTGCCAGTACATACTGACTCAAGCCAACCCTGCAGCGGACCAACCGATCCCAGATATCAAATTGGAGTGGGTCCTCAGATCTTTGGGCAAGAGGATGGACAATAAACCCCGAGATATTGTCACATGTTTTCACAGTTTTGCGATGAAAGAGAAGATATTCAACAATGCGCGGAAGCAAGAAAAATGGACCTGGCAAAGACAAACCATTTCCTTTTTTGCAGATATATCAAAGATCACTTTAAAAAAAAAGCCAAGATCTCCATTCAGTTACCACCCAGCTCAACCAAATCTTTCTTCTCTCTCCTCCGGTCTTCTTCTCTACATCTGTCTTGGACATTGATCTTTCCCTCATCCCCGTCCCTATGCCCTTCCCCTACCTTCTCTCCCCCTTCCTCAGGTTCTTCCTTCTCCCACTCTGAGTGCTAGGGCTCACCAGGCACAGCTACCTGCTCTGGATTCTCCCTCCTCCCATGTGAGCCAACAGCAGGAGTAGCATTTAAGTGAGTCATCTCCTGCTGCTGTGGGGCTGATCTCATGATAGAAGCTGCAAGATCTTACTACTCTTATTGTGATACTGGCCCTGTGGCAGCAGCAGATGACATTTACTCAAAATTACTCCTGCTGCTGGTTCGCATGGGAAGGAGGAGGAGAATCAGCATATTGCTACACTGCATCTGATCAGGTAGCGGTTTGGGTTACCCCGGGCCCAATCAAATGCCGAAAACTGGGATGGTAATTTGGTGGCAAGCTGCCTTTTTGGGGTCGCCCTTGCCACCCTGTAGGAATGCATATGCTTCCTGTGACATATAGCACTCCCCCCATGATACAGTGTCTCTCTGTGACATTTAATACCTTCCCACCATGATATTGTGCCTCTCTCTGGCATATAATCAGAGCTCCCATGATATAGCACCTCCCTGTTACACATAACTGAATGAATTGTTTGCCTTGGAGGATGCTGGTACCATACCCACACCAGAAGCATTCTTTAATGGTGGAGATTCTGAGCAACTAAGTCATATATCTGTGAAAATAGAGGATGTCATACATTAGATTGGCAAACTAAAGAGTAACAAATCATAGGGACCAGATGGCATTCACCCCAAAGTTCTAAAAGAACTAAAACATGAAATTGCAAACCTGTGTAATAACCCCCTGGAGATTATTACTAATATTACCCTAGTTTAACTCCTTTAGCTAGAAAGAGTACAGGCTAGTAATTTAGGGGAGGACCATTCAGTATAGCCCCTCCCTTTGAGGGTGCTGGGATAGCCAGTCCCCTTGTGTTAGTATAGGAATTTTCCTGAGAGAGTAGGGCAGTGCATCCTGGTTTTGGAAGTTAGAGAAGGTGTTGGAGCTTTTGCATTTGGATATGGATTTTTGGGTTCAGGCACTCCAGTCTGGTGTCCTTATAGGGCAACAAAAATGATAAAGGGGATGGAACAGCTACCCTATGAGGAAAGACTAAAGGGGTTAGGACTGTTCGGCTTGGAGAAGAGACGGCTGAGGGTGGATATGATAGAGGTGTTTAAAATCATGAGAGGTCTAGAACGGGTAAATGTGAATCGGTTATTTACTCTTTCGGATAATAGAAGGACTAGGGGGCACTCCATGAAATTAGCATGTGGCACATTTAAAACTAATCGGAGAAAGTTCTTTTTCACACAATGCACAATTAAACTCTGGAATTTGTTGCCAAAGGATGTGGTTAGTGCAGTTAGTGTAGCTGTGTTTAAAAAAGGATTGGATAAGTTCTTGGAGGAGAAGTCCATTACCTGCTATTAATTAAGTTGATTTAGAAAATAGCCAGTGCTTTACTAGCATCAGTAGCATGGGATAGACTTAGTTTTTGGGTACTTGCCAGTTCTTATGGATTGGCCACTGCTGGGCTTGATGGACACTTGGTCTGACCCAGTATGGCATGTTCTTATGTTCTTAAGGAGGTCAGGGAGATTCTCATCTAGTCCACTCACTGGCTGGTTGGGCTTTTGCTAAATTTTCCTTTGTAAGAAGCCTGTTATGCCCGTCGGTCACAGACGGCTGCGACCGCTGTTACTCACCTCTTGCTTCCCTACTTTAACTTCGTTGGGTGAACAGGCTGTCTCCACCAGCTATCGCCGGCCTGCTTGCTCCTGTTCCCGGGCCTCCCTGGTCGGCGTGGACGCTGCCGACCGCCATCTTGCCCTCGGAGTCCCTTAGGTGCGTGCGCACGCTCTCGGGCCAGTCTTAAGCACGTCATGGCGGGAACCTCGGGAGCATACCCCCCCCCCCGGATGACGTCAATCTTCATGGACTCTTAAGCTAGCTGGTCCTGTCTGCCTATGACTTGGCAACAAGTTCCCTCATTGCTGAATCCACTTCGCTCACTACGGACTTCCGTTCCAGCTCCTGCTTCTTCGGTATGAGACATCCCGGGTACCCACTTCTCGGGGGCCCTTCCTCGTCTCTGGCTATCTGCTCCTCGGAGGGCCTTACGCTTTGGACTGCTGCCTGCCCCGTTCCCCGGGGCTTCACCTGGAACCTTTACTAATGTGAGTACTCCATCTGCAGACCACTACTCTATCATCTCTAGTGAGGAATCCTCATCAGTGTACCCCGCCCTGCGGACCACTACCGTGTCATCTCTAGTGAGGAACCCTCATTGGTGTACCCCACTCTGCAGACCTGCTGTTTCAACTTTACTGAGAAACCCTCATCGGTATACTCCGCTCCGTGGACTACTACTACCTAGGAACCCTCGTCGGTGTATCCCGCTCCACGGACCACTACCGCATCATCTCAACTGAGGAGCGTCATCGGTGTACCCCGCTCTGTGGACGACTTGCCAGGCTTCCTCTCCCTATTCCACTACGTATTTGATGACCCCAGTCGAACGGCCATTGCCGGATCTATGCTCCTGCATCTGTAACAAGGTTCCAGATCACTGACTGATTATGTCATCAAGTTTAGGACTCTGTCGTCGGAATTGCTATGGGATCTGGGCTGCTTGCATGCTATATTCCTCGAAGGTCTGAGCCCATGCATTAAGGACGAATTAGCAGCACGAGAACTCCCTAAGGCTCTGGACTCTCTGATAGACCTCACCAGTCGTATTGACCGCCATCTGCGTGAGCGTTCGCACGAGGGCAGAGGATCCAAGAGAATGTCTTCAGGTACTCCACGCACTCACCCAACGCCATCCACCCAGACCGCTCCTGCTCCAAGCATCGAGGAAGAGGAACCAATGCAAATGGGTCATAGCCATCTATACGCAAAGGAGAAACTTCGTCATCAAAGATCCGCTCTTTGCATGTATTGTGGTCAACCGGGTCATGTGGTACCCTCCTGTCCACTCTGTCCGGGAAACTCCCAGGCCTAGGATCTGCCAGAGGACTCCTCCTAGGCCTGACCGCACCCTCTCCTCTGTTGCCTCTGCCTGTCTCAATTAATTCAGATGCTCAGGAATTCCACACCCTGGCACTGGTGGACTCCGGGGCAGGTGGAAATTTTATCCTCATACAACGCTTGGAACACCTTCAGATCCCCACTGTCTGGATGTCAACGCCATTACTATTTATTTATTTAATTAATTTATTTATTTAAAAACTTCTCTATACCGTCGCTAAGTTATATACCATCGCAACGGTTTACAAATAGGCACATAGACTAAGGTAAGTAAATGTAGGATATCTTACATTCTAACAGGTGCCAATAAAGTTCGGTTACAATTTCATAAATAAAATCATTATTTGAGTAATGTTGGTCAAGTCCAGGTATATTATTGAGTTACTATCGCTTTGAAATATTACTTCTTAAATGTAGGATTGAGTAAATTCATTCTCATCTGCATTACCTTGTACTTTCATTCTCTACCCTCCACACTCTTTAGTGAAGGCTTTTTTAAAGAGCCATGTTTTTAGATTTTTCTTATACGTTTTGAGATTATTCTGTATTCTGAGTTCGGGGGGCATTGTATTCTATAGTATGGGCCCAGCCAATGATAAAGCCCTTTCTCTCACTTGGGTTAATTTTGCTGACTTTACTGAAGGGATTGTTAGTAGTGCTTTGTTTGCTGAGCGGAGGTTTCTTTGTGGAACGTGTACTCGTAAGGCTGTGTTTAGCCAGTCTGCTTCTTTATCATATATTAGTTTGTGTATGGTGCATAAGGCTTTGTATTTTATCCTGTATTCGATGGGTAAACAATGTAAGTCTGCTAGAGTTTCGGTTATATGGTCCCTCCTCTTTTTTCCCATTAGTATTCTGGCTGCAGTATTTTGAAGTATCTGGAGTGGTCTTATCGATGTGCTTGGGAGTCCTAGTAAGAGTGCGTTGCAGTAGTCAGTGCTAGAAAAGATAAGTGTTTGCAATACTTTTCTGAAGTGGGCAGGTGTGAGTAATGGTTTCAATCTTCTGAGGACCTATCTATGGCGAACCATTACCAGGCGAAGTTACCTTCTCCACGGTCCCCATTCGCCTTCGCACTGGATCACTGCACAAGGAGACCATTTCTTTTTTGGTACTGGATAAGGCTATACACCCTGTGGTCCTTGGGCTGCCATGGTTAAAACTCCACACTCCACAATTCGATTGGAGCACTCTACAATTGTCCCACTGGGGCAACTCCTGCTATAGAAAGTGCTTGGAGGTCGTGTCCCCGATGCCTTGCCTAGCTACTACAATATCCATTCCGGGTCTTCCGCTGCAGTACTCCTCTTTTAAGGACTTGCTTTTGAAGAAAGCCGCAGACACTCTACCGCCTCCCTGCTCTTTTGATTGCTCTATAAATTTAGTGCCTAACACTGAGCCTCCCCAAGGAAGGGTCTACCCACTTTCACTGACTGAGACAAAGGCCATGTCTGAATATATACAAGAAAATTTGGCGAAAGGCTTCATTCGGCCTTCCAACCCTCCTGCAGGAGCAGGGTTCTTTTTTGTGGGAAAAAAGGACGGCTCCCTCCGGCCATGCATAGATTACTGCGGCTTAAATGAGATTACCCAGAAGAACCGCTACCCCTTGCCATTAATCTCTGAACTTTTTGACAGGCTCCAGGGGGCCAAGATATTTACCAAATTGGACCTCAGAGGAGCGTATAATTTAGTCAGGATACGCCAGGGCGACGAATGGAAAAACACATTAATACTTTACGAACTACTACACCATTATTCAACACTGACTGCCCCACTCACAGCTATGACTTGAAAGGGAGCCAATCCCTCCCAGTGGTCACCCGAAGCCATGACTGCCTTCCAGGAGCTTAAGGTGATCCCCGACAACCATTCATCATCAAAGTCGACGCTTCAGACTTCAGTGTTGGTGCAGTCCTCAGCCAGCATTCAGCCAATCACACCTTGCACCCTTGCTTGTTCTTCTCCCGACGCTTCTCCCCGGCTGAGCGTAATTATGGAATCTGGGACAAGGAATTACTGGCGATTAAACTGGCCTTTGAGGAGTGGTGCCCCTGGCTCAAGGGAGCACAGCACCAAATCACGGTATATACTGACCACAAGAACCTCAAGTACCTACACCATGCCCATCGCCTTAATCACAGACAGGCCCGCTGGTCTCTCTTTTTTACTTGATTCAATTTCCTACTACGATACCAGCCAGCCAATCCCTCTTTGTTCACTACTGGAGATGTTCCAGACATTCCATGGCACATCATCAATCCAACTAAAGTTTTCCTCTCCACCACTCTCTCGGTGCCATCTGGGAAGACGGTGGTCCCCCGACCACTTCAAAGGAAAATCCTCCGCTGGGGGCATGACTCCTTGCTCGCAGGCCATCCCAGACAAGCTAGAACTCTTTCCACTCTCCAGAGATTCTACTGGTGGCCCACCATGAAAAAAGACGCTCAAGCATATGTAGAATCATGCCCCATTTGCGCTTGTCAGAAGCCACCGGCAGCCCATCCTTGGGGTCTCTTTCAACCTCTTCCTGCACCTAGTGAGCCGTGGACCCACATAGCCACGGATTTCATTGTGGACTTACCCCCTTCCAGTGGCAACAATACCATTTGGGTCACCGTGGACCGATTTTCGAAGATGGCTCACTTCGTGGCATTACCTGGTCTTCCTTCAGCTCCGGAGTTGGCAAAACTATTCATCCGTCATATCTTCCGCCTCCATGGACTCCCAAGACATATACTCTCTGATCGAGGTGTCCAATTTACGGCGAGATTTTGGAGGTCATTATGTAAAAAATTCGACATAGCCTTGGATCTCACATCAGCCTATCACCCGCAGGCCAATGGTCAGACAGAAAGGACGAACCGTACCCTGAAACAGTTTCTTCGGGTGCATGTGAACTCTCGGCAGAATGACAGGTCCGACTTACTACCCTGGGCCGAGTTTGCCTTAAACTCCCACCAGTCTGCATCTACTGGGTCATCACTCTTCCAAATAGTATACGGACGCCAGCCTCTGCCTCCTCTTCCATTACCTCAGTCTGTGTCGTCTCCCGCGGCCCAGGTTTCTGCGCAAGAGTTACACCAACTTTGGGAACACACCAAACAACTTCTGCAGCAAGCAGCTCAGAGGGCAAATAAATTTTTCGATGCTCATCATCAGGCAGCACCACAGTTTAACCCTGGAGACAAGGTGTGGCGCAGCACTTGCTTTATTCGCTTGAAACTGCCCTCAGCCTGCTTCGCTCCCCGATACATCGGGCTTTTCCCATACTTCACCAGCTGGGTCTGGTCAATTACAGTCTCCGCCTACCTACGTCACTCAAGATTCATAACGCCTTCCATATCTCACTACTGCAGCCTCTCATCTTGTCCAAGTTCTCTAAAAAACCACCAGAAGCACAACCTCTGGCATCAGAGGAGGACATTACATATCAGGTACAGGACGTTCTGGATGTCAGGAAGCGCAGGAAGTGATGGGAATATCTGATCTCGTGGGAAGGATTTGGTCCTGAAGAGAATAGTTGGGAGCCTGCAGTCAATATTCTTGACAAAGAACTGATCAAGCAGTTTCATGCTTCTCATCCGAGAAAGCCCAAACCCCCGAGGAGGGGCCCTAAGAAGGGGGGTACTGTTTCGCCCGTCGGTCACAGACGGCTGCGATCGCTGTTGCTCACCTCTTGCTTCCCTGCTTTGACTTCGTTGGGTGAACTGTCCGTCTCCGCCAGCTATCGCCGGCCTGCTCGCTCCTGTTCCTGGGCTTCTCTGGTCGGCGTGGACGCTGCCGACCGCCATCTTGCCCTCGGAGTCCCTTAGGCGCACACGCATGCTCTCGGGCCAGTCTTAAGCACGTCATGGCGGGAACCTCGGGGGCGGCTCCCCCCCCCCCCCCCCCGAATGACGTCAATCTTCACGGACTCTTAAGCCAGCTGACCCTGTCTGCCTACGACTTGGCAATGAGTTCCCTCATTGCTGAATCCACTTCGCTCACTATGGACTTCCATTCCAGCTCCTGCTTCTTCAGCATGAGACGTCCCGGGTACCTGCTCCTCGGGGGCCCTTCCTCGTCTCTGGCTACCTCTCCTCGGAGGGCCTTATGCTTTGGACTGCTGCCTGCCCCATTCCCCAGGGCTTCACCTGGAACCTTCGCTACTGTGAGTACTCCATCTGCGGACCACTACTGTATCATCTTTAGTGAGGAATCCTCATCAGTGTACCCCGTCCTGCGGACCACTACCGTATCATCTCTAGTGAGGAACCCTCATCAACGTACCCTGCTCTGCGGACCACTACCGTATCATCTCTAGTGAGGAACCCTCATCGATGTACCCCGCTCTGCAGACCTGCTGTTTCATCTTTACTGAGAAACCCTTCTGTATCACCTCTACTGAGGAACCTTCATCAGTGTACCCCGCTCCACGGACCACTACCGCATCATCTCTAGTGAGGAACCTTCATCGGTGTACCCCGCTCTACGGACCACTACTGTATCATCTCTTGTGATGAACCCTCATCGGTGTACCCCGCTCTGTGGACCATTGCCATATCATCTCTACTGAGGTATCCCCACTTCGGTATTTCCCACTTCAAAGACTCTGTGGCACCCCCATGCTTGTGTGACATTCTCCTGCACTCCCCGCTCTGTGGGCAGTGTCACTCTACTTCTTTAATAAAGACCCTAGTAATCTATCTGTGTCTTACATCAGCTGAGACCTCACCTCCCGACAGTGAGGCTCATAGGGCCCCTCCCTGTGGGCGGTACCATCTCTCACCTCGGCCCAGGGCCCACATACCTACAAATCCTAACAAAGCCTGTGGGACCCCTGGGTGTCGCCTAGAGAAATCATGGGAAACCTTTCCCTGGGTGGCCCAGGATAGGGAAGACCTGTCCCTCTGCATCCTCCTGGAGGACATAAGTATGGTGGTGACCCACTGCAAGGACCGTCTGGTGATTTGGGGAAGAAAGAGAGACAAACAAAACCTTTTCAGTAAAGTTTAAGTTTGGACACTTCATCAGAGTTTCCTACATGCTATTGGCACCTTCAGCATTTACAGTGGTAAAGGAATTATATCTCTCCCAGGTAAAAGAGCTACAGAAGCATCCATGCCACCTAGGAGGAGAAATTTCTCCCCGTCAGTAATGAACCCGGGCACTGGGGAAAGAGACTTCTGAAAGAGACAGTGGAAGTGGAGCCAGCCCTAAGAACCATAAATTCTTTTATGGCCCCATCGATTTTAAGTCATCACCCGGGGATGGGGCTACACCTGTTACTAGTAATCTGTAACCTATCATTTAAAACAGCCATAATACCTGCACTGGAAGGTGGCCAATGTGTTGCCAATTTTAAAAAAGAGCCCTGGGAAACTATAGATCTGTAAGCCTGATGTTGGTGACCAGCAAAATTTAGAAGCCATTCTTAAAAACAAAATCACTGGTCATATAACTAGACATGGTTTAATTGGAAAGAGACAATGTGGTTTTAGAAAACAGAAGTCTTGCCTTACTAATTTTTTAAATTTTTATTGAAGGTATAAATAAACATGTAGATAAAGGTGTGCCAGTTAATATACTGTATTTGGATTTTCAAAAGGCATCTGTCAAAGTCCCCCAAGAGAGATACCTCAGGAAATTACAAAGTCATAGAATAGGAGGCAGTGTCCTTTTGTGGATTGGGAACAGGAAACAGAGGGTAGGAGACTAAGAGATTATCTATGAGACCCTGCTCTAAAGATTTAAAGAACAGTGAAAGCTGAGAATCCATTGGCCACAGCTAAGGTGTGCCTGGAAGCCCTGGGGAACACATTTGGCACTACTGAAACTGGGTCAGACCTGAGTTTCCAGTTCAAACAGACCAGTCAAAAGATGGGGAAAAGCTGACTGACTACATGAGAAGTCTGGAGGCTTTATTGCAGAGAGTGATTTAAAAAAGTAGGGGGGAGGGAGAGAAACAGATTCTTTCTAATACTACCAGATTGTAAAGGGTGTATCCTGTCCCAAACACAAAATTGTGTGGAAAAAAACAATCAAGAAAATGAAGAATTCCCTCTTGATGGTGGAGCTAGCTAGTTAACAAACTAGATAGATGAGCAATGAAGTGTGTCAAAGATCTCTCTCTCCAGGTGAACTTCCCCAAATGGTTTACTTAGTTCTAAACTGAAAGCTGGCCTGGTTTCAGTCTCTTACAGAAAGACCACAGTCCACCAGTTTTTCTTTCCTAGCATGGGTTTATGATTGACTTTGGCTGAAAAGCTAAAGTAATTAAGATGAGATACTGAATTTGTAAACATACGGCAATGAAATAAACCTTCTCCCTCCTCTGCTAAAATACTTTCTGTGAAAAGTTTAGATTACTTAACTCAGTCTCTTATGAGGGTGATCCTCCATGTGCTCCTCTGTCCCTTGTTGGGATTTTACATGAAGCTTGGCTATGAAGCAAGAACAACTGTCTGTCTCTCTATTTCCTCAGAATGCAGACTTCTGTTTCTCCCTCTTGATAATTAGCTCTTCAGGAGAAGAACTGATTGCAGGGCTGCCAGATGTACTCCTCTCTTCCTGGTTCCTGGCTCCAATTCCTGGCCTTCCCCGTCCCACACACACAGACAGAGGCAGCCAATTGCTCCTTTTCTACCTTAAATGGTCTCCCAGTATTCTTTTGGCTTCCTTCTCTGCTGGCTATGTAGTACTGTTCTCTGGGTTGGCTAAACACTACAACCCTTTTCCCAACTTATTAACATTGTGAGTGCTGGATTCTGGTTCTTGCAGAACATTTGTCATTCACAGGAGAGTACACAGGGGTTTTTTGATGTATTTTTACATTCTTTCACCTTGGCTGCTGCAGCTTGCAGTCTCTGTAGGGTTGAAAACCATTTTTGAGAGATCCAAAACACATTACTCAGATCCAGATGCAGCTTGGTCCACATTGTAAGGTTCCAACACATGATAAGCTCATGGGGGCAGAAACCTGCTACATAAAGCTCACCTTTTTGAGATTGCTTTTCAATCTTGCTAATAAAATCTTGTTGATTTTAACCATGTTTTCTAAAATAAATAAATTTCCAGAAGCCTCATGATTAGACTGTCTCTTATGTATACCTGCACAGTGCTGTGTACATCTAGTAGTGCTATAGAAATAATCAGTAGTAGGAATATTCCTGTGATATATAATGTACCCTGTTATGGCATCTCCCTGCAGTGTATAAGACCTCACTGCAGCATCTTCCTATGATGTATGAGACACCCCCTTACTGCATTTCCCTATAGCATACAAAGAAGGTGAAATTACTACTCACTTGATAATTGCCTTTCCTCTAGAACAGTCAGACTAGTCCACATAAGTGGTTTATGTACTTCTACCAGCAGATGGAGACGGAGATCAACTGACTTGCTGATGTCACACTCATATAGTCCTGCATCAACATCAGCCTGCCAGTATTCCTGCAACAGCCAATTATGGAAAACTAATTAACACTAGAAAGGTAAGTCCAACCTTAAAAACATTTTTTTTATTCCAGTGAGCAAAGCACTTGATAAGAAGGAAATGTAGCAGCCATAATAGGCAAAGAAGGCTACCCTTAACAGGCCCCTAGATGACCCGAAATCCACAATGGCCTTCGAATTCTGCCTCCAATAATGTCACTGAGAAGGACAAATAAAAAAATACAGTACCGTACTGTATAGGCAGCCCAGGGCGGGATTGTGGACTGGACTGCCTGTCCTAGAGGAAAGGAAATCATCAGGCTGGCCAGTCCACACAAGTGGGATGTATCAAAGCTACATCCTCATAGGATGGGAGGCTGCCAGCGCTCCCTTCAACACCGCTTCGGCAAAATATGCATCTTCCCAAACCCTAACATTCATACAATAATGCTTGAAGAATGAATGCAACAAAGACCACATCGCTGCTCGGCAAATCTCCGATGGAGAGAGTAACTGTAATCTGCCCAAAATACCACTCAGGTTGTTGTTGAACAAGCCCTAATTAGCCTGGGTAATGGCATATCCATATACACCTAAACCGCTGTGATCACATACTTAATCCAACGTGCCACTGTGGTATGAGAAGCCTTTTCTTCCTTCTTCACTCTCTTATGCAGTACAAAGAGACGATCTGTTCTCCGCAGGGTCTCAGTATCCTTAAGATAATGCAACAAATGTCTCTACACATCCAAGAGATGTCACATCCGAAATTCATCCACATCCACTGTTCCATTCAACAATGGCAAGGATATGGACTGATTGAAAAGAAAGAGATACCAGCTTGGACACGAAAGAAGGTACAGTCCTAACCTGTACCCTGTCCGATATAAGCAGCAGAAAAGGGAAGTTACCAAAAAGGAAGAAATGTGGGGCCTGCCAAATAGGTCAACATCAAGGTCAGGTCCCAAAGTGTACAGGTATCCGCAGTGGCAGTCAAATATGCATAATACCCTTAAGAAATCTGGATGCGAGAAAAAAGGTCTCCCTTGAATTCGACCCCTATATCAGGCCAAAGCTGCCACTTGTACCTTCAGCATACGTAGTGCTAGCCCGTTACTCAAACCTTCCTGCCAAAATTCCAAACTTGAAGAAATCACCGCTGTGGTGGGAACCCACTGCCGATCCAGAGATCCATTCCCAAAAATCCTCCAGACACACAGATATGCCAAGGACATAGAAAATCTTTTTTTTTTTCATCTTGCAACATAGTGCTCACTAGCGTCATGGAATGACCCTACTTCAATGGTCGAGACTTCTCAAGGGTCTCCCGTAAGTCAAAACCAATCTGGATTCTCATGGAGAACTGGCCCTTGTCACAGAAAATCCTTGCGCAACAATAGCCACAACAGTTTGTCATAGACCAGCTGCTGAAGATCCACATACCAAGGCTCCTGGGCAGTCCAGGGTCATCAGAAAAGCTAAGGCCGGGTGACGGCCTGTCTCCCATAGCAATCTGCTGATCAGAGGCCATGAAGAAAACACAGAGCATCTGGTCCCGCAGCTCACTTTGACCAAGAACATAGAGCTTGAGTGCCTGAGGATCCCGTCTGCGATGGCTTCTCGCGGCTTGCCATCAGATCCAAAAAAGGGCCAACCCTATTGGGAAAGAATGGGCTGAAAGCCTTGTTTGCCAGTCCCATTCCCCCCAGGTCGAGGACATTACTGCTGTGACAATCCACCTGAACATTGTCAACTTCCACTATGTGAGATGCCGACTACGCTAGGAGATGCTGTACCGCCCACAGCAGAAACATGTCCACTTCTAGAGAAACCTGTTGATTCAGGGGTTTCCCCTTGATGAGGTATATATAGGCCATCGCCGTGACATGTCCATCATAGGTCTCCTGTTCAACCGCAAACTTCAACAAAGCTAATTGAAACACTCAAGCCTCAAACTGATTGATGGACCAACTCATCTCCTCTGGGGACCACTACCCCTGCACCACCAGTTCATATCTATGCTCAATGCTTTTCAATATGCTGCTCTGGAAGGAATACCTTGCCCTGAAATGTGATGAACCAGGCTTCTAAGTAATCTAGCATCTGAAAAGATTATAAGCTGCTCTTGGCCAGATTGACAACCCATCCGAGTTCCTAGCAACTGAACCATTCTGTGAGACCTCATGTGGCTCTCCGCCACTGACTTGGCTCTAATTAATCAGCCGTCCAGATAAGGATGAACTAGGATGCCTTTCTTGCAAAACACAACCACTACCACCACCATTCCCTTGAAAAAAAGGGTCCTGGGAACTGTAGCCAAGCCGAACGGTAAGGCCTGAAATTGGTAATTGTGGTCAAGTAGCGCGAAGTGTAGAAATTAGAGATGTGAATCGTGTGCCAGATCGTCTTAACGATCAGATTCGGCTGGGGAGGGGGGAAAATCTGATCGTTAAGATATGTAAATTGGAATCGTTTCCGATTCACATCGCTAATTTTTTTTTTAGGGAGGCCCGCGCCGCTAAAAAAAACCAACCCACCCAACCCTTTAAATCGACCCCACCCTCCCGACCCCCCCAAAACCTTTTAAAATTACCTGCTGGTCCAGGGGGGCCTCGGGGGGCCTCGGGGAGAGATTCAGGGGGGCCTCGGGGAGAGGAAAGATCCAGGGGGGCCTCGGGGAGAGATTTCCCATTCCCAGGCATCAGCTGTTCTAAACAAAATGGCGCCGATGCCCCTTTGCACTTACCATGTGACAGGGTATCCGTGCCATTGGCCGGCCCCTGTCACATGGTAGGAGCACTGGATGGCCGGCGCCATCTTTAAAGATAGCCGGCTCCAGTGCGCTCCAGTGGAGCGCACTGTTAACCCGCATTTGGACGCCCGTTTTCGAAGTGCTAGCTTATTCAGTAAGGGGTAATAGCACGTCGAAAACGTGCGTCCAACCCCCCCAAACTAATAGCACTCGCAACATGCAAATGCATGTTGATGGCCCTATTAGTTATTCCCGCGCAATTCAGTAAGTAAAATGTGCAGCCAAGCGCACATTTTACTTTCAAAAATTAGCGCCTACCCAAAGGTAGGCGTTAATTTCTGCCAGCACCGAGAAAGTGCACAGAAAAGTAGTAAAAACTGCTTTTCTGTACACCCTCCAACTTAATATCATGGCGATATTAAGTCGGAGGTCCCAAAAGTTAAAAATAATTAAAAAAAAAATTTTTAAATCGGCCCGCGGCTCGCAGGTTGAAAACCGGACGCTCAGTTTTGCCGGCGTCTGTTTTCGAACCCGTGGCTGTCAGCAGATTTGAGAACCGACGCCGGCAAAATTGAGCGTTGGCTGTCAACTCTGTCAAAAAAGAGGCACTAGGGACGCGCTAGTGTCCCTAGCGCCTCTTTTTGCTGCGGGCCCTAATTTGAATATTTTTTTTTACTGAATCGCGTGCACAGGAGAGTGGCCTGTGCGCGTGCCAGGAGAGCGGGCGCTCTCCTGTGACTTTTACTGTATCGCCCCGAAGGTGATCAATCATTGTAATCTGGTTCACATAGCAACCTGTTTTCAGACAGAGTTGCATGGAGAAACCAAAAAAGCATCAGTAATTGATCAGATAAATTCCTGATCACTGAGCCTCTCAAAGGTCCCGAATCCAGAGTTTCCATTCTTTTCAGTCTTCTTGGAATGAAAGGACTAGGATTTACTGAAATTGCAAGAACTCTGACTGCCCGATACCCCATTTGAGCAAAACACCAGAGTTACGAAAACTGTGCACTGGAAAAAGGACCATGAAACTAGTTTCTTGTCTTCTGGCAAATGAAGAAGCACAGAAACAATTCCCCACTTGTTGATCCAAGGGATACATGCTGGTTAGAGATCACCCTCATTTATAATTATATCCTGAAGAACAGCAGTCTTGAGGGGAAAGAAGAGAGAAATCACCCACTAGGTTCCCCCTCGGGAAACCGTAAAACCAGCACTTGTGGAATCATAAGAACACCAGACTCACCATTCTAACCTATATCAAAGGTCCATTAAGGCCAGCCTCCTGACAGATTTGCCCTTCTGGGCCATACCAAAATTTCATCAAGGCCAGTCACCTCATTCCCCTTGTAACTTAACCATGTCAGAAGCTGAAAGTGTAGGGAACCTGCGTCATCAGAAAGACCAATTTGACTCTATGGACCAGATAAACCACATAGTCTTCACACAAGCATAACCTCTCCAATGACATGACCCCCCTCCTAACAGAAGGAAGTGGAAGGGGGAAGTAGAGTCTTGGACTGCCCTCTGTTCTATGGAAGAGGCCTGATATAGAGATCCCAACATTAATGTGTGAGGCAAAAACTCAGAATTGTCTTATATCTGTCTTCCCTCTTTTTTTTTTTTTTTTCAAGAGGAGGTCATCCCTTCCAGGAGGAAGAGGTAGACACCCTATTCGAGTGCCAGGACTCAAGCCAGTTCCCCCAACAGAGAAGTCATTATTGCTGTGGGAACATGGACATCACCGGGGACCTTGAACCATCTCTTGTCTGGAAAACCAAATACTAGTACAGCTAGAAATATTATAGCTCTCACGAAGTCTGGAATCGATGAGGAGGAACTCCATCCTGGACCTTCCCCACTTCCAACTCTCCCTCATTCCCCTGCAGTCTCCAAAATGGCAGTTGCTGTTCCTACGGGTAACACACCATCCGCGGGAGAATACCTCAGGCAGCTACTATTTCTAGAACACCTAAAGCGCTGCTCTCATGGGGCATGGCCTATCCTTCTAGAGTCAGTGACCCAAAATGGCTGACTATCCACTCCCGGCTCTGGCTGCCTGATTCACCGGATTCAAACCCTTCCCCTCAGGGTTTCATTATCACCTGCATTGCATCTAGGCTCTGCCACCATAAGCCAGAATTGGGGAAGCCTGAGAATAGGGCTGACTCAGCACCTAAGTGCCATGATCACAAAATGGCTGCCATTCGCAACTCAGAGCACATTTTATTTATTTATTTATTTAACAATTTTTATATACCGGCATTCGTAGGACACATCATGTCGGTTCACAATTAACTGAGAAAGGAAATTACAATGAACGAGGATAGAGAGAGTTAACGATATTACAATGAACTAGGAACAAGGATAGAGAGAGTCAACGAGCAGGGATACAACTTTGTAAAAGAACTGGATGAAGATTATCCATGTTAAGAGTAGATATGCATCAGGATGTTAAGGATGCATGTACACTTAAGAACTTAACATATGAACTTATTTACAATATTAATGTTAAATGCAGGGGCAGGGAGAGGGGGAGCGAGGAGGGGAAAGGAGAGGAGGGGGTAGGGGTAGGGGTATAGGAGATCGTTAAGGCAATGGCACTTTCAAGGAAAGGCTGTTCGTAGGAAGGGAGGGGGGGGGTAGGGGAGAGGCAGAAGGGTGCTGGGGAAGGGAGCAGAAGGGTGCTGGGGAAGGGAGCAGAAGAGAGGCAGAAGGGTGCTGGGGAAGGGAGGAGGGAGGGAGCGGGGAGGGTGAGGGAGCTAAAATGGTAAGGGAGAAGGGGGAGCTGGGAAGGTAGGGGAGCAGGGGGAGTTGGGATGGCGAAGGGGAGGTTGAGGAGGGGGTGTGTAGGCTGAGCGGGAGCTGAGTAATTTCGAGACATGACAATGACTAGGATTGGGAGGAGTTGGGGTATGCCTGTTTAAAGAGCCATGTCTTGATTCCTTTTTTGAAGTGGCTCAGGGACGGTTCTAGGCGGAGTTTAGCAGGAAGGGAGTTCCAGAGGGTAGGACCCGCAATGGAGAAGGCTCTGTCCCGGGTAGTGGTAAGGTGCCCAATTTTGAGTGAAGGGGTTTGAAGGGTGCCAGCGAGGGTGTTTCTGGTGGGGCGATTAGTTTGACGGAAATGTGGCATATCCTCAAGCCAGGGGGAGTTGTTTTTGTATAATGTGTTATGGAGGATAGTAAGTGTTTTGTATTGGGAACGGTAGGAAATGGGGAGCCAGTGGAGATCCTGTAGTATGGGAGTGATGTGGTCAGTTTTCCTGGTGTTTGTTAAGATTCTAGCCATAGCATTTTGGAGGATTTGGAGGGGTTTAATAGTGGAGGCAGGGAGACCTATGAGAAGGGAGTTGCAATAGTCGATTTTAGATAGTATGGTGGTTTGCATAACAGTGCGGAAGTCGTGGGCGTGGAGGAGGGGCTTCAGTTTTTTGAGGGTTTGAAGTTTAAAGAAGCCCCCTTTTAGTAGTGATTTAATGTGAGATTTGAAGCTTAGCTGATTGTCTAGGGAAACTCCTAAATCTCTGACACTGGGCGGTAGTGTGTGAGCTTGTGAGGCGTTTTGATTCATTTGGTGGATCGAGTCGATAGATTGATTTGTTAGGATGAGGATTTCTGTTTTAGAGGCATTGAGTGCAAGGTGGATATTGGAGAGGAGAGAGTTGATGGATGTCAGGCAAGTTTCCCAATATTGCAGGGTTTCAGTGTCTTCTGTGGAAACCAGTGATAGAGTGGTCAAATGCATTTACCTGAACCGTCATTCTACCCCTTGGCCATAAAGAGAAAAAAACCTCCTTTCCACAGCATGGAGCCTCCCTGTCGAAGCTCCCCTGCCAGCACCTCTTGCAGCGTCTGTGCTGTTAGCCCCATATAAATTAAAAAAGAGAGCCATTCTTCTCCCCACAAGGTTGTCCTGCCATCCTGCTGTCCCACGGATGCGCTCGTCTGCAGTCGGGGCCCTGGGAAACAGAACCACTGCCTCATGAAACTCTGGCTTGGTCTAGACCCCGGCTGCTCTCATCTCACATGCCTTTTTTTTTTTTTTACATTAGGAGGAAAACAGAGGCATTAAATTACTCATGAACTGCTCTACTGAAGGAGTAAGGAAATTCTGTCACTTCAGGAGCTGCTGTTCATTCTTGTAAAGTAAGCTCAATTGTGAGAGAAGGGCCCAAGCCCATCACCACAGGAGCCTAACAGGAGAACAATAATCCACTGGGTCATGCTCAACTGCGAAAGGGAAAATCATCCTTTCACTGCAGAAGCCACTCCCAGGTCTCTCATCCTGATTATCTGGCCTAGCTAAGCCACAGTCTATAACACAGAATGCATGTCCACCATCTGCTGGAGATGGAGAATACTGGCAGGCTGATGTCAGTGCAGGGCTATGAGTGTGACATCACTGAGTCAGTTGATCTCATTCTCCTTCTGCTGGTAGTGGTAAGCATGCATAACTCACTTGTGGGGACTGGCCAACTTGTAAGAAGAGGAAACCCCTGTTACCATGTCTCTCTACAGTATATATATGAGACACCCCATTACAGCGTCTCCATTTGCACTAGCAGACATAGTTCTGGTATCTATTTATTTAACTGAGAGTAAAGAACTGGTGCCTGCCTTCCTTAGTGTCCCTTCCCCACCCCCACTGCTAAGCTCTGCTGCCCTGGATATAGCTACCAGCCTGTAATTATGATGCCCTGAGCCTCATCAAAGAATTGCTACCTCCCTTCCAGTCTCTAGAGACATGGACAAGGAAAATTACATCGTGCCAGCATCCCCCAAATCAAACCTACAACTAACCTTCTCAGTCAGCGCTGGGGCGGAAACCAGCTGTGTCCCCATCCTCAGCCCCTTGTCACCACACTCAGTCTACGGTGGGGGAGGGGGGTGCAAGCAGTGGATGCCAATTGTCATTATCTTTGCTGCTGATACTAATCCAGACTAGTCCTTGGGGTTTTCTTAGGGAAATGCAATGGGGGAAAACACAGGACTGGATCAACATCACCAGCAGAAATGAAGTCAGTTGACAACCCAAGTGCACTGCAAGAGTGAGATAGAGAAAAAGCATGTGTGTGAATGTGAGGGTAAATTTATGAAGGTACATGAGTGCAAATTTAACCAAAATATGAAATTGGCCTGTACACAAACTTCTGGTGAATATATATCACTGATCACCTGATAATTACTCATTTGTGGCCCCTGAAGATCCAGAGAAAGGAGAGAGGCATTCCCTGACTGAGCTAATAAGAAATAAAATCATCTTACAGTGGTCCAAGCGCTAATTACATTGTGCCTGTACTACTGGAATTCTCTCTAAATCAGCCTTCCAAAATCCCGGTTGAGAAGAGACCACATGGTGTACATTGATGTGGCTCATTTAATTTCAGGGCTCACACTTACCATGATCTTATCCTGCCTATTTTTAATGCATTGCACTGGCTTCCACTTGCCCAAAGAATTGACTTAAGCTCTTTTCACATGGTTTATAAAAGTCTTGAGCAAAATAAAGGTGGATGGGATCTCAAATCACAAGGTTCTCACAGAAAGAAACTGCTTCAGATGTTAGATATGGTAGGATGAGTGGATACTGGAGACTTTTAAATCCAACAAGTAAAGATTATATCTTCTAAGCAGTGCCAAAGGCTTCCTATTCTCACATAGATATGTTCTTTTGTTCACAGACACTAATAGGAAAACTAGACCCACGTATCTGAATGGATCATATGCTCGTATGGGTGGAATTTTTTGAATTTCATGTGCTTTCAGCCAAGGAAACTGTTGCATCCGTCGGTGTTAGACGGCTTCGGCCCGTTTGCCTCACCTTATTCACGGCTCCTCCCACTTACCTAGGAAAGATGGCTACCACCGCGTCTCCAAGCCGACCTCTCCGACGTCCCCGGAACGGCTATGGTACAGCCTTCCGCCATGCTCCTCCCAGGTACCTACTAGGGTGCGCACACGTCACCCACATCTTTATTTCCAACCTTGGTGCGAACCTCGGGGGCGTTCCCCCTTGCTATCGTCACGCCATCCGGATATATAACCTATTCTAATTTGCTATCTCGTTGAGTTAGCAAGGACTTGAATCTGGACTCATATCCGTTCCTGTCTACGCTACTCTGCCGCTTCCGTGCTGCCGCTGGAAGCTCTCTCTCTGCCCTACGAGGTAACTGCTAACCTGGGTACCCGCTCCTTGGGGGCCTTCTGCTTTATTTCAGGTGCCTTAGAGGGAACAGGTACTCGCTCCTCGAGGGCCTGCTCTCCCTGCCTCGGTGCCTGTACTTTCTTCTATAAGCTGGTGGAATCGCATACCTACAGCAAACACCTAGTGAGTTCTCTAACTCTCAGTCTATCTCATCCACAGTACTTCCTTGCTGGGAAACCTGTTTTGGAACCTTCCAATACCAACGGGGTGAGAAGGGCTCCCTCTGCTGAGGTCCCTGAGACTGCAACTACCAGATTGCCTCATTACTGCCACCTCTGGTGCTACTCTTCAAGCTGTATAATAAAGAACTGTCAGGCCGATACAGTAAAATCGGCGGGATAGCCGGCGCTCCGAGGCGAGCACCCGCTCTCCCAACACGTGCCCAGGCCACTCTCCTGGGCGCGCGATCAAGTATTTAAATGAGGGTCCGTGGTAAAAGGAGGCGCTAGGGACACTAGCGCGTCCCTAGCGCCTCCTTTTTGACAGGAGCGGCAGCTGTCAGCGGGTTTGACAGCCGACGCTCAATTTTGCCGGCGTCGGTTCTCAAACCCGCTGACAGCCATGGGTTCAGAAAATGGACGCCGGCTAAATTGAGCGTCCGTCTTTCGACCTGCAGGCCACGGGCTGATTTTTAATTTTTTTTTTTTAACTTTTAATTTTCTTTAAATTTTGGGGCCTCTGACTTAATATCGCTATGATATTAAGTCGGAGAGTGTACAGAAAAGCAGTTTTTTCTGCTTTTCTGTACACTTTCCTGGTGCCGGCAGGCGTTAATTTCTGAAAGTAAAATGTGCAGCTTGGCTGCACATTTTACTTTCTGTATGGCGCAGGAATAACTAATAGGCCCATCAACATACATTTGCATGTTGCGGGTGCTATTAGTTTCGGGGGGGGGGGGGGGGTTTGGCCGCACGTTTTCGACACGCTCTTACCCCTTACTGTATAAGGGGTAAGAATAGCGCGTTGACAACGTGCGGCCAACCCCCCCCCGAAAGTGCCGGAGAGCACTATACTCTATCGGCCTGTGTGTTTGTGCGTTCTGAGTCTAGCCTAGTACTGGGGCTCCTCACGGGGCTCCTCCCCGTGGTCATCTGCCACAGTACCCAACGATCCACCCAAACACCGCTCAACCGTAACAGAAACAATGAGAGTTAAATGTTGAGCTCTTACGAAATGAAGAAATTTGTACTAACATCGAGCAGGAAATTCAAGAATATTTATTGCTTCATGAGAATGGGATGGGCTTAAATGTGTTATGAATGGCAAATTGATTATGTGTGCTTGTTAAGATAGAAAACAAAAAATAAAACAATCAGAACAACTGAGGGATTTACTTCTCAAACTGGAACAAAAAGATAAGGTAAGAGGTCCCCCATGAGTACGGGCCCAAGTAGAACAAATATGGGCATGGTTAAAATCATTAATGTTAAATCACATTAATCGTAAAATGATGTAGGTTAAAAAGACCTATCTCAAAGAAGGTAAGAAAGCTTCGAAATGCTTAGCTATTAAACTAAGGAAACGAGTGATGCACTCACAGGTACAAGGGATTAAAACAAATGAGGGACAAATGGTATATGATATGGATAAGACACTACAGAGGTTTAAGGAAATATATTGCAATCTTTACTCAAAGGAAGGGAATATAAAGGGAGAGGATATGAAGCATACTTAACAGAGGTGCACCTTCCATGTTTAAGTGCGGAACAACAAAATGCTTTAAATAGGGAGATTTCCGATTTTGAAATGAACATAGCTATTGCTAGCTTTAAAGTGGATAAGTTATCCGGTCTAGATGGATATACGACACAATTCTATAAGCAATTTAGCAGTTACCGCACTGGACCTTTAAGAGGCCTGTCAATAGCCTTTTAGAGGAGGGGACATTACCCCCATCTATGAGATTGGCTAGTATTACAGTTATATTGAAAAAAGGTAGAGACACTACGAACTATGGGTCCTCTAGTCTAGATCAGGGGTCCCCAACCACCGGTCCGCGGACCAGGACTGGGCCATTGGGGCGTTTTGCTGGTCTGCGGCGCCGCCGCAGACCAGCACTAAACACTGACAGTGTGCTCTGCTCTGCGGCGGCTCAGAGCACACTTTGTGGGGTGGATGCTGCCCGCTGCCCAGGGCCGGTGGAAGCACTAGGCGAACTAGGCGATCGCCTAGGCGCCAAGCATTAGGGGGTGCCGAGCCTCCAATGGCCGCTGGTGGACCTCATTCTACTGGCGGCTAAGCGGTGAACTACTGCTGTGCTGTGTGCCGGATACACACAGCAAGAAGATCAGCAGGGCCGTGGTGGAGCTCACGTCACCACGGCCCGAAGAAAAAGGTCGCATCTAAACGTGCAGGTGCTCCTCCTCCTTCCTGCCTGCGCGGCCCCGGAAGAAAAATGTTGCCGGAGCCGCGCGGGCAGGAAGGAGGAGGAGCATCAGTCGCGTGCAGAAGAGGAGCAGCGCGGCCCAAGAAGACCAGGGCCACTGCAGAGCTCATCCTGTGGCGACCCGTAAAGAAGAGGCCCAGAGGTGAGAGAGAGGCTGAGTGTGTACGTGTGCGTGTATGAGATGAGTTGAGTTGAGAGATTGTGTGTGAGAGTGAGTTGAGAGACTGTGTGTGGGAGTGAAGACCTGAATATTTGCAAAGAAAGCATGTGAGAGCCTCTGTGTGTGTGAGAGAGACAGCATGTGACAGTGAGAGCCTGTGCTTGAGCAAGACAGCATGTGGGAGTGAGAAAGAGCCTGTGTGTGAGAGCCAGACAGCATGTCCCAGTGAGAGACTGTGTGTATGAATGATTGTATGAGAGAGAGCATGTGAGAGTGAGAGCCTGTGTGTGTGTGCGTGTGTGTGTGTGTGAGAGAGAAAGCATGTGAGAATGAGAACCTGACTGTGTGTTTGAGGGAAGAAGACAGATGGAGAGAAAAGAAATAGAAAAAAAGACAATATAAAAGGAATTGGCAAAAAAATAAGAAAGGGAAGGTGGAAAAAAAAAAAGCCTGTGACCAACGGATTAGAAAACTAAGATCAGACAGCAAATGTAAAAAAAATAAATTACTTTTTACTGATTGACACATGTAATCTTTGGGAATGTGCAAGAGTAGTCTTTCTCTATGTGGATCTCACAATGTATGAGATCAGCATGGAGGAACTGGAAGCCGACGGGGCCTGCACAGAGGAGGCAGCAGAATGGGCTTCAGTGCCAGTAGCAGCAATCAGCACCTCCCCAACAGCAGAGGAATGAGAGAGGCTCTGAGGTTGCTGGCAAAAGAAAGAGAGGGGATCTCTGCCTTGTATGCATGTGTATGAATGGGAGTCTGCCTGGGGGTGTATGTGTGTGAATGCATAGGTGCCTGCCTGAGGGTGTGTCTGTGTATGAGAATGAATGGGTGTCTTCCTGGGGTTTGCTCACAGCCAGGGGAGGTCATGAGAGGGAAGGCGTCAGGAGGAGGAGAGAGGTGTGAAGTTTGGAAAACAAGGGAAACAAGCCCGGTGCTCCCACTCATGCTGAACCTATGGTGAGTTGAGTCACATTCACATTATAAATGTCATAATTAAATGATAAGTATCCACTAAAATCCAACCCCCTCCATAACCCCGCCTCATATGACCAAAGCCCCGCCGGGCCATAGAAAAATGGTCTTGCTTGAAGCCGGTCCCTGGTGCAAAAAAGGTTGGGGACCACTGCTCTAGATCTATCTCTTTGCTTAATATAGATATTAAAATTGTGCTAAAGTACTAGCAAGCAGGTTAGCGAGAGTTATGCCTGGCCTGGTTCATGAGGATCAGTCAGGCTTTATAATGGGGAGGAATACATCATATTAGACAGGAACTTAATCTAATTTGGGCTGCAGGAGAATTAAGACCAGGTGACTCTCCTATTAACTATGCCAGGAAGGCATTTGATAGGGTACATGGGGCTTCATGTATAAGGTGCTTGAGAAGAATGGGGTGGATGACCACTTCAACAAGTGGATTCAGAAAATAAACGAGGCCTCTCAGGCCTGTATCAAAGTCAAAGTCAATGGTGGATTTTCAGACAGGGGTACCCACTATCCCCGCTTCTCTTTACTTTGATGATGGATATGATGGTACCTAACCAAATACCGGTATATAAATTTTAATAAATAAAATAAATACATAAATAAATGGAGCCACAAGCAGATAAAATAAGGCAGAATCAAAGAGATCAAAATTTGGCCAGTTAATTATAAATTTTCATTATTTGCAGATGATGCTCTACTCACTGTGTCTAATCCATTGATATCATTACTGGTTTTAGTGGAAGAGCTTACACGATATGGGAGAGTTGCTGGGGTTAAGGTCAATATGAGTAAATCCAAGATTTTAAATTTATCCATGCCTACTGAACTTGCGAAGAGACTACAGGGATGTTTCTCATTTAAATGGGTGACTCAACATATTAAATATCTGGGGGTGAAGATAACTGGGGATTTACAAAAACTGGTTCAGTTAAATTACTCTTCCTTAGTGAATGTATTAATAATGGACCTTCAAACCTGGGACAAGACAAATCTATCATGATTAGGAAGATTGGCAGCCTTAAAGATGAACGTGTTACCACAATTAAATTATCTGTTTCAAGTTCTCCCAGTTGCCATTGCCCCTGATGAGTTGAAAATAATTCAGGGGAAGAGTTTGGAATTTATTTTGAAGAAGAGGTGCCCTAGGATTTCTAAACACATGCCATCTTTGTCCAAGGAGAGGGAAGGGATAGGAATCCCAGAAACAGAAGAATATTATAGGATGGCCCAGGTTAGAGCGATCTTGGAATAGTTTAGGGGATCTGGATGGAAACAATGGGTTACCATTGAACAACAAATTGTGGAGAGAATGCCAGTACATGCACTTCTCTGGAAGATGAAGGGTGACCATTCTGCTAGATACATAAGGAATCTGTTTACTAGATGGACACTTACAGTATGGGACGCCTTACGAGACAAGTTGGTTTCTTGGAGGAAATAGACCCATTTAATGACAATTAGATACAATAAAGACTTTCCTGCTGGATCACAGAGAATATGTTTTAGATGATAGGAAAGTCTTGGCCTTTCTAGATTGGGCCAAATCCTGGGTCCTCAAGGATGTCAATGTTTTCTGATTTGAAAGAAAAGTACCAATTGGAGGAGGGGGATCAATTTGCATATATACAAATTTGAAATTATATGCATCGGAAGGTGGCAAAGATTGGATGGGTAAGGGAAACTCTATTCTCAAGATTTATTGTCTGAAGTGCTTACGCCTTAAAGGTATCATCTCTAAAATATATGAGCTGTTGAATTGATCTCTGGAGGACCTCCTTAAGCACAAGAATGGTTGGGTGAAAGATCTTAATTGTACTATAGATGATGAGGTTTGAGTAGGTATTAGAAAGTGGATGGCTAAAACATCTATCTCAACCCAATTGGCAGAAAATGTATTTAAAGTCTATCTGAAATAGTATTATACTCTAGCATGATTAAAAAATATGTTCCCTAATGTTTCTGATCAATGTTGGAGGAATTTTGGGGGGAAAGGGGATGATGGGGCATGCATGGTGGACATTCCTGGGATTGCTCCACTCTGGGACATAATATGTCAATTTATTTTGGATATTACTCAGTTTTCATTGGATAAGAACCCATGGACATGTTTACTCTCTGCTTCAGTGGAAGGAATGCCAAGAAATACTGATAAGCTGGTCCTACAGATATTGACAGCAGCATGGTGTGAGATAGCGGTATATTGGAAGAAACGAGAGGCACCCAGTAAAATAGCAGGATAAAAAAGACTTTTCTTCATCTATCAAATGAAGACGTCAACTGCGATACATAAAAAAATGTTAAATAAATAAAATAAATAAATAAATAAATAAACATGATTTCAAAATTTGAAAAAACATGGACCATCTTTCAAACCTGGAATACAGAGAAAAGTGAAAGGCGGGCTACATTTCCATGGGCCACCCTGTATCATCCCTAACCCATCCTCCCTCCTCTTTCCCCACCCCCACATGAGTTAGTAAGAAAGTTTGCACTTTTCTATGTGTTCCAGGTTTGAAAGATGGTCCATGTTTCTTCCTATCCCCTCTCTCCCATTTCTAATTCCTGGTGCAATCCTCCCTGAACACACCATCAACAGGGTGCTCTGAGTAACACAATAGAGTTAAGATTAGATCAAATTCATGATCATGGTACTGATGCCCTCTTCCGATTAATTTTTAGGTTCAGATAAATCTTATCTGTCTTGCCATCATGATGTCTAGGACATTAATGCTTTTTTTGTGGCAATTTGTAGGTTCAACAAACCCTTATTTGCATTTTGTAATAATATTTTATGAGAATAATTTTTATTTTAGATTCTGTGAAGTAAATTTTTGTGTTACAGTGTTGATGATTGATTTTCTGGATGCCAGCTTGTAGCCCCTGGGGAGAGGTGAGTTATAAATTTGAAAAATTTATAACTCATCCATCAGTCTTAAAAGGGATCTGGGCTTAGTTAAGCAGAGACAGTGAAAAAGTTAACATTAAAATCACAGGATGAAGGCAGGCAAGGAGCCTTATAGGAGATCTTTTTTTGTGAAGAGTTTGGAAGCTTCTCCTGCTCAGCAGCTCCCAGCATGTGAATCCAAGAAAAGCAGGGGTGCTGCTGTGCTGATTATCATCAGATGTCCCCCTCCCCTGCAGGTCAAGCATGAATGCAGCATGAACAGCTGAATGGTGCATCTTTATCAGAGCCCCATGCAGTTCTCCTGCTGATACGTGTACAGCATGAATACAACATGTACAGCATGTATACAACATGGATACTGTCTTACTATTCCTCCATCACTGTGTACCTGTCCATCTCATGTGCTCTTTTCTCTGTCCCTCTCTGTTTCCTCTCGATCTCTTACTCTCATTTTTCCTTTGGGTTAGAATCAGCAGACTGTACATTACTGCTGACTTCTATTATTCAGAGCTGGCGGGGAGTGAGTGGGCGAGCTGCTGATGGAAGCTTTTAGTTGCACGGCAGAGGAGGTGTGAAGAAAAGGGCCCTCACAGCCTCACCATCAGCCTGTGCTTTGTGTCGCTGCCACCCCATGGCAAGGCAGAGCACTTCCAGAGAAAGAGACAAAGTGGCAGAATGGTCATGGGGGCGAGCAGGTGCCGGAGAAATTTCTGAAAGGGAAAGAACATTCGAGAACATGCATCTCGAGTTATCCAGTCTCCCTCCTCACTGCACTGGATTCCTTTTTCCAGAAACTGGGAGAAGCACAGAGGGATTCAGGTTTGTCTCACCCGCCAAATGCAATTTAATGTCAGAAGCATGCAGCCACCTCTGGGGTATGTGGCCCAGTAGAGAGACTCACGAGGGTGACAGGGTGTGAATACACATAGATGCATGTTTAAAAGGAGAACACGTCCTGAAAGTCTATAGCTACTTGCTTGCAAACCCATTCTCCCGGGACGTCAACGGCTGCTGTTATCCTTGGACGTAGGTCTTGTTTCTTACAGAAGTTCTCACTCGCTTCCTATGGGGAGATCCCAAGCAACATCTTTATTTTCTTTTTTTTACGTCTTCCTTTCTCCTTGTTCCCCCATTTGGGTTTTGGGGAAGAAGATTTATCTTACAGTTTTTCTCCTAGCTTTCAGATTTATAAAGTTTATTAGTAATTTAGGGGCATTTTTGCTTCTATTGCTTTGACATAGGATGCTGGTCTTTGCCTATGCCACACCATCCTGTGTACTGGGTGATGCCACTGGGGGAGATACGTCTTCTGTCTCCGCCTGCTTGTGAGTGGTAAGGACCCATGTGTCTGGATTGGTCTAGCAGGATTTAAGAAAAGGAAATGAACAGGTAAGACCAAATTTATCCACATCAGAGTAACCTGTATGGAGCAGCAGTACAATTGCATCATGGGATGCGAACACCGTGATAGATTTTGGCCATACTTGAGGCAGATACAAGAAGAGAGTTGAGAGACTGAAAGACCCAAGGGGGACATGGGTTGCATTTGGGAATTTTATATGCACACCTACCAAAAGAGGTTGAATCTCAACTGGGCAGCCTAGATAAGCCATTTTGATCTTTACCTGCCATCATTTATTACATATAATATCAGAAGCATGCAGCCATTTTGGGGGGGTGGGGGGGGGGGTGTAGCCTGGAAGCAAATTATCTTTGCAGCCACACTGTAGGAACATTTCTAAAAGGGACAAGGTTGGATGAAATAAAATTAATAATTGTATAAAGCTGGGTAAACCAAGGCACAG
The DNA here is from genome assembly GCF_901001135.1 of Rhinatrema bivittatum. Classification (NCBI taxonomy): domain Eukaryota; kingdom Metazoa; phylum Chordata; class Amphibia; order Gymnophiona; family Rhinatrematidae; genus Rhinatrema; species Rhinatrema bivittatum. The sequence continues at coordinate 256,520,157 of NC_042622.1, read as the reverse complement.
GGAGATAAAGTGACTCTCCCCAGGGTGGGGTTGCTGACTGGTCCAGATTTTCAGGACAGGTTGATCCAATCCTGGTTTTATGCCATTGCATGCAGGGACTTGTAGTTTTGATTTACTTATGCATTTTTTAAGAAAAGGAAAACTATAACATATAGTAACATAGTAATGAAGGCAGATTAAGAAGAAATGGTCCATTCAAACTGCCCAGCAAACTGCTTATGGTTGCAACTTCCACTCCATGCAGGTTATCCCCATGCCTTCTGTTAAGGGTTGGAACTGCCTTTTCAAGTAGGTTACCCCATTCCTTCTGCTAAGGATAGTAATTGCTGCTCCATTCAGGTTACCTCCATGCCTTCTATTGAGAGTAGAAACCTCTATGCCTGCAGTTAAGAGTAGAACCTTTACCCCATTGCATGCAGGGACCTGTAGTTCTGATTTATATATGCATTCTTTAAAAAAAAAAAAAAATCGAAACTACAAGTTCCTGCATGCAATATGGTAAAACCAGGACTGTTCTGAAAATCTGGAGCTAATTGGTACCCCTACCACTGGTTCACACAGAGAAAAACAGTAACAGAGCTGAGGATTAGATGAAGTATGGGATAATAAAGTAATTTGCCCATAAGTGTGGGTGACAGAGGAGGATTTCAATTTGTATTCCAGGAAATGTCCATCACAGTTTTATTCTATTTTTCTCAAAAAAGCACATATCTTTAAACCATGGAGTTATAATTTATGGTGGGGAAACAGGGCAGAGGAGGCGGCGAGTATGTACTCATCCATCCCTAACTAGCAGTGACAATGATTTTAGCTCTCTCCTACCATTAGCTAAAGGAATTGCACAGCCTGAGCTTCAGAATTTACTTTCACTCTGCAATAATAAACCGTGTGTGAATTTTAACCTCAAAGTGTAAACCAACAGGAGTCAGAATGATGGTGTAGCTACAAGCAGAGAGTACCCCATAATATTTAGAGAAGGCATATTACTCCCAGTGGGAATACTGTAACAAGGAATATTCTTGTCCCATCTCCCAAGGACATCATTGCTTACTCTAATCATTACCTTTCCGCCTGAGTCCCCATCCATAAGGCCATACAATGGAAGCACATAATAGAAAGTCTCCGTCAGTATATACATCAACAGGTCCTTCCAAAGCCGCAGCTCAGCTTCCCAGCAGCATCCCTCTCTCCTACAGTCATCTCCAGCTTAACTTCTCTACTTTTTCCTTTAAGTGCCTTTTCTGCTCTGAAGCCACAAGTCTGAGAGGGACTAAGGCCAGGAAGGTTTCTATCTGTTACTAATCTCACAGGGGCTGATGCAATGAGACGTTCGCTGAATACAGGTGCTCATACTGAGTGCTGGTTTTCCTAACAGCGCGCAGCCACATCCCCCGGACGCCTGATGCAGTATTTAAATGAGGGGCTGCGTAAAAAAGGATGCGCTGGGGAGAATCGTGCGTCTGCTCAATTGCAATGGGTGCGCAATACAAGTGTGCATTTTTTTTATCCCGCTTCTTCAAGCCAATTTTTTTGTTATTTTGCTGGGGTTGTGGAGTGTCTTATATTAACCCAATAAACATTTTTTCTCCATCGCAAGCAGTAAATTAAAGTGTCACAATGATATTAGGTAGAAGGACACACTCATCGTAACACAGAGGATCATATATTTTTGATTTCTCATGAGCCATGGACTCGCAAAATTACTTTACTCCACCTCTGGGGCTGGTGTTAAATTTTTCGTGTTAAAAAGTGTGCCTTGGGCTCCCAGCGCTTTCCTGCATTGGGGGGTTGGTTGGGGTAATAGCTAATAGCATCATCTGCATGGAATTTACATGTGATGGGTGCTGTCAACTGTACCATAAAGTGCACCAAGCCTAGTGCACAGGTTTACACGCGGTTGGACGCGTGTTTTGGACGTGTTAATCTCCTTATTGCATCGAGTGCTAGTCTAGAGTGTCCAAAACACGCGGCCAACTGCGTGTAAACCTGTGTACTAGCTGGGTGCACTGTGGGTCTCTCTGAGGGGAAAGGAGATGGGATGAGAAATAGTGGCTGCCTGCATTGCTCTGTGACAAAGTCCTGGTAGGGTGTTGGAGGGATACTTTTGGAATGGAGCACTGGTCAGCATTCTACAACTCTAAAAGTTTTCCAGAGAAAGCAGTAGGGATTTTTTTGGAGGCTCGTTTCTCTGAAAATATTGACTGACAGACATTTTTAGTTTTCAAGCAGCACTGACTGATACATAAGGAGTAACCTGCACGGCCCAGCAGCTTGCTGGGCAGACTGGATGGATCATTGGTCCTTTTCTGCCCTCATTTCTATATTTCTATCTGAGATATTCAAGTTTTCTTTCTGCATGCCAAATTTGGTGAATTTCCATCCCTTTTGTGGAGTGTTATTGTGCCTATGGACTGTTCGATCCAGTTTACATAATTCTTTCCAATGTTCCATTTATTGGAAAGCATCAAAAGGAAACAGAGAGGATGAGGAAAATGCAATGAAAGTGGAAGTGAGAGCTAAATGCTGCCAGGAGCCCCGACTGCCTGCAAAGGGAAGGCGCTCACATTCAGAGAGGAGAATGGCATCACCGGCCAGAGGCCGCAGGACCTGCCCCTTCCATGGCCCACGTGACAAACACACCTCAGATTATATGATGCGAAACTGTGAGCAGGTCTCCTTCAACACCACAGACATTGCGTCCAGCCCAAGCAAAAGACATGTTTCCTTCAATACTGCACACAACACGTCCAGCCTGAGGAAAGGGCAGGTCTCCCTTACACACTGCACACACACTGATTCCAGTCTGAGAGAAATGTAGGTCTCCCTTACAAAAACCATACACATCCTGATTGCAGCCTGACTGAGAGAGGGAGGCAGGTCTCCTCTGAACCTCTCATGCGTGCCAGTAACCAAGAGCTTCCTCTTGCAGAGTGGAGACATGATAAATTCCTTCCTGACCTGTGCGGATCTATTTTTGTATCTATATTTACTTAATTGACAGTGGCTGCTGGTCACAGGAAAAGACCTGACTCACATCCCGCTCCTACTGGTGAGTGAATAAGAGGGGAAGGGAGGAGAGAAAAGATGATGAACAGGGACAAGAGAAGAAGGATGGGCAAGATGAAGAGAGGAGAGGGAGAAAGGGATGGAGGAGGGAGAGGAGAAGGAGGGACTAGATGAAGCAAGGAGAGAGAAGTGAGGAAACAAAGGATGGACAAGGAGGGAGGGAGGTGAAAGAGGGGATAAAGAGGAAGAATGGAGGGTGAGAGAGATGGACATAGATGGATAGGGAAGGAGCATGGATACATTCTCGGAGCAGAACTAATCTCTGGTCCTGACTAATGAGATGCAAATGAGTAGCCAATTATGCAGATTTCCTCCTGCTAGAGTGGAGCACTCACACCTGCAGTGTTTCATTCCCCTCCCCCTCTTCCCTGGCATATTTCCTCTTTTGCTTCATCTCAGTCTCTTCCATTCCCCCCTTCCCTCTCATTCTGAGGGCAGCAGAGTAGAGATGGAAAGACCACGTCATGTATTACTTTGACAACACATGCATAAATTATCAGGCCAAGAAAAATTCCTGAATCTGAGAAAGGCAGAGAGAGAGAGAGAGAGAGCACTACTCCAGATGGCTGATTACTGCCCGGGGCACTAGGCCCAGGGGTGACAATGCGCCTTGTCAGGGGGCAGGGCATCAACACTCCAAGCTGCTGCTCGAGTGGCAGCAACTCCCAGAAGCTGGGGCCAGCTGGCTCTCCTATCTTGAGGGGTCAGGCCCTGATTCCAACCTGCTGTTTAGCCCCAGTGGATACAAATTCCTACACAGGAAACTACACGCTAGCAGAATCCCTCACTCGGTCACATAGTCAGAATACACCCAGACGCTCAGCAAATGCAGAAATATGCAGACAAAAATTGAACTGGAAACCCCTGCAGTGGAACACCTCAGAAAAAGAAACAAAAATACATTTCCTCCTGCGCTATGCAAAATTCAGAAATGTCAGAGATGCTGTAATGAGATTAGTTTGCCTGACAAACTCAAAGTCACCCCAGACAGAATATACAGAGGCATATAGAGAACTGGTTCTGGGTCTGGCCAGCTCAGAACGAGTTAACTTAAAAATGTGCAGGGACACAGAGAACTGACCCTGCCACCTAATCCCCCCCAAACAATTGCTTTCTGCTTACATATCCCTAGGGACCTTCGTTTTTAATTTTTATTTTATATTGTCTGGGAATTCCAATCTTATAACAAAAGATGTCAGTGGAAAAATGACTTTGATATAACACACAGGAGAGAAATCATTTGAAAAGCAATTTTTCCACGGATTTCATTTTTGTTCTAGCATTGACATTCCCAGGCAAAATAAAATAAAAACTGAAAGCGAAGATCCCTACATATCCCCCACGGCTTGCATAATTGCTTTCTGCTTGCAAATGCCCACACAATTGCTCTCCGCTGGTAGAAAGGTAAGGTTACCTCTCCTTATTACGTGCATAAAAGACTGATTCAAGAAGATAAAAAGAAGAGTAGAGATGTATGCTGCTGGACCCCTTTTGCAGTAAGAACTTTGTCATGTAAGGGTTATGTTAACTTACATTATTATTATTGTTATTTTTGTTCCTGCGACCTATATATATATATATAGATATATATATATATATCATTATTGCATTATTATCATACCCAAGCCATACAATAAAACCAATTGTCTGGGATCAATTTGTGGTTATTGTCCCTGAAGGGTGAGCGTGGTGTGATTGCGGAGCCCTTAGATGTCCCCTAAACTGCCTTGTGTGATGTGTCCCGTCAGTAGGCCCTTTCACTCCTGAGAAACTACAAAAACCCATAACAGATGCACATTTCCCAAAGCCAAAATAATGAGCAGGAAAAACTATTTAATCCTGGGGGAAAACAGATGAAACAGCAGATAGAGCAGCAAATTAGGTTGCATCCTGCCACAAGGCCATAAATATAAAACATGAAAAAAGATCATAAGCTAAACATAAAGAACCAATTATTATTCACCATGGGATGACAATCCACATTTACAAAATTATTATTCATTTTTGTGTGAAAAAGCCAAGTCATAAGCTTAAACCTTAACAGATGAAAGAGGCAACCACAATTTTAATCATGGTTAACAGAAAAACCACCCATATTGTGACTTCCAACAACAACAGTGTTCCTCAAATAACCACAAATAATTCATAAATAGTAAATGATCCCTCATTAGTCAAATTTATCATAAATTTCTCCTTCAAAGGTCCTTGGTTTCACCTAACTTTGGCTTCCTCAGGGAGACCAATAATTTGGACCCTATTACAAAAAATATTGAAAATGTAATAACTTATCTTCTAGATGTTTTGTTTATGCAACAGCTCCCAATTTATTTTCAAAATCTTAAAAAAGTTACTCTGGCAAACAGACAAAAAGTACAGCATGGACCAGCACCAGAACCCAGGGATATTGTTGTTATTTCTCATCTCTGTGTTTTTCTCTTATCACTCATAGTACAGATTTTGGCGAGACGCACAGACTGTCAGCTCAATAAAGTGTCTTTAGGCACACAGAGGTGACTAACCTTTCGTAATAAACAGCAAATCCGCTCCACATTTTTCAACCTCTCACGCTAGGAGGAGAGAAAAGAAAAGAGAGGAGGAAACGATGGGATGAGATCTCTCATTTAGTAAAAAGTTCCCACCCATAGAACAGATACAGCATAAACACCGCACGCACTTCATGAGTATTGTAAGAGCTCTTACACCCTTTAGCAACTGGATCTCACAAAAGTAAACTACGGGGCTTATTTACTAAAGAATTATCGTGATCGTTAGGGCCTTATCGCACGTGATAAGGCCCTATCGCATGCCAAAAGGGCCTTTTGGCATGCGATAGGATGTAAATTAGCTGGAGGGGCAGAGTCGGGGCGGGGAGGGGAGGAGTCGGGGCAGGGAGTTGGGAGGAGTTGGCCGCGGCACCACTGCCGGCGATAATGTGAGGAACATTATCGCCGGCGAATAACAACACCTTTTACGGTGTCGCTATTTGTGCGAAAGTCTGCAGCTGGCCCCACTGCGGCCGCCAAAATCGCACCGCCGCGGTGTGAACAGATGCGGCCTTTCGCAGGGGAATTCATCATTCTGCGAAGAAAGATGAATCCAGCCCTATGATAGGAAAAATATGTGCAAAAAAACCCCACTGGCCAATTGTTGCCCAGTTCTTAAATTTATATCTCATACAAACATGCAGGCGCGCTCTCTCTCATACACATGCAGGCACTCACTCTCATTCACATATTCAGGCGCTTTCTCTTATACCAGATGCTTCCTGTTGCTGAGCCTGTAGGCCTTTCTTTGGGCCAAGACCTCCCTTGGGCCGTGCAGAGACCTCCCTCTGGCCGCACTGACATTTCCCTCGGGCCACAATGGGTTGGGATTCATCATGGCCCTACTGACACCTCCCTTGGGCTGCACAGCCCCACCGAGACCTCCCCTGGGCCAAGGGAGGTCTTGGCCCAAAGAAAGGCCTACAGGCTCAGCAACAGGAAGCATCTGGTATAAGAGAAAGTGCCTGAATATGTGAATGAGAGTGAGTGCTTGCATGTGTATGAGAGAGCGCACGCCTACATGTTTGTATGAGAATACCTGCATTTGTGCATGAGAGAGTGAGAGCCTGCATGTGTCCATGAGAGAGAGAGAGAGAGCCTGTATGTATGTATGACAGAGAGAATATGCATGTGTGCGTGAGAGCCTGCATGTGTATGAGAAAGAGAGTGCCTGTGTGTGTGAAGGAGAGAGAGAGAGAGAAAATAGATTGTGTGGCCTTCTTCACAACAATCTCTGGAAAATCAAAAGATGCCAGGAATTTATTTATTTAATAGTATGGAGAGCTGGAGATTTTTTAATTATTTAATTATTTTTTTTATTTTACATTTTGGGGTGTTATTTCATAAGTCTGCTGTTTTGAAATATTTTATTGGTGTTTGGGAAATATTAGAACAAATATATGTGACTTTTTAAATCATTAGGGGCCCAATATTGAAAGATGGCCATTTAGGTAACTTGGCTGGATATAACTTATCCAACTAAATTACATGGTATATTCAGCAGCAGCCTGGCCTTATTGCTGAATATATGCATATATATATTTATACTTAGCTGAATCAGTTATAACCGTCTAACGTAGCTGGTAAACTTATACGGCTAAGACAGAATATTGCTACTTAGTTGCATAAGTTATACGGCTAAGTTGCTCTACCCACTGCCTGCCCACAACTTATGCAGCTAACGTTTTATCCATATAAGGGACTTATGTGGCTAAGCAGCAGTCGCTAAATGTAAGCGATTATTCAGCAGCCACTACTTAATCATATAAGTCTTACTTCTCCGGCTAAGTAGTGCTGAACGCGCTTTGAATATTGGGCCTTCTATGTTTGTCAGCTGCTTTGATATATTCATTCTTTTCATGATTTTAATATTATGAATGATGTCTTATATCTCTTGATTTTAATGCTTGATATTTCGTGATTATGTTTCTGTTTTTCCATTGTTGCACTCCATAATACAGTCGGGCTTGTTGTGGTTACTAGAGCATGCTTGTGAGCTAGACAGAACGAATGAGCCAATGAGCATATGTGTTGTGTTCCGCGTCCGTGGACGGCCATGGGCGTAGCCCCCTAACTCACCCGTGGTGGCAACCCGCCACGGCAGCTCCTAGTATACCCCTGGGCCGGTGCCCGGCGCTCCGGCACAGGTCCCCGGTCTGGCCGCCGGGTGGGGAGCCGTCCCTGCTCCTCCCTCGCGGCGTTCTGCAATCTTTCCTCCGCGGAGAAAATCCAAGATGGCCACCGCCAACTTTAGGCGCGAGGCCGCACCTCCTCCATAGATTTAAAGGGGCCAGTTGAGGGTTGGGATCCTTCATCGGGAACAGATGCCATTCTATGTGTTGGAATACTCCATACATCCGCTCGTCCTGGGCCTTCCCTGGCTTCAGGAGCACGCTCCTCAGTTTAACTGGAAGTATTGCAGCTATCTCGCTGGGGGCCGAATTGTCATGGCAATTGCTTCCAATCAGTGACTCCAGTTTCCTGTTCCATTGCCTCCACCAGTCTTCAGGGCCTGCCGGTCCCCTATGCCTCGTATGCAGAGGTTTTTTCAAAGCAAAAGGCCAAGATACTTCTTCCTCATCGATCGTTCAATTGCGCCATCAACCTCCTCCCTGGCACTGAGCCTCCTAGCGGATGCACCTATGCCCTCTCGCCTGCGGAGACGCAGGCCATGACAGAGTACATCAAAGAAAACCTGGAGAGGGGCTTCATTCGGAAATTACCGTCCCCAGCAGGGGCTGGGTTCTTCTTCGTCGGAAAGAAGGACGGAAGCCTTCGCCCTTGCATTGACTACTGGGGCCTGAATGCTATAAAGGTCAAGGACCGTTACCCCTTGCCCCTCATCTCCGAGCTCTTCGATCGGCTGCAAGGTGCGAGGATCTTCTCCAAGTTGTATTTCCGAGGGGCTTACAACCTGATCCGTATCAAGGAGGGTGATGAATGGAAGACGGCCTTCAACACCTGAGACGGCCACTATGAGTATTTAGTGATGCCGTTCGGGCTCTGTAATGCTCCGGCGGTGTTCCAGAATACTATGAACGAGATACTCCGTGATCTCTTATATCAGTGCATGGTAGTGTACCTGGACAACATTTTGATATTCTTGGACTCTCTGGCCACTCATCGTCAGCACGTAAGAACATAAGAACATAAGAAATTGCCATGCTGGGTCAGACCAAGGGTCCATCAAGCCCAGCATCCTGTTTCCAACAGAGGCCAAAACCAGGCCACAAGAACCTGGCAATTACCCAAACACTAAGAAGATCCCATGCTACTGATGCAATTAATAGCAGTGGCTATTCCCTAAGTAAAATTGATTAATAGCCATTAATGGACTTCTCCTCCAAGAACTTATCCAAACCTTTTTTGAACCCAGCTACACTAACTGCACTAACCACATCCTCTGGCAACAAATTCCAGAGCTTTATTGTGCGTTGAGTGAAAAAGAATTTTCTCCGATTAGTCTTAAATGTGCTACTTGCTAACTTCATAGAATGCCCCCTAGTCCTTCTATTATTCGAAAGTGAATGATCTTAAAGACCTCTATCATATCCCCCCTCAGCCGTCTCTTCTCCAAGCTGAACAGCCCTAATCTCTTCAGCCTATCCTCATAGGGAAGCTGTTCCATCCCCTTTATCATTTTGGTTGCCCTTCTATGTACCTTCTCCATCGCAACTATATCTTTTTTGAGATGCGGTGACCAGAATTGTACACAGTATTCAAGGTGTGGTCTCACCATGGAGCGATATAGAGGCATTATGACATTTTCCGTTCTATTAACCATTCCCTTCCTAATAATTCCTAACATTCGTCGTCCAAGTATTGCAACGACTCCGAGAAGACAGACTCTATGCGAAACTTGAAAAGTGCCTTTTTGAGCAGGAGTCCCTTCCCTTCCTGGGGTACATCGTCTCCAGCGAGGGTTTCCGTATGGACCCCCAGAAGCTGAAGACCATTCGGGAATGGCCACAGCCGTCCGGATTAAAGGCACTTCAATGGTTCCTGGGCTTCGCTAATTATTACCGATCATTCATACCTCACTATGCGACCATCGTTGCCCCGATGACAGCCCTGACCCAGAAAGGCGCGGATCCCAAGAACTGGCCTCCGGGAGTGGAGGCCGCCTTTCGTCGCCTCAAGGAGGCATTTCTACAACAACCATGCCTTCGGCATCCAGATCCGCAGCGGCCAATTGTCATCGAAGTGGACGCGTCCTCAGAAGGCGTAGGGGCCGTTTTGAGCCAGACTTCTGAAAGTCATAAGTTAAGCCCGTGTGCCTTCCTCTCCCGCCAGTTCTCTCCGGCAGAACGGAACTACGCCATAGGCAACAAGGAACTCTTAGCTATAAAAGTAGCCTTAGAAGAGTGACGCCCTTGGCTAGAGGGGGCACAACACCAGTTTACGGTCTACACAGACCATAAAAACCTTGAGTACCTGCATCGACTCAATCCTTGACAGGCACGTTGGGCGTTATTTTCACCCGTTTCAACTTTGTCCTGCGCTATCGCCCTACTGGGAAGAATCTCAAGGCAGATGCCTTGTCACGAGTTTTCAAGACCACCGAGAACCCTGATGACCCTCAGTTTATCATCGAGCCATCACGGGTCCTACTGGCCGCCACCACAACCATCCCTCCTGGGAAAACTCTGGTACCGCCACACCTGCGGAAACAAGTCCTGGCGTGGGCTCATGACTCCCGTTGCTCTGGCCATCCAGGGCAATCCTGGACCTTACAGACCCTGCGCAGATACTACTGGTGGCCGAAGGTCAATAAAGATGTCCGAGCTTACGTAGAGTCCTCCCAGTCATGTGCTCGCCATAAGAGGATCCCCGGTTCGACCCCAGGCTTGCTTCAGCCTTTACCTGCACCCTCGGAACCATGGACCCATTTGGCGACCGACTTTGTGGTCGATCTGCCATTATCCAGTGGCAACACGGTCATATGGGTGGTCGTCAACTGGTTTAGTAAAATGGCACACTTTGTGCCACTCCCAGGATTGCCATACGCACCACAGCTGGCCCAGCTGTTCGTCCAGCACATCTTCAGGCTACATGGCCTACCAAGAAGTATCCTTTCGGATCGAGGGCCTCAATTCACTGCCAGGTTTTGGAGGGCCCTCTGCCAAAAGTTCGACGTTACCTTGGACTATACATCTGCTTACCAATCGCAGACCAATGGTCTTGCGAAGAGAACGAACCAAACCTTAAAGCATTTTCTCCGTATTTACGTCAACGAGAAACAGGATGATTGGGCTAGCCTGCTACCCTGGGCAGAATTTGCACTCAATTCTCATCTCTCCACAGCTACCGGATCCTCGCCAATTCAGATAGTGTATGGGAAGCAGCCACGCCCGCCGCTGCCAGTTCCCATTTCGGTTACGTCCCCGGTAGCCCAACTCTCTGCAGACGAGTTACACTGCCTGTGGATCTCCACACGACGTGCGCTGATCAAAGCCAGTCAGGCAGCAAAAAGGTATGCCGATCAGCGAAGAAGACCATATCCGCCCCTCAGGCCGGGCCAAAAGGTATGGCTGAGCACACAGTTCATCCACCTGAAGCTGCCATCAGTGCGACTGGCCCCGCGATTTATTGGGCCGTTTCCCATCATTTGACAGGTTGGTGCCGTCTCGTATCAGCTCAGTCTTCCGCCTTCCCTCAAGATACACAACACGTTCCATGTTTCCTTCTTGAAGCCTCTGGTGTTATCATGGCCTTCCAGCACGCCTCCGACTCCCCAACCTATTGCCTCCGAAAATGACCTCACCTATCAAGTCCGAGAGGTCTTGGACGTGAGAAAGCATAGGAAGAAATGGGAGTACCTGTTAGCGTGGGAGGGGTTCGGTCCCGAGGAAAACACCTGGGAGCCATTGGCCAAATCTTAGACCGGAGCTTGCTTGAGCAATTCCACAGAGACCATCCGACTAAACCCAGGCCTCCGGGGAGGTGCCCTAAAGAGGGGAGTATTGTTGTGTTCTGCGCCCGTGGACGGCCACGGGCGCAGCCCCCTACCTCACCCACGGTGGCGACCCGCCGCGGCAGCTCCTAGTATACACCTGGGCCGGTGCCCGTCACTCCAGCGCAGGTCCCCGGTCTGGCCGCCGGGTGGGGAGCCGTCTCTGCTCCTCCCTCGCGGTGTTCTGCAGTCTTTCCTCCACGGAGGAAATCCAAGATGGCCGCCACCATCTTTAGGCGCGAGGCCGTGCCTCCTCCATAGATTTAAAGGGGCCAGGCCCCTTAACTACTCACAGCTGTTTCTAATGGGCCAGAGTAGAGGAAGTATAAAGGGAAGCTTCCTCTGCCCATTCCTTGACTTGGCAACGTCCCACATAGTTAGGTCTGCTTGCTTTGGTGAGTTCTTGTACTTCGGATCCTTGTTCCTGTCTTGTCTTGGTGTTCCTGGTTCCTGACTTTGGATCGGCTAACGGTGATTCCTGGTGTGTGACTTCGGACTGGCAAGTGGTGATTCCTGGTGTGTGACTTCGGACTGGCAAGTGGTGATCTCTTGGTATACGACCTCGGACTGGTAAGCGACGACCCTCTGGCACGTGACCTCGGACTTCTTCTGGACCATCGTCTTCAAGGGCCCACCTAAGTCCCAGCGGCCCGGGGGACCGCGGGCTTCCAGGGGTGAAGCTCCAGTTAGCCCTTGCACCGAACTCTCGACACTTTGACCTCTCAAAGGTCCACCTAAGTCCCAGCAGTTCGGGTCCCTACGGGCTCCTCCTGGGGGGACCGCGGACTTCCAGAGGCGAAGACTCTGTTCTTCTCCTTGACGTCACGACTCTTCATCTGCTTCCACAGTCGCCTCAGTCTCCAGTGCCGAGGGTCAGCTGGTCGCATCTTCTGTTCTGCCTCGCCACCCGATGGGAGAACCTACGGATCGTCCTCCTAAGGTACACCATCCTCCCGTCGGCCCAAGGGTTCACAAGCCTAAGCATAACAATATGTTTGAGCAAGAGGACTATTTAAGCCAGTGGGCATTTGTGTGAGTATAAAAGAGAGCGAATGAGTCAGTGAGCTTGTGTGTGAGCATGAATATGAGAGAGAAAGTGAACCAGTGAGCATGTCTGTGAACAAGAGCATGAGTGTGTGACACAGTGAGCATGTCTGTAAGAGAGAGCATGTGAGCCAGTGAGCATGTACGAGAGACAGATTGTGATCTAGTGAGCATGTGTGAGAGAGAGAATATAAGAGAGTTTGTGTGAGAATGAACATGTGTGTTAGAGAGAGAACAAAGCTGTGCATATCTCCCACCCCTTACTTATCCATGACAATCTCAGGTTGACTGGAATCTAAAAGTTCCCAGATATGGAGAGCAGGCGATTTATTTTAGCTTTAATTTTAATTGAGTGTTTGCTGTGTCTGCTATTTTGAAATATTTTATCAATGTTTGGGAAATTAAAAAAACAATGTTATATGTTTGTAATCAGTGGATGCTCTTTTCATCAGCTGTTTTGATGACTGATGCTTTATATTTCTTGATGATATTATTTGATGTTTAGTGAGGAATATTTGTTTTCCATTCCATACAGGTTGTCTTGTTGTGGTTTCAAGTTCAGTTTTTGTCTGCATGTTTCTATTTATACTTTATTATCACTTCATCTTGTATTTGGTGAGTATCTGTCTGTGTTCTACATGTGTGATTAAGGTGAGGTGTTCTGCTAAGCAGACTTGTAGGGTGGCCCCAACTGATTTGCATGGATGGAATGGGGTTCAACAGCTTTGTTTACTCACTGCTTGTTGTGCTGGAGGTGGACCCTTGGCCTGGTGCAGGATTGGAACGGCCCTCTGGTCGGACCCAGAGAGCGCCTGCCACCAGGAGGCGGAGCACAGGAGGAGACAGAGGCTAGCTGAAGCTTCGCCAATAGCAACCCAGAGTTTCCACAGGTTGAGCCCTTGGGAACCCGGGCCGCCTGGTCTTAGGTGGGCCTCGCAGGGTCTCCTAGAGAGGAAGCGCAGGGGAGGGCCCACCATGAACAAGGGTGTGCGGTCAATGTCCAAGCAAGAATGTCCAGAGGTTGCAGGAGGCCAGAATAGAGTGTCTGAGTTGATAGCGAGGATCAAGGCCAGAGTATCAATCCAGAATGGTCAGCCGAAGCAGGGGTCTCTACCTGTAGTCAGTCCGGGCGTAGTCAGGCAAAGGTCAAGTTCCAGGCAGCGGTCAGACATGGTCAGTGGACAAGCAGAGGTCAGTTCCAGGCAGCGGTCAGATGTGGTCAGTGGACAGGCAGAAGTCAGTACCTTGAGATCAGTCCGAATGGAATGGAGAGACAAAGGAACAGGAGTCGCTGGAACAGGCAAACTAGAATACACCGGAGTTTACGACTCGATTGCCAAGGCCATGAGCTAGTGGCTGAGCCCTGCTATTTATAGAGGGCTCAGTTGACGTCAGAATCAGGCGCCGCCTGTGAGTTTCCCGTACTTGGCCCTTTAAAGTCGGGAGAGCTCCGCGCGTGCGGGCAAGGGGGTGGGGCAGATGCCAACGCTGAGGAGGACTCCGAGCCCCGGCACGAGAAGCGCCACGAGGTGGAAGGCCCCGATGGGCCTGGGGATGCTCGTGGATGCCGCAGAAGAGCAGCGCTGGGATTGAGAGAGGAGCTGGTAGACGGGCGGGCCAGGTGAGCAGGCCTGGTCATGGCAACAATGCGGCCGGGATGCGCAACAGTACCCCCCCTTCTAGGCCTCCCCCTTACCGGCCTGGGCTTCTCAGGATGGGTCCAGTGGAACTCAGCGAGGAGGTCCTTGTCATAGATGTGGTGGGAGGGCTCCCAGGAGTTCTCCTCCAGCCAGAAGCCCTCCCATGACAGGAGGTACTCCCAATGGCCTCTATGGCACCAGACATCCAGGACCTCTTTTACTTGGAGGATGTCCTCAGGTTCAGCAGCAAGTTGTGTAGGATTAGGAGGCCTTCAAGAGGGCCAGGACAAGACTAATGGCTTCAATAGGAATATGTGAAATGTGTTGTGGATTCCCATGGAGGCGGGAAGTTGCAGCTGGTAGGTAACCACTCATATGCATTGGATGATCGGGAACGGTCCGATGAACCTGGGAGCCAGTCGATGTGAAGGAAGACATAGTCTGATGTGTTTAGTGCTCAGCCAGACTTTCTGGCCGGGACGGAACAGGGGTGCGGTGCGACGATGAACGTCCGTGAAGCATTTGGCTTTCTCGGCAGCCTGACCCAGTCTCTTCTTGACCTGGTTCCAAAGACGGCGAATCGTCTGTGCCTTAGACTGGGCAGGAGGCAAGGGCATGGAAAGCGGCACTGGTAAAGGCAGGCATGGCTGGCAACCGAATACTACTGAGAAGGGTGAGATGTCAGTAGCAGAGGCGACATGGGTATTGTGGGATAACTCGGCCCAAGGCAAGAGGTCAGTCCAGTTATCCTGCTGATCATTGGCGTAGGATCTTAAGAATGTCTTCAGGGAGCAATTTGTCCTCTTGGCTTGGCCATTCACTTGAGGGTGGTAGGCTGATGTCAGATTCAAGGTAATATCAAACCTTTTACAAAGGGACTTCCAGTATTTGGCAGCGAATTGCGGTCCACGATCTGAAACGATCTCTCTGCGTAATCCGTGTAAGTGGAATACATTGTTTAGGAAGAGTTTTGCCAGTTCAGGAGCTGAGGGGAGACTCTGTAGTGGAACGAAATGGGCCATTTTTGAAAAGCGTTCGATAATAACCCAAATAACCATGTTGCCCTTTGATGGGGGCAGATCGACGATGAAGTCAGTAGAGATGCTTGACCAGGGTTCGGTGGGAGCCAGAAGAGGTTGAAGGAGTCCCCATGGACGGCCAGTCGGGGGGTTTTGCTGTGCACAGATGGAGCAGGAGTCCACATAACTGCAGGAGTCTTTTACCATACTAGGCCACCAATAATGTCTTCTTAACATCTCGAGGGTCCAAGCCCGGCCAGGATGGCCGGCCAACTTTGAGTCATGGGCCCAGCGGAGAATGTGCTCCCGAAGACGGCGTGGGACCACCATCTTCCCAGCTGGTACCGTGTTGGTAACGGCAAGGGATATGCAAGCTGGGTCAATGATGTGCCTAGGAGTTTCGGGCGTATCTACTGGCTCAAGAGAGCGAGAGAGCGCATCCGCTCGGGTGTTCTTAGCTGCTGGACGGTAGCAAAGTTCAAAGTTGAAGCGTTCAAAGAACAGGGCCCAGCGGGCCTGTCTAGGATTCAAAAGCTGGGCTTACTTTAAGTGTTCGAGGTTCTTGTGGTCTGTAAATATTGTGAACTTATGCTGTGCTCCTGCTAACCAGGGGTGCCATTCCTGAAGGGCCAATTTCACAGCTAAGAGTTCACGGTCTCCAATCGTGTAGTTTTGCTCTGTGGCAGAAAAATTGTGAGTAGAAGGAGCAGGGTACTAGGACCCCCTTGGAGGAATTTTGGCTCAGGACCACCCCTGCTCCAATGGAGGAGGCGATAACTTTGACGATGAAGGGGCGGTTGGGATCTGGATGACGTAGACATGGTCCGTGCAGAAAGCCTCTTTCAAGGCGTTGGAAAGCAGATTGAGCCTTGAGACTCCAAACTTGAAAGTTACTACCTTTCCTAGTTATGGCCGTGAGTGGAGCAGCTAGCGTGGAGTAGTTAGCGATGAAGTTTCTGTAATACTTTGTAAATCCAAGGAATCTTTGTAAGGCGCGGAGGCCTACTGGCAGGGGCCAATCTCAAATACCTTGGAGTTTCTCAGGGTCCATGGTGAAGCCACGATTGGAAATGATGTAGCCCAGGAATGGAAGGCGGGTCTGTTCGAAAATACACTTCTCTAATTTTGTGTAGAGGTGATTGTCTATGAGGCGTTGGATGACTGTTTGAACACGTGAGCGGTGGGACTTCAGGTCTCTGGAAAAGAGCAGTATATCGTCCAGATATACCACGACAAATGAGTATAGTAGATCCCAGAAGATCTCATTCATCAAACACTGAAAGACCGCAGGGGCGTTACAAAGTCCTAAAGGCATTACTACGTACTCGAAGTGGCTATCCCTCATATTGAAGGCGGTCTTCCAGATGTCCTCTGGCTGGATTCGTACAAGATTGCATGCCCCTCAGAGATCTAACTTTATAAAGATCTGAGGTCCTTGTAGGCGATCAAATAGTTTGCTAATGAGTGGCAGAGAGTAACGATCCTTTCGGTAGTCTATGCAAGGACGTAAACGGCCATCTTTCTTCTTCACGAAGAAGAATCCGGCTCCTGCCGGGGAATTGGAGGGTCTTATGAATCCTTTATTCAGATTCTCTTTAATGTACTCTGACACTGCTTGGGATTCCGGAAGCAAGAGGGGGTAGATTCTGCCCTTGGGAGGCATGGTACCCGATAGGAGCTCAATGGGACAATTGAATTCTCGGAGTGGAGGCAGGATGTCAGCATTCTGTTTAGAGAACACATCTTTGAAGTCAGAATATGGAGCAGGTAACCCTGTAAGGGTTGTAGAGTTCAGAACGGTAACCGCTGGGGACACCTGTCGCAGACAGTGGTTCTGGCACTGGGGTCCCCACTGAATTAACTGCAGGGATTGCCAGTCGAAGTGGGGTGCATGTACCTGGAGCCAAGGAAGTCCTAGGATTACTGGATGCATGGAATGCTTCAAGACGAACAGAGAAATTTCCTCTTCATGGAGGGTTCCTTTGATGAGGCGGAAGGCCACGGTGCGATGAGTAATGCGTCCGGGGAGGTGCTCTATCTGGATTGATACAATGCGGAGAGGTACTTCCAGAGATTGAGGTAGAATCTGGAGTAGTGTGACGATGTCATCCAGAATAAAATTGCCACTCGCCCCAGTGTCCACGAGGGCGGTAGTGGCAAAGGAGGGTGATTCCCTAAAGAGGGTCACAGGGAGTAATAATTGGAGGCCAGTAACAGTAGCGCCCAAGCTCGGGACCCCCGCCAGGCTCGGGATCTGCAGTTTCCCGGACGTACGGGGCAGGATTGCAGGAGGTGTCCGGAACCACCACAATATAGGCAAAGGCCTTGTTTCTTACGTCAGAGGTGCTCTTCAGGGGATAAATGCCCGCAATTAATCTGCATCGGTTCCTCTGGTGATGGAGGAGGTGCTGGTAAGGCCTTCAACTGGGGTCTCATAGCACAAGCTGGGCGTAAGGCAGGAGGCTGGAGGACCTTTACCTCCTGATGTCACTGTCGTAGGCGATGGTCAATCTTGCCAACCAGGGAAATCAGGTCTTCAAGAGATGTGGGAATCTCACGAGCAGCCAGCTCGTCCTTGAGGGCAGGAGACAGGTCCTCTAGATAGATTGCCCATAGGCAGTCCTCTTGCCACCCCAGTTCTGTGGCTAGTGTTCTGAATTCTACCGTGAATTCGGTGAGCGAATGCGAGCCTTGACGGAGGTGGAGAAGATGGTGACCCGCAACCACCTGTCGGCCGGGATCCTCGAAGATCAGCTTGAAAACGGAAATGAAGTGGGAGAGATGGTGGAGGATAGCATCAAAACGCTCCCAAAGTGGAGAAGCCCATGCCAGGTCTTTCCCTTCAAGGTGTGAGAGAATGAAGGTGATCTTGGTGGTTTCCTTTGGAAACAGCGAAGGCTGCAGTGCGAATTGCATAAAACATTGGTTGATGAAGCCTTGGCAGAGGCGCGGATCCCCACTGAAACAAGGTGGAGCTAGGAGGGCCAATGATGCCCGCAGGGGCAGGAGCCAGACCTCCTGAATTGGCCATAACAGAATCCTCTAGTTGAGACCGTAGTTTCTCCACAGATGAAGCTAATGCTTCCAGGGTTCGCTGTTGTTCTCGGACATGAGCAGTTAGGCCAGGGATGGCCTGCAAGGCGGGAGACTCCGCCGAGTCCATGGCCTTGGCAACCTGGAGGTGGACCCTTGGCCTGGTGCAGGATTGGTACGGCCCTCTGGTTGGACCCAGAGAGCGCCTTCCACCAGGAGGCGGAGCACAGGAGGAGACAGAAGCTAGCTGGAGCTTCGCCAATAGCAACCCGGGGTTTCCACAGGTTGAGCCCTTGGTTACCCGGGCCGCCTGGTCTTAGGTGGACCTCGCAGGGACACTGCTGGTCTGGAGTATGCTCTATTTCTTAGTTATTTAGGAAAAATGTTAAATTTATTTTGGAGATATTTGGGCTTAATTCTGGCGGGTTTCAGAGTCAACGTGGCATGTTGATGCACGTGCTGCAGAGAAAGTGCACAAGGGAGTAAGATACCCATTGGGCAGGTTTTGAAAAAATACCCTGGGCTGATATTTCCTGCAATCCGCCCCTGACGATATTCATTTCATATCTATCACCTCCAGGGCATCATGGGAGTCTAGAGCTGCTGAAAACTAACATGGACACCTCTCGTGCTCCTCACATGGTTAAATTGGTCCGTTAAATTGGTTTTTAAGCATTATTAATATTTATTTTTTGAATGAAACATCAGCAAATTATCAAAGCAGCCCAAAGACCTACACAGTTGCTGCATGGGAGGGGCTTTCAATTGGCTCTAAGCGAAAGGGACAGGTGAATAGACTGACCTTAGCTTCCTTGCGTGCATGGATCTTCAGCTCTGATTTCACTAAGACAACCTTGACGCATCCACTAAGGGAAACCCTGGGATGTGTGCCACATGGTAGCATCAAAGCTTTCCTGACCAACATGTCATGCATGGTGAGCAGTTTGCAATCTTACGGACCAACTGCGCTAACCTCCTCCTACTGCACAGCTATGGTTGATCCTCATCACTGTGGGCCTTTGGCATGCACAACATCACCAGGATGAACAAAGTTGCCTTTTGGGGGGGGGAGGGTCTTGTTCCCAAAAGGTTGCAGTGCTGTATGAGATCTTAAGATGGGGAGAGGAAGTAAGTCTTGTGAGATAAAATCCTTACCCTTTTGTTGAGGTTACAACCCCCACTAAACCCCAAAATGAGAAATGAGGATCTGCCCTGGAGGCCACTCCCCAAATCTACACACAGTTTACGGAAAGACATGGACAGAGCTCTCAGCAGACAGACGCTGACACACAAGTTACTTACTGCCCGTGCTGGGTTCCCCTGCTCGATGGGGTTTTTTAAGTCTGTCCGCAACTCGTCAAAGGCGATGATCTGTGGAATGAAAAAAGAGAAGAGGCCTGTGAGATGTTAATACCTAAGCACCTCTTAAGATCAATAACTGCTGGGGCAGTTACTAGAGGTCAACCTCACCCTGGTCTGATTTTGTGTCATTGCATCAATGGAATTGTAGTTCCAATTATACAGATCCAAGCATGTGGTGGGGAAAAAAATCTTCCCACAGAAAATCTAAACAAGTGAACAATAAGAAAGACACATTTTTTTTTGTCTATTCACCCCACTCATTCCCTACAGCATCCTGGAAACACCACAGAGTGACCACAAAAATCAAAGTTTGGGACATCAGGGGTTTTTTTCTGCGGCTGTGATTATTGTACAATGGCTGGAAGAATTTAAAAAACATACACATCCCGCACTTTGGGATCCAGTTACACTCTGCAGGAGGCATTGTGTGGGTGTAAAAATAAAGCAAGTTTTAAAAAGCAGAGGAGGCAGGCATGCACTGAGAGTCACATGGAAGGGTAAGGAAGATCTCAGACATAATGGGGGCAGGCATCCCTTTTATTATCAAAGGGTGTCATCTGGGAGAGGAGGGGAGTAGGAGGTTTAGGATGGTGAACATAGATGTAGTTTCACTCCAAAAACAGCAAAACCACAAAACTGTGAATCCAAAGATATGTAATTATACCAAGCAAACAATCAGGCCGATACAGTACTGTAAGCCTGGGTTTGGACACGCGTTTTCGACGCGCTAGCTTTACCCCTTATACAATAAGGGGTAATAGCCCATCGAAAACGCGCGGCCAACCCCCCCGAAACTAATAGCGCCCGCAACATGCAAATGCATGTTGATGGCGCTATTAGTTGGGGCCTCTGACTTAATATCATAGCAATATTAAGTCAGAGGCCCCAAAAGTAAAAAAAAATTAAAAAAAAAAAATTAAAAATCTGCCCGCTGCCCGCTTGTCGGAAGACGGACGCTCAATTTAGCCGGCGTCCGTTTTCCGAACCCGTGGCTGTCAGCGGGCTCGAGAACCGACACCGGCAAAATTGAGCGTTGGCTGTCAAACCCGCTCTCAGCCGCCGCTCCTGTCAAAAAGGAAGCGCTAGGTACGCGCTAGTGTCCCTAGCGCCTCTTTTTACCATGGGCCCTCATTTCCATCTTCTTCCCCCCTGAATCCTGCTCTCGCGCGACTTTTACTGAATCGGCCTGCTAGTCAGGTAAATACTTGCAGAGGAACTGTATGACTTATTACAAATTCATGAGGGCATGGTACAGGTGATTAGGAAGATATTAGATACCCAGGGAGAGGACAAAAAGAACTGAATAATAAACAGGAGCCTCATGATGTTTTTCTGGAGGGGCCTGGGGGTAGAGAGATGCAATAAGAGCCAGAGGAGAAATGAAGGGAGGGAGAAGGAAAGAGAAATTGGTTCATACATTAAACACAGGATAGCGAGGAGAGGAGGAGCAGCATAAAGGAGAGAGAGAGAGAGCCTCCAACTTGTAAAGCCTTGAGGTTAGAGGGCATGGAATTTGGAGAAGGAAGAGTGAAGGGGGCTCTGTTCATGCCATTCCTGGTTTTACCCTTATTAAGTATGATAGCCATGAAAATACTAAAAATACCAAAAGAGGTGTCAATAAAATGCAGAAAGCTTGGGGCTGAAAACACCAGAGACTCCAGTAGAATGCAGAAAGTGTTGAGGCTGCAAATACCAGAGGAGACTTCAGCAGAATGCAGAGAGCTCTGGGGATGCACATACCAGAGGAGACTCCAGCAAAATACAGAGAGGGCTGGGGTTGAAAATACCAGAGGAGACTCCAGCAAAATAGAGAGGGCTGGGGCTGAAAATACCAGAGGAGACTCCAGCAAAATAAAGAGAGCACTGGGTCTGAAAATATCAGAGGAGACTCCAGCAAAATACAGAGAGTGCTGGGTCTGAAAATACCAGAGGAGACTCCAGCAAAATACAGAGAGTCCTGGGTCTGAAAATACCAGAGGATATTCCAGCAAAATACAGAGTCCTG
The DNA here is from genome assembly GCF_901001135.1 of Rhinatrema bivittatum. Lineage (NCBI taxonomy): Eukaryota > Metazoa > Chordata > Amphibia > Gymnophiona > Rhinatrematidae > Rhinatrema > Rhinatrema bivittatum. The sequence goes on along the minus strand of NC_042622.1, from coordinate 256,498,492 downwards.
GGTCTGAAAATACCAGAGGAGATTCCAGCAAAATACAGAGTGCTAGGGCTGAAAATAACAGAGGAGACTCCAGCAAAATACAGAGAGCGCTGGTGCTGAAAATACTAGAGGAAACTCCAGAAAAATGCAGAGAGCGTTGGGCTGTAAATACCAGAGGAGACTCCAGCACAATGCAGAGAGCGCTGGGGCTGAAAATACCAGAGGCGACTCCAGCAGATTGCAGAGAGCGCTGGGGCTGAAAATAACAGAGGAGACTCCAGCACAATGCAGAGAGCGCTGGGGCTGAAAATACCAGAGGTGACTCCAGCAGAATGCAGAGAGCGTGGAACTGAAAATAACAGAGGAAACTCCAGCAATTGCAGAGAGTGCAGGGGCTGAAAATACCAGAGGATACTTTAATAAAATGCAGAAAGCACAAGGACTGAAAATGCCCAATTTCTCTCTAGGAATTGCAGATATTCAGCTTTCCAGCAGTGCACTGGCCTTTCCAAATTTGTCCAAGCATTCAAAATTTTCCATCTTTCTACTTGGGAGAAGTGTGATGTGTTGTCCCCTCCTGCAATCACATCTTGTCTCTCCCCTGTCCACTCCACCCTACCCTACCCTATCATATCCCATCCTAGTGACTTCAGGAGTCAAGACCACCTTGCAAAGATTTCATGGGGTTTGTCATCATCACCATGCAAATGTTTCATGGGACTTTCACATAGCTATTTGATGGGCTGATCAATTCTTGTCTTCCACCTGCTTAATTAGTGTAACATGTTTTAAACAGATGCCTTAATTACACCCTGTAGACAAGACATACTCCCCTCTACCCCTTTTTTCTTTTTCTTTTCTATTTTATTCCTTCATTATGCCTCTCATCCACTTTCCTTCACCCCCACCCATGTCCTCTTATCAATACCCTACTTCTGCTTTAGAGTTTGGAGAATGATTGGACTGAAAAGAAACAGAGCTTGACACAAGATTCTTTGTACAGGGATTTATCTCCATTCTGCCCCCATCACAAAGAACTGTATTCCCATGCAGACACCATCAAATAGGAATTTATGTCAGTCCTGCCACCATAACATAGGAACTTATCCCGATCCTACCATCAGATATGAATTTATCCTCATTGTCTACCATCTTCATGCGGGAATTTATCCTCATGCTACCACCATCAGATGGAATTTTATCTCTATCCTACCATTGTCACAGAGATTTATACCTATGGTGTCACCATCTCATCAAAAATTATCATCATCCTTCCTATATCATAGAGACATAAAAAGTCACATACAGAGAGTCAGTTATAGAGCTGGGAATTAGAAGTGAAAAAGAAAGAAAAAATGACTTTCCCCAGGGTCACATACAAAAGGTCCGTACCAGAGGTGGGGATTAGAGCTGAGATTCATGGAAGTAAGTTGAATGAAAGATCTCCCAGCTCACACCTTACTCTTCCTCCATTCAGTTGCAGACCTGTCACTTGGTTCATTTCAATTACAAATAATTTTTCATCTCTCTGAGAAAAATGGCGGGGGGAAAAAATCTGGTGAACATGTTCAGGCTTACGGAGGGGAAAAGAAAGAGGGCTATGACTCTGTCTTAGGGGATCCTCAGGCTCTCCTCTCTCTCTCCCCTGCCGCCTCCTCCTGAGATGTCATCAGGAGAGTACTCCCCTTCACCAGCACAAGATTCTATGGCCCCCTCTCCTGCCTCAGCCTTACAATCTGTTCCTAGGAATGCTTGCTGGATTTGCTCCTGTTGCCTAGTGATAAGCAGACACAATGCATAATTACATCTTTGGATTTTCTATTGTACCTTTTTCCATCTTTCTCCTCTCCCTGTGAGGCCTCTAACCTTCCTGCTTCCCTCCCCTGCTGAAATCTCTCTTCTGATTCCTTCCCATCCAGCTCTCATCAAGGACCCTTCCCCTATAAGGCCTCTGATCATCCACAGGTACTTCCAAACAAATATATGCACACACCCAGTGTCTCAGATACAGACACTGTTGCACACCACATCCATGCACAGGGACTCCAAAGCTCCAGTACAACGTCTTTGGATAATTCTTACACTGCACTAATAAAAGACATCACAGCCAAAAATAACACAAATTGTGTGTGCTCTTTCTCGCTCCCACACACACACACACAAAAAGAACCTGTCACGGAGTCACTAAGAAAGTTGTCTGTCATACCAGACATATCCTATCCTTTCTCTTTCATAAAATATTAATGCAGGTTGGGGAGATGAAGGGGTGAAAGGGTCCTTTCCAAGAATTACACAGGGATAACAGGACAGAAAGATGGAGAGGGAAGGGGTGAAAGGATTTCCTGCAGCTGTGATGAGTCCTGTCAGAGACAGATGTGATTCATCCTTAGATAAGGAGGCAGGAAGACCCCAGTCACTCATCTGTGTGGACCTCGGGTAAGTGAATAGACAGACAGATGGCGACTGAAGAACAGAAAGACAGGAGGAGGAGAAAGAGAGAGAGGAACAGCAAGTCAGTGGATGAGGGAGACAGAACAAAAGAGATCCACGTATACCACCCTTCCTCTATTCCTCTCTCCCTGGGATCAGCTGGTACCCAAAGGCCCCTCTTTGTAAACAGATGCAGTTGCCATGGAAACTAGCACCAGACTCCCATTGCTACAGCCAGCAATAGAGACCGCCTGGAGAGAGGGGGAATGTCACCTAGCTTCATGGAATATAAATCATATAAATCACATAAATAAATACATAACCTCCCTCCCTCACCTAGAAAAAGTCTTTCATAAAGCAAAGAGAGAATCAGTGACGGGGAAGGAGGGGGGGTTGGATATGCGAGCAATCTGTAGAGCAATGGGAGATATACACAGCACACATCCATTCACCAAACACACATCAATACTTATCTCTGCCCATTTGTTACAGAGACCTCCTCCCACAGCCACACATGAATCTCCTGCTCCCCTACCCGCAGGATGGTTTAAGGGTAAAAACAGCTCGTGAAATATTGCTCCCAAGACTCTTTCTGTCTTTGGGGTGAGTGTGTGGGTGGGAAGGCTTTCTTCTTTTCCCTCTGCGTAGCTCCCCTGTCAGTACTCAGCACAATGACCCTGCCTCAAGCTTAGCTTTGCAACTTTTGTCTGAATATTTCTATCTGTTGCTTTATTGACTTGACAAAGGGGGAAAGTAAGAGAAGAGGGATAGAGAACAAGGGATGACAGGGGAGATAGGTAAGGAGTAGAGACAGGGAAAAGCATGGGTTGAGCGAGGCAGGGAGAAGAAAAGATAAGAGATAGGGGAAATAGAGGCACAAAGCAGAGGGAAGGGGGATAGAGCAAGGAAGAAGAAGGAAGAAGGAAGAAGGAAGGAGATAAAGAACAGGGGGTGCAGGGGTTGGGGATTCAAATCAGAGAGCTGGAAGAAGGGAGAAGAGGCAGACAAGAGGACAGAGAGAGTGGGAGAGGGAGAAGGGTGAATGGGAGGACAGAGGGGTGCAGGGGAGAGGAATGGGGAGCAGAGGTGGGGTGGCAGAATGGGAGGATAGAGAGAAAAAGGTATAGTGGTGTTGGGGGTAAAGAATGGGAGCAGAGGTGGTGTAGGAGAGAGACAGAAGGGGTGAATGGGAGGACAGAGAGAGCAGGGGTACAGGGATGAGGGATGGGGTGGAGAGCGGGGCGAGTACTCACATGCCAGATGATAAAGAAGATGAGGGACGCACAGAGGACCAGCGTGAGCATGTAGCAGAAGGCAGCGAAAGTGAAGGCCATGGTGTGTCCAGGGGAGGGAGAGGAGGAACCGGGGGAGGGGGAGACCCTCTGAAGTCCCTGCAATCCACGCAGGGCCACGTCCAGGACCAGCAGCCAAAAAAAAAATATAAAAATACGCACCTAAAGCCGTGAGTGCCCCCACTCCAAAACCTCCAGACTCTGCCCTCACCCCAGGCACTGTGAGCAGCAAAGACTCTCAGATGTCAGGCAATCGGATCCAGCCTCCCAACTGCCCTCTTCTCACTTACTTTCATAGATCTGTCAGGTCACCCACAACCCCCCTTCTCCACCTCTTCCCTTCAAGCTTCTCTCATAAGTCCCTCTGTGCTTCACCATGGAGCCCTCCCCCCTTCACACCCGCTGTCGTGGAGTTGGGGATAGATGGGGGGTGAGGTGGGGATGATTCCTGCCTTGCTATCCAGAAAAAAATCCCAGCCCAAAGCAGACAAATAAAAAAACTATTATTTTGGCATGAGGGGGAGCACTAGGATGCCCCCCCCCCTATACTCCTGCCCCGTAACCTCAACACCCCCACCCCATTACATCTGCTGCCTGGGTTGCTTTTTTTTCTTTAAGAGGGGAAGAGGGCTGTAGGGGGAGATGCTGATCACAGTTCTCTCTCTGCTTCAGAGCTTAGGATCGCTCCCCTCTCTTTCTCCCCCCTTCATCCTCCTCGGCTGCTCACAGTGGAGCTGACTGCTGCATCCACCACTCCTGTCTCTCAAAAGCTCCAAGCCTTGGGAAGGAGGAGCCATCGAAAATAAAGGGGTAAAATTATGTGAGGGGAGGGAGGGAGCCAGGAACAGAAAGGAGGGAAAGAGAGAAAGTGTGGTGGAAAGAGAAGAGAGGAGACATGGAAGATAAAAAGGAGGAGAGAAGGAGAAAGGAAGAGAAGAATGGAAGGACAGAAAAGGAGGGAGATAAGACAGAATGTGACAGAGACAGCCAGGGAGCAGCTCTGACTCTCAGGAATCGAACAGCATCAATGTTCCTATGAAAAGGCAACACTTCAAATATTATACCAGAGCCTAGGACACCCATACACCTCCTATTGAGAAAACTGAACAAGCCAGACTGCTACAGAGACTACCTGCTCACAAAATACCTCACCTAGGCCACATTAGAACAGGGGTGGGCAAACCTTTTAAAGCTGGGGCCACAATGCTGGTTCTCATTTGTGACAGGGGTTGAGGGGGTCCCTTCTTGCAGCTGCTTGAGTAGGGCTGGGCGGGCCCTTGGAGCTCCTCTTCATTTTTTGCCATAGGAGAGGGGGAGGAGGAGAAGGCAATCTGCAGTGTGTGCCATGAGCAGTATGGTCGGTGGCATCAGAGGCAGGGATATGGCAGTGCTGTGGTGAAGCGTCCCGGTGGTGGTTGCAGGCTGGACCCCCCTCATCCCTCCCACACACACACACACCTTGGCAGCACAACATGTACTGATGCAGGAGGCCACCGTAGGATGAGGGCAGTAGGGGAGCTGCCGTCGCTACCAGCAACTAGATTCACCTGAGCCTGGCCCCAGCTTCCCTCTGCAGCAGGCTAGGGAGAGAAACATGGGAGTGCTGGTGTGTGATCAGGAAGAGGATACTGGGTTTCTGCTGTCCTGAACCCAGAACCCTGAGCAGTATAGACCTGGAGCTGCAGTGGCACCGGTGAGTGCAATCCCTTCCTTTTCTATCTAGATGCATGTAACAGCAGGCCATTTAGGAAGACAGCACTTCCGTGTGTCCACAGGTCGTAAATGACAGAGTTCCAGCACAAGTTAGGCAGGCCGCATTGGACAAGATGTTGGGCTGGTTCTGGCCCACGAGCCATAGTTTGTCTACCCGTGCACTAGAACACAGGCAGTCTGTCGCCAAATTCAGAATGAGGAACCACAAATTAGAAATTTAAATATTCAGACAAAAACTGAACTAGAAACCCCAAGAAGCCACACTCTGCCTGCAGTGCAATGCTGGAAAACAGAATCAGAAATGCATTTCCTTCTGCACTGCAACATACAAAAAGAGCAGAAATGTAGTTTCCAAAGCTGAAAGAGAAAATCAAAGTTTTCCCATACAAGATTGAACAGGAAAAACTCTTGTCTAATCCTGGGAGAAACAGCAGCTAGAACAGCAGGCCTGAAATGTAACCTGACCAGAGACATCACGGACCAGCACCAAAACCTGCCATTGGTCTTTGGTATTGTGCTTTCTCTGCTTTGTAATTCTGTCCTTTTACGACTTATGTAACACTTTGCCAATACAGCTGAATCAGACAGACATTAGTATACAGATGCCATAGTATGAGGCATGATAAATATTTATAGTGACATCGTCTATAATAAATATTCTATGCTTCTTGCGTTAGTATCAGTGTATTGAGATGGTATGGTAAATATTTTATTATGGAATTGATGTTAGTGGTTATGGAGTGATGGTGGTGGGCATTATTATCCTCCTGATTGGGGGAGGGGCGGGGAAAACAGGGCCCTATCATTAGCTGAAGTCAGTCCTTGGCTTTCTGCCTCTGCCTGCTTATAAGTTACATAGTTCTATAGAAGGTAGCAGTAGAGCACATTCCAATATACTGCCGTCAATGCACATTACAAAGACACAGAGCTGGAGAGTAAAACATGCATAATACACATGATAATTAAGGATTAGCAAAATCAGCATTTACCTAGCACTTTCTTTTTAGCTTATAAATTCCCTGAAAAAATATGATTGTAAATAAAGCATGGGTGCTGTGGGGAGACAAAACTTACCAAGGGGATAATGTAGAGACAGAGAGAATGAGAGATAGAACAAGGCTCAAATGCAACATGGTGCCCATGCCCATGTGACTGCTTGAGAGGAAGTGCCATGTGTGCGGGGGAAGTGAAAGGTAGTGCCAGGCCTGTGGGGGGGAAGGGGCTGAGAGGAAATGCTAGATCTGGGGGAATGAAAGGAAGTGCCATGTCTGTGTGGGTGAGAGGAAGCACAGCAGCAGCAGGGGGTCAGAGAAAGCTTCGTGCCTGGTGGGGGGCACGAGAGGCTGCATCTGTGGGGGATGAGAGGACATGCCATGTCTGTGGTGGGTAAAAAGAAGTGGTGTGTTTTCTGGAGGTGAGAAGGGCTATTTTGAGGGGGGGGGGGGGAGAGGGAGCAAAAGGAAGGTTGCATCTGCAGAGGGGAAAAGGAGGTGGAGCGCTGGATCTGAGGGAAAGGACAAGAAGAAGCAGTGAGGCTCACAGTTCCATGTAGAACCTATATCCCCATGCTACTCTCGCCATGATTGTCAAGAGCCTTGGGGACAACAAGTAGCAAGAGCCACCCAGAGCCTGAGAGCTGGCAGCACAAAGTGCACGAATCCCTTTAGAGTTTCAGATCATTTGTTTGTCTTGTGGAGTGGCGCGACCATAGCCCGTTGGTTGAAAGAGGCCATCGCTTCAGTTTACATTGGTAGTGGCCGGCCTGTTCCTGATGGATTGAAGGCACATTCGACTAATTCTCAAGCGGCTTCCTGGGCAGAGAGTCAGTAGGTCTCGTCTCAAGAAATTTGCAGGGCGGTGACCTGGAAGTCTCTGCACACTTTTGCTCAGCTCTACCAATTGGACACCAGGCACTGGACATCAGCGATTTTTGGGAGCAGTGTCATTTGAGCGGGACTCTCAAGGTCCCACCCTGAGTAGGGGGCTTTGGTACATCCCAGTAGTCTGGACTGATCCAGGTACGTACAGGGAAAGGAAAAGTGGTTCTTACCTGTTAATTTTCGTTCCTGTAGTACCACGGATCAGTCCAGAAGCCCACCCGAACAAGGGGTTAACAATCAGTATTTGCTTGAGAGTCCGCTCTGTTTTTTCATTGTAAGAGAGAAGAAGGCTACAGGTTTATCCTTGTCCTGGGTTTATCCTGGGATCCATTTTTTGAACAGTTCATATTTTTTGTGGTTTCCTGTTCATACTTTGCTTGATCTACTATTACTAGCAACGGTAACATGGAATAGACTTAGTTTTTGGGTACTTGCCAGGTTCTTATGGCCTGGGTTGGCCACTATTGGAAACAGGATGCTGGGCTTGATGGATCCTTGGTCTGACCCAGTATGGCATGTTCTTATGTTCTTACTATAGGTTAAAGAAGTGGAAGGCTTCCGAGCTCGAAGCAGCGTGGTATTCACGTCCTCTGGATAGCTCTTCTTTCTTAATTGCCACTGTTCAAAAGTCAGGCCACTAGACAAAAGCGATCCGCCTTGTGGAAGAAGATTGGGAAGATGGCCCAACCGCAGGGGGCTGTCCACTGCCAGATTCACTAGATCCACGAACCAGGGCTCTGGGGCTACCAAGATGACCATCCCAGAATGAACCTCTATTCTGCGGAGAATCTTGCCTATCAGAGGCCACGGAGGAAACGCATAAGGGAGAACATCGGTCGGCCACGGCAGGACCAGCTCATTGCTCCCTTCCGCTCCGTAATCTCTTCTGTGACTAAAGAAGCGAGACACCTTGGCATTCTCGTGAGTCACCATCAAGTCCAGATGGGGAGGACCCCACCTGCGAGAGACCAGGGTCATTGCTTCGTCTGAAACCTCCCATGCTCCGGGGTCCAGACATTGGCGACTCAGGAAATCTGCTTGCACGTTGTACTTTCCTGCGATGTGCAAGGCCGCCAGCAAGGAGAGATGCTGCTCCACCCAGGCCATGAGCTGTTCCGCTTCCGCCGCTAATGGACACCTCTTGGTACCCCCTTGAAGGCTGATATAAGCCACCGTCGTTGCATTGTCGGACAAGACTGTTGCATAGCAGGGGCAGGATGTTCTGCAGTGCCAGATGGACCGCCCTTGTCTTTTTTTTTTATTTTCTATTTATCATTTTACATATATTGTCAAGTAATCACTTGAAATGAAAATATGCAATGTGACTAAATATATAGAATCAATTAATAATATTTAACAATCATATGGTAATTCCTAAAAAATACCTCAAATATCTTCTCCCAGCAGCCCAGGCTCCGGAAGAGGTTCTCGTGGGGCACTCATCTCCAGTAACCCCGCCCCTCCTCGTTGCTGACTGGCGCGTCTCAAAGCGGGATTCGTAGGAGGAGATCTTTCCTCCGGTGAAAAAGATGTAAGTAGTTCAGGGCTAAATTCGGGCACCTCTTCTCCCTGAACCGTAGCCAGCGAACTCACAACTGGAGTTACCGCTTCTCCATGGCGAATGTGAGCGTCCATAGGGCCCACAACCATTTGGGTCGAGGGAGGTTCCGAAGCTATGCTCTCCCTCGCCCTTCTCTAGCGGGCCGAATGCGGCATGTAAATCATTTAGGTAATCTGAACAGAGAGACGCTCACACACATCTCACCATGTCACTATCTTGGATCGGACCGCCCTCGTCTCCAGGTGCTTGATGGACCAAGTTGCCTCCTCTGGTGACCATTGGCCCTGAACTGCTCGAGACTGACACACTGCTCCCCATCCGAAGAGGCTGGTCACAACTCGTCACAACTATCCATTGCGGCACCTCGTGGTCCACTCCATGATTCAGGTGATCCGGGATAAGCCACCACCCAGGACTGGACCTGGCGGATTCTGTGAGCAGTATGGGAACCTGAAATTCTTCCGACCTCTGATCCCAGCGGGAAAGTAACGCGCTCTCTGCAACGGCCTCTTATGAGCAAAGGACAAGGGGACCAACTCCAGGGTGGATGCCATGGAACCGAGGATCTGCAAGTAGTCTCAGACCTTAGGGAGAGGAGCAGACAATAGGTGACAGACTTCATGCATTAACTTGCTACTCTGTTCCTCCTGAAGGAACACTGTGCCTACTCGTGTGTCGAACCTGGCCCCGACTGCAAGTGCTGTGCCCCAAGGATCACAAAGTGCAGAAACCTCTGGTGATCCTTTCCGATGGGGATATGGAGGTACGGTTCCATGAGATCCAGGCAAGCTAAGAACTCCCCGCTGTGTACTGCCGCAATGACCGAGCATAGAGTCTCCATCTGGAAATGCAGCACTTTGAGGACCTTGTTAACAGTCTTCAGGTCCAAGATAGGCCGATAGGAACCTTCTTCCTTTAGGACCACAAAATATAACGCCCCGTCTTCCACTCTGTTCTGGGATCGGGAACGATGGCCCCTAAGCACTGCAGGCGGTGAAGGGTCTGACCAACGATTTCTGCCTTCAACTGCGAGCCGCACGGGGAAACCAGGAATAGGTCCGGGAGAGAGTGAGCAAATTCTAACTCCTAGCCTTGTTTTATGCTATTTAATACACACTGGTCAGAGGTTATCCGGACCCACGCCTCGTAGAAACGGGATAGCCGACCACCTATTCTCGGAATCGAGGGATGGGCCAGCCAGATCTCATTGCGAAGACTTAAGAGCCCAGAGGTGCTTGACTGACCCTGTCTCGCGAAGGTCTGTAGCCCCGAAAGGAATGAAACCAAGACTGGGACCTCCCTGAAGACTGTTTTTGATTTGAAGACGGAGGTCTGCTTTGCCGGTAGCGTCTCTGCCCCTGAAAACGGGAGCGGGTCGGGAAAAAACCTTTAGAGGGTTTTGGTCTATCCTCCGGAAGTTTGTGCACCTTGTTATCGCCCAGGAACTTAATGAGCTGCTCCAAATCTTCACCAAAGAGGAATTTGCCCTTGAAAGGAAGAATGCTCAACTGGGCCTTAGAAGAAACGTCCGCTGACCAGTTGCGCAACCACAATAGCCTCCTTGCCGCCATGGCGGACACCATCGTCTTGGAGGAAGTACGGAGAAGATCATATAAGGCGTCAGCCCCATATGCCACAGCTGCTTCCAGGCGTTCCATCTGCACAGATTCCTCAGGTAGAAGGTCTTGGGTACTCAGCAACTGCTGGACCCAGCGGAGACCCGCTCAGAACATAAAGCTACTGCAGACGGAGGCTGGATAGCAAGTGCCAAAACCTCAAATATCCGTTTCAGATGTACTTCCAGTTTCCTATCCTGGAGATCCTTCAGTGCCACCACTCCCGCTTTGGGGATTGTGGTCCGCTTTGTCACCGCCGACACAGAGGCATCTTCCTTAGGGAATTTCAAAAGCTCTAAGGTCTCTTCGGGCAAGGGATACAGCTTGTCCATAGCCCAGTCTACTCGGAGGCCCGACTCCGGAACATCCCACTCCCGGACCATTAAGTGCTGTACCATGGGATGAAAAGGAAACATCTTGACTGGCCCCCATAGGCCTGCCAGGACCAGATCCACTGAGCCCTGAGTAGGCACCTCTTGAGGCAACTCCACACTGAGCTCCACGAGGGATTAGCGGGTCAAACTCTTCCCTATGGAACAAACTAACAACCTTCGGGTCATCCCCTCCAAGGGTGAGGTCTTCTCCGGCTCATCATCAGCATTCGCCCCAGAGAAAGGCTGAGGAGCCGAGGGCGGGCGGGGGCCAGTGATTCAAGGGGATCAGCCTGCTCCGGGCCATCTCCCAAGGGATTAGAGCCTCGCTGCTGCTTAACCTGAAGGGACACTTGAGGGCCCTGGTGCCTAGGGACCTTCTTGGGAGGCCCCTCTGTCTGAACCTGAGAAGAACTGAGTAGCTAGGAACGCCTTGTGCATTAAAAGCACAAAGTCCAAAGAAAAAGTGGTTAGGCTGGCCCCACCCCCACCAAGAGATCAGGCTCGCCGCCAGAGTAAGCCTGGAGCGAGTCCTGAGGGCCCTCAGGACTGCCATGCTCCGGGGACAAGTCGGGCGGGAGAACCCCTCCGCCTGTCTGAGCATTGGAGAAAGTTTTCAAAATGGCCACCATTCCCGTGCTCAGCGGGAACGGGTCGGCCTTTGCCTCATGGTTGGCTGCTCGCTTGCCCACACCGCGGGACTGAGATCCAGACGCTGGACTCGCCCCCGACGTGCCCTCCCTGCCAGGGAGGCAATGCAGCGCCCTGTGCGGGAGAGCCGTGAAGAGGACTCCCCGCAAGCCACACAATGCGTTGGACGTGGCATCAAATGGACTGGGGGGATGCAGTGGATCAGACTCCCGATAGTACTGAAGGTGCCTAATGCAGCCCCAGAGCTCCCCAGCGGCAAGAGAGGGGACCGAATATGACCTCCACGGCGCCGACACGCAGCCGCACTCCTGCCTTTTTTTTTTCCCAGCCGTAAAGGCTAACAGACCTGTCCAAATCTGGGATGTGACCAAGGGGGAGGGACCAGACTACCGGTATCACCCCAGATGCCTCACCAGACCAAGGAGCCACACGGAGCAACCAGCCCCAGCTCCACACGACCTGCGACCAGGAGGGGTAGCCCCATTAGGGCCTGCCTACCGCCTGAGAGGTATGTCCCTGAAAAAGCTTGCTTGATCAGAGAACTAAAATCAACTTTTTTTTTTTTTTTAAGTGAAGAAATGGTCAAAGACCGCAGGTTTTGCACCACCTCCATTTGCTGGAGACAGAGAAATACTGAAGAGATGCAGGTGGCACACCAGATTAAGAGGGGGTGCACTTCAAGTTTTTCCTCTGTCTCCATCTGCTGGAAGGGAGGCAAAACCCAGCAGTCTAGATTGATCTGGGTACAGACAGGGAATCCAGTGTTCCTGCTTCGCACCCAGCTCTTCAATCCTATTCCAGTGTTCCTGCTACGCACCCAGCTCTGCAATCCACTCCAGTGTTCCTGCTCTACACCCAGTCCTGTAGTCCTTCTCCATGTTCAGGCCTACATTACAACGCTGCATCCAATGTTACAGACTTGCTCTAGCATTATAGGTCTATACTGAACAGCCTCCCAAGCTAGGCCTAGTTTTACCAGTCTTGGCTCAACCTTCATTCAGGCATATAGCCTCTACCTAAATGTACCCTTCACTAGCAACTGCACATACCCTGACACATGTACAACTACCAGAGTATTTTCCCCATCTTTATATCAGCCCAGCAACTGCAGTAACAGTGCACACCCAAGGGACCACAAACTGAAGCTCCCTCCAGAACGCAGGGAATATGGTTCCTATGTTTTGGCCATCACTCAATATTGACACCTGGTGGCCAGACTCCACCCCAGGGGCTGTTAATTTGGATTCTTTCTTCCCTCTACACTGCTGCTGTTTTAATTCGTCTGGTTTTATTAAGTTGTGTATGATTCATGAGATTCATTTTATATTGTTCATTTTTCTTGGAGGTGCTGATTTGTAATTGGTCACCAGGCCAGCCCAGGAGCATGAGGTTTTGTGTACTTTTAGCTATATAAGGAGAAAGTGGGGCACAGATTAAATGGTTTCTGATTTTCAAGAGGACCCACTCATTTGGACAATGGACAAGACATACTTGGCTCGCCTGGCCGCTCCCCTCCCATTAACCTTCCTTATCCTTCATTCTGGCTAATTCTGTCATAAAGGAAATATAACATCACACGAGAGCTCCAAAAGCAGGGGATGTAATTGGTAGGGGAGAAGAGAGGTCTGGATAGACAAGGATTTGGCAGTCCTCACTCTCCCTGTCACCTGTGCAGTCCAGATTAAGGGTAAGAACAAATGAAGACTGACAGACTCATACAGCTTGTTGCTAGCAGAAGCATGATTAGGACATGGGAGAGTCAAACTTTACACCAAACCATGAAACCTTCACTACCCCCCCCCAAAAAAAGAGATGCACTTAAATCATGGGTTCAAGGAAGGTCTTTTCTTTTTATTAATCAAGATGCTACAGCATGAGGGTGGACGCGGTACAAAAACAGAAAGTGGAAAGACTCCAGAACCCCTAGAATGAAAAGAAGCTCAACTCCCCTGGATCTCTGTCTAAACCAGCCTCCTGCCCAGCCTGGAAGCAGAAGGGGTGAAGTGTATGCTATAGATTGGGACATACATGGGAACCCTTTGCAGAAGGAAACTCTTCTTTATTATCAGGGCACTCTGGTCCCACACCACCTGGTTTATTACACAGACTTCTAGCAGCCTAGGTCAATCCTGGCTTGCAGCTGTATGCACCTGCGGTGCATCAAGGCCTCTCCGGCAGCAGACAACAGTGGGGAAGATCTGCCAGGCTCCCAGCCACAGAAACCCTTCAGCTCCCAAGTGCATCACCAGGTCTAGTGATTAATCCTCCGCACTTGTGAGGCAGAGAGAACCAAACAAGCCCTAAAAAGATGAATGGGAGTCCACAAAATCAGCTGGGTTGGGGCTGAATCTAGAAAGGGGGGGGGGGGGGGGACAACATAAATAAAAAGCTAACTTATTTCTCCAAACTGAAACTACTGATTAGATTTTAAATAAATACCATCAAGGATTTAGAACAAAGAACAGTATTATTCTCCCTCTACCTTTTTCAGTTTTGTTTGTTCCTGAACTGAAGTGTTTGAAAGCCCTTCCCCACCCAATGCCCTTGGGTCATGTACATTTGTTGGGAAAGCAACTACTAATATTGTTTAAAATTAGAAATGCTTGCCAGAGGTTACTCCCAAAACCAAGATCTTGAGGGTCAAAGATTAAGCTATCTAACAATTATATATATCTGGTGAAATTTCATCTTACCAGATAATTTCCTTACCTCAAAGTAGGGAAATCCAATCCACACCTCGGGGTTGTGCACTTCATCCAGCAGGTGGAGATAGAACAATGATATGCTAACTTCCTTCTCAAGTAGCTCATCCCAGATATCAGCCAACCAGTATTTTTTCTTTAAAAGTTAAATGTGGACACTAAACCACCTAAACGTTATTGCATCCTCCAATAATCATTATCCAAAACAAAACATTCTTCCATTATTTAATTACATTTTTTCTTTAAACAATGGAAACACTGGACTCAGCTCCGCCAACAATAGTCAAATAGGAAACTGTTAGACGAATATCGCAGAATGAAACTCCCTTACCAGGTACAGCACCATTCCATGTGCATCCAACATCTTTGCCATACAATATGTTCCTTAATAAGGATCTCACACAACAAGAATGTCGACCGCCTCAAGGTAGCCCACGGCAGGATGGTGGACTAGCTTGCCCTACTTCAATGAAAGGAAGTTATCAAGTAAGAAGTAATTTCACCACCTTCTTCATGCGGGAAGCCAGTCCACACCAGTGAGATGTACCAAAGCTACTCCCCAGACGGGCGAGAGGCTGCCTATGGTCCAAGCAGTATTGCCGTAGCAAAGGACGAATCCTCTCGCGCAGCCAGATCTAACAAATAGTATCTGGCAAAAAGTATGCAAGGAAGACCACGTTGCCACTCTAAAGACCTCCGCCAGAGAAAGCAAATGCAATTCTTCCCAGGAAACCGCCTGTGCCTGGGTTGAATGTGCTCTTATCTGCTTCAGAAGAGGATTCCCAGGATCCACATATGCCACAGTCACCACCTCCTTAATCCATGAAGCCACCATGGCACAAGAGGCCACCTCCACTTTCTTCACTCCTTGGTGAAGGAAAAAGAGCCGATCTGTCTTATGATAGACATTGGTAACTTCCAGATAGTGCAATAAATGCTGCCGCACATCCAAAGGCCACAATTTCCCGAATTCCTGTCCATTCAAATCCCTATTCAAGGATAATAGAAAAAGAGTGATTCAAATGGAAATCTGAAACCATCTTTGGAAGAAAGGTAGGTACAATTCTTAACTGGACCCTATCCGGCATGATAACTAAAATTCTGCACGACAAGGCACCACTTCCAAGACCCACTGGTTGGAAGTGATGTGGGCCCAACTCCAACAAAATTGAGACAAACTGCTGCCTATCTCTGGAACTGGAGGATGGACTCCCAAAACTTAATTGGGAAGATCAAAGAGCTCTGGAGCCGGAGGCACCATCTTTTCCTGGCTTCTTTGCCCGAAAGGACTGAGACCTGGCAAAGGAGCGGGACCTCCGAATTTTTGCTCTTCCAGAGGTTTAAATACACTAGGTACTCCAAAATCGCCCCTTCGCTGACGAAAACCAGGGTATAGTTTTCCTGTCTTCGGGTAGCTGAGGAAACTTGAAGTCGCCCCATCGATCCGCCAACTGCAATCCAGCCCACCATACAACAGCTACAGGTTCAAAATCGCCTTAATCTTTCCATTCTGGGCATCTTTTAATGCTGCACCTTCTTCCACTGTAATGGTGGTATGTTTGTCACCACACAGACCAGGGCATCCACCCTAGGAAACCAGGGCTGCTTCCTAGTTTTCGGATCCATAGGGCAAAAACCTAACAAGCGACCCATTTTAAAATTAGCCTCAGGAGAACTCCATTCCAAATCAATCAATTCCTGAACAGCCTCGTGGAGAGGAAAAAGCAGGACGCCTTTCGCAAACCATCATAGGATTCTTCTTCGGATCCTGAGTCACTGCAGGCAAGGCCTCCTCACAACAAAGGGCCTTCAGGGTCTGTAAAAATCAAACCCATCTCTGTGAAAAAGCTGAAGCATTGTCCTATGTGGCTCTGCTTCTGGAGGAATCTCCTCCTCCTCCAAAAATACCTCGACAAGATCCCACATCGAGGATCACAACTCTTTCCAGGAGTCTCCTGAAGGATGCACATTCTCACCTTCTCTCCCAGCACACTGAGCCCTTTTCTGCTTTACTTGTCTGGGGAGGAATGAATGTTCCTTCTTCGCATCAGCAGTCTCCTTCTCGAGGAAGGAGACTGCTGATGCGGGCGTTCAAGATTTCACACAGGGTCCTTCCTGCCCTTTACAAAAGGCCTGCAGTCCTTTAAAGAATTCCACCCATGACATAGTGGAAAGATCCATTACTTTAGTAAGGAAAGCCTCTTCTGAGCTCACCCTCGTGGGAAATGGCAGGAGAGGTGGTAGGAGGTCTCCTCACCTCCCTCCCCAAGAGGAGCTGTGACTACACTTCCCTCCTGAGAATCTGGAGCTCCTAAAGTCCTTAGAGGGACAAATTCCCCTGCAGAGACTTCCCCTTGAGCCTCCATGCATTTTTGGCAAATGCTCAATGATCTCCTGGGGCTAATCACCCTCATATGACAGGCACAGCAGACGCACAGCTTTTTCCTGTGCTGTTCACCCAACGCCAATCCCCTATGCGCGCCTCATCAGTAACACTGGACCTCCAAAATGGTGCCTGCCACGGTACTCTGGCTGGTTCAAAATAGCAGCACCTTGGCCCCAGCACTCAAGGCGGTCCAACATGGCCTCTATCCCTGCGATTGCTGCAGCAAAGTGGCCTCTATCCTCTATATGCGATTGCTGCAGCAAAGTCTGCCAGTGTGGAGGTTTTTCTTTTTTTTAATTTTATTTGCCACGCTGAAGACCAGGGAAGGCAGAACAGCAGAGAAACACCAGGGCAGGGATCAGGCAGAGAGGACAAAACAGACAGGAGAAGCAGAGCGACAAATCAAAAGGGCTGAGTCCAAGACTCCCTTAACCTACCACACTCTCCCCACAGGAACTCTCTCTCTGTCAGGAGGAGGGCTAAGGCACTAGCCTTCATCTCACTCCTGTCCTGATATATCAGACACTCAACGGAGGGAGGGAGCAAATGCTATTACCACATGAGGTCAGGTCAGCCTGTTCAATCCTGGCAGGCCGAAGTCCACAAGTGAGGATGCATGTCCATCACCTGCAGGAGATGGAAAAATGCTGGCAGGCTGATGTCTGTGATGAGCTATATGAGAGGGACAACCCACTGGTGTGGTCCGGCTTGCTCAGATGCAGTGTGTGTAAGTGTATACACACACACACAAAAAAAAATGAGTTGAAGGAATGCAACCAAGAGAGGAAGGATGGCAAAGTAAGATGGGTAAGGTATTATACGTCCCAGATAAATAGAAAGACACTGAACCAGCCTGGCACTAATTATTCTTACACTTAAGAAATATACACTACAGGTTTAGGGCACTGGAGCTATGTGAAGTCACAAGTGGGCCAGACTTTCCATGGACTCTGCCCATCTCGGTGCACAGCCCTAACACAATAATCTAAAGCACATCTCACCCACCTCACTTTAGAGACAGGTGCAGCCAACTCTGAGGGAAGGCTGATTTCTGGTGCTTGGACTGCATGAAAGCTAAAAAAACAGGCAACTAATACTGGTGGGCACAGAGCAAGATAAAAGTTTGCTCCAGGGTCATGCACTGAGCCTCAGTTGTAGGCCAGGGATTAGAATAGAGGTACAGAGGGATAAAATGACTTGCCTCATGATCACACACAGTCAGTGACAAAGCATGGGATTATAGCTGAGAGACAAGGAGGTAAAGTGACTTGCCTGGATGTTACATGGCACTCAGAGGCAAAGCGCAGTAGTATTCCCAGCTTGCAGTTCCATACACTGAACACAGGGTTATGCATCATTCTACCCATCACTTCCAAAAACATAATCAAGGCTTTGACAAAGAAAAGGTTAAAAAAAAAAATAGAAAAGCTAATTTCTTTACAAAATAAACACACACACACGTACATTGTTCCTTATCTCCTCAACACAACCAGGAACCAAATTCCACAGGCTGCTCAATTATTGCTTCAAATGCTACAGGCATTGCCCTAGATCTCTTGGCTCAGTCTCATTATGCTAAAGAGCAGCTCTGGAGGAGAAAGATTGTGTGCTACAGTCAGCAGCTGCAGAACACAACCCATGCTTCTATAGCAATGTTGTCTCTGCAGTACCACTTGCAAAATTTGAGGTTCTTAGCTAGGAAACCAACCTTGCAAGTAGCAGAGAGCTCAGGAAACCCTGCATAAGGCAATGGAATTGAGTTATAAATGAAAGGACTTTTTTTTAAATAAGTAGATGGAGAACTATCATCCATGGCAGCAGAGCAGAGAGCAGTTATTACAGCTCAACAAACAAAGCAGCACTGGTGCTGCTTTAAAATCACTGGACACCTGTGTTCTCAAAATACAGAGGGGAGGGGGTGGGGGCAGGAACAAACTGTATACCTCTTATCCTTCAACACCTCCACCAAACCCAGGAATCTTATAAAACCTCAAACAACCCACAGCCACAAACAAAAGAAATTGTTTAAAATAAAAAGCACATCCAGAGGATTCTGTGGCCATGCGGTTAAGAGACCAGAAATAAAATCCATTCTGATATTTCGCTGCCACCTGCAAGTGAGGGAGAGGATGACATGTCTGTCGAGTCTGCAGAAAGTTGTACTGGAAGCTGTGCCAGCGGCCCAGTTTCACTTCCTATTATTGGGAAGAGGCGGCGGCCAGATGCGGCTTCCTTTCCAGATGCGGTGTGGGCTCCTGTTGGTGAGCCTCTGGTGCCATTCTTCAGCAGCAGCCTCCGCTAGAGGCTTTCACTGGCATGCTGTCAATTTTCAGGTGGGTGCGCTCTCCGCTGGCAGTAGCCCCAGGGCCCATGCGCTTCTTGATCTCAGCAGCCATGGTCATAAAAGCCTGCTCCACGTTGGTGCTGTTCTTGGCGCTGGTCTCTAGGAAGGGGATTCTTAACGAGTCTGCAAACTCCTGTGGAGAGCATCAGCGAGATCAAGTGAGAATACGACACAGAAAAGGGTGTATTCCAGTAATGAGAACCCCCATGCCCTCCTGCCCAAAATACCACTCTGTTAATGCACCTCACTCCTGCTCTGCTGCATTCCCTGCCATTCCACTCGAGAGTCCCTCCCAACACAGCTCATTCCTGCCCTGCAGCATCACCTGCTATTCAGTTCTGCTCATATAACTCAGTCGGTGCCACCCCTTGCTATTCTAGTACTGAAACTCAAATACATAGTTCTGCTAATACACCTCATTCTTTCCCTGCAACATTTCTTGCTCTTCCATGTACTGAGACATCCCATTCAGAGATCTGTCAATGCAACACACTCCTGCCTTGTGGCATGACTACAACCACCACCATCACCAATACATGGCTCTGCCAAGTCATCGCACTCCTGCTGTGCAGCAACCCTGCATTCATGTACTGAGAAATTCACATAGCTCTGCCAATACACCTCAGTCCTACCCTGCAGTATCCTCTTCTAGTCACAAGCTCTATTCATGGACCTCAGTCACTGCCCTTTGCTATTCTCTTCTAACGACAACAGGCTCTGGATCCCTCTGCCCTCCCTGCTGGGGCTCACCTTGGCTGTGCTGTAGTCCATCACTTTCTTGGTGGTCAGGTCACACTTGTTTCCTACTAGCAGTTTGTTGACACTTTCACTGGCATAACGCTCAATCTCCTGCAGCCACTGCCTCACATTATTATATGATTCCTGAAATGGGGACATGCACCTTTAATATAGCAACCACAGCCTGCTGGGGGCCTCCATGCAGCCACCGCTGTACACAGGGAAAGAAGGTAAATGCTACAATTAATAATGCATAAACTGAGGCACAGGGAGCTTATACAAAGAAACATTCAGTGACAAAGCCGGGGATGAGAACAGAGACACAGTTCTTCCATCTCATATAGGCACAGAAATAAAGGTTAAACAATATAAAAATAATAAAAAGGGACAGAAAAAAGTATAGTTGTAGGGGTATACTGCTATCCATCTGGACAGAATGAACAGATAATGAAATGCAACAGAAATTAGGGAAGCTAACAAATTTGGCAGCACAGTAATAATGGGAGATTTCAATTACCCCCAATATTGATTGGGTAAATGTTACATCAGGGCATGGGAGAAAGTTTCTAGATGAAATAAATGACTACTTCATGGAGCAACTTGTACAGAAACCGAGGAGAGGGGGAGCTATTTTAGACCTAATCTTTAGTGTAATGCAGGATTTGGTGAAGGATACAACAGTAGTGAGGCCAGTTGGCAATAGTGATAAGATCAAATTAGACTTAACTGGAGGGAGGACATTAAGGAAAAACTACTGCTCCTAGCATTTAACTTTCAAAAGGGAGGCTTTGATAAAATGAGAAAAATAGAAAAAAAAACTAAAAGGTGTAGCTGCAAAGGCTTAGAGGAGAATTTTAAAAGCCTGGCGCACGCATCATTCGGGGGATGGGTGAATAACTCGGAATCACAAGCATCCCAACACGCTCGGAAATGCTGCAGCGAGCACATCTCGAAAGTTTTCAAAAAGGAGCGGGGCATGGGCGTTTTGGGACATGAACCTGATGTGTGTGCATAAATACTTAAAGCAACCCTGGCGTGTGCAGAGGGCCCCTGCTATGGATACCATATAAGTTAAAATTTACAGAAAACTAGGCAGATCTGCAGGATTTTAAGGGTTGGGGCTAACTGGGAGAGTGAAGGTTATTAAAATGGGAGGGGTGGATATGGAAGACATAAGAAATTGCCATGCTGGGTCAGACCATGGGTCCATCAAGCCCAGCATCCTGTCTCCAACTTAGGCCAAACCAGGCCACAAGAACCTGGCAAGTACCCAAACACCAAGAAGATCCCATGCTACTGATGCAATTAATAGCAGTGGCTGTTCCCTAAGTAAACTTGATTAATAGCCAAACACTAAGAAGATCCCATGCTACTGATGCAATTAATAGCAGATTTTTCACTTAACTGGGTGAATCGGGGACGAACTGGTAAAACTGTGAATGGTATTAGCAAATCCGCTTCTAATCACATAAATCCCCCAATTTATGTGACAGAAGCAGGATTTGCACACACCAGTGCATACCCTCTTAAAGTTTGGCACACTTGCTTGGCCAGGCTATTTTGGCACATCCCTGGGTGCAGGCTGACATATGTGTGCGCAAATATGCACCTGTGCGCCATTTTCAAAGTTACTGTCTAAGAGTTTACAACAGGCATGAAAATTATTTAAAAATATCATCTTTGAAGCCCAGACCAGATGTATTCCACACATTAAAAAAAAAGGGGTGAGAGGAAGGTCAAACAACTGCCAGCATGGTTAAACAGTGAAGTGAAAGATTATAGCCAAAAGAATATCTTAAAAAAAAAAAAAAATAGGGCGATACAAATGAAGAAAATAGGAAAAAGCATAAACAATGGCAAGTTAGTTGCAAACCATTGATAAGGTAGGAAAAAAAGAGAATCAGAAAAGAAGCTTGCAGTAGAGGCAAAACTCATAATAAAAACCTTCAAATACTTTCAAAGCAGAAAGCCTGTGAGGGAGTCGATAACCCGTTGGATGATTGAGAGGGAAGAAAAAGCCACAGCAGAAAGACTAAATAAATTCTTTTCTTCGGTATTTGCTGAGGGATGTTGGGGAGATAACCATGTTGGAAACAATATTTAAATGATGATGATGATGGTGATACTAGGGAAATGAAATTTGGGTGAACATGAAGATTTAATACAGGAAACTGAAACTAAGGAATAGCAAGTCACCTGGAGCAAATAAAAAAAAACCCAACAATATTTAATGATGATGATGATGATGATGATGATGCGGGGGAAATGAAATTTGGGTGAACATGAAGATTTAAATTGGCAAACTGGACCTAAAGAATAGCAAGTCACCTGGAGCAAATGAAAAAAAACCCCCAAAAAACTAAAAAATGAAACCAACAGATTATGCTCCCCTGCCAGCAGATGGAGATAGAGTCAGATTTCAAAGCTGATGTCACCCTAGATACACCCCCTACAATGACCTCAGCCCCTCAATATTCTCTTCAAAAACCACTGTGGACCCACTAATGAAAAAAAATGATTAAAAATATGATTAGAAATTGATAACTTTAACTGTACTCAACCAATCAAATACTGGACCCCAGTAAGGATATAGGTGCCCTGATCTAGGGACTGGATGAAGGCCTACCAATAATCTGGATGCAATATCCACTCCACTGGCGAATCCTTGGCACAGTTCTTAGGCAGCTGAGGGCACAATGCTGTATCCATCTGTCTACACTAAGGAAAACAAAATTATCAGGTAAGTAAATTCTCCATTTCCTAGTGTGTAGCCAGATAGACTCAGGACCAATGGGATGTACAAAAGCTACTCCTAATCGGGGCAGGAGGCTGCCCACTGCCTGGTTAACACTGCCCTTGCAAAGGCTGCATTCTCTTGGACCTGTATATCCAGGCGATAGAACCTGAAGAAGATGTGCAGGGGAGAACCACGTCGTCACTCGGCAAATATCGGCGGGAGATAGCAGTCTAACTTCCACCCATGAGACTTCCTAAGCCCTAGTGGAATGAACTTTAACCTGAGAAGATAATGGCTTTCCTGCCTCCACACCAGGCTCCCGTGATCACCTCCTTAATCCAGTGAGGTGTGGTAGCCCGCGAAGCTGGTTCGCCCTGCTTTTTTCCACCAAGAAGGGCAAACAGGCAGGCCGTCTTTCGGACTAGTTCTGAAACTTCCAGATACCTCATCAAAAGTCTACTGACATTCAAATGACAGAGGAGACCGTATTCCTCCGCATCTTTATGGCAACGAAATGAACTGATTCAAATGAAACTCCGAGACTACCTTGGGCAAGAAGGCTGGAATGGTACGAAGCTGTAACGATCCTGGAGTCATCTGGAGGAACGGTTCGCGAAATGACAACGCCTACAGTTCAGAGATGCAGCGTGCCAAGCATATAGCCACCAGGAACACATTTTCAAGGTTAACAAATGCAATGAAAAGACTGCGCAGGAGCCGAAAGGAGGGCCCTGACAAAATTCCAATACTAAATTAAGATTCCACAAGGGAACCAGCCACTGTAGGGGTGGCCAATCCTGTCAGAAAATGGGCCATGTCCGGATGAGCTGACAGGGAGATTTCGCTCATCTCACCCTGGAAATAGGAAAGAGCCGCTACCTGCACCTTCATGGAGCGAAGGGCCAAACTTTTATTCAAGATGTCCTGCAAAAATTCCAGAATAAGTGGAAATTTGACCGCCCAAGGGGGGGACATCGCAATCCTCACACCAGGCCTCAAATACTCTCCAGACCCGCACATATGCCAGGGATGTAGAGAACTTCCAAGTGCAGAGTAGTGGCAATTACTGCTGCAGAATATCCTTGCTTCATCAGGTGAGCCCTCAAGGGCCAGACCATAAGACAGAATAAAGTCCTCATAAAGGACAGGTCATTGCTGTAGCAGGTCCCTGTGTGGTGAGAGGCACAGGGGGGTCTCCACCAGGAGTCGTCACATGTCCGCATAGCATCGACACCTGAGCCAATCTGGAGCTAGTAGGAGGGCTAATCCCTTGTGGTGTTCGATTCTGTGAATGACCCTGCCCCGCAAGTGCCATGGAGGGAAGGCATATAACAACTCTTCTTCCCGCCAGGTCTGAATGAGAACGTCGATCCCCAGGGACCACAAATCTCTTCTGTGACTGAAGAATCGGGGAACCTTCGAATTGTAAGGTGCAGCCAGCAGGTCTACTATCAGTTGAAAGGCTTTGGCAGACATCCACTCTCCTGGATCCAGACTCTCTCTGCTTAGAATGTCTACTCTGACATTGTCTTTCCTTGCGATGTGGGAGGCTGAGATCATCTGTAGATGTATTTATGCCCATTCCATAAGGAGATCTATCTCCTGTGACACTTGCTGGCTTCTTTGTTCCACTCTGGCAGTTGATGAAGGCTACCATCGCCACGTTGTCCGAAATCATGCGGACTGCTTGACCCTGGAGTCTGTGGCTGAATTGTAGACATGCCAATCTGACTGCTCAGACTTCCAGGCAGTTGATGTTCCAGAGGGTCTCTTGTGTGGTCCAATGTCCCTGGGCAGACAGTTCCTGACAGTGAGCTCCACAGCCCTGGAGGTTTCCGTCTGTCATGAGGACCAGCTAGTTTGGTGAGAACAGGGGCACACCCCTGCTCAGATGAGCTTCCTGCAGCCACCACTGGAGCCAAGAGCATACTCCCATCGACAAGTAGAGGCGAATTGAATAGTATTGAGACTGCAGGTTCCAACATGACAGCAGTGAGCGTTGAAGTGGTTGCATGTGTGCCCTTGCCCATGGCACCACTTCCAGGGTTGCTGCCATCAAACCAAGAACTTGGAGATAACTGCATACCATCAGGCGTATCGTGCTGATCAAGTGATGCACCTAGGACATCAACTTCCTTATTCGCGAGGTTGGAAGGAAGACCTTGCCCTGCTTGGTGTCGAACCAGACTCCCAGGTATTCCAAGGTCTGGGAATGCTTGAGACTGCTCTTGTCCAGGTTTACTACCCAACTAAGTTTCATGGATATGGTCTGGATCATCCATCAGCACCAGGATTCTCTCTCTTCTCAATGCTGTTGCAATGACCACCATAATCTTGGAAAATGTTCTAGGGGCGGTGGCTAGGCCAAAGGGCAGTGCCCAGAACCGATAATGGTGACCCAGTACTGCAAAGCATAGGAAACATTTGTGTTCCTGATGGATTGGAATATGTACGCAGGCCTCGGTCGTAGATGTCGGTTGACACTCTTGAGATCCAGGATGGGGCGAAAGGAACCTTCCCTTCTTGGGTATGATGAAATAGATGGAATAACGTCCCGTATTTTCCTGAGGTGCAGCTACTGGCATTATAGCCCTCATCCTGAGGAGCCTTAAAAGAGCCATTTCCACTGCCTGCTTCTTGAGCTGGGAGTGGCAAGGAGACATCATGAATATTTCCCGAGGAGTGCTATGAAATTCCAGGGCATATCCTTCTCGTATGACCTCCAGTACCCATTTGTCCGAAGTGATCTCGACCCACTGCTGGTAGAAGAGGGACAGTTGACCCCCTATCTCAGGGGTCGGGAACCCATGGCTCTTTTGATGGCTGCATCTGGCTCGCAGACAAATCTACTAAATCAGTGTGTCGCCACACTTTCCAGTCCCCCGCTGACCCAGCTGCTCCCCAGTCCTCCTCCGCCCGGGCTTAAAATGCTGTCAGCCCGGGCGGAACGCGGCAGAATAGCTGAAGTCGGCGGCACCGGCATGCTCTCTTCTTCCCGGCCCCCCCCGCGGCCCGGAAGCGGAAGTGGTAAGCATCGGGTGCGTGCGTGGGAAGAAGAGACCACGCTAATGTGGTCAGCGTCGGTCCGACAAAAAGAAGACTATGCAGCGCGGCTCGGAGGAAAATAAAGAAGAGCTTCAACCGCGGCCGATGGGACTCCTCCTCCGCGAGGGCTGAAAATGAAGGAGGTTAGCATTGGGAGGAGGCTGCTGCTGCCGCGAGTTCCCGGGGTGGGGGTGGGGGAGAGAGAGAGTGAATGAGCGAGCAAGCATGTGTGTTTGAGATCCTGTGTGTGTGAGTGAGAGATTGCATGTATGTGAATGATTGAGAGCATGTCTGTGATTGAGAGCCTGCCTGTGAGAGAGAGAGCATGAATGTAAGTTTACGATTGGGAACCTGTATGTGTAAGTTTGTGATTGAAAACCTGTTTGTGTGAAAGAGTATGTGTGTATGATTGAGAACCTTTGTGTGTAAGAGAGATCATGTGTATGTATGATAAAGAGCCTGTGTGTATAAGTAAGAGAGAGCATGTGTGTCTGTGTGATTGAGAGCTGGTTTAGGTGATGGAGCATGTGAGTATGTGATTGAGAGCCTGTGTGTAAATGAGAGAAAGAGAGGACATGTTTGTAAGCATGTGAATGAGAGTCTGTGTGTGAGAGAAAAAGACAGCATGTATTTATGTGATTGAAAGCCTGTGTGTGTGTGTGTGTGTAAGCGTGAAAAGATAGACAGCATGTGTGTAAATGTGTAATTAAGAGCCTATATAAGTGAGAGAGAAAAAGCATGTGTATATGTGAGTGACTGAGAGCATGTGTGTATAGGTGTGTAATTGAGAGCCAGTGTGAGAGAGACTGAGAGAGTGACAGAGAGGCGAAAGTTCCAAGCAAACCACCCCTCCTCCTGCTAATTCAGAACAATCTCAGGACACCTGGATATCAAACGTTCCCAGGTATGCAGAGCAAAAAATCTTTTGTATCCTTATTATTTTTCATTACTGGGTCTTTGTGTCTGCTATTTTGAAATATTTTGTTGGTATCTGGAAATTTTTTATATGAGTTTTTAATTATTGGATATTCCATTCATCAGCTGTTTCGAAATATGTTCTTTTTGTTAGTACAGTTTTACTGCTGATGATTTTATATTTCTTGATTTGTTTTATAAGGATGGGTGATGTTTCTTTTTTCCTTTGTTACACTGCATACAGAGACTCTGGCTTGTTGCAGTTTCCAATTCAGTTTTTTCTGCATGCTTCTAGTTATGCGTTTTGGTCTCTTTATTCTATGTTAGGTGAGGGTCAGCACGTGATTCAGGTGAGGTTTTCTGCTGGCGTGTAGTTTCTGTGTAGGACTCTATAGCAGCCTGACTTGGTCCGTTTTCCTAATAGGATATGTATTGGTGTCTTAAGGCCTGGTGTAATATTTTCAGAGACTTATTGTACTTTAAAAGTGTGATCTTACATAAAATGCACACATTTACTTGTATTTAGTTTTAAACATATTGTATGGCTCTCATGGAATTACATTTTAAAATATGTGGCGTTCATGGCTCTCTCAGCCAAAAAGGTTCCTGACCCCTGCCCTATCTCCTCATTTCGAGGGTGGATTGACAAAATTTCACTGGGGGGTTTCGGTTCAAATCTCAACCCGACTCTGCCCATCTAATGGGCTGTTGACTACAAAAGGTCTGAGACCTCCCAGAAGGACAAGACCTCTGAAATGTTGACTTTCTGTAGGGGTGAAAATGTTGGGATCCCCTGAATCGGCCCTTCATAGGTGAGGGGTGCTGTAACTGCTTCCTCTTATCTTCCGGTAGCCAGGAGACTGGGGACTCGCCCCATTTACTGGCCAGCTTTTCTAATTTGCTTCTGAAAAGGGAGTGATCCTTTAAAGGGAATCTTTGTAAGACTGGCCTTGGAGGTTGCATCTGCTAATTCCGCAGCCATAGCTGTCTTCTGGCTGCCACTACTGAGGACACTCTTCTGGCCAAATTACGCACTAGATCCGAGCCTGTGTCTGCTAAAAAGGCAGCAGCGGGTTTCCATAACTGCTCTGGAATTCACTCTGGAGTCATCCACCTCCTGAGAGAGGAGTAGGCACAAACGAGCTACCAGGGCACAACAAGAAGCAATCTGCAAGGTCATTGTTACTGTGTTAAAGACTTGTTTAAGGATGGACTTCATCTGTCTCTCATGTGCATCCTTTAAGGCCATGCCTCCCTCCTCTAGGATAGTTGTTCACTCAGACAGCACAAACCAGCGTATCCACTTTAGGGAAATGCAACCACTCTCACTGCCGGATCCAGTGGGTATAGAGCTTCTAATACTTGACCCCCTTTAAAACTTGCTTCCAGGGCATCCCATTCCAGGTCAATCAACTCCTGAGTGGCTTCCAGTACCAGAAAGTAGCAAGATGCTTTCCATAGGGACCCAGAATCTTCAGGGTCTAGGAAACCAATGCCGGCAATTTGTCTGTGAAAAAGACAGCAATGTGATTAGATAAGGTTCCAACCCAGGGGGAATTTCCCCTTCTTCCAAGGGGTCCAGATCGTCCTCTTCATCTGAGACATCTGGGTCCCTACCAGGGATGCCCTTGGTAAGGAGAGGCATGCTTCAAGGTCTGCTGATAGGACTGGGAGAGGGAGGACTTACAGTCCGGACAGGGGCAATCAAGGTAGTAATCAGCACCTGTACGAAGGCTTGTAGACCCTGGAAAAATTCCACCCAAGAGAAGGCAGCTGGGTCCATGCCTAGCCGAGGAGGTACTGGGGTAGGTGCACCTGAATTTCCCTCTCCCATGGAGGGAGTACTCAGATCCGGGGTACTTCCAGTTAAGGCTGTGGCTAACCCATCCTCTGAATGGTAGGAGCCGGGCTTAAAGTCTGGGTAGGCCAACTCTCCCTGGGCTTTCTCACAGTGCTGATATAAACTGGAATCCAGGTCAGACTGTGAAGCCCTAATTTGACAAGCAGTGCAGAGAGAAAGGTGCTTATTTTTCTTGGGTGCTGGCACCATCGGTGGCAGTAACTGTGTATTCTATTGGCTCGCACTTACATTTTTTTTTTATGCGCACAGATTTCGAGCACCTAGGCGGGGCACGGCAAGGCGCACACACAGCCCATACGCATGGCTTTTCCTGTGTTCTGCGCTTAGTACGTTTTGCACGTTTGTATGCACGGCCCATGCGCAGAGCTGATGCACTGCGTATACCGACGTTCTATGGAGAGCAATATGGCACCCACAAAGATTCGTGCAAGATGGTGCCACTGCGGCCTACCATGCGGTGTGCCCACCAAGCCTAAACCAGGGCCTTCACAACCCGCTCGGAAGCCCACTTACCCCAACGGGATCTCGGAAATCACCTCAGGATTCTCAACTGGGGAGGGACCTTTAGGTATCACAGCAGGAAAGCGGGGCTCAATTTTCCTTCAATTTAGAAAGTAGAATTTCTCCTTTCAAAACGTATAGCAATCCCCTAGGGACAGGTATGTCCACCATCTGCTGGAGATGGAAAATACTGAGGGGCTGAGGTCACTGCAGGGGTGTATGTAGGTTGATGTCAGCTTTGAAATCTGACTCCATCTCCATCTCCTGGCAGAGGAGCATAACCCATTGATCCAGAGTCCATCTGGCTACACGGTAGGAAATTGCAGATTTATTAATAATAATTGGTGACCTATCATTAATATCTATTGCGATGTAGTGCAGCGCTGCCGGGGGCAGGAATGGATAAGATACAATAAGGCGGCTGGTAATGCTAGAGCCAGCCAGCAGGGGCCTATTTCAGACCGTACTAAAATTGCCCGGGAGAGGGGCACCAGCCCACTCTCCCAACAAAATATTAGACAAACAACTGTGCCCTGCATCCCGCAGGGGACACAGAAGAAAAAGGCCAGCCAGCAGGGGCCTATTTCAGACCGTACTAAAATTGCCCGGGAGAGGGGCACTAGCCCACTCTCCCAACAAAATATTAGACAAACAACTGTGCCCTGCATCCCGCAGGGGACACAGAAGAAAAAGGCCAGCCAGCAGGGGGGCCTATTTCAGACCGTACAAAAAAACGCCCGGGAGAGGGGCACTAGCCCACTCTCCCAACAAAATATTAGACAAACAACTGTGCCCTGCATCCCGCAGGGGACACAGAAGAAAAAGGCCAGCCAGCAGGGGGCCTATTTCAGACCGTACAGAAAAATGCCCGGGAGAGGGGCACCAGCCCACTCTCCCACCGAAATACGAGACAAATAACTGTGCCCTGCATCCCGCAGGGGACACAGAAGAAAAGGCGCCAGCCAGCAGGGGGCCTATTTCAGACCGTACAGAAAAATGCCCGGGAGAGGGGCACCAGCCCACTCTCCCACCGAAAGAGACAAAGAACTGTGCCCTGCATCCCGCAGGGAGCGCAGAAGAGAAGGCCTGAAGAAAATCACACGCATGTGATGCAGCTGACAAGGAAGGTCAGCCAGCAGGGGGCCTATTTCAGACCGTACGAAAGTGCCCGGGAGAGGGGCACCAGCCCGCTCTCCCACCGAAAGAGACAAAATATCAGCCAGCAGGGGGCCTATTTCAGACCGTACAGAAAAATGCCCGGGAGAGGGGCACCAGCCCACTCTCCCACCGAAATACGAGACAAATAACTGTGCCCTGCATCCCGCAGGGGACACAGAAGAAAAGGCGCCAGCCAGCAGGGGGCCTATTTCAGACCGTACAGAA
This sequence comes from Rhinatrema bivittatum, assembly GCF_901001135.1. NCBI lineage: Eukaryota > Metazoa > Chordata > Amphibia > Gymnophiona > Rhinatrematidae > Rhinatrema > Rhinatrema bivittatum. Next base: position 256,468,387 of record NC_042622.1, on the reverse strand, counting down.
AAATGCCCGGGAGAGGGGCACCAGCCCACTCTCCCACCGAAAGAGACAAAGAACTGTGCCCTGCATCCCGCAGGGAGCGCAGAAGAGAAGGCCTGAAGAAAATCACACGCATGTGATGCAGCTGACAAGGAAGGTCAGCCAGCAGGGGGCCTATTTCAGACCGTACGAAAGTGCCCGGGAGAGGGGCACCAGCCCGCTCTCCCACCGAAAGAGACAAAATATCAGCCAGCAGGGGGAGCAGGTGAAGGCGAGAAACTACAAATCCCAGGTTCCTAGATCCACCACCTGACCTGTGGGGAGCGCCTGGAAGCGAGCAGGTGGCAGACTCAGACTAAGGAGTCAGACACAGGTGAAGCTAGAGAGCTAGACGAAGGGGGCGTGCCTAGGTGGTGGCAATGGCCAGAAAAAGCCAGGGCCAGGAAGCAAATGGGGGAAGGAAATGGAGGTAGGTTCCGGGGGAGAGGAATCCTCCAGCTCTCTCATGGATACAGCCTAGCCAGAAAAGGGAAATGTATAACCTGTACCCTAAGGGAAGTTAGGGCAGGGGTGTTTGCTGGTGAACTGGAGAGCCGGGGAGGCTCAAACAGTACCTTTGCTCCAGCACGTGTGTTAAGGGGTGTTTGCTGGTGAACTGGAGAGCCGGGGAGGCTCAAACAGTACCTTTGCTCCAGCACGTGCGTTAAGGGGTTAGAATGCTGGAGAGCGGGGGCAGGGTCATTTGTGCAGCTCCTGAGGTGACGGAGCAAATGTAATAGATTCAGCTACTTTGCTTTATAAAAATGCTTTGAGGAATCTGTCTGTCTCCGTATTATCTTTGGGGGTTGGGGGACGGCTTCAACCCCACTCCCTACAAGGAGAACCCAGAAGCCCAGCAGAACCAGGGCCTGCGGAGACCCGAACCCAGGGAGTCCTGTGCGACTGACGGACTCCAGGGATATCCAGGACTTGCGAGGGGCCTGAACCATAGGCAGCGGAGCGGCACCCAGGGCAGCACGGGCGGTGAGCCTTCACACTATTTTACCTCAAGATTGAAAGAATCTGACATCAGTGCCAGGAAAAACTGTAGAAACTATTCTAAAGAATAAAATTATAAACCTGGTTTAATGGGACACAGGTAACCAACAGCTGCATGTTTTTGAAGGGGTTAATAAAACATGTGGATAATGTTGAGCTCATGGATATAGTATATCTGGATTTTCAGAGGGCATTTAACAAAGTACCCCATGAGAGACTCCTCATTAGAGATGTGAATCGGAACCAGAATCGGTTCGGATTTCAGTTCCGATTCACATCTCTATAGATGTGAATCGGAACCAGAATCGGTTCGGATTTCAGTTCCGATTCACATCTCTATAGATGTGAATCGGAACCAGAATCGGTTCGGATTTCAGTTCCGATTCACATCTCTACTCCTCATTAAAGTAACAAGTCATGGGGTGGGAGGAAAAATCCCACCTGTAGACTGCAAATTAGTTAAAACATAGAAAACAGATTAGGACTAAAAGGTCAATTTTCTCAGTGCAGGAAGGTAAACAGTGGAGCGCCTCAGGGTTCTGAACTGGAGCTGGTGGGTTTTTTTTAAACATATTTATAAATTATCTGGAAAAGGGAATAAGTGAGATGATCAGATCAGCAGACAACACAAAATTATTCCAAGTTGTTAAATCACAAGCAGCTTGTGAGAAATTGCAGAAGGACCTCATGACACTGGGCATCCAAATCGCAGATAGAATTTAATATGGACAAGTGCAAAGTAATGCACAAGGAAAAAAATCATCCAAACTGTAGTTTCATAATGTTAGGTTTCATATTAGGATTTACAGCCCAGAAAAAGGATCTAGGCATTATTGTGGACAATATGTTCAAATCTTCAGTTCAGTGTGTGGTGAGGATCAAAAAAACAAACAGAATATTAGGAGTTATTAGGAAGCAGCAGAAAGGACTGGAAGGCTTATCTGCATACATTACCTAGCAGCCCCCGCAAGAGGACTCCAGAGGTCACCACAAGCTATCCAGATTTCAGGTTCCTCAGCTCCTGCTTCCAGAGGCCTTGCAACCCTTGCAGTAGAAGATGACCTTAAAAGTTCCTTACTCTATTTACTACAGATTTTATACAGAAGGAAATGAATTCAAAATAAGTCAATGTGGGTAACAAGGTAGTTGTAAGTAAATTAATTGTAGGAAGATTAATTATGGTGTTTTGAGGGTCACTGAGACAAATATAAAATAAATCAATACACTAAAAGTACTTTAGATTAGCTCTACATCCTATTCCCTAGAAATTTTAATCTGATAACAAATCAACAAAATTAAGATGGAGATAGTCCAGCAATGAGAGGGAGGCTTTCCAATCTTTTGCCCTACGTGTCACATTTATGATGATCTCCCAGCTTTTGGAGAACGAGTCCAATCTATGGAGGCTAGAGTGGCAGACCTGGAGGAGCTAAGGGGAGACAGAAAGGTATATAGAGTAGACCTTCAGGAACATAGTAGAGAAGTCCCACCTCTAATCTGGTAGCTCCTGTGCTGCCATGGAGGAGAAAGGTCACTTGGAAGGAAAGTATCGCCTTTGTGAGGCAGGAAGCAATCCTGTAGCTAGGACCTGCGCTCAAGGTGATGTTGTATGCTCTCGCACCAATGATGTGTTTCCAGGGATACACGCCCAGGAGGGAAGGGTTAGGAGGGCCACTGTCGTTGGTGATTCGATTATTAGGAAGGTAGATAGATGGGTGGCTGCTAGACATGAAGATCATTTGGTAACTTGCCTGCCTGGTACAAAGGTGGTGGATCTTACACACAGGGCTGGACTGAGACATTTTGAGCCCAGGACAGGATAATAATTCCAAACTTGCCAACAAAAAATTAAAATGGAAAATTCAACAAGCTCGATTGTATTATACAGTGCAACAATGGAAAAACAATCATTCCTCATAAAAATCAAGCAATCAAATCAAGAAATATAAAACATTATAATATTAATACCATACTAATAAAAAGAATGTCAAAACAGCTGATATATAAAATGTTCTAATATTTCCCAAACACAATAAAGTATTGCAAAACATCATCCAAAAATGAAAATGGAGAAATTACTTACCTGATGATTTCGTTTTCCTTAGTGTAGACAGATGGACTCAGGACCAATGGTATAGTGTGCTCCTGATAGCAGATGGAGTCTGATCAGATTTCAATCTGACGTCAGCCCTAGTACATATACCTCTACAGGAAGTGCAGCTCTTCAGTATTCTCCTCGAAAAGCATTGTGGATATATGCATGACTGAATAATTTGAACAACTTTATTAACTTTATAACTTGGATAACTTGATTAATTTGAACTGGTTGAATTGGCTATATAGCTGGAGACCGCCAGTGCCCTCAACCGAGAAACGTCTACCCCTGGTAGGATGGGTGTCCTAGATGAAAGGCGGCATGGCTTACCCGTGAATCACTCTCTCCCGGGGATGTCCCCCGAGAATTCCATGAGTAACAGCAGCCGTGGGTGGGATGCTGAGTCCATCTGTCTACATTAAGAAAAACGAAATTATCAGGTAAGTAAATTTCTCCATTTCCTAGCATATAGCAGATGGACTCAGGACCAATGGGATGTATAGATGCTACTCCCGAACCGGGAGGGAGGCTGCCCATGACCCACTTAGTACTGCTCTTGCAAATGCTGTGTCCTCCCGAGCCTGAACATCCAGGCGGTAAAACCTGGAGAAGGTGTGGATGGAGGACCATGTCACCGCCCTGCAGATTTCGGCAGGTGACAGCATCTTGGTTTCCGCCCAGGACACTGCCTGGGCTCTAGCTGAATGGGCCTTGACTTGTAAAAGCGGTGGCTTGCCTGCTTCTACGTAGGCCGCCTTGATGTCTTTTTTGATCCAGCGGGCTATGGTTGCTCCTGAGGCCGCTTCCCCTTGCTTCTTCCCGCTGTGATGGACAAATAATGGTCCTTCTTTTGTACGGATTCCGACCTTTCCAGGTATCGGACTAGGAGTCAGCCGACGTTGAGATGGCGTAGACTTCGAGCCTTTTCCGAATTCTTATGCTCATCTGGCAATGGTAGCGAGGTGGTTTGGTTGAGATGGAAGTGAGACACCACTTTGGGGAGGAACGACTGAACTGTGCGTAACTGGATGGTTCCCGGGGTGAGTCTGAGGAACGGCTCTCGGCAGGACAGTGCTTGTAGCTCGGATATACAACGGGCTGAACAGACTGCCAGCAGGAAGGCTGTCTTCAATGTTAACAGTCGGAGAGACAGGCCGCGGAGAGGTCTGAAGGAGGTTCCTGCTAGAAAATCTAGAACCAGGTTGAGGTTCCAAAGAGGCACCGGCCACTTCAGGGATGGTCGGATGTGCTTGACTCCTTTCAGGAAGCGGGAGATATCAGAGTGAGAGGCTATGCTGCCGCTCTTGCTCTTGGTTCCCTAACATGACAAGGGTGAGTGAACCGGGCTCCCTGGTATCACCCTCAGCCGCGGGCAGTTACAGCGCTCCAAACCCTCTGCTACCAGGGGGGGGGGATGGTCCCTTCAGAACCTAGCAACCCCCTGGGAGGCTTAAAGAGATTTCTCTGTTTTTTTGTTTACTAAATCCTTGTCTTTTTAAGATTCCCAAAGGAACGAATACCAACAAACTAAAAACCTAACACCAAACCCAGACTAAAGATTTTGCACCTCCACCATCTGCTGGAGGCAGAGAAATACTGACAGACTCTAGGTGGCACCTCAGGGGTATAGGACAGAGTCTGTTAAAACTTCTGTCTCCATCTGCTGGAGGGAGGCAAAGCCCAGAAGTCTGGACTGATCCATGTACGTACAGGGAAATACAAATTTTCTACCCATCCCTCCTCCTTGCCCAGCTAAAACCACCACACATTATGTGAAAATTCAGAATGAACCCAGAAGGCCCAGCCTTGGAAATTGCTCCTGCCCTGATTGATATTGTGGGAATGGACCAAATACCCAGAACCTTCCAGTACCCATAATAAAAGAAAGGAAAATTAGTTTCTTACCTGATAATTTTCGTTCCTGTAGTACCACAGATCAGTCCAGACTCCTGGGTTTAGCCCCCCTCTAGCAGATGGAGACAGAGCAGTTACCATAACAACGCTCCGCCTATAAATAGGCTGGTGCCACCTACAGTCCGGCAGTATTACTCAATGTCAAAGCAGAATATCTCATCAAAACCTCGAACTATGTACAATAACCCTTTAACAAGAAAAAGAAATAATTGGTCCACTTAACCCTCCTGGGAACCGAACCCGTAGAACCACTTGAGGACAGACAATCGCAAATTTCTTCAGCTCTTAAAATTAATTACATAATAACCGAGCAGACTCTCCCTTACTTCCATGCCTCTGACGGGCGGGACTCTGGACTGATCCGTGGTACTACAGGAACGAAAATTATCAGGTAAGAAACTAATTTTCCTTTCCCTGTGCGTACCCGGATCAGTCCAGACTCCTGGGATGTACCAAAGCTACCTTACCTAGGATGGGATCCGGAGAGGCCCGCTCCAAAACCACCGAAACCTGGTGCTTGGACATCCAGTCTGTAATGTCTCGCAAACGTATGCAAGGACTTCCACGTAGGCGCCCTGCAAATTTCCTGTGGAGAAACCATCTGGCACTCTGCCCAAGACGCCGCATGTGAACGAGTAGAGTGAGCCCTTAGACCAACAGGAAGAGATCTACCACAAAGGAGATAGGCCGAGCTAATAGTCACCTTCAGCCAGCGAGCTATGGTAGTCTTGGAGGCCATCTGACCCCGCTTGGAGCCAATCCAGAGCACAAAAAGATGGTCGGAAACACGAAAGTCATTTGTAACCTCCAGATAACGGAGCAATGCTCTGCGAACGTCCAGCTTCTGCCAATCCCTGGACCAGGGATTAGAATGGTCTAATTCTGCAAAAGCCGGAAGCTCCACAGATTGGTTGATAGAAACCACTTTCAGGAGAAAGGAAGGCACTGTCCGTAATGAAACCCCCCCCCCCCCCCCCCCGACTCCGAAATCCGCAAAAAAAGATTCTCTACAGAAAAGAACTTGGAGTTCCAACACTCTACAAGCCGATATAATGGCCACCAGAAAGACTACTTTCAAGGTAAGATCCTCCATGGTCACCCTCTTCAAAGGCTCAAAGGGTGCCGAGCATAGAGCCGTGAGAACTAAATTTAGACTCCAAGACGGACAAGGATGCCTCAGCGGAGGACACAAGTGCTTTGCTCCCCTTAAGAAACAAGCCAATTCTGGATGTGCCGCTAACTCTACACCTTGCACAGAGCCACGCAAACAACCAAGAGCCGCCACCTGCACATGGAGGGAAATGCACAACAAGCCCTTAGACAGACCAGCCTGAAGAAAACACAGAATATCCAACACCGAGGCCTGGGTAGGAGAAACATCTCGGTCTAAACACCAAGCCTCAAAAATCTTCCATACTGTAACATATGCGAGGTTAATGGACGTCTTACGCAATCACAGGAGCGTAGCTACTACGGCTGGAGAATAGCCTTTGCCCCATAACAGTCACCTTTCAAAAGTCATGCCGCTAGACAAAAGTGATAGACTTCCTCCAAACTAACGGGCCCTTGATGTAGCAGATCTGGACTGTCTGGAAACCGCAGCGGACCCATCACCACTAGATTGAAGTGGTCTGCAAACCATGGGTGTCTGGGCCATTCCTGGGCTACGAGGATGACCTCCGCCTGATGGAGCTCTATTCGCCTGAGTACACTACCGATCAACGGTCAAGGCCCAGCAAAATCGGATGTATCACTCCCAGTTTGGATTCCTCAGGTGGCCCCTCAATGCCCAGCTCAGCCAAAATAGAAGGGATAAGAGGACCCAGGTCCTCCCTTCACACATGCAAGCCCCTCGCTGAACCCTGCAGATGCACATCAGCGTTATCCATCCCCTGCGGGGGCTTGGGCTGAGGGTCTGGGTCCCCAGGGTCAGTATCTTGATCAGAGGTACCTGAGTCAATCTGAGGGACCCCTGTTCGGAGAGGGCGCTTAGGTCTCGATGGATCAGCAGTCCCCTGAGACCTAGAGCGTTTCTTGGAAATAGGATTGGACCCCAGAGAGACGGATTTTAAGCCAGACTGCTGCTTCCCTGATTTTTTTGCTTTATAAGCTTTATGGAGCAGTAAAACAAAGTCCGACAAGAAAGAGGAATAGAAGGAGTCAGAAACCCCCTCAGGGCTATCCTCTGTTGCTGGCAAATCATGATGCAAAAGGTCCCTTTCACCTGGGAACCTCTGCTGAGGAGAAAGAGGAGGTTGTAAAAACTCCTCCCCCATCGCAGCCCAAGTGGCAGCTCTGAAAGACTGCAAAATGGCATCTGTTCCCGCGCTGAGCGAAAACGGGTCAGCACCAGCTTGACCTGCAGTATCTGAGCCCGCAGTCACTCGGGTAGATTTAGTTTTCACTATTTTGACAGCATTAATGGCCCCAGAGGACCCCTCCCCCACCGGAAAACACGCGGAGCAGAGGCCCTCCCGTGAAAGGCGCACACGGGCCGAGAAGAAGATCGCGGCATTGAAAGAAAACAGAAATTTACACTGACAAGAAAAAATTTCAAAAATAACTCACCCACGCTCCAGGAAGGAGAGAGCCGCTGCGATACTGCCGGCCAAATGAAAAGTTAAACTTTTTTTTTTAAATTTAGAAACTTGCCCGGCAGTCGTCCAATGTGCTGATACCTGTAGGGTGGAGAGAACCGGGCTCCCCGGTGTTGCACCCAAAGTTGCCCAAGAAAGAAATTAGAGTCCTCGACCCTCTTATGCAGCTGCCTCACGACCAGTGGGGGATGGCCCTCTCAGGACCTCACAACCCCCTGGGAGGCTGAAGACAACACTGCTACGACTAACGTATTTTTTAAGCCAAATTGACTAAGAAATAAGAAAAGGAACCAAAAAACCACCTAACTCTGACTAACTCCCAAAAGAAACTACCAAACAAACCAGACTGTAGGTTTGGCACCCCCACCATTTGCTGGAGACAGAGGAATTCTGCTGGACTGTAGGTGGCACCATTCTATTTATAGGTGGAGCGTCGTTATGGTAACTGCTCTGTCTCCATCTGCTAGAGGGGGGAGGCAAAACCCAGGAGTCTGGACTGATCCGGGTACGTACAGAGAACCAGAATTTTAGGAGGAAAAAAAATCTGGATGCAGCAGGAGCTGAGAAGGCAGATGACCCCAACCCGCCTCACCTGGTCCGTCACGTCATATACCACAATGATACCGTGGGCACCTCGGTAGTAGCTGGAGGTGATGGTGCGGAACCGCTCCTGCCCTGCTGTATCCCACTGGTTAAGAGAGAGAAAAACACACGTTACAGCAAGGGATCTGTGTGGCCAGCTGTGTCCCTCTCCCACCAGGAATTCACCAGCCCCACTCAACACCCTACTCACAATCTGCAGCTTGATAGTCTTGCCATCCAGTTCAATGGTCCGGATCTTGAAGTCTACACCAATGGTACTGATGTAGCTCTCGGTGTATGTGTCATCCTGCAGAACAGAGTGAAAGGGGCACAGGACACAGTTATAGGTCAAGGGACGAGAACCAAAACAATGGGATTCTTTGCCCCTCCCAATTTCTCTCTAGGTGCCAATGCTGCCCAATCGCCATGTAATGCATTTATCCCATTCTCTGCTGGTCTCATTACTCGTTCTCATCCTAATTTGTTGTTTACACAAGCTTCAGCAATAAAACCTGTGCATCAGTTTTTTATGTGGCTCTCTGGTTTTAACTTGCTATGAGGTCCCTCTTAAGCTTGGCTTCCTTCTTTACCCCAAGGGCCTTTCCTATTACAAATCTTGGGGACAGAGCTGAGGACTGGGATGGATACTCACAGCAAATCGCAACAGGAGACAGGACTTCCCCACACCTGAGTCACCAATCAGCAGCAGCTTGAAGAGGTAATCACTAGAAAGAAAAATCAGAAAGGGTAGAGGGTGAGCAACTGGGTTTGACTGTCCATCTCTAATATGTGCGCTCTTCCCCTTCTCTTCTATGGTTTGCTGATGGTCTGTGTACCAAACCACGGGCACAAGTTCAGAGTCTGTATGCCACACAAACAGTGTGGTTAACACAGGACAGTCTCCTCTTTGTTCATTGCTAATGCTTGCTGCCCCCTACAACTGAATGCTGGATGAGACCAAGACAAAACCTTAAAGAACAGAAAGCAAACATCTCTAACCACAGAACAGGTAAAACATAGGCAACGTAACCATCACACAAACAAGTATTGCTCCTCCACAAAACAGGTAAAACAATGGACACACATGCACCACCCCAACACAGAACAGGTACAACACAGGCAACATAAGCATCACTTACACACACGCTGTCCCACCACAGAACGGGTGTAGTATGGGTAATGTAAGATGTGCACAAAGCATACACAACCCTTTCCCTGGCCACAAACATTCCCTATCATGCTTTCACACAGATAAGTCCATCCTCCTGGCTCTGCTACAGACACTAATCATCATACAATAGCCCATAACTTAGTCACAAACAAACATCGTCACATATTCACATCCCTTCTTCTAACCACATTCACTGTCAGTCACACATTCACTCCCCCCCCCCCCCCCCAAGTCACTGTCACACCCAACCAGCCCCCTGTCACAAATACTTTCACAAATTCACCCCTACTCCCAGGCACTTACTGTCACACACTACACCCCCCCAGCCACAAACTCAACATCACTCCCCACAGACACATTTTCTCCTCCCCTTTCCCCCCTTCTGCCACAGACACTCATTGTCACACACAAAGCCTCCTACCAAGACACAGACACTCAACTCGCCACAGCCACTCACTGTCACATATAATGTCCCCTCCCACCACCAGCCACATACACTCACACATCTCTCCCTTTTCCCGGATGCTCACACAATAATGCTTCCCCCACCTCCAGCAAGCACAGACCTCTCCTGGTCACAGACTTTCACTGTCACACACTCATTCCCAATGTGAGCTCCAGGCGAAGTGCATGCCAGGAGCTTTAGTTCTAGTTTCAGCGGGCATCAAAAGCCCCAGGGTGCAGAGCCTAGCCCGACTCACTATTCAGGATTCATGATTCCCTCCTCCCGCGTACTCTACTCGCCCGGTGTCCTACTGCTCAGTGCTCCGGGCTGACCTCGCCAAGCTCCGCCTACTTCCGCGGACGTCACAAGCTCCTCCAAACACCTATGACGTTTTGCAACCGGTCCCTCCTCTGCAAAATTCACTGACCCCACCCTTTACGTCATCGAACACTGCCCCGCCCATTCTTTGTCATCAAACTCCGACCATAGAAGCAATGACATGCCGGGATAGCTGATAAGTCATGCACTCCACCACTGTCGGTATCTGATGGGAATGGATGTCTCTTCGGTAACTACCTGCCATGTTTACCTTCAAAATAAAAAAGTCCCTGCCAGCCCAGCTAAACTTTTACTCTTAGCTCTCCTTGAGCGCTTATTCTATTATTATTACCACTAACACCCAGGAAAAGGTTCTTGCAGTTACTGTGGACAATATGTTGAAATCAACTCAGTGTGCAGGAATGGTTAAAAAAAAAAAAAAAAAAAAAGTACAGGAACAGCCTCATATGTAGGATGATGTCAGCCGACGGCACCAAGTTTTGGGCAGGATTCTTGAGATGCTCAAACATTTCTAGTTCCTTAGAGAATGAGCAGGTGTTCCTGCTCTTTCGTCACCGGGTTCAATTACTTTAGTTCTTTTCCAAGTTTATGTCAGCTTTCCGGGGAGTTGGGCAGCAGTACATGGCTGTTTGCATTACTGTCTACCGAACACAACTTTGCTTTCTCCATGGACAAGCACCCCACTACAGCTACCCAAGTGGCATTCCAAGCTTAGGGTTGCTTTTAGTCAATTTGTTTGATTCTTGCAATCCTTATTTAGTAGAAAGCTGCTCTTTATTTAATACAGTTAGAAACTTCCAAAGTCACTGCCTACTAGGGATGTGAATCGTTTTAGGACGATTAAAATTATCGTCCGATAATTTTAATATCGTCTTAAACCGTTATGGAACACAATACAATAGAGATTCTAACGATTTATCGTTATAAATCGTTAGAATCGTGAGCCGGCACACTAAAACCCCCTAAAACCCACCCCCGACCCTTTAAATTAAATCCCCCACCCTCCCGAACCCCCCCCAAATGACTTAAATAACCTGCGGGTCCAGCGGCGGTCCGGAACGGCAGCGGTCCGGAACGGGCTCCTGCTCCTGAATCTTGTTGTCTTCAGCCGGCGCCATTTTCCAAAATGGCGCCGAAAAATGGCGGCGGCCATAGACGAACACGATTGGACGGCAGGAGGTCCTTCCGGACCCCCGCTGGACTTTTGGCAAGTCTCGTGGGGGTCAGGAGGCCCCCCACAAGCTGGCCAAAAGTTCCTGGAGGTCCAGCGGGGGTCAGGGAGCGATTTCCCGCCGCGAATCGTTTTCGTACGGAAAATGGCGCCGGCAGGAGATCGACTGCAGGAGGTTGTTCAGCGAGGCGCCGGAACCCTCGCTGAACGACCTCCTGCAGTCGATCTCCTGCCGGCGCCATTTTCCGTACGAAAACGATTCGCGGCGGGAAATCGCTCCCTGACCCCCGCTGGACCTCCAGGAACTTTTGGCCAGCTTGTGGGGGGCCTCCTGACCCCCACGAGACTTGCCAAAAGTCCAGCGGGGGTCCGGAAGGACCTCCTGCCGTCCAATCGTGTTTGTCTATGGCCGCCGCCATTTTTCGGCGCCATTTTGGAAAATGGCGCCGGCTGAAGACAACAAGATTCAGGAGCAGGAGCCCGTTCCGGACCGCTGCCGTTCCGGACCGCCGCTGGACCCGCAGGTTATTTAAGTCATTTGGGGGGGGTTCGGGAGGGTGGGGGATTTAATTTAAAGGGTCGGGGGTGGGTTTTAGGGGGTTTTAATGTGCCGGTTTTGCGATTTTTAGATTTTTCACGATTTTTCACGATTTTTCACGATATTTTACCCCCCCAAACGGCAACAATACGATTCCCTCCCCCTCCCAGCCGAAATCGATCGTTAAAACGATCGAGGACACGATTCACATCCCTACTGCCTACCAGCATCCTTCTCAAAGCAATAGTGTTTAATAAATGTATCTCTGGAAATCCAGGTTGCAGCCTTGCAAATTTCCATAATAGGTACTCTATTCTAATGTACACATTAAAAAAGGTGGAAAGAAGGCAAAACGATTATCGGCATGGTTAAAAGGGGAGGTGAAAGAAACTGTTTTAGCCAAAAGATCGTCATTCAAAAATTGGAAGAAGGATCCAACAGAAGAAAATAGGATAATGCATAAGTGTTGGCAAGTTAAATGTACGAGATTGATAAGACAGGCTAAGAGAGAATTTGAAAAGAAGTTAGCCATAGAGGCAAAAACTCACAGTAAAAACTTTTTAAAATATATCCGAAGCAGAAAGCCTGTGAGGGAGGCAGTTGGACCATTTGATGATCGAGGGGTTAAAGGGGCACTTAGAGAAGATAAGGCCATCGTGGAAAGATTAAATTATTTCTTTGCTTCAGTGTTTACTGAAGAAGATGTTGGGGAGGTATCCGTACTGGAGAAGGTTTTCATGTGATTCAGATGGACTGAACCAAATCACGGTGAACGTAGAAGATGTGGTAGGCCTGATTGAAAAACTGAAGAGGAGTAAATCACCTGGACCGGATGGTATAGACCCCAGAGTTCTGAAGGAACTCAAAAATGAAATTTCAGACCTATTAGTAAAAATTTGTAACCTATCATTAAAATCATCCATTGTACCTGAAGAATTAAGGATAGCTAATATAACCCCAATATTTAAAAAGGGCTCCAGGGGCAATCCGGGAAACTACAGTCCAGTTAGCCTGACTTCAGTGCCAGGAAAAATAGTGTAAAGTGTTCTAAACATCAGAATCACAGAACATATAGAAAGACATAGTTTAATGGAACAAAGTCAGCATGGCTTTACCCAAGGCAAGTCTTGCCTCACAAATCTGCTTCACTTTTTTGAAGGAGTTAATAAACATGTGGATACTTGGATTTTCAGAAGGCGTTTGACAAAGTTCCTCATGAGAAGCTTCTAGGAAAAGTAAAAAGTCATGGGATAGGTGGCGATGTCCTTTCGTGGGATAGGTGGCGATGTCCTTTCGTGGATTACAAATTGGCTAAAAGACAGGAAACAGAGAGCAGGATTAAATGGACAATTTTCTCAGTGGAAGGGAGTGGGTAGGGGAGTGCCTCAGGGATCTGTATTGGACCCTTACTTTTCAATATATTTATAAATGATCTGGAAAGAAATAAGATGAGTGAGGTAATTAAATTTGCAGATGATACAAAATTGTTCAGAGTAGTTAAATCACAAGCAGATTGTGATAAATTGCAGGAAGACCTCGTGAGACTGGAAAATTGGGCATTGAAATGGCAGATGAAATTTAATGTGGATAAATGCAAGATGATGCATATAGGGAAAAATAACCCGTGCTAAAGTTACACAATGTTAGGTTCCATATTAGGTGATACCACCCAAGAAAGAGATCTAGGCGTCATTGAAATCGTCGGTCCAGTGTGCTGCAGCAGTCAAAAAAGCAAACAGAATGTTGGGAATTATTAGAAAGGGAATGGTGAATAAAACGGAAAATGTCATTCCCTGTACGTACCAGGATCAGTCCAGGACACCTGGGTTGTGACTCCGCAACAGTAGATGGAGACTGAGCAAGAGCTCTCGGGCTCAGTCATATATGACAATGTGCCAGCCACAGCCCCTCAGTCTTACTCTGTCTCCAGTAGATGGTGCACGTGCAGTCACAGCCTATGCCTGCCCTGGGTTCTGATAGTCAGTCAGGGTGTAGTTTTGTTTGATTTTGCTTGTAGGTCTGGTTAGTTTAAGTGCTAGGCAGCTATTTTTTTGTGTCCTGATTGAGGAAGGTCCAGTCCGCCCTGCCTTCCAGGGGGGTTGGGAGGTTCTGAGGGGACCATCCCCCCCTGGTTGAGGCCGCTGCTAGGGTTGAGGACCCGGCTTGCCAAGTAGCAGTGTCGGGGGTGACACTGGGGAGCCCGGTTCACTCACCCCCGCTGGAACAGGGCCCCAGGACCGTGGACCACGGCAGGTCCAAAAAAAAAAAAGTGTCTTTGTTTTTCTCTGCCGGCCGGCTCTCCGTTTTCTCGCGTCTCCGACTCGGGCCTCTCGGGGGGGGGGGGGAGCCGCTTGCCGGGGGGTGTTTTTTAATTTGATTTCTGCTTTTTCTGGCCGTGATCGCTCCCGATGCCGCGCGGGTCGGCCTGCCGGGTGTGCGGCTCGGCGTGCGTGCGCCTGTCGAGGGAGGGCCTCTGTGTCTCCTGCGTCCCGGACGGTGAGGGTTCGTCCGGGACGCGTCGGGGGGGCCGTTCTCGGCCGGTGCGTTCGCTGCCGCGTGCGACAGCAGTGCCTGACAGGCCGTCGGATCCATTCCTGCTTAGCGCGGGAGTGGCGGCCATTTTAGGGACTGCCCGCGAAATCGCGTGAGAGCCGGCGGAAAATGGCGCCTTCCCCCCCGCTTTCACCGCAGCAGAGGCCGGCGGGGGGGGGGGGGGGGGGGACCGCCCCGGGGGGGGGGGGGGGCAGTGTCCCCCGGATTGGACAGTGAGGGCGACGATTTGTCGGGCTCCGGATCTTCTTTCTCGGCGGATTTTGCTCTCTTGCTGCGCAAGGTCCTTAAATATAAGGGCCGCAGGCGCAGGCATGAGAAAGCTGCCGTTTTGGGGGCCCACAAATCTGGACCTAAGAAGAAAAAGGCCAGTGGGGCCTCTGATTTTTCACAAGGACCACTCAAGAGGAAAGCGGCCCCCGCGGGGGGGTACCGCGGGGTGTCCCACAGGAATCAGAAAGCGAGTCCACTTCATACGATGAGGCAGATTCCCCCGAGGCGCCCCTGCGGGGGGCCGAGGGGGCGACAGGGGACGGTTCCACCCCGCCCGGGATGGGAAAAGGAGCGCAGGCTGTCGAAGGTGATGACCCAAAGGTGGTCCGCCTTTTTCGCAGGGAGGAACTGTCGTCCCTGATTCCAGCTATTCTCCAAGAGCTGGGGATAGAAGCTCCTCCGGTGGTCGCCAGGCAGGAAGCAAATATGGATCCAGTGCTTTTGGGTCTCACTGGCCCAGCAGTGGCTTTCCCGTTCCATTTTTCGTCGACTGGTATCCTGTTTAAGGAATGGGATACACCAGAGTTAGGGCTGAAGGTGACCAAGGCCATGGATAAGCTCTACCCGCTGCCGGAGGACGCACTGGAGCTATTGAGGATTCCGAAGGTGGAGCCATACTGGGTCAGACCAAGGGTCCATCAAGCCCAGCATCCTGTTTCCAACAGTGGCCAATCCAGGCCATAAGAACCTGGCAAGTACCCAAAAACTAAGTCTATTCCATGTAACCATTGCTAATGGCAGTGGCTATTCTCTAAGTGAACTTAATAGCAGGTAATGGACTTCTCCTCCAAGAACTTATCCAATCCTTTTTTAAACACAGCTATACTAACTGCACTAACCACATCCTCTGGCAACAAATTCCAGAGTTTAATTGAGCGTTGAGTAAAAAAGAACTTTCTCCGATTAGTTTTAAATGTGCCCCATGCTAACTTCATGGAGTGCCCCCTAGTCTTTCTACTATCCGAAAGAGTAAATAACCGATTCACATCTACCCGTTCTAGTCCTCTCATGATTTTAAACACTATCATATCCCCCCTCAGTCGTCTCTTCTCCAAGCTGAAAAGTCCTAACCTCTTTAGTCTTTCCTCATAGGGGAGTTGTTCCATTCCCCTTATCATTTTGGTAGCCCTTCTCTGTACCTTCTCCATCGCAATTATATCTTTTTTGAGATGCGGCGACCAGAATTGTATACAGTATTCAAGGTGCGGTCTCACCATGGAGCGTAAACAGAGGCATTATGACATTTTCCGTTTTATTCACCATTCCCTTTCTAATAATTCCCAACATTCTGTTTGCTTTTTTGACTGCCGCAGCACACTGTACCGACGATTTCAAAGTGTTATCCACTATGACACCTAGATCTCTTTCTTGGGTTGTAGCACCTAATATGGAACCCAACATTGTGTAATTATAGCATGGGTTATTTTTCCCTATATGCATCACCTTGCACTTATCCACATTAAATTTCATCTGCCATTTGGATGCCCAATTTTCCAGTCTCACAAGGTCTTCCTGCAATTTATCACAATCTGCTTGTGATTTAACTACTCTGAACAATTTTGTGTCATCTGCAAATTTGATTATCTCACTCGTCGTATTTCTTTCCAGATCATTTATAAATATATTGAAAAGTAAGGGTCCCAATACAGATCCCTGAGGCACTCCACTGTCCACTCCCTTCCACTGAGAAAATTGTCCATTTAATCCTACTCTCTGTTTCCTGTCTTTTAGCCAGTTTGCAATCCATGAAAGGACATCGCCACCTATCCCATGACTTTTTACTTTTCCTAGAAGCCTCTCCTGAGGAACTTTGTCAAATGCCTTCTGAAAATCCAAGTATACTATATCTACCGGTTCACCTTTATCCACATGTTTATTTACTCCTTCAAAAAAGTGAAGCAGATTTGTGAGGCAAGACTTGCCCTGGGTAAAGCCATGCTGACTTTGTTCCATTAAACCAGAGCTTTCCAAACTTTTCATGTTGGTGACACACTTTTTAGACAAACATAATTTCGGGACACAGTAATTCAGTCTACTAGCAAACCAGAGGTTAAAGGTTAAATGAACAAAATGTATTTCGACAATTTATGTATGTTTCCTTAAATATATACATAATAAAATGATTCACGACACAACCTATCTTGTGAAAACCTTTCATTTATATTAAAAATATATAATATTCCAAGATTAATGTTATTGTTATAATTTATGAACAATAATAAAACAAAGTTATTGTGTTATTCAATTTACCTCTTTAATGAGATATATGAGCTTGATGGGATGAACACAGCTTTTGAATATTTGGTGTTAATAAAAAAGTCCAAAGGGTCTTCTGCGTAATTTTAAAAAGCTGGCCAGTTTCACACTATATAATTATTTGATAGCCTCATTCAACTAATTCAATATGGCTATGAGAGTGAAGTCTGGAATTTATAGGAAGGGACAGAATGTCAATATAAATCCTGCACCTCCAGTTCTGTAATTCTGTGCATCCACTGAAATTCCCCCAAACAATGGAGCTTGGATGTTTCCCTTACAGCTCATAATACTAAAAGATATTTTCAAATTCTGGTGTCACCTCACAGTAACAGCAGCACAAACACCTTCCACTGCCAGGCATATTGTGAACTAATACAAAACCTCGCAAAAAAGACACTCAAAATCTAAACTGCAATCCCATTGTAACACAACAGAAATAACACCAAGGACTCAAACAACAATAACCCTACCTGTGAAAAAGCAAGGGTAAATATTACACTGGGTCCTAGAATACCAATATACCACCTACTGAAGAAACAAAACAAACCAGATTGCTATAGATCCCTATGCTAGCAGAATCTCTCATCATGGTCACACACACAAGGAGCAGAGACAGCCCCTCACCAAATACAGAATACAAAATAAAGGAGCACAAATTAGACAAAAACTAACCAGACTCTGTGTATTACCAATGGAAAAACAGAACCACCATTCCTCATAAGATAAATAAAATCAAGAAACATAAAGCATCAGTTATAATAGTAAAACCATACTAATAAAAGAATATTTTAAAACTACTGGTAAATAGAATTTCTATTAATTAAAATCATATACATTTTTTACAATTTCCCAAACACCAATAAAATATTTCAAAACAGCACATATATCAAATAACACCCAATAATTAAAACTAATAAGGATTTTAAGAAGCCCCTGCTGTCCATACGTGGGAGCTCTTGATTTCCAGTCACCCTGATATTGTCGAGGAT
The DNA here is from genome assembly GCF_901001135.1 of Rhinatrema bivittatum. Lineage (NCBI taxonomy): Eukaryota > Metazoa > Chordata > Amphibia > Gymnophiona > Rhinatrematidae > Rhinatrema > Rhinatrema bivittatum. The sequence continues at coordinate 256,450,450 of NC_042622.1, read as the reverse complement.
TAGGAGGTTATCCTCTCTCTCTCACACATACTCACATGTCCATTCTCTCTCACGCATACACTGTCACATACATACACATTCATGCTCTTATACCCACCATAACCTATCGCTCTCACAGACACTGACACACTCTCAGGCTCTAAGACACTCTCTCCCCCTCCACACACACCCCCCACAAACTCTTACTCCCCTGGATTTTCTCATACACACTCATGCTCTCACACTCTCTCGCTCCCTCACATACACACAAACACACACACCCAGGCAAGTTCCCAATCATTCTCACACAAACACACACACCCAGGCAAGCTCCCAGTCATTCGCACACATTGAAACTGACCCCCAGGCAGGCTCCCATTCATTTTCACACCACTCACTCACTATCCCCCAGGCATGCACACATTCATTCTCACACACACAGACCCCAGGCAGGCACCAATTCATTCTCACACACACACATACACCACACACAGGCAGGCAACCTATTCTCACACATACAAACCCCAGGAAGACACCCATACATTCTCATACACAGACACACCCTCAGGCAGGCACCCATGCATTCACACACATACACCCCCAGGCAGACTCATACACACACTAAAGGCAGACCCCCCCCTCTCTTTCTTTTGCCAACAACCTCGGAGCCTCTCTCATTCCTCTGCTGCCACTGTCACTGCTGCCGCGTGGCTATTGGGGAGGCGCTGATTACTGCTATTGGCACTGAAGCCCATTCTGCTGCCTCCTCTGTGCAGGCCCCATGGGTTTCCACTTCCTACATGTTGATCTTGTATATTGTAAGATCCGCATAGAGAAAGTGCTACTCCTGCACATTACCAAAGATTACATGTGCCAATCAGTAAAAAGTACTTTTTTTTTTCTTTTACCTTTGCTGATCTTAGTTTTATAATCGGTTGGTCACAGGCTTTTTTGTTCCACCTCCCCTTTCTTATTTTTTTGCCAATTCCTTTCATATTGTCTTTTTTTTCTATTTCTTTTCTCTCCATCTATCTTCTTCCCTCAAACATACAGTCAGGTTCTCATTCTCACATGCTTTCTCTCTCTCTCTCTCACACACACACACAGGCTCTCACTCGCACATGCTCTCTCTCATACAATCATTCATACAGTCTCTCTCTTGCACATGCTGTCTGACTCTCACACACCCAGGCTCTCTCTCACTCCCACATGCTGTCTTGCTCAAGCACAGGCTCTCACTGTCACATGCTCTCTCTCATAAAATCATTCATACACACAGGCTCTCACTGTCACATGCTGTCTCTCTCACAGACACACAGGCTCTCACATGCTGTCTCTGCAAACATTCAGGTCCTCACTCCCATACACAATCTCTCAACTCATCTCATACACGCCCACAATCTCTCAACTCATCTCATACACGCACAGACACACAATCTCTCAACTCATCTCATACACTCATTCTACGGGCCCTCAGCCTCTCTCTTACCTCTGGGCCTCCTCTTCACGGGTCGCTGCAGGATGGGCTCTGCAGCGGCTCTGATCTTCACGAGCCGATCCGCGGCAGCGGCAGCCCTGATCTTCATGGGTCGATCCGCGGCAGTGGCGGCCCTGATCTTCGCGTGCCAATCCATGGTGGGGACCCTGCTACCGGGCCTCCTCCTCTTCTCAGTCCGCTGCTCCTCTTCTGCACGCGGCAGATGCTCCACCTCCTTCCTGCCCGTGCGGCTCCGGCAACATTTGTCTTCCGGGGCCGCGTGGGCAGGAAGGAGGAGGAGCACCTGCACGTTTAGACGTGACTTTTTCTTCGGGCCGTGGTGACGTGAGCTTCACCAGGCACTTCCGATCTTCCTGCTGTGCGTCCTCGGCACAGCCCAGCCCAGCCGAGCAAAACTTCACTGCTCAGCCGCCAGTGGGATGAGGTCCACCGGCGGCCGCATTGGCTCCCACTTGCCGGTGTGTCACGTGCACCGGGCTTGCGCGGCACACTGCAGGCGACACACTAAAGTGTCGCGACACACACTTTGGAAAGCTCTGCATTAAACCATGTCATGATTTTAATAAGTTACAAATTTTTACTAGTAGGTCTGAAATTTCATTTTTTAGTTCCTTCAGAACTCTGGGGTGTATACCATCCGGTCCGGGTGATTTACTACTCTTCAGTTTGTCAATCAGGCCTACCACATCTTCTAGGTTCACCGTGATTTGATTCAGTCCATCTGAATCATTACCCATGAAAACCTTCTCCATTACGGGTACCTCCCCAACATCCTCTTGAGTAAACACCGAAGCAAAGAAATCATTTAATCTTTCCGCGATGGCCTTATCTTCTCTAAGTGCCCCTTTAACCCCTCGATCATGTAACAGCTCCCCTATGAGGAAAGGCTGAAGAGGTTAGGGCTGTTCAGCTTGGAGAAGAGACGGCTGAGGGGGGATATGATAGAGGTCTTTTTTTTTTTTAATTTATATTTATTGGTTTTTGAAACATAAATCGTAGAAACAGTAAATTATGTTAGCAATATAATTGTTAAAGAGAAATATCAAATACTGGCAGCAACATGACCTATACAAACATTAGGATCAACATTTGAAAATTTACTAAGGAAAATGCCGGCTAAGAGAAAAGGTCCGTGTCTACCCCTCAGACGTGGACCCTCAAACAGTGCAGCGCTTAATTACATCGTACGTACCCAGGAGAGCAATAGTGCAGGGGGAGGAAGCCCCCACTGCGAAGGTCAATGAAGGAGCAGCGACATCACTGGGGGAGATCACCCTAAGTCCCCCAGATCCTCACTTTCCAATGGTGATTACTTCCCCTGACTTCACACTGGCTGCTACGTCGCGGAGCACTGACGTGGCTCCTGCGACGCTGACGGGAGGGGGCCAGAGAGGAGGAGAAACTGCGACACTTGCATTGCCCATGGGAGCCTCGTAACCATTGGAAGGTGCGGACTTGAGATCGTTGCCGCTCATATCAACCCCGGCCAAGGACCTGGAGGCATATGAAAGAGTCACGGATGAATCAGGGTAGGCTTCGCCGGCTGGAACATCAGTGGTGGGGAAAATGGATGAGTCCCTTCAGGTTTCCCATTTTCAGATGCCCTCAAAGCCAGCAATAGTAACATTGGAAGCAATTTGGATAATACTTTAAAATCGTTGGCTCAGTGTGCTGCAGCAGTCAAAAAAGCAAACAGAATATTAGGAATTATTAAGAAGGGAATGGTTAATAAAATGGAAAATGTCATAATGCCTCTATATTGCTCCATGGTGAGACCGCACCTTGAATACTGTGTACAATTCTGGTCGCCGCAGCTCAAAAAAGATATAGTTGCGATGGAGAAGGTACAGAGAAGGGCAACCAAAATGATAAAGGGGATGGAACAGCTCCCCTATGAGGAAAGGCTGAAGAGGTTAGGGCTGTTCAGCTTGGAGAAGAGATGGCTGAGGGGGGATATGATAGAGGTCTTTTTTTTTTTTTTTGTAATTTATATTTATTGGTTTTTGAAACATAAATCGTACAAACAGTAACTTATGTTAGCAATACAATTGTTAAAGAGAAGCATCAAATACTGGCAGCAACATGACCTATACAAACATTAGTATCAACATTTGAAACCAATAATAGTTACTAATATCCTTTACCTTGTGAGTGACATCAATGACTTTGTAAGATCAATTACCTTGTAAGGAACCTTGTAAGAAATCCCCCCCCCCTTCCCTTATCCCTCCCCTTCCCCTACCACCCTCTACCCTTTGTGTGTATCATATTGAAGACTGGTAACCAGTGGCAGCTTATTCACTAGCTAGTCGTAGGATTCAAGTAATCTTTCAGGGGTTTCCAAATTTTGTCCAGAGCCATCCTTCGTGTCTCGGAGGCATCTTGACTGCAGGTATATTCCAACGTGAACAATTTGATCAACAATCTGAACCACCGGTCATGTTGCGGTATCTCTTCCAACACCCAGCAGGCAAGAATAGTTTTTTTCCCTGTCAGGCTCTCTTTTTGTATGAATTTTAAAACATATTTATCCATACCTGCAAGGGGTACTTGAGCTACTCCAAACAGCCACAACATAGGATTGACCAGCAGGTCGGTAGACAGTAAGTGCTTACAGGTGGAAATAAGTTTCTGCCAAAAGATCATGATTTATACACAGGACCCGAAATTGTGCGTAAAAGAGCCCAGACCTTGCTTGCATTTGAGACACGTGGGGGAGTCAGCTTTGTGAGCCTTATATGCTCTATCGGTCACCATATAAAATTGTCTTAAAAATTTGAACTGCAGCTCCCGATATAATACATTTTCCGACCACGCATGTACTTCCCCAATACAATGCAAATACTCTTGTCTAGTCAACGTAACCTCTGGCCATTTTTGCCAGTTCATCAAGATACAGGACATAGTATCTACTTCAATATTGGCTTGCAGTGCTTTACTATATGCAGCAATAGTGGGTTTTTGGAACTTATGGGCTAGCACTATACAATGCAGGGCCCAGAATTAAGGCATGACTTGCAGAGATTGCCCCTGTGTATGGCAAAAATTCCTCAATTGCAAATATGCAAAGTAATCTGTGGTGGGGAGGAGATATATCTGTTAGAGTTCAGAAAATGTACATGGTTGACCAGTATCATTTGAAAAACACTGATACACCCATATCAACCCCTTAGTTTTCTACCTGTGAAACACCGATGAGACAGCCGCTGGGGGAGAGTTGATGGTCACATATGGTTAAAAACGCCGTGAGCCGCAAAGGTAATTTGACTTGTGAACAAAGAAAGGCCCATGCTGCTTGTATCAGTGGTTGGGATGCTACCCTTGTTGGTAGCATAGCTCTAAGGATCTGAAGTAAAGGATTCAGGGTCTGCATCCCCCACCAAAATTTTAAAAGGTTTTGAGGAGTGTAATGAGTGTAACCACCCAGGAGCTCTTTTACATGTTGGAGGAGACAAGCCAGATTATACCTACGAAGGTTAGGGCAACTCAAACCCCGTTTTGCTGGCGGTTGCATCAATATTGGAAGTGCAATACGGGCCCAGCGCCCATTCCAAATAAATTTCCTGAACAGTGTGCCCACTTCTCGACATTCCTTTCTGGTGAGCCACAGAGGCGTCATTTGCAGAATATAGAGCCATCTTGGTAAGATCATCATTTTTTTGAAATTAATACTTTTATTGAACTTTTAATATGACAGTGCTATTACAATAGCAATATGAACACAGAATACAGAATACATCCCCAAAGTCCCCCCTCCCTCCCCCACCTTCGTCGGATTAGTGGAGCTATAGCTCCTCTGCTACAGAATCCAGGAGCATTAATTACACGTAATGGTTGTTCACTTTCATACCACAAAGTTCACATTCCCAATACTTAATAAAAACACATTGAAATACCAAGGAAAAGAGGACACTCTTGCTCAGATTGTTATAGATCGATGCATTTCCCCAAATGGCACCTAATCTCTTAACCCAATATGAGATTACATTTGAAAAACATATTCCATAAACGGTTTCCAAGATTTAATAAACGAAGGCATTCTCCCATATTTGGTGGCTGTTAGAGAGGCCAGCCGGTAGTATGTATGGAGTTTATCTATGACCTCTGACAATTGCGGTACTTGATCTGTTTTCCACTTTGCTGCTATCAAAGTACGAGCAGCAATAAAAGTATGAGAACAAAAGTGCTGCTGGGACTTATGCAGGGCATCTGGGTAAACATGCAGCAGGGCCATAATAGCAGAAGCCTGAATAGGCACATGAAACAGGGCACTTAACCAGGTGAAAAGAGTCTCCCAAAGGGTCTGGATTTTCGAACAGGTCCACCATATATGAAAGTACATTCCCCTGTTTCCACAGTTGCGCCAGCAAGAGTCCGAGGCAGCTGGATATATCCTATGAATTTTATCAGGGGTGAGATACCATCTATATATCATCTTATAGCAGTTTTCAAGTAATCTAGCTGAAATTGAGCATTTCCTGGCAAAATATAGTATGGCCTCCCAAGTCTGAGGACTCAATTGCTCTCCCAGATCCACTGCCCATTGTCTCTCAAACGTGCTGGCCTCCTGCTTATCTGGGAAGAGAGCATGATAAATTTTAGAAATAGGCCCCTTTATTCTGTCACTATATTGCACTAGAGACTCAAACAACGAGCGACTTGGTCGTAACACTTTAGTGCGTTGTAGAGTCTGAATAAAGTGGACTACTTGAGCATACGCCAGGAAATCTTTTGAACTGAAGGGGGAGATATCCATTAGGCCCTGCATTGAAAGGATAGACCCTTGGGACATCATGTGGCCAACTGTGGTAACACCTGCATTCCTCCAAACAGTTGACTGAGGGACGTGCCTAGTATAGAGAAGGGACGTTTGATAGAAGTATTTATAGGCCCCAACTACTTGCCGACTACTCTGCTTCTAGATATTCAAAGTGACCTGTAGTGACCATGTGATGCCCTGGACTAGCCGCCAGGAGTTCCGTGGTTGCCAAAATATGGCCCGTAAAGCCATTGGGCCTAAAATTACTTGTTCAATAGACACCCATTGCTTAATTTCTGTATTACAATGAATATCCATTAAGGCCCGCAACTGGGCTGCCCTATAGTACCAAAGAAGATTGGGAACCCCCAGTCCTCCCTGCGACTTCGGGAGATATACAACCTGACGTGCTAGGCGGGGAGGGCGTCTACGCAAAATGAAATAAAAAATCAGTTTTTGCCAGCGACGTATCACATGAGAGGAAAAGTCCACTTGCAAGGAGGAAAACAAATAAAGGAATTTAGGCAGAATTGTCATTTTGGTAATTGCTATTCTTCCCAGCCATGAAAAAGTGCACCTGTTCCGGCAACTCATATCCAGGGTTAAACTATTTACCAAGGGAGTGTAATTGAGATTGTAAAGGTCAGGTAATCTTGCTGTTAAAAGGACCCCCAGGTACTTTATGTGGGATTTCGCCCATTTATACGGGAATATACTGCAAATATTTTGCACTTCATCCGGGCGCAAAGTCACATTGAGCAATTCTGACTTAGCGAAATTCACCTTAAGACCTGCGACTTTGCCATAGCTATTTAGTTCTCGGGTAACCCCCTCCAGTGACAAGGCCGGGGTTGTTAATGTTACTAGAATATCATCAGCAAATAAGGATGCCTTGTACTCTTCAGACCCCAACTGAATTCCATGTATATCATTGGCCTTGCGGATCCGAGTCACCAAGGGCTCAAGATACAAGGCAAATAGCAAAGGGGACAGTGGGCACCCTTGTCTAGTGCCCCTTCCTATGGGAAAAACAGGGCCATAGCCGCTATTCACTTTGACCCTGGCTGTGGGCTTATCATACAGCTGTTGTAGCCATTGCAAAAAGAAGGGCCCAAAAGCCATATGCCGTAAAGTGGAGAACAGAAAGGGCCAGTGCACTAGGTCAAAAGCCTTTTCGGCATCAAGGGATTGTAAAACCGCTGGGGTCTGAGTTTTACGTGCCCACCATATGAGGTCAATGACCTTTCTTATGTTATCTGCTGCCATGTGCTGTGGGATGAACCCTACCTGATCAGTATGGACAAGCTGTGAGAGAAATTTATTAAGTCTCTGGCTAGGACCTGAGCCAGGATTTTGAGATCCACATTAATAAGCGAATGGGTCTATAAGAGCCACATTGTGCCGGGTCTCGTCCAGGCTTCGGAATGACAGTTATACCGGCTGTATTATTGTGGGGCCCAATTCCTTTGCCCTCTCTGAGATTGTTAAAATACTGAGCTAGGGGCTCCGCTACTATGGATGCACACTTTTTATAGTATACCCCAGAAAGCCCATCTAATCCAGGAGATTTGCAGGATTTCAGGGATTTAATCACCATCTCAATTTCACTGGGGAGGATCGGTGCATCCAGGTTCTGTCGTTGCTCAACTGTCAAACTAGGTAAATCTAAATCCCGCAAATATGCATTTATGTCGATTTGTTGGATGGATTCGTCAGACTTGTACAGGTTCTGAAAAAACTCTGAAAAAACACTGCGTATTCCCGCCGAGGCGGTGAGCATCTCTCTCGCAGAATTTTTTAAATATTATTTTGGGAAGTCCTTGCCCGAAGTTGACATGCTAAAAAGCGGCCTGCCTTATTCCCCCCTTCATAGTATTTCTGCTTTAGAGAATCCAAAGCATGAAGTATACGTTTATTATCAAGTTGCGCTAACTCATCTTTGAGGGCAAGTAACTTCTAGTAGCATTGCTTAGAATGGGTTCTCATATGTACCTGTGATAAGGCCAAAATTTTGCTCATTAAAGCACTACGGGCCTCCTGTTCCTGGCGTTTGCATGCAGTGGCCCGAGAGATTAAAATCCCCCTTGCCACTGCCTTGGAACATTCCCAAAGTGTGCTAGGGGATACCTCCCCTCCAGAAATCAAACGGAAGTAATCCTGCATCTGGTCACTCAGCAGCTGTACAAAATCTGCATCTTGTAGTAGGGATTCATTCAACTTCCAGAACCGACTTCCCTCGTCCTGGTCATTTAGATCAACTTCAAGTGTAATGGGGGCATGATCAGACCAAGTGATAACGTCTATAGCCAACTCCCGGACCTGGTTTCCCAATAATTTATCAATCAAAAAATAATCTATGCGTAAATAACTGTCATAAGGTGCACAGAAAAAAGTGTATGATCTAGATTTGGGACATCGGCTTCTCCATATATCAACCATATTCCAATCGGACATAAGATTTTGCAGTGACTTCCTGCCAGGCCCAGAAAGCTGAGAGTGCGGTTTAGACGTATCTATGTCCGGTCGAAGTGTAACATTGAGGTCACCCCCTAATATAATTGGCCCTTCCGCATGTGATGCCAGTGCCCCCTGTAATTCTTTCCAGAAGGGCCCTGTGTCTCTATTAGGGGCATAAACTGTCACTAACGTGAATTTCTTCGAGCCCATCTGGATATTTAAGATAAGGTACCTCCCATGTGGATCTGCAGCGTAGGAAAGAGACTCAAATACCAAATGCTTTGATATCAAAATCCCTCTTCCTGAATATTTAGCCTCTAACCCTCGGGCAGCCAAGAATACATGTGGGAATTCTCTATACTGTAAGAGATGCTCATGTTTACGCTTCAGGTGGGTTTCCTGAATGAATGCAATATCTGCTTTTTGATGTAGTAACTCTTTTCTGAGGAGGAAGCGCTTTCTAGGAGTGTTGAGGCCTTTAACATTGAGAGAGATTATCTTAACCATTATCAATTAGTAAGGGAATCATCGCTGTAAGTGTATGGAGATTGTTCTGCAAATTTTTTAATGGACCTTGGGTATGGGATGGAGAGTGAAGATGTATCATCGCCCCAATGTTATGAAAAGAAAATGATCTGGGTCTGCCTAAATTGAAAAGGTTAGTCGGGTATTCTAGCTCCACTATCTCCTGCACTTGAACCAAAAAGGATTCGCTCACCATCGTCTGCAAATCCACCCCCTGGGGGGCGCCTGATGGACACCACCGCCTTCCTAGCCTCCGTCGCCCCCCCCTCGCCAGACCCATGTCCTTCAAAAGTTAGCGTAACATTTGCCAGGTACTTAACGCGGCTACCAATAATACTTTCAAACGTGGTAGAATCATCAACAATGAAACAACATCATGTGACACAGAGAACTGTGGGATCTAAACTTAATATAAACTGCTTTTTGTTGAGCACAGTCCCCAAGGCCCTTGAAAAAATCCAGAAGAGCAATCTGTCACCATCAGCCCTTATCGGTAATAGGGCTCCCGGCACCAGCTGGTTGTCTACGAAGCTTTCCACGGCCCGATCCCTGTCGTCTCCATCGCAGATCTACATCCGACGATACATGTGACGCGGGCCTTGGAGCTGGAGTGAAAGCAAAGCTGATACCGGCTTGGGTGAAGCATTCAGCAGCCTTCTCTAGCATTTTAAACATTTATGAGATGCCTTGATGCTGGAAAATCAGAGCAAATGGGAAGGCCCAGCGATAGCGGATTTCTGCGTGACGCAAGACAGTTGTCGCCTCATGCAATAGGAACCTCTTTTGCAGCGTTGAGGGCGCCAAGTCGTTGTAAATGAAAATATCATGGTTGCGCCATTTCCATTGAGGATGGGCCCGTGCCAGCTTAACAATCTTTTCTTTTTGTTTGTAGTGAAGAAATTTAATTATGATGTCCCTGGGTTGGTTGTTTCGTTTGGGCCCTAGGGCTCGATGTGCTCTGTCCAAGTCCACCTGAAAGATGCAATCATGCTCCTCCGACGGGATCCCGAAACAGGTCCAAAGATCTTGACAAATGGTCATCGCCGTCTGCATGCTATCCGCGTATTGCTCCTCCTCAGGAACCCCTCTAATACGTACGTTAGACCTGCGAGATCGGTTTTCAAGATCTTCTACCTTGTCCCCCAAAGCTTCCAATTCCATCGTGAACTGCTTCGTTTGGGCTGTCAAAGTCTTCATCTGAACACTTTGTCCATCCACTCTCCCGTCTAATTCATCCACACGGGATCCCAGGGAAGCAATATCTTCTTTCATATTCTCTATGCATGCAAGTATTTCTGCTTTATGATTCCGCATTTCCGACCGAAGTTCAATAAACCATCCACGCATTTCTTCCCGCGTGGGGAAATCTGGCACTGGGTCCCCCGGGGCAATCTCCGAGCCTCCTATTCCCGCGTCAGCTGTTTCTTCTCCTGTATTCCTTAGACCTTGAGAAGTAGATGGAATTATCGTAGTCTCATGCACAGTTTCTTCCACTAATTTGCTGAAAGCAAATAGCTTTAAGTCTGCCGCTTTTCTGCATGTAGCCATCCTGACCTCAGGATGCTTGAGGCTGCCTCGAATAAGAATTGGTAGATCTAGAATGTATCTTGAAGAAGATTTATCTGTATAGAAGCTGAATGAAAAAGGCTCAGTAAAGAAATTTCATGGAGCCCGATGAAGACAAAGGAGGGCCCAGAAGGGGGAGGAGATATCATCCGACATTCAGGCGATCACTTCATAGTGGCGTCCACCAGCGTCCCCCTCCCAAACTGCTAATAGCTCATGGTAGTTCGGGGCTTGCTAGACAGGCTCTCTGTCTGATCCACTCCGTCACACACTTCCACAGGTTATTGTAGAGAAGTTTGATTGCAGGGCAGTAGATAATGCCATATGAAAATTCTTCTGTCCCACTCAGCCAAGCGTTAGTGAGGTAAGTCAGTGGCCTAAGTGTGGCTGAAGCCCCTGCCACCTCCCGAGAGATTCCAAGAGACAAAAAGCCCTTCTGAGTTGGGACAGGCACAAAGAAAACAGCTTGATTTAGTTAGCTTTAGTCCATGCAGCATACACTGGCTGTAGTAGTTAGTAGAGGGGGACGGAGTGCTATGTATTTAGGCTCCTCAAATAAGTTTGCCTAGCTGCAGAATCAAACCCAGACACACTGTCCCTGCAGCTCCCCTGTTTGTCTGATGGTTGAGCCAATTGGCAGCTGCTGCCTGTATTCAGTCCGTCCTCTCCCTTTTCCCCAGAGCCCACCGCTAGTACTCTGCAATCGGGGAGCACCGTTCTCTTAACAGGCTATAGCAGGTACTGTAATTTCAAAAGTTCTTACCCAGTGACCCTGAGATAACAACAGATCCGGTCTGGGATGGAGAAATAGAAGGGGGAGAGAGGAGCCAGAAACGAGTTCATTCTCCGTTACCAGGCTGCACGTTCGTCCCGTGGTGTTAGCTAGTGTCAACGTACAGATGCCATCGTTTGTTTAGCGCTTTTAGTGATGCGGATACCGGCTGCTAATCGCTCTCTGTCGAGTAAACCTGAGTGCTGACTGCCGCGTTTGCCTAGCTCCGGGAGCTTAACGCCGGTACACTCAGCAAGATGGCGACCGTGAGGGCTCTGACCCGTGAGCTTCCTTCCTCCGTATCTGCGCTATTTCTTCAGGAGCCAAACTCTGTCTCCGGAGATTTTACTCCCCACCAGTAAGTTAAGCTATTGTGACAGAGCGCCGTTAGAGGCTTAAATTGCGGGGAAGATTAGTTGCACTTACTACTATCGGTGCCAAGCCCCAGAGCTAAGCAGCCATCTTCTAGCGCTGCCTCGATGGGATTTATATTTATTAATTTTTTTTACTTTTACGCCGCGGGTAGCTTCTCAATGCCTTCTGTCTCAGCAAATTGAAATCAAGAGGCTGAGTATTTATGTTTTCTGTCTGTTTTTTCTTTGTTTTTTCTGCGGGTTTTACAGCCAAGATGGCGGCCGGGGAAACAAAGCAGCTAGAGTTGTGCCTAACCCTAAAGTTCCCGATCCTGAGCATTTATCTCGCTTGAAAAGAGGCAAATTTTACCCGTGTCTCGTGTCCAGGCCAATGTGGTGTTCAAAGTCCGATTTCGTTGTTTTTTTCGTGGCAAATTGATGGTTTTAAGTAACGCAGGGCTGGAGCCTCAGACGCCAGCAGCCTTCTGTGGTCGCGGCAAACAGCGCCCCCCTTGTAAGATCATCATTTTAATTAACAGTATCCTACCTGACAGAGACAAAGGCAAGCCCTGCCATTTTTTGAGCTTGTGCACCGTGTCCTGCATCAGAGGGCTAATGTTAAGTCTATGAAAATCTGTTACTTCAGAAGAAATTTTGATACCCAAATATTTCATTGCTGTATCCACCCATTTCAATGGGAAGGGGCCCTGCCATGTCGGTTTCACTCTCCCCCCTACATCTAAAGCCTCAGATTTATTTTTAATTCGAAGGCCCGCGAATTTGCCATATGCCTCCTGAATGTCTAACAGAGGACCTAACGATTTCTGGGGATTCGTAAGATATATTAAAATATCATCCGCAAAGGCTGCGATTTTGAACGTATGAGGTCCGGCCCAAAATCCTTTGATTTCAGGAGTTCTAGCTATTTTCCTGAGGAGGGGATCTATGGCCAAAATATATAAAAGTGGCGAGAGAGGACAGCCTTGGCAGACTCCTCTATTGATACGCAAACCTTCCAATTTGAAACCATTTGCTACTCTATGTGACATAGGATAAGAATAGAGTATATGTATGTAATCTAGAAAATTATCCTCAAAACCATATCTTTGCAGAACCAAAATAAGTAAGGCCAGGACACCCGGTCAAACGCCTTTTCCGAATGAAATCCTATCGTTAGTGCAGGGGATTTTTGAAATAGGGAAGAAGACATAGCGGTCAGCAGTTTGATGAGGTGGGCACATGCCGGACGATTCTTAAAGCCAAGTTAATGTTTTGAAATGAGATGAGGGAACAGTATACGGAGTCTATTAGCCAGTATCTTGGCCAATATCTTAAGATCACAATTAAACAGTGATATGGGACGATATGAGGCAGGGGATACAAGATCCTTCCCCGGCTTGGGAAGCACTGTAATATAGGCTGTGTTAAATTGAGCCGGTAATGATTGCGTTTGGACCGCCTCATTAAAAAAATTAGTAAGTGGTGTGGCTAGATGGTGTGATAAGATTTTATAAAAATCAAAAGAAAAGCCATCCGGCCCTGGAGCCTTCCCCGCCTTACTGGTAGAGATGGTATTAAGAACCTCCAAGGGGAGGATAGGCCTATTCAAATATGACAGTTGGGTCGCCAAGAAGGTGGGAAGAGGCAAAAAAAGCATCTTCCCCCGGAGCGCCCCCCCCCCCCCCCCCCCGTAACATCATTCGTATATAATTGTTCGTAAAAGAGACGAAAGACTTCACAGACGTCCTTACGTGAGGTAACTATATGGCCTGCTGCAGTTCTCATGGAGGGAATAAAAGATTTCCCTCGATGTGACCTAACAAGATTGGCCAGATGTTTCCCTGCCTTGTTCCCATAACGGAAAAAATTCGTCTCTGCCGTTTGAAAGGCTTTTTGTGCTCTTTGATGCAGGACACAGTTGAGATCTTTCAAAACATTAAAGTATTCTTTTTGGGAATTTAAAGTCAGATGTAATGTCAGAGTCTGTTTAATGTTCCCCAATCGTGCTTCCAGATTCAAAATTTGTTTGTTGAGTTTCTTCGCACGTGCCGTTACATACGATATGATTTCCCCCATTAATACTGCTGTGGCTGCCTCCCAATACAATTGTGGATCAGAGAAGTGTTGGTCGTTATGAGCATCATATTCCTCCCACTTTTTTCGAAGGAATGCCTTGAAGGCCACATCTGTGCGGAGGAAACCTGGAAAGCACCAAAACCTTTCCCCGGCTTCCCACTTCTGAAAATGTAACTCCACCCAGATCATTGCATGATCGGAAACACCTTGGGGGCCTATCACTGCCTTGGAGAGTGCATGGAATCCGTCCCTGGGAATAAGTATATAATCTATTCGGGACAGTGATACATGTGCCCTGGAGATATGGGTGTATTCTTTCTCTGCTGGGTGTAAAGTACACCAGGCATCCAGGAGGGAGAACTCTGAGCATAAAAAGGGGACACCCTTCCCCTCTCTGCTAGGAATATATTGTCCAGGGGGAGACTTATCCATGCTTGGATCTGCAGAAAAATTAAAATCCCCAGCCACAATTACATAACCCTTGGCATGGGACACCAACTGCGAAAGGACATAGGTATAAAAAGTGTGAGAATACGCGTTAGGGGCATATATACAACAGATAGTGACTTCCTTACCATTAATATGGCCAATTACCATCACCAGCCTGCCATCGGAATCTTGTAGTGTTGGAAACAGTGAAGGAAGCAGATTTATTTACTAAGATTGCCACCCCACCTTTTTTCCCTGAGGCTGGTGTGTAATGACAGGACCCAACCCAATCCCGTTTTAACTTCTGACTTTCCAGAATGGAAAGATGTGTCTCCTGAATACATGCAATCGTGGGTTTACAGGATTTAAGCTGTTTGAGGACCTGATATCTCTTAATCAGAGATCCCAGCCCATTCACATTCCAAGATATAATTCTAGTATTGTCTCCCATTTTGAGATTCAAAGATTACTGATTTGCGTAAAGACATGTTATATACTTGTATATTAAAGCAAGCCCCCACCTGATATGACTCCCTTCTAGAAAAGGAACACCTCCTCGCTTCCCAGACCTCCCATGAGAAATTCCCCCAGACAAAACATATCCCACACATAGCATATCATACATAGACATGACACCCCTACTGTGATTCTTAAAGGCTATCTTATTCCAGAAACACCTTTGAACTTGCATCTGCAACAAACACACATATCTCCCACCCTCCCTGTCCCCCCTCCCTCCCCCTCCCGTCCTTTGCCTCCTGTTCATTCAGTCCCCCAATCCACATCTCCTCAACCTCTCTTCCTTCCCGTTGCTGAGGTTGAGAGTTCTCCACAATATCTAAGTCCCCTGCTATGGGGTAGAGATCATGCTAGTGTGTGGTCAGGTGCCCCACTCCAACACTCCTCTTGCATGTAAGTTCGATGGGTCCTGAACATACTGCGGACCCTCCTCAAGTCCACAAATATTGAGACCCCGAAGACTTATATACTATATTCCCGTGATGAAAAAAAGAGAAAACAAACTTTAGGCGGAATTCTAACAGAACTTGTACTGACAACAGTAGCTATATCAGAAAGAATCTGTGTGCATTAAAGCAAGTCTCCTGTGCATTCTAAATGACCGCATCAATGTTATATTGTCAGAAGGCCAATACAGCGAATACATACCAAGACAGGTCTGATGTCGGCTCGACACTGAAACTAAAATCCTCCAGCTGCTAGACGCCTCAGCGCTGCTCAAATGCATAAATTCCAACTGGAAAAACTGAAGACTATTTAGGGATAATGACTTGTATGTCGAGCTGCACATTTTACCACTTCCATCTCATAACCCAGCAAAGCCTCTTCGCCCAGCTAGACGCGTGCACAAAATGGCTGCCGTCATCCCTCTGGTTCATCATGTAGTCATAAATTTCTGTGCCTCTTCTGGTGATTCAAAGAAAGAGATCTGATTATCATGCCACATTTTTAGGCGGGCCAGGAACTGAAGGGAGAATTGTATGTGCTTCTCAAATAATGCAGAACATATGGGTGAGAAGCTCCTCCTTAACCCAGAGACCTTAGCAGAATAATCTTGGAAGATTCGAACCTTTTTACCATCATAGGTGAGGTCAGGAATTTTTCGGTACGCTTGGAGAGCTTGCTTATGCACAAAATTTAAAACTTTTGCGAACACCAACCTCTGTAGGGTATCTCCCTCCTTGCACTGTCCCAGCCGGTGAGCTCTTTCAACGCGGAAGGCTGAAGCGATCTCTGGTAAGTGGAGAGCATCTGGAAGCCAGCTCTCTAAGAAATTCCCCAGATTGTTTTCAACCAGCGTTTCTGGAAGGCCCATCAGCCGAATATTAGACCTGCGGGCTTGATTTTCCAGGTCATCTATCTTAGTAAAATGAGATTCGACCTGTTTCTCGAGAGCCAGAATTTTGCTTGTAAGTGCGAGGTTGTCATCTTCTATCAGACCGACCCTCCCTTCCAGCCTTTCAAATCGTGGGTTAATTTCATCTAGAGCCATACGAACGTCTGAAATTTGGGTGGATATAGCCACAAGTTTCATATTGAGAGCTTCCATTAAGGTAACTTTAAAATTCTCTGTCATGGCTAGTGTAAGATCTAAAGTCGTAGTCAGGGCCGAGGTCGCCACCATTTTGGGCTCAGCCAATTTTGTTTTTTCTTTTTCTAGGCTTGTACCGGCATTCCAGGGGGGGGGGGGGGGGGGAGCGGTTCATGTAGGAGGTTATGGACATGTACCTTCTTTTTGTCGAATTTTCTGAGGAGTTTTGTGCAGCTACAATGCTGGGATAATTGAAAGAACGGAGCGAAACACCCAGAGCCCTCCTAAACACGACCTCCTTCGCTCACCACATCACGTGTTCCTCATGATAGAGGTCTTGAACGAGTAGATGTGAATCGGTTACTTACACTTTTGAATAATAGAAGGATTAGGGGGCATTCCATGAAGTTAGCAAGTAGCACATTTAAGACTATTTGGAGAAAATTCTTTTTCATTCAATGCACAATAAAGCTCTGGAATTTGTTGCCAGAGGATGTGGATTGTGCAGTTAGTGTAGCTGGGTTCAAAAAAGGTTTGGATAAGTTCTTGGAGGAGAAATCCATTAACGGCTATTAATCAAGTTTACTTAGGGAATAGCCACTGCATTTAATTGCATCAGTAGCATGGGATCTTCTTAGTGTTTGGGTAATTGCCAGGTTCTTGTGGCCTGGTTTGGCTTTTGTTGGAAACAGGATGCTGGGCTTGATGGACCCTTGGTCTGACCCAGCATTGCAATTTCTTGGGATTACAACACTAAACTGGACTATCTTAATTCTAAAATGGAAACACATGAAGATCAACTAAATGAGATAAAACCACGGTTGGACACAATTGAAACAGGGTGGTAGAGGTCCCAGGACTGTAATGCAAAACTGATCAAGGATCTAAAAATGTCTCCCGATGGTTGGAAAGTTTGGAAAATTATTCAAGACATTTAAACCTACGTTTCCTTATTTTCCTAAGATAGTGGGAGAATCTTCTAATATTACATTAAAAAAGTATTTCCTTGAAATTTTAAAATTTGAAGAAGGATTTGACTCTTAAGGTGGTTTTCTTCGTGGATATTTGTTCCGCCTGGAGGATTTCAGAGCTCTAGCCTTTGTCATGCTGAGATCCGTTTCTGCATATTTCGGAGTCAGGGGTGTCGCTGAGCATGGTGCCCTCTTTTCTGCCAAAGGTGATTTTGCCGTTCATTGTTAACCAGATGGTGGAACCTCCGGCTTTTCTAGATTTGGATTCCTCTGCACCTCTTTCAAGAGAGCTTAGGCTCTTGGACGTAAGGTGTGCCTTATTGAGGTACTTGAAGGCTACTAATGATTTTCGTAGATCAGATCACCTTTTTTGTTCTGTGGAATGGTCCAAAAAAGGGGTGTCAAGCTATCTAAGACGATAATTTTGCATTAGGCTTAAGGATGCGATTGGTTTTGCATATATATCTAAGGGTCGACCGATGTTTGCAGGGTTAAGGGCTCACCCGACGCATTCTCAGGTGATCTCTTAACCCGAGGTTCAGCGAGTGTCTCCGCAAGAGATTTGCAGGGCGGCTACTTGGAAGTCACTGCACACTTTTGCTAGATATTATCAATTGGATATCAGGGATCCGGGCCTCCATAGCTTTTTGAGAGAGTGTTCTCCAAGTGGGACTCTCCCGATTCCACCCAGTTTAGGAGTGCTTAGGTACATCCCAGGAAAGAAAATTTGGTACTTTCCTGTTAATTTTCGTTCCTATAGTAGCACAGATCAGTCCAGAGACCCACCCATTAGGAAGGGGAATAAGGAAGAGTGCCGCTCGTACTGCAAAGTTGTCAAAGTTGCAGAGTAGTCAAAGCTTCAAGGCTGAATGCTTATGTTATTTCTTGTTTAGGAATGAGTTTTCCATTATATTGCAATTTTTCTTTCCACCTGCTCATCGAGGGAACAGGCAGTTAAGGGCTATTATTAGCTATTATTGTTATTGGCTATTATGGTTACAGGGACTACAGGTGGCACACTAGGTTATGTATAGTGTCAGTAAAACTTTCTCTATCTCCAACTGCTGGCAGAGATGCAAAACCCAGAAATCTAGACTGATCTGTGGAACAAAAATTAGCATGTAAGAACCAAATTTCCTATTTTGTTGATGTGAAATTCTGATTTGTCTTCCTTCTAGCAGTGGCACAATATGTGGCACAGTATGATGCATATGAAGAGTTTGGCCTGTGGAATGCCTTTCTGGCATTGACATGATTATTTGACTATTTGGGACCCTTATTTACAAAGATTCCCAGATAGGAGCCACAATGACATCCATAACTACTTGTGAGTTGTTGTTACTTTAATCATCATCTTTTGAGATCAATGTTATGGTTTGCAGCTGCTGCAACGTGTCTCGTACCGCCTCTCATTTGGAGCAAGAAGCATTATGAGACACCACATAGGCTTTACTGATCGGGTGTGAAAATTCTAAGGTGTAGCCATCTCTTATCACTTCCAGAACCCATTGATCAAACTTGATCTTGGTCTACTCCTCATAAAAGAGGGCTAGTCTCCCCCAATGGCTTCCAGGGAAAAGTGAACCAACCTGCCTTCATTCAGAGGTCTTACCTCCTCTGGCCCCCTGGCTGGAATTCTCTAGGGAAGGTCTATGTGACCCCCAAAAAGGATTGCTGCCTTCCTGAACCTTGCTTCTGCGCCGACGCAAGAGAATTCCTATGGAAGCGAAACCTCCTCATCTCTTTAAAGTAGCAGAAAGTTCTTCTTGCTGGTCTTATCATCTTTGGGCAGCTTGTTTCCTTTCGACTCCCCTAAATGCTTCATTAGCTGTTCCAAATCTTCTCTGAACAATAGCTTTCCTTTAAAAGAGAGATTACACAGCTGCACTTTAGACCACATATCCGCTGCCCAATTCCACAACCACAGAAGTCTCTATGCTGCCACTGCAGAGACCATATTCCTGGCCAATGTTCAGACCATGTCATGTAGGGCACATCTGCTTCCAATCGAGCTGCCTGATTGGAATCAGTCGAAGATCCTGACGTCTTCTCCTGTGTTTTCTGCATCCAGCACAAACAAGCTCTTTGCGTCAGGCTAGCACAGACTGCAGCTCGAAGGCTCAAAGCTGAGACCTCAAACAGTCTCAACAGGATCTCCAACTTCCGATCCTGGATATCCTTCAGTGCAGCCGAGCCTGCTACTGGAATGGCCATCTTCTTGGTCACTGCAGATACAGCCACATCTACCTCTGGAAGTCTCCAAAGCTCCAAGGTCTCCTCCGGCAAGGGATATAATTTAGCCATAACCCTGACCACCTTCATGCCTGTCTCAGGAGAATCCCACTCCCGGTCAACCAACTTCTTAACTTTCTTCGACAAAGGAAAAGCCTTTGGTGGCCCACACAGCCCATCCAGGACAGGGTATACCCCTTCATTGTCCAAATCCTACTGCATGACCTTGATCCCCAGTTTCTCCAGCACATGGGGAATGAGAGGACACAGTTCTTCCTTTTGGAATAATCTCACCTCGCCTAGGATTGTCCCCCTTCTGTGATAGGAACCTCCATCACTTCAGGTCCACTACCCACCATGGTGCCCACAGGATCAACGCCTGGATCCCCTTGCAAACCCTCCTGTAGACCTTCAACTTCTGAATCCTCAGAAGTCTCATCTTCACCCGATAGGCTAAGCAGGCCCAGGAGCCGAAAAAGCACCCTCTGACCTTGCCTGCGTAGCTGCTCTAGGCATCATTGCCAAGCTCTGAGACTTCTGGGTGGACGAATGCTTACTCACTGCTTCCCTCTTAGTCAAATAGGCCTTATAGAGTAAAAGGACAAAATCTGTGGAAAAATCCTCAGAATCACTGGGTCCCTTATCCACAGCATCCTCATCTGGCTTTCCTCCAAGGGCCTTGCTTCACTGGAGACAGTTGGGGAGAGGAGTCCCTAGTAGCTGCATGCCTCCTGCCATGTGAAGGCAACATGGCCGCCATCTCTTCTGACCCCCCTGGGGCCTCCTGAATGGGGCTTGAAGAACGCATGCAGAGGCGGCTTCCTGACATCTATGCGAGGTCCCTTCCCCTCCATAGGCACAGGTGGCGCACTACAAGGCCCCACTGAGGCGCAATCGCCTCACTCCACAGGCCCGACACACTTTCCCATGCTTCATGGGAGGCGCCATGCTTTTTTTACGGTCAGTGGTAAAAATAACCTCTCAAGTACCGTGATCGCCGAGTTTCTTCTGCCAACGCTAACCAGACCCTTGGTGCTGCAGCAGAGTTGCATGCGTCCCTTCTCACCCTCACTACTGGCCTTATCATTCTGATACAGACACCTGATCAACCAAGAGAAAGAGAAAGATATATTTCCCTGCTTCTGGCTGTTGGCTGAAGGTGTAAGGCCTTAAAAGGAGCGAGGGAACCAGAATCCCTGGCTTTCCCTCCCTCTGGAAGACAAGGGTCGAGCCAAATCAAGGATCTCCAACCCCTTGCTTGCCCTGCTGTACCCAAGGGATGGCCCAAGAAGGAACCTAACACCTTGGGGAGCACCATTCTTCACTAGCTGTTTGTTTTTTGTTTTTTTTTAATTAAACTCCAGACTGCAGGTTTGCACCTCTACCATCTGCTGGAGACAGAAATACTGAGGGACTGCAGGTGGCACTCTCGGTTATGTAGCACCGAGAGTGGCATTCTCTGCCTCCATCTGCTGGTAGGGATGCAAAACCCACAGTTCTGGACTGATTTAACATATGATTAGAATTTTTGTTTTTAAATGCAACTTTACTGGCACAAACACAAGCCCTAGCCAAAAATTAATAAACAGGATACTTCCCTGCTCCTTAGGGCTGCCAATGCAGAGCCACCAGCAGGATCCAAGGTTGGGTCACAAGGGGCAGAGGATGAGGTATCTGGACCACCCAGTTGTCCAAGTTGCAGAATTAGGACCGAGCAAACCACCTCTGATCAGCGAGGATGGCCCCATCAGGACCTGAGAACTCCACGAGCTGACCATAAATCTTCCTTGTCTATCTTTCTTTTTTTAAAATTTTCTCTTATAGACTGCAGGTTTTGCACCATCTACCAACTGTTAAAGACAGAGAAATACCGAGGGACTGCAGGTAGCACACTAGGTTATGTAGCAGTGTCCGTAAAACTTTCTCTGTCTCCATTTGCTGACAGGGATGCAAAATCCAGGAATCTGGACTAATCTGGGTACATACAGGGAATGGGTTATCTCTATCAATGGATTACGTTACTTTTTCACTCCGTGCACAATCGAACTGGAATCTGTTGCCAGTAGACCTATTAGCCAGGTGGACTTGAGGAAAGCCATTGCTATTCCTGGGAGAGAGCAACAAAGAGCTGGCGAGTACTTCTTAATGATTCAGATTAAGAACATAAGAAATTGCCATGCTGGATCAGACCAAGGGTCCATCAAGCCCAGCATCCTGTTTCCAACAGAGGCCAAACCAGGCCACAAGAACCTGGCAATTACACAAACACTAAGAAGATCCCATGCTACTGATACAATTAATAGCAGTGGCTATTCCCTAAGTAAACTTGATCAATAGAAGTTAATGAACTCCTCCAAGAACTTATCCAAACCTTTTTTGAACCCAGCTACACTAACTGCACTAACCACATCCTCTGGCAACAAATTCCAGAGCTTTATTGTGCGTTGAGTGAAAGGAAAATGAGTTTCTTACCTGATAATTTTCGTTCCTGTAGTACCACGGATGTACCAGAGCTTCCTCACCTGGGATGGGATCTGGAGAGGCCCGCTTGAAGCACTCCCTCTCCAAATCCTCCTCAAACTGGAGCCTGGACATCCAGCTTGTAATGTCTTGCAAAAGTATGCAAGGATTTCCAGGTAGCCACCCTGCAAATCTCCTGCGGTGATACCATCTGACACTCTGCCCAAGACGCCGCTTGCGAACGAGTAGAATGGGCACGCAGACCCATAGGAAAGAATCTACCACGAAGGAGATAGGCCGAACTAATAGCCTCTTTTAGCCAATGAGCTATAGTAGTTTTGGACGCCTGCTGTCCTCGTTTAGGACCGCTCCACAGCACAAAAAGATGGTCAGACACACGAAACTCATTGGTAACCTCTAGGTAACACAGCAAAGCTCTGCGAATGTTGAGCTTCCGCAAGTCGCCAGCCAAAGGATCCGAACGGTCTAACTCCGTGAAGGCCGGCAGATCCACTGATTGGTTAATATGAAAGGAAGAAACCACTTTTGGCAAAAAAGATGGAACTGTCCTTAAAGAAACGCCCAAATCCGAAATCCGCAAAAAGGGTTTCCTACAGGAAAGCACCTGGAGTTCCAACACCCTATGAGCTGATGTAATGGCTCATAGGGTGAAAAATCACCTTCAAGGTAAGATCTTTTAGAGTCGATTTCTTCAAAGGCTCAAAAGGCGCCGAGCAAAGGGCAGTGAGGACTAAATTCATAGAAACATAGAAATGATGGCAGAAGAAGACCAAACGGCCCAATCCAGTCTGCCTAGCAAGCTTCACACTTTTTTTTTCCTCATACTTATCTGTTTCTCTTGGCTCTCTGCTTCTACAGCAGGGGAGAAGTAAAAAAAAACCAACAAGAGCTGTACAACATAGTCTAGGTAAAACAAATAAGCATGGGTGTAGCTTGCTTATCGCGGCAGTTACTGCCCCTACTACCCCTAACTAATCAAGCTAGATATTTCACTTGCATGCAGCTCCATCACTGCTCTCTACATTAATGGTGGGGGTGGAAGGGGAATAGAACAAGGAGCTAAGAGTAACAGATAAGAATGAGAGAAAAAATGTGTGAGGCTTGCTGGGCAGACTGGATGGGCCATTCGGTCTTCTTCTGCCGTCATTTCTATGTTTCTATGTTTCTATGTTTCTTAGTAACCTTTTGGTTCTATTTCCCTTCCACCCCCACCATTAATGTAGAGAGCAGTGTTGGAACTGCATCTAAGTGAAATATCTAGCTTAATTAGTTAGGGGTAGTAACCGCCGCAATAAGCAAGCTACACCCATGCTTATTTGTTTACCCAGACTATGTAATTCAGTCCTTGTTGGTTGTTGTCTGTATATAGATCCACTTTTCTTCATTCCCTCTGCGGTTGAAGCAGAGAGCTATGCTGGATATGCGTGAAGTATCGGTCTTCCTCCCCTGCCGTTGAAGCAGAGAGGTATGCCTGATATGCGTGAAGTATTGGTCTTCCTCCCCTGCCATTGAAGCAGAGAGCTATGCTGGATATGCGTGAAGTATCGGTCTTCCTCCCCTGCTGTTGAAGCAGAGCGCTATGCTGGATATGCATTGAAAGTGAAGTATCAGGCTTATTTGGTTTGGGGTACTAACCGCCGTAACAAGCAAGCTACTCCCCGCTTTTTTGTGAATGCAAATCCTTTTTTCCACATTTCCTCTTGCCGTTGAAGCTTAGAGCAATGTTGGAGTCGCATTAACCGTGTGTATGTTTATTAAATAAGGGTATTATCTCCAGGTAGTAGCCATCATTCCTGCGAGCCACCCACTCTTCATTCACGTCCTCTAGACTTTATGGATCCACAGTGTTTATCCCACGCCCCTTTGAAGTCCTTCACAGTTCTGGTCTTCACCACTTCCTCCGGAAGGGCATTCCAGGCATCCACCACCCTCTCCGTGAAGAAATACTTCAGGAATTGGTTCTGAGTCTCCCCCTGGAGCTTCAAATTGTGACCTCTGGTTCTGTTGATTTTTTTCTGACGGAAAAGGTTTGTCGTTGTCTTTGGATCATTAAAACCTTTCAAGTATCTGAAAGTCTGTATCATATCACCTCTGCTCCTCCTTTCCTCCAGGGTGTACATATTTAGATTCTTCAATCTCTCCTCATAAGACTCCACGACGGATAAGGATGCCGAATCGGAGGACGCAAGTGTTTTGCTCCCTTAAGGAAATGAACTACATCCGGATGTGCTACTAACGCTACGCCCTGGACGGAGCCACGCAAACAACCAAGCGCCGCCACCTGCACTCTGAGGGTACTACATGACAAACCCTTGGAAAGACCAGATTGTAGATAACACAGAATAATTGACACCAAGGCCCGAGTAGGCGTGACCTCTCAGTCCAGTCACCAAGTCTCAAAAACTTTCCATACTCTAACATATGTGAGATTAGTAGAAGTCTTACGCGATTGAAGAAGCGTAGCTACTACAGCCGGAGAATAGCCTTTGCCTTTCAAAAGCTATGCCGCTAGACAGAAGCGATCAACTTCTTCCAAACAAACAGGCCCTTGATGCAGCAGGTCTGGGAGAACTGGAAACCGCAACAGCCCCTCCACCGCGAGATTGAGAAGGTCCGCAAACCAGGGACGTCGTGGCCATTCTGGAGCTACCAGGATGATCTCCGTTGAATGGATCTCTATCTGCCTGTGCACTTTGCTGATCAATGGCCAAGGCAGGAAGACGTACAGCAGAACCTCGGTGGGCCAAGGCAGCACTAGGGCATCTACCTCTTCTGCTCCTGTCTCTCTGCAACGAGTGTAGAACCGCGGCACTTTGGCATTCCGAAAAGTTGCCATTAAGTCCATGCTGGGTGTGCCCAATGCATCGCATATGAGTTGAAAGACGGTCTCCGCCAGCGTCTATTCTCTGGGGTCTAGGCGGTGATGACTGAGGAAGTCTGCCTGCACATTGTCCACGCCGGCGATGTGAGATGCTGCTATGCTTACCAAGTTTTGTTCTGCCCAGCTGATCAATTGGCGAGCTTCCATTGCCACCGGTTGACTTCTGGTTCCTCCTTGGCGATTGATGTACACCACTGTGGTCGCATTGTCTGAGAGAATTCTGACAGACTTGCCCTGGAGGAGAGGATGGAACGTTTGCAACATCAACCATACCGCCCTAGTTTCCAGCCAATTGATCGACCAGAGCATTTCCACAGGAACCATAAGCCTTGCACCGATTTCCCCCAGCATACCGCCCCCCACCCAGAGAGGCTGGCATCCGTGGTGACCACTGTCCAGTCGGGCACTTCCAGGGGAACTCCTCGGCTTAAGTTGTCCATCAGCAACCACCAATCGAGACTGGTACGTGCTGCCTCCGTAAGCGGCAAAGGTAGGTGAAAAAGCTCGGAGACTGGGTTCCATCAGGAAAGCAAAGCGGACTGTAAAGGCCTCATATGAGCAAAGGCCCAGGGTACCAGTTCTAATGTTGAAGTCATTGACCCAAGAACCTGCAAATAATCTCGAACCCTGGGAGGATGCTTGAGCAAGAAGCTCCTGACTCGGCTTTGCAATTTGGCGATGCGGTCTGTGGTGAAAAATACTCTGCCCTGCTGGATGTCGAAGACAGCACCCTTCCGTTTTTCCTCCGGCGCAACGGAAACAATGGCCCCCAGTTGCAGAAGCCGGTACAAGGTTCTCTAGGACCACCTGATGCTTGGTGTCGTAACCAAAAGGAGAAATGAGAATCAGTCTTGAGGGCGCCATGCAAAATATAAAGCGTAGCCTTGTTTTATCACAGTAAGCACCCACTGGTCCATCGTTATCTTGGCCTATTCCTCAAAGAACAGGGACAATCTGCCCCCTACCGCAGGCACCGGGGAATGGGCCGGCACCCCTTCATTGTGAAGACTTGGCTCCTGAAGCAGGCTGGGAGATACCAGGTTTGCCGAACCGGCGGCCGCGAAAAGACTGGGACCAGGACTGTTGCTTGTTTGGGGCCTGCCGAAAAGAAGAAGCGGGCGCTCTAGATGGCCGAAATCTTCAATTTCCACGGAATTTGGCCTGGGACGAAAAAGAGCCTCTGGACTTCAGTCTATCCTCCCGTAACCGATGAACCTTATTCTCTTCCAGAGAATGGATCATATCTTCCAGGTCCTTACCAAAAAGTAATTTGTCCTTGAAAGGCAAGGATCCCAACTGTGACTTGGAGGAGACATCCGCCGACCAGTTTCTCAACCAGAGGAGTCAACAAGCAGAGACCGCCGAAACCATGGATCTGGCCAACGTCCGCAATAGGTCATGTAGTGATTCTGCACTGTAGGCCACTGAAGCTTCTAGTCAGCCTGCTTGAGCTGCCTCCTCTGCTGACAAACTGGCGTTGGCTTGTAACGGTTGAACCCAAATATCCTTTTAAGCTGCAACTCCAACTTCCTGTCTTGCAGGTCCTTGAGTGCTGTAACCCGTCACAAGAATTGTGGTCTTCTTGGTAACTGCGGACACTGCCGCATCTACCTTGGGCACTCGTAGCAGCTCTAAAGCATCCTCGGGCAGAGGATATAGCTTATCCATAGCCTTACTCACCTTTAAGCCCAGGTCCGGGGTATCCCATTCCCGGAAAAGCAAGTCCATAGCTGAGAAATGAAAGGGAAAAGAAGAAGCAGGGCCTCTCAGACCCAGCAATACTGGCTCCATAGATCCCAATTTGGATTCCTCTGGGGGACCTTCAATGCCCAGTTCAGCTAAATTAGAAGGAATAAGAGGACCCAACTCCTCCTTCCTAAAGAGGCAGGCCACCTTAGGGTCATCCCCTTCCGCCCCATGTGCGCCTCCTCAATGCACCTTGTGACTGTAAATCAGAGTCTGCATCCACCCTCTGCAGATGCTTGGGCTGGAGATCAGGGTCATCTGGACCAGTATCCTGCCCAGAAGTATCCGTATCAGGCAGAGAAACTCCTGTGCAATGGAGATGCTTAGGCTGAGAGGGTTCCGCACCCCCCTTGGACCTGGGCCACTTTTTAGCAGTGGGCTTAGAACCGGGAGAAGCAAATATTTTACCAGACTGATGCTTTTCTAACTTCCTCTCCTTGTAAGCCTTATGGAGCAGCAATACAAATTGTGAGGAGAAAGAGGAAGAAGAGGAGGAGTCAGAGGCCCCCTCGAGGCTATCCTCCATATCAGGGGAGTCAGATAGCAAAGGTTCCCTGCCCCTTGGAAAAATCTGCTGAGGAGAAAGAGGAGGTGGTAAAACCCCCTCCCCCTGCACTGTAGTAGTCACAACTCTAAATGACTGTAAAATGGCTTCCATTCCCACTCTGAACGGGAACAGATCAGCCTCAGCTTGACCTGCAGCAGCTGTCCTCACCGGGACTCGGACAGACTTAGTTTTCGCTGATTTAACATTTTTTTCACTCGATACGGCTCCCGATAATCCCTGCCCCCCCCCGCCGGGATGCATGCCGAGCAAAGGCCATCCCGAGAGAGATGTGCGCGGGTGGACCTGCCGCGCGGCAAACTGATGAACGCGGCATCGGGATGTGACTGAAAAAATTACCATATGAAGTAGAAATTAAATTAAAGCTGAAAATAAACAGATAATGCCATGCTGAGACAGGGAGTGAGTGAGAGAGAGAGAGAGAGACGGCACAGCTAAGGAAAACAAAAACGAAACCAAAACGTTGTTTTTTTTTTAAAGTTAGAAAACTTGTCTGGCAGTGGTCCAAGGTGCTGATCCCATCTGGTGGAGTGAACCTGGCTCCCCGGTGTTACATCCAAGCTGCTAAGTAGGTAAAGTAGGGCCCTCGACCCTGTGAAGCAGCTACCTCAGATCAGTGGGGGATGGTTCTCTCAGAACCTCACGACCCCCCTGGGAGGCCACCGACCATTGTGCTGCCACAAAGTTCCTCTTCTTATTTCTCTTTCTTTTTTTTTTTTTTTTTTTTTTTTTTTTAAATTAAAGCTGAAATTAGCCAGAAACTAAAAACAAAAAACACCCCTAAGCCTGACTAACTACAAAAAACCAACTAAGCAACACAGCCCAGACTGTAGGTTTTGCACCTCCACCATCTGCTGGAGACAGAGGAATACTGCTGGACTGTAGGTGGCACCAGCCTATTTACAGGCGAAGTTTGTTTTGATAACTGTTCTGTCTCCATCTGCTAGAGGGGTGTAAAACCCAGGAGTCTGGACTGATCCGGGTATGTACAGGGAAAAATAATCTTCTCCGATTAATCTTAAATGTTACTTGCTAACTTCATAGAATGCCCCCTAGTCCTATTATTCAAGTGTAAATAACCGATTCACATCTACTCGTTCAAGACCTCTCATGATCTTAAAGACCTCTATCATATTCCCCCCTCAGCCATCTCTTCTCCAAGCTGAACAGCCCTAACCTCTTCAGCCTTTCCTCATAGGAGAGCTGTTCCATCCCCTTTATCATTTTGGTTGCCCTTCTCTGTACCTTCTCCATCGCAACTATATCTTTTTTGAGATGCGGTGACCAGAATTGTACATAGAATTCAAGGTGCGGTCTCACCATGGAGTGACATTCTGAGCTGACGATTTTAAAGTATTATCCACTATGATGCCTAGATCTTTTTCCTGGGTGGTAGCTCCCAATATGGAACCCAACATCGTGTAACTACAGCAAGGGTTATTTTTCCCTATATGCAACACCTTGCACTTGCCCACATTAAATTAGGCACTGTCTTGTGGCAAGATGCTGGGCTCGACAGACCTTTGATCTCACACAGTATGGTATATCTTATATTTTTATGTACTTGTACTTACATATTTAAATAGTATTGCAAGGTGTATGCAGCCCTGTGCAGACAGGTAGAAGTTCTGTGGTGCTAACAACCTCATCCAGACAGGATGTTGAGGACAGGAGCTATTTTAGCAGAGATGTGGGTATGGGACTGCATGTAGGACCTTTTACTTTTGAAGTTAATTTCACTATTCTAATAACTGGAGTGAGCTG
Organism: Rhinatrema bivittatum; assembly: GCF_901001135.1. Lineage (NCBI taxonomy): Eukaryota > Metazoa > Chordata > Amphibia > Gymnophiona > Rhinatrematidae > Rhinatrema > Rhinatrema bivittatum. The sequence goes on along the minus strand of NC_042622.1, from coordinate 256,421,346 downwards.
AATATAAACTTAACTTCTGTAGTCAAGATGTTGGCTCATCCAACTCCTCATCCCTTTTTGCTCTTACTCCTGGCTCTCCTCCCCTTATCCTACCTACTTCCTCCATTCCAGCATCCAGCACACAATAACAGCACAGCAGGCAAGAAAAAAAAAACAGCTTTTAATAATTTATATTTACAGAGGTGCACAGGTACATTATTAAGCACTTAAGTGTTCAGCGATGCAAGATTTCTTTTGCATGTTCACATAATCACCACCACCACCCCCAAAAGAAAAATATCATACACTGTTAAGTACCTCTATCTCCTCCTTGGGTTTATAGGTTGATGAAAGGATATGTGCAGGCCAGTTGAGAAGCATGGCAGTGGGTCACCTTTCCCTAGGGAACAGAGAAAGGGTTAGCATGTAGCTCCATGTCAGTTGGGAAAAGCTGAGCCAATCCTGATTTTCCCACCTTTATTGCATGCAGAGATTTGTACAGTGGGTCCTTGGGTTACGACCAACTTGGGTTACGACCAACATTCAAGGTTTTGGGTTACAAACAAATTTTGAGTTACGACCAAAATTCTGGTTTTGAGTTACGAACAGATCTCGAGTTACAACCATAATGAGAGACAGAGACTAACCATAATGCCCTCACAGTAGATAGGTATTTATGTCTAAGGGAGGCCCACCTAGTAACCCGAGGTGAGGTTTAGGTATTAGTGTAGGGGTTAGGGGCCACTTTGACATTCAAAGTGTGGCGTACAAACAGAATAATGCTCTCTTGTGAAGATTTAATGACTTTTGGAGTGAGGAAACTCAACCAAAGATGAGATTTGTGCAGTGTTCTTTCAACCTAGCTTGATTTTACCCAGGTAGAGAGAATCCATATGCAGATATCGTAAAGGAACTGGTGGAGGAGGTGAAATTGTTTCTGGTAGGCTAGGCACATTTTATAATCTTTTGGTGAGTACACTAGGGAAGTATTGGTGTTTCTGGTAATTAATGACTTTATACAACCATTTTTATTATAGAAATGGTTAGGTAAGGGGTGCTTTTGGGAGGTTCGGAACGCATTATTGGTTTTCCCATTATTTCCTATGGAAAAAATAGTCTTGACTTACAACCAACTTGGGTTACAACCAGCCCTCTGGAACCAATTGAGTTCGTAAGTCAAGGGACCACTGTAGTTCCTATTTCTTAACATATCGAAAGCACAAGTTCATGCATGCAGTAGGGGAGGGAGAATCGAAATTGGCTTGGGCTCTCCCTATAGAAGTATATGATAACCCTCGCACTCCCATCCTCACCAAATTACTATGTACATAGGGTTGCCACCTGACCCAGGGCAACCCTAGTGCGTGGATTCCTAACTGATTTTGCTCCATTGTATTTATGACTGTGTAGTTTTCCTGCCTTTCCTAGAGAAATTGGAACTAGGCGGCCACATATGCAATACATGGATCAGCCTGGTGACCGTATTTACAGTACAGATTTGTCAAACCTGGAGGAACCCACTTGATAGCACTGCACTTACAGATCTTTTGCTCCAGATTGCTGCAGTTCGTTGCTTAAAGGAAAATTGGTTCTTACCTGCTAATTTTCGTTCCTGTAGTACCATGGATCAGTCCAGACTGCTGGTTTTGCCTCCCTTCCAGCAAACGGAGACAGAGAAAAACTTGAAGAGCACCCCCTATTAGACTGGTGTGTCACCTGCATCTCCTCCGTATAAACAGTCTCAAAGCTGATAATTAGTAATAACTGCAGACTAACTTGGCAGATCAACAAGTCAAACAGTTAATATAAAATGTGAATATAGAAAAAAGGTAACTTGTCGTCATTTTCTGATACCTTCTGCTACCAACAGAATAGTAGAGCGGACTCTCATGGAAAAGGAAAAAGAAATGAACCCTCTTTCTGGGAGGGCGTCTGGACTGATCCGTGGTACTACAGGAACGAAAATTAGCAGGTAAGAACCAATTTTCCTTTCCCTGTACGTACCCGGATCAGTCTAGACTTCTGGGATGTACCAAAGCTTCCCTATGCAGGATGGGACCCTGAGAGTCCTGCTCGAATGACCCCGCTGCCAAAATTGTTAATGTCCGGAGTCTGGATGTCCAATCTGTAGTGACGAGCAAAAGTATGCAATGTCTTCCATGTCGCCGTCCTACAAATTTCCTGCAGCAAAACTAACTGACACTCAGCCCATGAAGTGGCTTGAGAACGTAGTGAGTGTGCTTTCAGCCCTACCTTGGGAGACCGAAGAACCTCCAAGACCTCCTCAGGCAGGGGATACAATTTGTCCATTGCCCTCCCCACTCTGAGACCCGCCTCCAGAACCTTCCATTCGTGGGTCATCAACTGCTGAAGCATGGGATGAAAAGGAAAGGTTTTGGAAGGACCCCATAATCCTGCCAGGACCGGGTCCACGGAATCCGGAGGGGTTTCTTTTGGAAGATCCACACCGAGCTCTGCCAGAACCCACGGGATAAGTGGGTCTAGTTCCTCTCGATGAAACAGGTGAACCACCTTTGGATCATCTCCCTCTAATGGCATTCTTTTTTCCGTATCTTCCTCTGGGTCACCTCATGGGAGGGCCGGGGGACCTGACAGCATATCCGAAGCACCAGTGGCCGCTACTGTAGGGCCAGAGGCTCCGTCTCCCTGGAGGGAGGAGCCCCGCAACGTCTTGACCCTGAGCGATCCCTGGGACTCCTGATGACAGGGAGCCTTCCGCAGGGGACCCTCCAGTCTCCCCTGCAGGGTGACTCCCGGCTGCTGGCTCTAAGTAGCCAAAAATGCTTTGTGCATTAAAAGCACAAAGTCTAGAGAAAATGCTGAGGGACCACTCCCCTCTCCCTCCGGGGGATCGGGCCCCTCATCAAAATCATCCAGAGAGGGATCCTGGGTGACCCCCGGGCTGCCGGGAACCGGCGACAGTGTGGGAGGGAGCTCTTCTCCCCCAAAGCTCTTTTCTGCGCAGCAGTGAAGGTTTCCAAGATGGCCGCCGTTCCCACACTAAGCAGGAACGAATCGGCCTGAGTTGAGTGATCGGCTGCTCGTTTGCCCGCTCCCCAGGGCTTGTGCAGCTGCTATGATGGACCTTCATCTCCTGGGAGGCAGCGAACGCAGAAAACAGAGCGAAAGAGTCGCAAAGCAGACTCCCTGCAGGCCACACATTTCGACGGCCGCGGCATTCGGTAGGCAGGGGGAGGGGCCGAGGGAAACCACGCGGCCAGGCAGGGAGGTCTACCCGCAGGACAGACACCGCCTCTAGCGCCCCACAGAATGCTCCATTCCCGGGGCCTTCCGAATCACAGACCTGCTACCTGGTCCTCTGTCCAGCGCCGGCTCTCCGTTGTGTTTTTTGTTTTTTTTCAGTTCGGACTGCGTGATAGCGGGGGGAGGAATCGGACCACCGAAATCCCCACCAACGCCATGCCGACTGGAAGCCCCACAGGGTCACCAACCCCAGCTCCTAACACCCTACAACAGGAGGGATGGGCCCACTGGGACCTGCCAACCCTCCTGGGAGGATTTCTCTTCTTGTTCTTTTTTCTTTTTGTCCTGAAGATCTGCTAGTCTGCCTGAATTTCCTATGTCTTTCTGATTTTAAATTATATTTTCCTGTCCACACCTCCAGACAAAAGGTGAAGACTACAGGTTTTGCACCACCTCCATCTGCTGGAGACAGAGAAATACTGAGGAGATGCAGGTGGGGGTGTTCTTCAAGTTTTTCTCTGTCTCCATCTGCTGGAAGGGAGGCAAAACCAGCAGTCTGGACTGATCTGGGTACATACAAGGAACTAGCTAATTATTTCCTTTTTCTATGATAAACAACCCATTTCCAAGACTCATACAGCAACAACACACAGTGCAACACATTTCAAATCTTGCATTTTCAGGCTTCTCTGTAGTCATTGTACTTTTGCTAAATTGCTAACTGTTTTTGCGTAGGATTTGTACATTTTATTTTTTAATTGATGTAGTATGCTTTTTTTTTAATTTGGCTGGGTCCCCAGGATACACACTTGGATAGGATCCAGGCTCTCTGTGCGAGGCAGACAGGAGATAGAGGGGAAAGTGTAACTGTCCTAGGTGTGAGGTCAGAGTACAGAGATAGGATCCAGGCTCTCTGTGCAAGGCAGACAGGAGATAGAGGGGAAAGTGTAACTGTCCTAGGTGTGAGGTCAGAGTACAGAGATATTCTGAAAGAAATGGACTGAAATCACTAATCAGTGACTTTAACAGCGTAGCGTGGTGGGCGATGAAGCCCTATTTCTCTGGCATGAAAATCCAAACCACTTAGCCTGGGAACAAAACCGCAAGTTTCTGGTACCTGTGCCAGGCCTCAGCCTGCAGATGTCACTTAGATCCCAAGAGATAGCTAGTGTTCACAACTGTGCTATGGGTAGGTGGGAGTGCCAGGAAATCTAAGGATCAGGCCCTGGATCATGCACATGTTCACAGGAACAAAGGTTTTGGTGACAGAGTCTCAATGGTAGTAGCATCCATGCTACCTACTCGCTGTCAAAACTTCCAATGAGAAGGGGAAAGACAAGAGCGAGTACAGTAATCATAAGCCTGAAACTCATTAGCACAATGGTACCTAAGCATTTACACCAGCATGTACTTATAGACATCCACCTGAGATAACCATAAAGTCATGTAAAGTGGGAAAAAAAAGCTTGTAACAAATAAACTGGGGGCAGAGGGGAATGCACACAGAGACCTTAAACTCTACCCCCACAGTGATGAGACTAGGATGGTTTTCGCTTCACCTTGCACTGCAGATGTCCCTAAATTGCACGGGCAAGGAAAGCAGAATTCACATTGTGCAGAAATAGGATTCAGCTATTCTATAGTGCTCCTGCAGGGTTCAGTTACCATTTAGAGCCTATGCACTCTATTATTCTGTATAGACTAGTGCTGAATTATAATTCCTACAGAACACCCACTACTACATGTCCCAGATGGACTCAACTTTCTAAAGACCTTGTAGGGCCCAGATGGCCTTGACATCTACGTTATACAGTCCAGACTAGACAACCTACAGAGCCCAGCTACGCTATACAGAACAATCTGCAGATGTCAGTCACTCTATACAGACCAGGCTATGCACCCTAGAGTTTCCATCCATGTTATATGGAACAATTGTTTACACCTTTCAGATCTCAGCTACTCTATATGGTATCATAGTATTGACGGCAGAAAAAGAGCAAATGTCTATCTAGTCTGCCCAGCAAGTTTCCTATGGTGACAACTGCCACTCTGAGCAGGTTACTCACATGTTTTTATTAAGGGTAGTAACTGCCACTCTGTGCAGTTTACCCCCAAGCCTTATATATTAATAAAGCAACATTGCTACTGGGTGAGGAGCCTTCTTGAAAATTCACATAAAGCTGCTTGATGTGCTTTGCTTTGGCCATAGAAGCAGTTCTGTTTTTTTCCCTCTTATGTCTGGATATCAGAACCCCAGACTATAAAAGTCGGAGCCCATGTTGGTTGTCCTCTGAATCCAATTCCCCTTTCCTCCCCCCCCCACCCCAAAGTGGAGAGCTATTGCGTCAAAAGCATCAAGGCTTATTAGTTAAGTATAGTAATCATGCATATTGTTAAGGATAATAACCAACACTGAGCAGGTTACCCCCATGCAATCTTTTCTTCATTTCCGTCCTTCAGCCTTTAAGGATCCACAGTATTTTGAATTCTTTGACTGTTTTTGTGTTAATCACCTCTTGCGGAAGGGCATTCCAGGACATCTTGATATTGGTTCTGAGTCGTCCCCTTTGGAGTTTCATTTCGTGACCACTAGTTCTACTGTTTCCTTTCCAACAGAAAAGGTTTGAAGCACATGCATCATTAGTGGACCAGACCACATTCTTAACTACTGCATGGCTCACTGCAGGCTTCAGTCCATCCCAGCAACTTAATACATACGTTTTCATGTTCTTTATTTTGAAGTGTTGACCTGCATTGCTGCAAAGACAACACAAAAACTAAAAAAAAAAAAATAATAATGAAGTCTAGATATGGTCCACAGAACCCTTGCCTGCATACCCAACAGTACAAGATGCCCATGCTGGCGGCTCACATAGCAAAGACCTTTTCTGGCAGCTTTTTCTCTGTGGGTAGGGGCATAGAGGGGCCCGTTTCAGCCTTTCGATGTAGCTCTTAGTCCCTGGCTCATGCTAGTCCTGCTGTCTCACCAACAACTGCAGATCCTCCCCGTTTCCAGAGGCACAGGCAAGGTTTGCAGTTTTTCTGGCACATCTCAGGACTACTCGAATACTCCCTGCCATACTCAAACTTAAAGCACAGCAGCAGCAGCAGCTCGCCTACTCAGGTAGAAGGTGTGTATATATTCAGTGGTTTACAAAAGTATTCAACCCCCTAAAAAGTCAGCAGATTTGAAGGGATTACAAATGACACACAGATTGTTCCAGACAGTATGCCGAGTACAAACCAGTATGCTCTTAAAGTAAATTTTCTAAGTCACAATTCATTATTTCTCTGCAGTTTTTATAAAATAAAATTAAAAACTAAAAAATGCTGCTTGCATAAGTATTCAACCCCTTCAGACTAGCACTTGGTAGAACCAGCTCTTGCTGCAATAACAGCTTTAAGTCTTTGGGGTAAGTTTCTACCAGCTTTGCTGGGAGTGATCTTTGCCCAGTCTTACTGACAAATGTTTCAGGTTGGTTGGATGACACTTATGGACTGCAATTTTCAAATCGTGTCACAGATTCTCGCTTGGATTGAGATCTGGACTTTGACTTGGCCATTGTAGAATATTTACCTTTATGTTGTTCAATCACTCCAATGTTGCTTTGGCCTTGGGCTCAATGTCCTCTGAAAGGTGAACTTTCTCCCAAGTTTTAGTTTTTAAGCAGATGGAAGCAGGTTGTCTTGCAGTATAGGAAAATTGGTTCTTACCTGCTAATTTTCGTTCCTGGAATACCCCAGCTCAGTCCAGACAAGTGGGTTTTGCATCCCTAGCAGCAGATGGAGTCAGAGAAGAAAACATTTTTGAAACTGCTATATAAGCTAGAGTGCCACCTGCAGTCCCTCTGTATCGGCCTGTACCAAGCCAAAATGTAGACAAATTCAAAAACTAACTTAACTCCCTCCTCTATGTGAGCAGAGGAATACAGGTAGAGCCCTTCCACAAGAGCCCTTATATCCACAGCAGGGATCAAAATCCCTGAAAAGTTAAACAATAACAAGACTTTTCAGTCTTCTCTATGCTACACATAGCTGAGATATCTATCTTTCAACAGGGTGGAGCTCTGGACTGATCTGTGGTAAGAACCAATTTTCCTTTCCTGTTCATACCCCAGATCAGTCCAGACAAGTCCCAGATCAATACCCAAGCTCCTCTAAACTGGGCAGGAAACTGAAAGACCAATTTGCAACATACGTTCCCCAAACAGCACCTTATCAGGCACTTAAACATCTATTCAGTAATGTCTGGTGAAAATGTGAAGCGACAACTAAGTCGCCACATGGCAGATCTCCTGCAGAGAAACCAACTGACATTCCGCCCAGAAAGCTGGGCCCCTTCAGGAAGCACCCTTCCCTTTCAAATATAATCCGAAATTAGGGCCTCTTTCAGCCAATGTGAAATTGTAACTTTCAAAGCTTTGCACCCCATCTTTGCTCCACTGAACAGCACAAAGAGGTGATCAGACCTTTGAAATCCATTGGTAACCTTCAGACACCAAAGTAAACACCAATGGACATCCAACAAATGTAATTCTCTGGATCCACCAAATCCAGATACCAGAACACAGTAAATTCAACCAGCTGACTCAGACAGAATGACAAAAAATGACCTAGGGCAAAAATGATGGAACCATCTGCCACAAAACCCCATTCACTGAAATTTGAAGAAAGAAAGGGGTCCGTACATGACAAGGCCTGAAGTTCTGAAATTCACCTGGCTAAACAGATAGCTACTAGAAACACCACATTCAGAAAGAGATCCTTCATGGATGTTCCCCGTAACGGCTCAAAAGGTGAACTACAAAGAGCCTTAAGCACCAAATAGAGGGTTCAAGAGGGATACACCCAACTAAACGTTTGTAAATGCTTAGCGCCTGTTAGAAAACCACATTTGGATGGACTGCGAAAGAAACTCCATCCACCTTATCTTGACAAAAACAACCTAAGACTGCCAACTGAATACGAAGAGAGTTATATGCCAACTCCTTCACAAGCCCTTTCTTTTGAGGACTGATACTTATGTCGGGTCAAGCTCTTCTTCAACACACCAGACCTTAAATGCCTTTCACACCCTGACATAAGTCCAGGAAGTGAACAGTCGTCTGGCCTGAAGTAAGGCAGTAATAACTGCTTCTGGGTACCCCTTCAATCATAGCCACCTCCTATCAAAGGTCAGACCAAGAGACAAAAAGCAATCCGTCTGATCTGAAAAGATTGGACCCTGCCCAATCAGCCCTTAAAGATGACCTAACTTCAGAGGACTGCCAACTGCGAGATTTATCAAGTCTGCAAACCAGTGTCAACAGGGCCCCTCTGCCCCACTAGTATATAACAGAACTCTCACTGGCCACAGAAGAACCAACACTTTGATGCCTTCCAAGCTGCACTCTAGACTGTTTGCCTTGGCATTCTTCCTTGTCACCATGAAATCCCACTAAGGAACTCCCCCACCTGGCCTGAATTAGCTCCAATTACCATTTTCCCAGGTCCAACTGCTGCTGGCTGAGATAGTCCACTTGCACACTGTCCACCCTGGCTACATGGGATGCTGCCAGTGCCGGCAAGTATGTTTCTGCTCAAGCAAACAGAGGCTGAGTCCACTGTTACCACAGTGTCTGACGAAACTCGAACCACACAAATGATAGACCATAATGCTTGTATGGATGATCACCGACCCTGAACTGTCTGTCCTTGTCAGGCTGGTGTCGGTAGTCATCACTCCCTTATTTGGGATCTCCAACTCCACTCTTTGTTCTAAATTGGCCCAAGAAAGCCAGTGCGAACTGGACCTGGCTATCCCTTGAAGTGATGTCAGGAGCTTAAATTCCTCAGAGGGCAAATTCGGGAAGACTGTATATGTGCGAATGCCCACGGAACTAAATCCAGTGCAGAAGCCATAGCGCCCAGGACTTGCAAAAAACCCCACGCTTTGGGTATCAAAGCTGCAATAGACCATGGACCTGAGCCTGCAACTTCGTCACCCTCTCCACTGCGAGGAACAATTTTCCCAACCTGGTACTGAATTTTGCCCCCAGATACTCCAGGGAGTGGAAGGGAATAAGACTGCTCTATGCTAGGTTCGCCACCCAGCCCAGAGACCACAACTTCTGTATCACATGTGGCACGGAATGATGTCTTCTGACTTTGCCTCAAGGAACCGTACCAAGAACCCTTCTTTTCGCAGGGCCACAGCTACCTTCATGGCTACCACCACCACCACTTTGGTGAAGGTCCGAGGAGCAGTTGCCAATCCAGTCCCTCATGAGAGGCTTCTAAGAAAATTAAAAAGTCATGGGATAGGAGGCAATGTCCTTTCGTGGATTACAAACTGGTTAAAAGACAGGAAACAGAGAGTAGAATTAAATGGTCAATTTTCTCAATGGAAAAGGGTAAACAGTGGAGTGCCTCAGGGATCTGTGCTTGGACCAGTGCTTTTATATATATATATATATATATATATATATATATATATATATATAAATGATCTGGAAAGGAATAAGACGAGTGAGGTTATCAAATTTGCGGATGATACAGAATTATTCAGAGTAGTTAAATCACAAGTGGATTGTGATACATTACAGGAGGACCTTGCAAGACTGGAAGATTGGGCATCCAAATGGCAGATTAAATTTAATGTTGGCAAGTGCAAGTTGTTGCATATAGGGAAAAATAACCCTTGTTGTTAGAGTTACACGATGTTAGGTTCCATATTAGGAGCTACCACCCAGGAAAAAGATCTAGGCATCATAGTGGATAATGCTTTAAAATCATCTGCTCAGTGTGCTGCAGCAGTAAAAAAGCAAACAGAATGTTAGGAATTATTAGGAAGGGAATGGTTAATAAAATGGAAAATATCATAATGCCTCTATATTGCTCCATGGTGAGACCGCACTTTGAATTCTGTGTACAATTCTGGTCGCTGCATCTCAAAAAAGATATAGTTGCGATGGAGAAGGTACAGAGAAGGGAAACCAAAATGATAAAGGGGATGGAACAGCTCCCCTATGAGGAAAGGCTGAAGAGGTTAGGGCTGTTCAGCTTGGAGAAGAGACGGCTGAGGGGAGATATGATAGAGGTCTTTAAGATCATGAGAGGTCTTGAACGAGTACATGTAAATCGGTTATTTACACTTTTGAATAATAGAAGGACTAGTGGGCATTCCATGAAATTAGCAAGTAGCACATTTAAGACTAATCGGAGAAAATTATTTTTCACTCAATGCACAATAAAGCACTAGGATTTGTTGCCAGAGGATGTGGTTAGTGCAGTTAGTGTAGCTGGGTTCAAAAAAGGTTTGGATAAGTTCTTGGAGGAGAAATCCATTAACTGCTATTAATCAAGTTTACTTAGGGAATAGCCACTGCTATTAATTGCATCAGTAGCATGGGATCTTCTTAGTGTTTGGGTAATTGCCAGGTTCTTGTGGCCTGGTTTGGCCTCTGTTGGAAACAGGATGCTGGGCTTGATGGACCCTTGGTCTGACCCAGCATGGCAATTTCTTATATTCTTAACTGTAGAGTTCCTGGAACTACAAAAATGCTCGCCTAGGGCCAACCGCAGCCTCTGTCAGTCTCTGTCTGAGAAGCCTCTGTCAGTCCAATGCTAGAAACCCCCTTTGCAAACTGATGCTCTTACTGATTTCAATGTTTCCATGCAACAACGAGGTACCCGGAACACCACCTGATCTTCTTCATTTCCAGAATGGGCCGTAAAGTGTCTTCTTTCTTTGACACTCCAAAATTGAATGAATATCTGCCTTTCTCCCATTCCTCCAGAGGCACAGTCACCATCGGCTCCAGATGCTGTAAATGCTTCTAGGTGGTGTGCATGGCGTCTCTCTTTACTCACAACGTGCAATGGGAACTCATGAGTCTTCTCGGACCTGACGAGCAAACTCTTAGGTGAAGCCACCTCTTATCATGCCCAGTACCCATTGGTCCAAAACCTTGGTCCACTCCTTGTAACAAAGGGCCAATCTCCCTCTTTTGAGAAGAGTGGACCAGCCTCCCTTCATTGTGCGGCCTTGCTGCCTCCAACCCCTTAACTGGAGTTATCCTGGGTGGAATTACGCAGACCCTGAAATGACTGCTGCCATCCTGATCCTTGCTTCTGAGATGAGAAAGCCCCCTTGTTGGAGTGATATCCTCTCTTCGGCTTATCTTCAGACAACCTTAGCCCTTTGGACTCCCCCAAAAGGTTTACTAGTTGCTCCAGATCCTAGCCACAAACTAACCTCCCCTTAAAGAGGAGATCACTGAGCTGGGACTTGGACCAGCCATCTTTTGATGAATTGTATAACCAAAGAAAACGTCTAGCTGATACCGCTGACACCATAATCTCAGCTGACATCCGAAACAGATCATAGGGCGCATGTGCCACATAAGCCATGGCTGTCTCCAGACGTGCCACTTGCCTAATGGAGGCTGAGAAAACCTGTCCTTTTGCCTACAAACTTTGCACCCACTACAGCCAGTCCCGCATGTCCAAGGTTGAAACCTTGAACATCGTTTTTAGGTGGATTGGCAACTTCCAATTCTGAGCAACCTTCAGTGTGGCCGAATGCTCCACCCAGGTGGTTTTCTTTGTAACCTCACAGACCAAAGTATCAGCCTCCAGCAGGGGATGAAGCTTAGCCATATATCTCCCCACCTTTAGTCCCGCTTGTGGAGTATCCCACTCCAGAAGAATCAATTTCTTTACTGTTCTATGGAATGGAAAGGCTTTGGGGGGTCCCCACAGTCCTTCCCTGATGGGGTCCTCCCCCCTTTCATGGTTGAACCCCAGCTGAGAAATTTCAACTCCGAACTGTTCCAGCACATGCAGGATCAAAAGCCACAGCTCGTCCTTCCTGAATAACCTTAATTTTGGTTGCCCCCGAAGGGCTCTCTCCAGGGCCATCATCTTGACCCCTGAACCCCTCTGAGGGATCTATGTCATCAGCGTCACCCCTCTGATGACCTTTAAAGTCTATCAGATGGAAAAAAGCACTCGACTCTCCCTGAGAGTTTCACCTATTTATTTATTTTTAACTTTTCTATACCGACGTTCCTGTATGGAATACATATCACATCGGTTTACAATGTAACTGCAACATTCGCTCGGGAGCGATACAAAGAACCAGAGGAGTCAAATTAACAGAGGCGAGGGGGACTACTATCTATACATTTAACCATCTATTCATATAACAGCAGATATAAACTAGAACCAACATTGTAGACTACTGATTAGGCAAGGAGAGAACCGAACTGCTAGCTTGCGAGAGAGATACGGTGGGAGGGGAGGGGATAGATTGAGGCAGGGGGATTGTCAAAACTTAGAGTACAGATCAAAACTTTAAATACATGTCTGAGAAGAAGACAGAGGGTCACCTGTCTTCTTCTTCACCTGCTCACCTTAGCCTATCGCTGGGGCCCCAGTGGGCCACACTTTCCTGCTGCTCCCCCTTTTTGGTTAAATAAGCTTTGTGCCTTAAGAAGGCAAAGTCTGAGGAAATTCTTGCCAAACCGCTGGAATCTTCCCTCATGAGCTCCCCAGCCTCATCAACGCCTCTCTGGGTCAGCAGGGAACTCATACTCGACCGGCAATAAAGGGGGTGGGGAATCCCTCCCTTTCCCCGATTCTGCCTGTTGATTGCCACAAGATGACAAAATGGCCACCATTCCGTGTTTGTCAGCTGAGCCCTCTTGCCTGCTGCAGCCGATTGGGTGACAGTTTTATTCTGCGCTGCCTCAGTGGCTGCCCTACGAGCTTCTCCTCCTGAGGCACATTTTAGGCATGTACACCTCTCTCTGCAGGCCCTGTAGCCCTTGCTGCGGCCCGCAGCCACTGCTATTATGTGTGCACCTGCCATATCATATGCTTACATTTAGGTGCATGCTCTTCTCCCCACCAGTCTTGCAGCACTTGCAATGTCCCACTGCCACTGCCATTTTGCACGCACTTTGCACTCTTCGGAGCCAGATGCACCTCACGCTTGATAGGAAGCTGCCTGCCAATAAGCCACACTGAAGCTCCTTCCAACCTGAGTGCCCAGTGGGCCTTGGCCGCTTGCTCTCCTTCTTCTCCCCCGGCTGTCTCACGACTAGCTGGTCAGCGTCCGCATCCTGCCTTGTCTTTTTTTTTTTTTTTTTTTTAAAGAAGACAGGCTTGCGAAAATAAACCCCAGAAAAAATAGAGAATACTTTCCTGATGGTGATTAGAAGCCAGAGGGCCAGCAAGTCCTAGGGGAAGGAGGGTGCCCGAACCACTGGCTTTCATTCCCCTCATTGACTTCAGGCTGAGCTAAACCAGGGATTCCAAGCCCCTGCTCACCCTGCTCCACCTGAGGGATGGCCCATGAAGCTGCCTAACACCTTAGGGAGCCCACACAAGAATCCTGTTCTCTCTTCTTTTTTTTTTGTAAATCTAATTCTCCAGACTGCAGGATTTTCACCTCTACCATCTGCAGGAGTCAGAGAAATACTGAGGGACTGCAGGTGGCACTCTAGCTTATGCACAGTTTCAGAAAAGATTTTGTTCTCTGACTGCATTTGCTGGTAGGGATGCAAAACTCACTTGTCTGGACTGATCTGGGGTATGAACAGTAACTCCCCTATATGTTGCACCATCCATCTGTCAATTTTAACAAGATGCTCAGTCTCTGCTAAGGAAAAGCATCCCCACAACATGATGATGCCACCATACTTCACTGTTGGGATGGTGTTTGCTGAGGAATGGGCAGTGTTAGGTTTGTGCCACACATAGTGTTTTGAATTTTGGCCAAGAAGCTCCATTTTTGTCTCATCTGACCACAAAATCCTATCCCACATTTTAGCTGGGTCACTGAGATGCTTTCTGGCAATCTCCAGATGTGCGCTGATGTGGGTTTTCTTCAGTAATGGCTTCTTTCTAGCCATCCTCCCATGCAGGCCATTTGTATGCAGAGCTCTTGATATGGTTGACTGGTGCACCTCCACTCCAGTCTCAACCACTGAACTCTGTAACTCTTTCAGAGTGTTGGCCTCTCTCTGGCTTTCCTCATGAGTCTCCTTTGTGCTCTGGTGCTGAGTTTTGAGGGACAACCTTGCCTAGCCAGCGTCTGGGTTGTAATATGCAGCTTCTATTTCTTCACAATTAATTCAACAGTGCTCACTGGGATATCCAAGCACTTGGATGATATTTTTGTAGTCTTTTCCTATCTTGTGCATGTCTTTAATTTCCTCAGAATGCTCTTTGGTCTTCATTTTCACAGCTTTCCTTCATATTCAGTCTGACCAATGGTACTGGAATTAGGGGGTATTTTATCCAGAAAAGCTGACCTTTTTTAATGAGTCACATGTAGAGGCCAATTGTTAGGGCAATATCTTTCACTGTGTAAACTTGGAGCTTTCACAGCACAGGGGTTGAATACTTATGCAAGCAGCATTTTTTCAGTTAATTTTATTTTACAAAAAATGAAGAAAAATAATGAATTGTGACATTGCAAATGTATTTTAAGAGCATACTGGTTTGCAAGAAACATACTATCTGGAACCACCTATTCAAGTGTCATTTGTAATCCACACAAATCTGCTGACTTTTTAGGGGGTCAAATACTTTTGCAAACCCACTGTATACACACATGGGTTACAGACTTGCTGCACTGAATGTGACCTTTAATGCACACAAACATACAAACCAACCAACCCTGACCTTCCCTCTAAACTAATCCCCCCCCGCAAAGGCTTAAAATAATTTCATCTATGATGTGTTTCTATTTCAAAGAGATGTCAGACACATGTCAGTTCATAGTATAGAACAGGACCTCTGTCCCTACGCTCCCCCCTCACCACATCCCCCAGCATTAGGATGAGGAGGGGGACCAGACTCCATCAACCAATCAGGGAGCTCCGTCGCGAGAGGTCCAGGTTGCTGGTGCTGAGTCCCTTCCAGTCGGATAAGCCAGTGCCAGAATGCTGGAGAAGGAAAAGGAGAAGATAGGGAAATAAATGATCCTGTCGAAGGGAAGGAAGAAAAGGAAAAAGATGGAGGGAGGGAGGGTTGAGTGCTTCCCCTCACACCCTTTCCTGCCCCCAAAACCAAATTCAAAAAGAAAAGGATGAGGCAATGGAGGAAACAGAAAGGAAAGAAGGAGTGAATTGCCATTTCCCTCCTTCCCCTGTTGCTACATTAATCTAGTGAAGGGTACATTGGTGAGAGCATATAGATGTGAGTCTAGACAGTCCAGCTCCATTCCCTCTGTCTCCCTAACACATCTCCTAACCTCACATGGCTCTGAAACAACATCAGAGGAAAACAGTTTTTAATAAACGAGAACTGGGTAAAGCAATTCCCGCCCCCACCATCTTCTTACTGACATATTTTCTGTACTGCAAGTCCAACTCACTGCCCCTCCCGACCTCTTCCCCCCCTCCTCTCACCTGAGTGCTTTCTTCCCCACTCTTGTTGATGAAGTTGAGGGAACTAGCCCGTTTCATCCTGAAGAGGAAACAAAACCCACACTAAAAATAAAACCAGTGGAAGGAGTGAAACAGTAACCTAAAAGAGAGACTATCCTGGTGGCTTAGAATGCAAGGCAGTCCTCCATCCAGCAGCCAGGGTCCCAACTTGTGTACAGATACAGTCAGCTCATATTACTACCATCATTAACCCATGGGCATTCTAGGTCTGCCCACACCATGGAATTAATGGCAAAAGGCATGGGACTCAGCACCTCTTTCAAGCCAGCAAAAGTGGTGGATATGTTGAAGGCTTTTGCAAGTGGAAAGCTTGAATTCTATAAGAAATTAGTTGAAATCAGTACCCAGCATTAAATCCCCACCCTTGGGTAAAGAATTAACAGCGCCCCCCCCCCCCCCACCCCCCAAATCCAACCCAAGTCTTTAATGTCCACAGAGCAAGAGGAAAGCTTGGTTTAAGACAAGAGGGTTGCCCCGCTGCTGTCTCCGCAGTAGCATCTTCCGATGCAGGTTCCATTGGGTTCCACTGCATAAAGAGGATAGGGGTTAAGGTGAAGGGAGAGGTGTTTATTAAGGACACACCCGGGGTTCCTTGACTCCTGGGGGCCACCCCCCTGCAGCTTCTTCACCAACATCTCACTGCTGCGCCGCAATGCGTCGCGGAGCTTCCCAAAGGAGCCGCTCCTTTTCAGTGCACCGTTGCCATCCTGGGAATAAGAAGGGGATGGGAAGAAAGCAAGAGCAGAAACAGAGTCAGCTCACTTTTCCCCTGCCTTATAAAGATACAGAGAAGAAGAACTTGAGTGTCTCTGCCGTTCAGCTCACAAGCAATATCTAGGAGAGGGTTATACATGGTATCTCTCACACACACACACACACACCCCTCCGGCATTTGCAGCAGGCAATAAAGAGGCAGAACTGCCTAAGCAGGCTGAAGGGAGACTGCTCCCAACTAGAATTTCACAGAGGGAAAAACTGGCCCAATTTTGCAGCAGTGATGTCTGGCAGGACTAGCAGTGGTTGGCTCGTAAGAAGCAGGGTGCTTTTTTTTTTTTACCCCAGCCCACTCTACTGCAGGCCCATCCTGGCCACCCTCTGTGCTGCTCTCATCCTTTGCTGCAGCCCCACTCAGTGCCTCGCGGCTCCGTCTGCTCTCAGAAGAGCCCCCATCCTTCAGCAGTTCCACCACGCGGCTCTGATTAATGGCATCGATCCCCTGCAGGAGTGGGAGAAATGAGAAATGGATCTGAGTGTTCTGAACACTAGTGAAAAAGCAGAGACAAATACAGAGAAAAAAAGGGACAAGAAAGGGGACAAAGGGCAGCCATAAATGCCTTCCTCTACCTGTTTCCGTGTCCTGGTGGCACACTCTTCCAATGTCTCTGCAGCCTCCAACTTTCCCTGCCGGCGGTATAGTGCTCCCAGACTTTTTAGCGTTGTGTTCACGGTGGGGCTGCAGCACCCAAAGCAAAAAAAA
Source organism: Rhinatrema bivittatum (assembly GCF_901001135.1). NCBI lineage: Eukaryota > Metazoa > Chordata > Amphibia > Gymnophiona > Rhinatrematidae > Rhinatrema > Rhinatrema bivittatum. The sequence continues at coordinate 256,404,225 of NC_042622.1, read as the reverse complement.
GAAATTATATATATATCTATATATTTACATTTACATTCCAATATATATCTTCAATATTCAATGTATATAAATATATATCTTATATGTTCAATGTAAACCGCTAAATGAAGCGATAGTTACGGTTCCTTGTAAACCGGGGTGATATGTATACTATACAGGAACTTCCGGTATATAAATTTAATAAATAAATAAATAAATAAATATCTCTCTCACCCAATACAAAATTATATTATTGCTAATGAGGGAACAAGTAACACACACATACAAAAGAAATCTATAGTATTATTTTTATTATTTATTTTTATATACCGGTGTTTCTGTATGAAATACAAATCACATCGGTTTAGATTAAAACATTGAAACAGATCGCCCGAAGACGGTACATGGAACAGGGGGTACAAAAACTTGGATTACAAAAACTTGGAAAGTGGGAACTATTCTAGCTTAAATTAAAGATTGGGTCATAAAACTAAAGAATAGTAGAGTATTTTTATTTTATTAAAACAAATTTCACATTAATAAACAATATTCACCCACTAAAATATCCATAACAAAAGTCCCTTATTACAAAACCACTCACAAAATTAATGTCCATATAAATCTCAAAGTTACAGAACAGCGACAAGATGTCTTTTCACATATATCAATGAAAGAATGTATTCCCATATGTAATTAGCGACGAATAGTGCTTCCATACACATCAATCTTTTTATTGATTGAAGAAACAGTTAATTTTCATGGAATAAATTTGTGGTAGCAAAAAACTTTCAGAATTATTTTCTAGCTCCAATAAATTTTGTAATAGCAAAGAACCTTCAAATTAATTTCAATGCCCGACACAAAGGCCTCGATGTTTCGCCGCATAGTGGCTTCATCAGGGGGAGAATGACAATGGTTCAAATGTTAATATAAAAAAACATACATTTCAGCAATATAATATCAGATGTATTATATATTAATTTTACAACAGATGTTAATGTCAGATCGGAGTAGTTACATTGTGACTGCACCATTAGTTGTTCAATAGAGAATTTTAATTTCTAATAATATTTATCAAAATTCAAATCAATTCACATTTCTAAAAATGAAAAATATATTTAAAACACCATAAATATGTCATAAACACTTCCATTTTTCTAAATAAAAAGTATTAAATAAGGAAAGAGATCTATATCCATTCAGAGCTTGAAATGGAGGCAAAACGCTGCCGCTGTGCAGTATTTATTTATTTATTTAAAAGTTTTTTACATACCGCACAAGGGATCACTTATGCAGTAAGGTTTAAATGCCCATTGAACATCCAGGTGATTGACAACTGCGCAATCATAAGGCACATAAACTTGTCTCATCTCAGAATAAAACACATTTTTATATAGCAAAAAAAATGATAAATACAAAACGTGGACATAAATCAAAGAGTAGACAAAAATTGTTCTTTCTTATCCAAAGATATAGAAGGTTTTGATTAGAAAAAACCATCCCACTCAATAACTGTATTTAAACCATATGGTTGAATCGTTTGCCAATTGTAAATAAATTCTTGTTTTTTACGCCTGAGCATCAAAGAAACGTCACCACCCCGAGGTGAATTAATCCGTTGAATTACAAAAAAATGACATCATTAACCGTATGGCTTCGAGATAGCCAATGCTTGACTAAAGGAGATTCCCAGCATTTAGTTCAAATACAGCTCTTGTGCTGGATGATTCTAGTCTTGATAACTAATTTAGTGTGTCCAATGTATAATTTAATCAAAGCAATGGTTAAACTGGTATTATTTATAACACACCCAACTGCCATCAAATTTTGTTGGACCCTCAATCCCAGAGTCAGTATTAGAAGCAGACCCTATATCATAAGAGAGTCTGCTTCTAATACTGATTCTGGGATTGAGGGTCCAACAAAATTTGATGGCAGTTGGGTGTGTTATAAATAAAGGAAAATTAGTTTCTTACCTGATAATTTTCGTTCCTGTAGTACCACGGATCAGTCCAGACACCTGGGTTGTGACTCCGCACCAGCAGATGGAGACAGAGCAAGACCTCTAGGGCATCCCTACATATGGTAAGGCGCCCCCCACAGTCCCTCAGTCTTACGAAATGTCAAAGCCATATCATAGCCAAAAACTGACCAAAAAACTGACCAACTATCTAACTAACACGCCCCAACCAGGGCCGGTTCAACATCAAAAAATCCCCCCATCTGTAACAGAACTGCCAGAACCAGGGGCAAAGCAATGAGACCCAATTTACAAGAAAACCAGGAATCCGCCGAGTGGACTCTCCGTTACTTCAGAATAAACCGTATCGACAGACAAACACTACTTGGGTGAGATCCTGGACTGATCTGTGGTACTACAGGAACAAAAATTATCAGGTAAGAAACTAATTTTCCTTTCCTGTACGTACCCGGATCAGTCCAGACACCTGGGATGTACCAGAGCCAAATCACTGAGGGTGGGAACCAGCCGATAATGTCTAGTAAAGGTGTGCAACGACTTCCAGGTCGCCGCCCTACAGATTTCTTGCGGCGACACATGAGAAGATTCCGCCCACGAAGTAGCGTGTGCTCGCGTCGAGTGTGCCCGAAGGCCCACTGGAACCGGCTTCCCTTTCAACATTTTTGTTGAAAGGGAAGTAATGGCCTCCTTGAGCCAACGCACAATCGTGGTTCGAGAAGGCTGGAGGATAGCAAATGTAACCCCAATATTTAAAAAGGGCTCCAGGGGCGATCCGGGAAACTACAGACCGGTTAGCCTGACTTCAGTGCCAGGAAAAATAGTGGAAAGTGTTCTAAACATCAAAATCACAGAACATATAGAAAGAAATGGTTTAATGGAACAAAGTCAGCATGGCTTTACCCAGGGCAAGTCTTGCCTCACAAATCTGCTTCACTTTTTTGAAGGAGTTAATAAACATGTGGATAAAGGTGAACCGGTAGATATAGTATACTTGGATTTTCAGAAGGCATTTGACAAAGTTCCTCATGAGAGGCTTCTAGGAAAAGTAAAAAGTCATGGTACAGGTGGCGATGTCCTTTCGTGGATTGCAAACTGGCTAAAAGACAGGAAACAGAGAGTAGGATTAAATGGGCAATTTTCTCAGTGGAAGGGAGTGGACAGTGGAGTGCCTCAGGGATCTGTATTGGGACCCTTACTTTTTAATATATTTATAAATGATCTGGAAAGAAATACGACGAGTGAGATAATCAAATTTGCAGATGACACAAAATTGTTCAGAGTAGTTAAATCACAAGCAGATTGTGATAAATTGCAGGAAGACCTTGTGAGACTGGAAAATTGGGCATCCAAATGGCAGATGAAATTTAATGTGGATAAGTGCAAGGTGATGCATATAGGGAAAAATAACCCATGCTATAATTACACAATGTTGGGTTCCATATTAGGTGCTACAACCCAAGAAACAGATCTAGGTGTCATAGTGGATAACACATTGAAATCGTCGGTACAGTGTGCTGCGGCAGTCAAAAAAGCAAACAGAATGTTGGGAATTATTAGAAAGGGAATGGTGAATAAAACGGAAAATGTCATAATGCCTCTGTATCGCTCCATGGTGAGACCGTACCTTGAATATTGTGTACAATTCTGGTCGCCGCATCTAAAAAAAGATATAATTGCGATGGAGAAGGTACAGAGAAGGGTTACCAAAATGATAAGGGGAATGGAACAACTCCCCTATGAGGAAAGACTAAAGAGGTTAGGACTTTTCAGCTTGGAGAAGAGACGACTGAGGGGGGATATGATAGATATGTTTAAAATCATGAGAGGTCTAGAACGGGTAGATGTGAATCGGTTATTTACTCTTTCGGATAGTAGAAAGATTAGGGGGCACTCCATGAAGTTAGCATGGGGCACATTTAAAACTAATCGGAGAAAGTTTTTTTTTACTCAATGCTCAATTAAACTCTGGAATTTGTTGCCAGAGGATGTGGTTAGTGCAGTTAGTATAGCTGTGTTTAAAAAAGGATTGGATAAGTTCTTGGAGGAGAAGTCCATTACCTGCTATTAAGTTCACTTAGAGAATAGCCACTGCCATTAGCAATGGTTACATGGAATAGACTTAGTTTTTGGGTACTTGCCAGGTTCTTATGGCCTGGATTGGCCACTGTTGGAAACAGGATGCTGGGCTTGATGGACCCTTGGTCTGACCCAGTATGGCATTTTCTTATGTTCTTATGAGAAGCCGCACCACCCCTCTTTGGTCCAGAGCACAGAACAAAAAGGTGGTTGGACACCCGAAAAGGGTTAGTAACCTCCAAGTACCGTAGAAGAACTCTGCGGAGGTCGTTTCCGTAATTCCTTCGCCTCCGAGGAGTCCCGCTGCTCTACCGGAAAAGCGGGAAGTTCAATCAGCTGATTCAAATGAAACGCCGATACCACCTTGGGCAAAAAAGGAACTGTCCGTAAAGACACCCCAGAATCCGAGATCCGCAAAAACGGCTCCCTACAAGACAGAGCCTGTAACTCAGAAACCCGTCTCGCCGACGCAATCGCGACGAGAAAAACTGCCTTCAGAGTAAGATCCTTTAGAGTTGTCTGCCTGATTGGCTCAAATGGCGCCGAGCACAAAGCGGAAAGAACCCAATTGAGATTCCAGGACGGACAAGGATGCCTCAACGGAGGACGCAAGTGCCTGGCACCCCGAAGAAAACATGCTACATCCGGATGAAGTGCTAGGGACACCCCTTGCACCTTACCCCGGAGACACCCGAGTGCCGCCACCTGGACCCTAAGGGTACTGCAAGCAAGTCCTTTCGAGAGGCCGGCCTGGAGAAAGGCAAGGATATCAGATACAGACGCTGACATAGGATCCCCTGCATGATCCCTACACCAGCTCTCAAACAACGCCCAGACCCGAGCGTAGGCTAAGGACGTAGACTGCTTCCTAGACCTCAGCAAGGTAGCTATAACTGCCTCCGAATATCCCTTCTTTCTCAGACGTGCCCTCTCAAACGCCATGTCGCGAGACAGAAGTGATCTGCCTCCGCCAAACAAATGGGTCCCTGGTGGAGGAGAGCCGCGGCCCCGTGAAGGCGAAGGGGAGGTTCCACCGCCAAGTGGACAAGGTCCGCGAACCAAGGCCGCCTTGGCCATTCCGGCGCTACCAGAATCACCTCCGACGGATGGTGCTCTATCCGCCTCAACACCTTGCCTATCAGGGGCCAGGGAGGAAACACGTACAGCAACACGCCTGTGGGCCATGGAAGAACCAGTGCATCGACGCCCTCGGCCCCTCGCTCCCTCCGGCGGCTGTAAAACCATGGGGACTTCGTATTCTGAGCGGTGGCCATCAGATCCATGCGTGGCGTCCCCCACCTTTTGCAGATGAGTTGATAGGCGACCTCTGCCAGTTCCCATTCTCCTGGATCGAGATGATGACGGCTGTGGAAGTCCGCCTGAACATTGTCGACCCCGGCGATGTGAGATGCCGCAATGTGGCTGAGATGCTGCTCTGCCCAGTCCATGAGGCGAAGTGCCTCCACCGCCAATAGCCGGCTCCTTGTCCCTCCTTGACGATTGATGTATGCCACGGTAGTTGCATTGTCCGAGAGCACTCTGACCGCCTTCCCCCGAACCAAAGGCAGGAAGGATTGCAGGGCAAAAGCTACCGCCCTGGTCTCCAACCGATTGATGGACCACCGTGTCTGAGCCTTGGTCCATTGGCCCTGCACCAAGCGACCTAGGCAAACAGCCCCCCATCCGTAGAAGCTGGCATCCGTCGTAACTACTGTCCAGCTGTGCGTGAGCAAAGAAACTCCGCACATTAGGTGGTCGGTATTGAGCCACCACTGCAGACTGGATCTCGCTTGGTCCGTGAGCGGGAGTGGGAGATGGAACTCCTCCGAGACCGGCTTCCAGCGGGAGAGCAAAGCTGACTGTAATGGACGTAGATGAGCGAAAGCCCAGGGAATCAAAGCCAGTGTTGAGGCCATAGAGCCGAGTACCATCAGGTAATCGCACACCAGTGGCATTTGCAGAGACAATAAGCGTCGCACTTGACCCTGCAGCTTGCACGCCCGTTCCTTGGACAAAAACACCTTCTGCAGGACCCTGTCGACCGCCTGCCGGCATAGAGCTTCTGACTTTGCTCGAATGAGCCAATCGTCCAAGTAAGGGTGTACGAGGAACCCCTCCCTCCGGAGGTGATCAGCCACCACCACCACCACCTTGGTAAAGGTATGGGGAGCAGTGGCGAGTCCGAAGGGAAGAGCTCTGAACTGGTAGTGTCTGCCCAAAATGCAGAACCTGAGGAATCTCTGATAGAACGGCTGGATGCCTATGTGGAGATATGCCTCTGTGAGATCCAACGACGCCAGAAACTCGCCCGGTCGGACCGAGGCTACCACGGAGCAAATCGTCTCCATTTTGAACCTTGGGATGCGAAGACACCTGTTTACCCCTTTTAAGTCTAAAATGGGCCTGAATGTGCCTTCCTTCTTTGGTACGACGAAGTAAATGGAGTACCGTCCGGACCGCTGTTGCCCCGGAGGTACCAGGAGTATGGCGCCGAGGTCTGTGAGCCTCTGAAGAGTGTCCTTCACCGCCTGAATTTTGACTCGTCCTTTGCAGGGTGACACCAGGAACTTGTCTGCCGGAACCCATGCAAAATCTAAAGCGTAATCTTGATCTATCACGCTGAGGACCCACTGGTCCGAGGTTATTCTGGCCCATTCCTCTGTGAAAAAAGTCAACCTGGCTCCTACATTTGGCACCGCCGCCGGTAGCAGCCGCGAGGAATGGACCGCCTGTCTTTCATTGGGATGCCTTGGACCCCGCTCCAGCCGGGGTCCCACCTTGCCTCCCAAACTTCTTCCCTCGAAAGGACTGAGACCACGAGGCTGACTTGGCTGGACCGGAACGGTAAGAGGAACTTGAAGACCTCTGCGGGCGAGACCTCCTGTTCCCCCGGAAACGTGACCGACCGGTGAAAGGCGTCCGAGTCCTCTGCCTGTCCTCAGGCAACTTAAAAGCCTTGTTCTCCCCGAAAGACTTCATCAATTCATCCAGCTCCTGTCCAAACAGCAACTTTCCCTTAAAAGGTAGCGAACCAAGGTGAGCTTTAGAGGACCCATCCGCCGCCCAGTTTCGGAGCCAGAGGAGGCGCCGCGCCGACACCGCGGAGACCATAGCTCTGGCGGAAGTCCTGAGCAAGTCATACAGTGCATCGGAACTGTAAGCGATCACCGCCTCCAGGTGATCCGCCTGTGCAGCCTCCTCCTCAGACAGGTCCGCATTGGCCTGGAGGACCTGGGCCCACCGGAGTCCCGCCCGCAGCGCAAAGTTACTACAAATCGCTGCGCGGACTCCCAAGGCCAAAACCTCGAACACTTTCTTGAGCTGCATCTCCAGCTTTCTGTCCTGGACATCCTTGAGAGCGGTAGCGCCTGTGACTGGAATCGTCAACCTCTTTGTAACTGCCGAGACCGCTGCGTCCACCCTAGGGAGACGAAGGAGCTCCATTGCCGCTTCCGGCAATGGATATACCTTATCCATGGCCTTGCTCACTTTCAGACCCAGTTCTGGAGTATCCCATTCTCTAAACAAGATGTCCGATGCCGAAAAATGGAATGGGAAAGCCACAGCCGGGCCGGTAAGACCCAACAAAACCGGATCCATATTGGCCCCCGGCCGGGACTCCACCTGCGGTGCCTCCACTCCGAGTTCCTGCAGGATGGCCGGAATAAGCAGAGCTAACTCCTCCTTCCGGAACAGTCGGACTACCCTCGGGTCGTCGCCCTCCACCGTTGTACCTTTGCCTGCACTAGGTGGGCCTGACCCCTCTGCCTCCGGCCCCTCAGCCCCCCCCAGGGGCTCCTCAGCCGGGGCCGCCTCCTCCGATGAGGAAGACTCGGATTCCGACTCCTGCGGCCTGCTGCGTACCGGGCGCCTCTGCTTTGGAGGGTCCTTGGACTTCCCAAGTCCTGCCCCCGCTCTCCTCTTTTGGGATACCCCTATTTGTTTCTTGGACCTCTTGCACTTCAGGACCTTGCGCAAGAGCAACGCGAAATCGGCGGAGAAGGAGGCCTCCGAGCCAGAGGAGGCCTCCTCCTCACTAAACTCAACCGGAGAAGCAGCCCCCCCCGGGGGGCCCCCCCTGGGGCTCGGCTACTACGGGGAAAGCTCCGGAGGAAGGCCGCCATTTTCCACTGCCTTCCTCGTGGCCTCCCGGACCGCACTCAAAATGGCCGCCGTTCCCGCACTAATCGGGAACGGCTCAGCACTGCTCTCCCCTGCCTGCCTGCCCATCGCGCGGCTGCACCTTCGCGGGCCGCGAATGGCCCCCCCCCGCGTTGTCTCAGACGGTCCCTCGCCGCCCGAGACACAATTCGAACAAACGCCGTCTCTCGACAACTGCGCCCATGCCGACCCACACGCGTGGCAAAACGATCCTCGCGGCATCCCCGACGCGACCGAGCCCGCACCAATAAAGACAGCAAAAATCCCCCGGACGGAGCCTGAAGCACGGAGAGCCTGCAAGGCGGAGCCGCCTGAAGACAAAAGCAGAAAACTTTTTTTTTTTTTTTACTTGCGATCGCCACCTCCTGGCCGCTGTCCCTGGTCCTGAGCTGCCTGCTCCAGCGAGAGTGAGTGAACCGGGCTCCCCGGTGTCACCCCGGCGCTGCTGCCAGCAAAGGGCTGGGTCCTCGACCCTCAGCAGCGGCCTCTACCAGGGGGGGATGGTCCCCTCAGAACCTTCCAACCCCCCTGGGAGGCTGTCAGGGCGAGGGAGACTCCTTCTGAAAACTGATGGACCTAAAACTATCTTCTTTTCTTGTTCTTTTTTTTAAACAAACTTAGAACCAAAACCAACAATCCTGACTAACTAACGCTACCCAGGATCCCAGAGACTGTGGGTGAACCTGCCGCATCTGCTGGAGACAGAGAAAGACATTTCGTAAGACTGCGGGACTGTGGGTGGCGCCTTACCATATGTAGGGATGCCCTAGAGGTCTTGCTCTGACTCCATCTGCTGGTGCGGAGTCACAACCCAGGTGTCTGGACTGATCCAGGTACGTACAGGAATACCAGTTTAACCATTGCTTTGATTTTGTTTACAAATAAGAATACTGGAATACACAATTTGTGATTGGTGGGTGTGGTTTGTGATTGACAATGTATAATTTAAGACATGGGCATAAAATTGTATATATTACCTGAACTGACTCACAATCATAATGGGCCTTTAATGATTATTTAATATATGGATCCGAATGGTAAATCAACTTGGATCTGCAGCGTGTTATTGCACACTACACAGTGGCCACATGAAAATTGGCCCGGAGTCTCTGATTAAAACTTCTGTTCCAAGGCATAGTTGACATAAGTTTGTCGCATAAATTAGCACCGCGAATGCATGCAAAAGTTGGAGGTGAAGTGAAAACTGTATATATATCTGTAAAATACGCCAGTGATCCCAAATAATACATTGTATTTGAAAGGAAAATTGGTTCTTACCTGCTAATTTCCATTCCTGAGGTACCATGGATCAGTCCTGGGTTTATTCATCCATGCCAGCAGATGGAGACAGAGAAAGTAAAACTGACACTGCTTCAAATGCCACCTGCAGTTCCTCAGTATTGACCTGTACCCAAGCTAAGTGCCATACCAAAATAGGCAATCCAAAACCTTGTATAACAAAACTTGTATAAAACTAGTATTAAAAAACTTGGTAAAGAACTCTTCTGCTATGTCAAAAATACAACAGCTGAGCGGAAGTCTCTCCACCTCTACAAAACAGGCAGGCTCTGGACTGATCCGTGGTACTACAGGAATGGAAATTATCAGGTAAGAACCAAATTTTCCTTTCCCTGTACGTACCCGGATCAGTCCAGACTCCTGGGATGAACCAAAGCTCCCTAACCAGGGTGGGATCTGGAGAGTCCTGCTCGCAAGACACTCTCACCAAAAGATCAAGCTTCTGGATCCCCCACATCTAGCTGATATTGTCTCACAAAAGTATGCAGCGACTTCCAAGTCATCGCTCTACAAATTTCCTGAGGAGAAACCAACTGAGTTTCTGCCCAAGGGGTTGCCTGCGATTGAGTAGAGTGAGCTCTTAAACCTTCCATAACTTGTCAACCCTTGAGAATGTATGCAGAGCCAATGGCTTCCTTAAGCCACCTTGCAATGGAAGTTTTGGAAGCCTGGGTACCATTCTTCGGACCACTCCACAAAATAAAAAAGGTGATCAGACCTCCTAAAATCATTCGTGACCTTGAGATATTGCAACAAGGCTCTACAGACATCTAACTTCTGAAGTTCCCATGCATTAGGCTCAGAACCACTCAAGTCCAGAGAGGCCGGCAGCTCCACCCTCTGATTGAGATGAAAAAAGGAAACCACTTTCGGAAGAAAAGATGGCACCGTCTGCAATGAAACACCTGCTTCCGAAATCTGAAGAAATAGAACGCGACACAATAAAGCTTGCAACTCAGAAATTCTTCTCGCAGAGCAGGAAAACAACCTTCAAAGTCAAATCCTTGAGGGTCACTCTGCGAAGAGGTTCGAAGGGAGTTTCACACGAAACCCTAAGAACAAGATTGAGATTCCAAGGAGGACAAATCCTCCGCAAAAGGACGCAAATTTTTGACTCCTCAAATAAATCTGACCACATCAGGGTGAGAAGATAGCCAGTACCCATCCACCTTCCCTCGTAAGGAAGCCAAAGCCGGCACTTGCACTCTTAGCGAGTTGAAAGCAAGACCCTTGACCAACCCATCCTGGAGGAACGTCAAGACGTGAGACAGTGAAGAATGCAACGCTTGAACTCCCTTAGACACAAAAACCTCCAGACTCGCATATAGGATAAGGAGGTGGACTTCAGTCTTGCTTGGAGAAGGGTAGTAATCACTGCTTCCGGATACCCCCTGCTCCTCAAACGCTTCCTCTCAAAAGCCAAGCTGCTAGACAAAAACCTGGTCAAAAAATATGGGGCCCTGCCACACAAGATGAGGGAGATGACTGAACTGCAACAGGCCCTCGACTGCTAGCTTGATCAGATCCACGAACCACAACTGGCGAGGCCACTCCGGGGCCACTAGTACTACCTCCCCCGGATGCCTCTCTATGCACCGCAAAACCTTGCCTATCAGCGGCCACGGAGGGAAAACATATAAAAGAACTTACTAAAGCATCTACGCCCTTGTCCCTGTGTTCCCTCCATCTGCTGAAAAAGTGGGGCGCTTTCACATTGTGTTGAATCGCCATCAGATCTACGTGTGGATGTCCCCACTTCCTGCAAATGAGCCGAATTGCCACATCCAACAATTCCCATTCGCCGGGATCAAGAAAACTGCAACTGAGAAAATCTGCTTGGACATGTTCGACCCCTGCAATATGTGAAGCAGCTATCTAAACCAGATGTTGTTCTGCCCAGAAGATCAACACTCTCCTGTGCTATTGCATGACTCTTGGTATCACCTTGTCGGTTGATGTAAGCTACGGTCGTCGCATTGTCCAACAGAACCCATACGCTCCGGCCTTGAACCGAAGGCAGAAAGGCAAGTAAAGCTAAACGTACAGCCTGGTCTCGAAGCGATTGACAGACCAAGAAGCCTCCTTCGTCGACCAGGCGCCCTGGGCCACTTGACCCTGACACAGTGCCCCCCAACCAGACAGACTGGCATCGGTAGTAAGTATGACCCAGTTTGGAACCTCCAACGCGACTCCCCACACCAGGTTGGTAGTGTGAAGCCACCAGGATAGGCTGCCCCTGGCAGGAGGAGTGAGAGACACAGGTTGGTGGAATGCCTCTGAAAATGGGCTCCACTATGCTAGAAGAGCATTCTGAAGTGGCCTCATATGAGCGAAGGCTCACGGCACCAGCTCCAAGGTTGAAGTTATTGAGCCGAGGATCTGCAGGAAGTCCCAGGCTCGGGGTGCACAACCTTGACAAGTGCCAAACCTGAGATTGCAACATGATCACGCTCTCCTCAGTCAGGAACACCCTGCGTGTCGAAACGTGCTCCCAAATACTCTAGAGTTTGAGACGGGATTAAGTGACTCTAGGCTAGATTCACTACCCAGCCTAGAGACTGCAGAGTCTGGAGCACTGTTTGAACGGCGGAGCAACAACTGCTTTCCGACTTCGCTCATATGAGCCAATCGTCAAGTTAAGGATGTACCAGGACTCCATAATGCTGTAAGGTCGCTACCACAACCACCATGACCTTGGTGAAGGTACGGGGCACCGTTGTCAGTCCAAAAGGGAGAGCTTGAAATTGGAAATGCTGCCCTAAGACCATAAACCGCCGATAGTGCTGATGATCTCGCCGAATCGGAATGTGCAGGTATGCTTCCGTCAAGTCCAGAGACACCAGGAACTCCTGAGCACGTATGGCTGCAATCACCGACCGCAAAGTTTCCATGCAAAAACGGGGATCTTCAACACCGCATTCAGTCACTTCAAGTCCAGAATGGGGCGAAAGGTCCCTTCCTTCTTTGGAACAACAAAGTAAATGGAATATCGACCCATGCGGATCTCGTCCTGAGGCACTGGGACCACAGCCCCCAAGCACTGCATCCTGTCTATGGTCTCCCGTACCACCTGGCGCTTTTGCAACGAGCCGCAGGTGGAGACAAGATACAGGTCGCACACAGGACAAGCAAATTCTAATGCGTAACCGTCTCTTATTAGATTGAGGACCCACTGATATTGGGTGACTTTGGTCCACTCCTCCTAAAAGCTAGTCAAATGACCCCCTATAAAAGTAATGACGGAGTGGACCAGCCTTGCCTCATTGTGCAGATTTGGACCCCGAGGATCCACCCACGATGGGGGCTCTAAAGGGCCGACAACCTCCACGAAAGGACTGCTCCCAGGCCTGACCTTGAGGAGAAAAGGGTCTCTACGCCGCTTAAGCCCCCCTCGCCTGGTGAGCTCTCCAATTGTCCCGAAAACACAGATGTGAAGGAAAAGCGAGATCACCCTTAGGTCTGTCTTCAGGCAATTTATGCACTTTATTGTCACTTAACTGCTTCACTAGGTGCTCCAGGTCCTCCCCAAATAAGAGGTGACCCTTAAAAGGCAGAGAAGCTGGCTGGGACTTAGATGAAACGTCCGCGGACCAGTTATGGAGCCACAAGAGACACCATGCGGAAACCGTAGCCCCCATAATATGGGAAGAGGTCAGTACCAAATCATACAAGGCATCTGCCACATAGGCTATTGAAGCTTCCAATCAGTCCACCTGCCAACCTTGGGAATCAACAGTCAGCTTTCCATCCTGGAGAGCACAAGCAAGCTCTCTGCACAAAACTGGAGCAAATGGCTGCCCGGACACTCAGAGCTGCAACCTCAAAAACTCGCTTGAGTGGATCTCCGGCTTATGGTCCTGAACATCCTTCAGAGCTGCCTCTTCTGCCACAAGAATAGTCGTCTTTTTTGTGACCGCCGAGACTGCTGCGTCCACCTTGGGGAGATCAAAGAAGTTCAAAGTGTCTTCCAGCAAGGAGTAAAGCTTTGCCATTGCCCTGCCGACATGCTAACCAGCATCTGGGGCATCCCATTCTTGATCCACCATTTTTTTTAATGGAAGCATGATAGGGAAAACTGGAGGGAGGGCTTTGCATACCCTCCAGTACCAGATCCGCCCCATATTTGATAGCTTCTTCCTGAGGGGGCTGGAGTCCCAGCACCTGGGGGATGAGCGGGGCAAGTTCCTCCCTGCGGAACAAATGGAGGATTTTGGGGTCATCCCCCTCCGGCACCGGGACAAGATCCAAATCATCTCCTTGGCGGTGTCCGTAGCCCCTGGGTCCAACCCTGGCTCTCCTGACATTGCACCCAGGTCCGAGCCCTCGTGCCGTGGAGTGGGACAGGCCGAGCGTACCACCCTGGGACCCGAGGAGTCCTGGGAAGTCCCAGGCCCAACCGGTCCCGTGGCCAGCTCAGGGGACAAAATGGGAGGGATCTGTCCCCCCTGCTGAAAAGGAAGGCCTTCCTGCTGTGCCAAAAAAGCTTGGTGCAACAGCAGGATAAATTCCAGAGAAAAAGGCAGAGGGGCCACAGGAAAAACCTGGTGGGAGACCCTGATCCAGGGTACCCTCTGAGTCCCCCTATCCCCCAACAGGACTCTGTTGGCCTGGGGAAAACGGGGAAGGGAAATCCCCATCTGGCCCTGAAAGCGCGGAAATGCCTGCAGGGGATCCCAAAATGGCTGCCGTTCTCGCGGTTAAAGGTTTGGGAGGCTGAACGTGGCCCACGTCTACAGGCTCTAAAATCGGCCAGGCCATGCTTGCACTGACTCTCCTTCTTTTCGCAGGCAGCGGGCCCCTCCCCCCAAGATACACGCCACACACAGACCGCGGCGATTTAGCCTCCCTGGAGCCGCACCACCTGCATGACAAGCTGATCCGTGCACCATTGCACCAGAGGGAAACGAAAGAAAAAAAAAGAGAACCCCAAAGGAAAGGCAAATCAATGCGCGGGGGGGGGGGGGGGGGGGGGAGAAAGAGAGCCGATCTTACTGCTGCCTTCTGCTGACAACCGTCCCCTGCCCTGATTCCTAACTTTAATAAAGTTTACAGCCGGTCCCCTCTTCTAAAACTGAAGAGAGCTGTCCAGTTCAATTCAGCAAATTAAGGAACGAAGAGGGGAAAAAAAGAACTAACAGAGCCAAAAAAACAAAAGTGACCAAAGTGACCTCGTGAGGAGAGGGATCTGGACCACCAGATGTACACCCCACAGCTACTCTGGGACCCGGCATACAAAAGGGTCACCAACCCCCAGCCTGTTCGCCTCAACCAAACAGGGTAGGGATCCCTGATTAGGAACCCCGACCTCTGGGAGAAAGGCTAAAAAGAAAAAAAAAAAGATAGAAAAAATACTGGGCACACAAAGAAACTGCATGTATATTAACCAGCTGCCATCTGCTGGAGACAGAGAAATACTGAGGAACTGCAGGTGGCACTAGGGTATTTGAAGCAGTGTCAGTTTTACTTTCTCTGTCTCCATCTGCTGGCACGGATGAATAAACCCAGGAGTTTGGACTGATCTGGGTACGTATAGGGAACGGAGAGTTTAGAAAAAGGAAGTGTGCAAACAACACATTGAGTTTCCTGTTATGGTTGGTTCACCAAAAGTAAATCACGGTTCGCAAACAGACCTCTTTTAGATGCCCGGCTAATAATTTTACGTGGATACCACGATCAGAACATTTTTTACTCATCTGCTCAGATTTTATTATATAGACCTGTGTAGTACTGCAGATGTGTCTCAGTCGCAGAAATTGGCCAGTTGGTATATTATTCCATAGGTTAACAGAATGTCTGGAGATTTATTATAAATGGTAGTAATAAGTCTCACACCATCTCTTTTTACTAAAAGATCCAAAAAAGTAACTTGTTGAGCATATTTAAAAGAAAATTCTAAGTGCTCATTTTGAGTATTCAGCAATTCCATGAATGACTGTAAGGCAGAAACAGTTCCCTTCCATAAAACATAAGAACATGCCATACTGGGTCAGACCAAGGGTCCGTCAAGCCCAGCATCCTGTCTCCAACAGTGGCCAATCCAGGCCATAAGAACCTGGCAAGTACCCAAAAACTAAGTCTATCCCATGTTACTGTTGCTAGTAATAGAAGTGGCTATTTTCTAAGTCAACTTAATTAATAGCAGGTAATGGACTTCTCCTCCAAGAACTTATCCAATCCTGCACTAACCACATCCCCTGGCAACAAATTCTAGAGTTTAATGGTACGTTGAGTGAAAAAGAACTTTCTCTGATTAGTTTTAAATGTGCCACATGCTAACTTCATGGAGTGCCCCCTAGTCCTTCTACTATCCAAAAGAGTAAATAACCGATTCACATTTACCCATTCTAGACCTCTCATGATTTTAAACACCTCTCTCAGCCGTCTCTTCTCCAAGTTGAACAGCCCTAACCTCTTCAGCCTTTCCTTATAGGGGCGCTGTTCCATCCCCTTTATCAGTTTGGTCACCCTTCTCTGTACCTTCTCCATTGCAACTATATCTTTTTTAAGATGCGGCGACCAGAATTGTACACAGTATTGAAGGTGCAGTCTCACCATGGAGCGATAAAGAGGCATTATGACATTTTCCGTTTTATTCACCATTCCCTTTCTAATAATTCCCAACATTCTGTTTGCTTTTTTTTTCCAGATAAAGAAAATGTCATCAATGAATCGGGTCCACAGCAAAATTTTAGCCAGAAGAGGGAACAATAAATGTGAGATTCCTCAAACTGAGAGACATAAATACATGGTAAAGAAGGTGCCATTTTGGACGCCATGGCTGTACCTTTTATCTGCTGGTAAAAGTGGTCATCAAAACAAAATAAATTTTCTTTCAGAGTAATCGCTGTAAGGTCGGTGACAAAGTCCACAGATTCAACAGTCGAGTTGACAAGTGCTTTTCAAAAAACAATAAGAGCTCAGCGTTTCCGTGACCTGCCATCTTGCCCCACTATTACAAAATTTAATGGAGCTAGAAAATAATTCTGAAAGTTTTTTGCTACCACAAATTTATTCCATGAAAATTAACTATGATTCTAAAAAGATTGATGTGTATGGAAGCATTATTCGTCGCTAATTACATATAGGAATACATTCTTTCATTGATATATGTGAAAAGACATCTTGTTGCTGATTCTATGACTTTGTGAGATTTATATGGACATTAATTTTGTAAGTGGTTTTGTATTAAGGGACTTTTGTATGTTTGTGTTACTTGTTCCCTCATTAGCAATTATATATATATATATATACATACATATACACACACACACACATATATATATATATATATATAAATATATGCAGAGAGAGAGAGAGAGATACATTGGAATATGCACATATAAAATTTAGCATGAAACCCTTGCACTCATTCCACCATAGGGTTCCATTCCTGCCTTGGAACCTACTCTGTTCAGCAGGAGCAAAAATATGGGCAGAAGTATTTCAACATAAAGAGAGAGAAAGGAAAATTGGTTCTTACCTGCTAATTTTCATTCCTGAAGTACTATGGATCAGTCCAGATTCCTGGGTTCATTCCACCCAGCCAGCAGATGGAGACAGAGAAAAACTTTGCTGACACTGTATCATAAACCCCGTGCCCCCTGCAGTTCCTCACTATATATCTGTACCAAAGCAGAAAGTAGTAAAAACAGCAAAGGTCTGAACAAGAAAAACTGATTCCAACAAAACTGAACACATTAGAGAACAATATTATAGCTGAGCCGTCGACTCACCCCTTACACTCCCCTTTCCCAATAGGGCGGGTTCTGGACTGATCCATGGTACTACAGGAACTAAAATTAGCAGTCTTGAGAAAGGTACACCCTGCCCACCAGAGTGTCGAACTGGGCCCCCAAGTACTCCAAGGACTGTGCCGGGGACAACTGACTCTTGGAGATGTTCACCACCCAACCAAGGGACTAGAGAACTTCGAGAACTCTCTGAACCGATTTGTGGCATAGAATCTCTGACTTCGCCCTGACCAGCCAGTCATCCAGATATGGGTGGACTAGAATCCCCCCCTTCTGGAGAGACACTGCCACCACAACCATCACTTTGGCTGAAAGTGCGCAGGGCTGCAGCTAAACCAAATGGAAGGGCCTGAAACTGAAAGTGCTGCCCGAGAATCATGAAACAAAGAAAACGTTGTGAGTCCTGATGAATGAGGATATGTAAATAAGCCTCCATGAGATAAGAAAATTATTCCTTACCTGCTAATTTTCGTTCCTGTAGTACCACGGATCAGTCCAGACAGTGAGTTGTGCCTCCCTTCCAGCAGATGGAGACAGAGAAAAACTCGAAGGGCGTTCACTAATAACCTGGAGCGCCCTCTACATCCCTTCAGTATTAAGTATATCAAAGCAGGAATGAAACTGTGGAATGGATCAAGTAAACCAACCTTCAAACTGTAACTTTATACATACTTTATTGGGTTTTTTTTTTTTATTGAGCAAAAAACTTGCAAATGGAACCATTAGTATGACACGAACGGTCCTAAGCCTCTGCAATATTCTTGCTGAGTGTGTAAAGGTGCGGACTAGACAATCCTAATCCCACAGTAAACCCATATATAATCTTTGGGTGGGCGTCTGGACTGATCCGTGGTACTACAGGAACGAAAATTAGCAGGTAAGGAATAATTTTCTTTTCCCTGGACGTATCCGGATCAGTCCAGACAGTGGGATGTACCAAAGCTTCCCTACATAGGTGGGCCCCGGATAGCCCTGCTCGAATGACTTGAGCGCCAAATGAGCCCAAGCCCGGTGGTTGGAGATTTAAACAATAGTGACGTGCGAAGGCGTGCAATGATCGCCAGGTAGCTGTTCTGCAAATCTCCTGCAGAGAGACCACCTGGTTTTCAGCCCAGGAGGTTGCTTGAGAACGAAGAGAATGTGCTTTTATGCCCACTGGCGGCTGCCGGCCAGCACAGATGTACGCTGAAGAGATCGTGTCCTTCAACCAGCGAGCAATTGTGGTCTTGGAGACCTTGGGACCTTGGTCCCTCTCTTGGGACTGCTCCACAGTACAAACAGATGATCCAATAGTCTGAAATCATTGGTAACCTCCAGATAGCAAATAAAAATGCGCTTGGCATCGAGCAGTCGTGATTCTTTAACATCGTCGTCCTGGAAGGATGGAAGCTCAACTGACTGATTTAAGTGGCAGGCTGAGACCACCTTCGGTAAGAAAGATGGAACCGTGCATAAGGAAACCCCCAAGTCCGTGAAACGGAGGTAGGGCTCTCTGCATGACAAAGCTTGAATTTCAGAGAACCTGCGGGCAGAACAAATAGACATCAGGAAGACTGTCTTAAGAGTGAGATCCTTGAGGGTAGCTCTTCGTAATGGCTCAAAAGGTGGGCCACAGAGAATCCGAAGAACCAAGTTGAGGCTCCAAGAGGGGCACAAGGCTTGGACCCATGGCTTGATGTGCTTTACACCCTTCAAAAACCGGACAATGTCAGGATGTGATGCTAGAGAAGATCCATCCAGGTGACATTAGGGAACCAAGAGCTGCCACTTCTACTCTCAGAGAATTGAAAGCTAAGCCCTTCTCAAGACCCCGCTGTAGGAAAGAAAGTATCTGAGCTACTAAAGCGTGATGTGGAGCCACCCCTACGGTCTCACACCAAGCCTCAATAACCTTCAAGGTAGGGCTTGAAATTGGAAATGCTGACCGAGGATCTTGAAGTGAAGGAAGCGCTGATGCTTCTCGAGGATGGAGATGTGAAGATAAGCCTCTTTAAGGTCCAAGGAGGCTAGGAATTCCCCCTGATGCACTGCCGAACGTAGGAGATAGAGGTGGAAGTTTTTCTAGCTTTAAGGAGAGTGGAGATAACTCCCTCCAGTTAACCTCTTCTTCTCAATCGGCGCCTCTCAAAAGCCAGGCCGCAAGACAGAAGCAATCTGCCAGGGTGAAAAATACTGGACCCTGTCGCAAAAGGTTCGGAAGATGCCCTAGACGGAGTGGACCGTCCACCGCAAGGTTGACTAAATTCTGCAAACCACGGTCTTCGTGGCCATTCCAGCGCCACTAGAATGACTGACCCTTGGTGCATCTCTATTCGCTGTAGTACCTTTCCCACCAGGGGCCATGGTAGGAACACATATAGTAGGATGTCCCGTGGCCATGGGAGAACTAGAGCATCCACTCCTTCCACGCCCTGCTCCCTTCTGTGACTGAAGAAGCGCGGGGCCTTCGCATTCTGCTGAGTGGCCATCAGATCCAGATGGAGGGTCCCCCACCGGTTGAAGAGAAGCTCTACTTCGTCATCGGAGAATTCCCACTCCCCGGGATCTATGCATTGACGGCTTAGGAAATCTGCTTGAACATTGTCCACCCCCGCTATGTGCGACACCACAAGGCAGGAGAGGTGTAGCTCTGCCCATGCCATCAACGTGTCCATCTCCCGAGAGACAAGTTGGCTCTTTGTTCCTCCTTGATGGTTGATGTATGCTACTGTGGTTGCATTTTCGGATGGGATCCGTACAGCCCAACGATGAATTAGGGGGAGAAAACGCTTCAACGCGAGATGGACCGCTCTGGTTTCCAGACAATTGATCGGCCATAATGCCTGCACGGACGTCCACTACCCCTGCGCAGATTGCATTTGACAAACAGCCCCCCAACCGGAGAGGCTGGCATCCATGGTAATGATCACCCAATCTGGGATCTCCAAGTCCACTCCCTGTAGCAAGTGATCCAGGCTCAGCCACCAGGACAGACTGCTCTTGGCAACTTCCGGTAGTGGTAGGAAGGCCTGAAACTCCTGAGACACTTGCTTCCATCTGGAGAGTAACTCTCTCTGCAAAGGTCGCATATGCGCAAAAGTCCAGGGAACTAAGTCTATAGTTGACGCCATGGAGCCCAGGACCTGGAGATAGTCCCATGCTGTGGGAAGTGGAAGGTAGCGGAGGTGCTGTACCTGAGAGATTAGAGTCCGAGTGTGGTCTTGATGAAGAAAAACTTGCCTAGGGTGGTGTTGAATCTTGCTCCCAAAACGTTGAGCATCTGAGAGGGAGTGAGGTTGCTTTTGGCAAAATTGACTACCCATCCCAGAGAGCGGAGGAGATGCAAGACATTGTATACTGCCTGCAGGCAAAGGTCCAAGGACTTTGCTCGAATAAGCCAGTCGTCCAGATAGGGGTGGACTAGGATCCCCTCCCTCCGTAGCGCTGCTGCCACCACCACGACCTTGGTGAAGGTGCGGGGAGTGGTTGCCAGGCCGAAGGGTAGGGCTTGAAATTGGAAATGCTGACCGAGGATCTTGAAGTGAAGGAAGCGCTGATGCTTCTCGAGGATGGAGATGTGAAGATAAGCCTCTTTAAGGTCCAAGGAGGCTAGGAATTCCCCCTGATGCACCACCGCTATAACGGAACGTAATGTTTCCATCCTGAAGTGTGGAACCTTGAGGGCCCTGTTGACCATCTTGAGATCCAAAATTGGATGGAAAGAGCCTTCCTTCTTGGGAACTACGAAGTAGACTGAATAATGGCCTAAACCGTGCTCTGTCCGAGCACGGTTTAGGCCGTGCTTGGACCAAATCTAGGAGCCTGTTGAGCGTCTGACGTATCATCAGTTGCTTCTTCACTGGTCTGCAGGGAGAGAAGAGGAACCTTTCTTTTAGGGGGGGGGGGGGGGGTCGAGCAAATTCTAAAACGTAGCTGTGCTTTAGAATATCCAGAACCCATTGGTCTGATGTGATCTTGACCCACTCCTCGCAGAAGAGGGAGAGACGTCCCCCTATTCTGGGCATCGAGGAGTGGGCTGGCAGTCCTTCATCGAGTAGATATGAAAGGGGCCCTGTGAGAGAGGAATTGGACCAGGACTGCGACCATGAAGAAGGTGGTCTTTGTGGGGATGGCAGTGTCTGCTGAAAATGTCGCTGTCCCTGGAAATGGCTTCTAGTGGAGTTGAACGTCCAGGAGACCCAAGGACGATCCTCCGGCAGTTTATGCACCTTGTTCTCTCCTAGGGATTTGATGATCTGTTCTAGATCCTCACCAAACAATAATATGCCTTTGAAGGGGAGAGACCCCAGCTGAGTCTTGGAAGAAGAATCCGCTGACCAGTTAGAGCCAGAGGAGGCGTCTAGCAGAGACTGCTGATACCATTGATCTGGCCACTACACGGAGGAGATCATAGAGAGCATCCGCTCCATAAGCTTTTTGTCTGAATCCTCTTCCCCTGTGTATTTTAGTACCCTTTTTCCCATTTTACCTTCCTCTAGCTTCCTCGCTCATATTAGTTTCTCCTATTATTCCATTTTACCCCTCCTCACCCCCTTGTTCTTTGGTTCCTCTATTGTTCCCTTGTTTCCCCTACCCTTGTTCTCTGTAATACGTTAAGTTATCTGTAACCGATATGATGTACCCACGAATACCGGTATAGAAAAGTTCTTAAATAAATAAATAAGCTATCACCGCTTCCAGGCGCTCAGCCTGTTGCGCTTCTCCCTGTGGCAGATCTTGAGTACTGAGGAGTTGTTGAACCCATCGAAGACCTGCCCATTGCATGAGGGAGCTACAAACTGCAGCTCTGACTCCTAATGCAGATACCTCAAAGATCCTCTTGAGGTATACTTCAAGCTTCCGGTCCTGT
Organism: Rhinatrema bivittatum; assembly: GCF_901001135.1. Lineage (NCBI taxonomy): Eukaryota > Metazoa > Chordata > Amphibia > Gymnophiona > Rhinatrematidae > Rhinatrema > Rhinatrema bivittatum. Next base: position 256,382,129 of record NC_042622.1, on the reverse strand, counting down.
CGGTCTCGCAGGGCGGCACCACCCGTCACCGGAGTGGTAGTCCTCTTTGTAACTGCCGACACTGACGCGTCCCACTTTGGGAACCTTAAGGAGATCCAGGTACTCCTCTGGAAGAGGGTAGAGCTTGTCCATAGCCCTACCTACCCTAAGACTAGCCTCCGTGGAATCCCATTCTTTGGACAACAATTGCAGAAGGCTAGGATGAAAAGGAAAAGTCTTCACTGGTGAGCACAGCCTGGCAAGGACCGGGTCCCCCTTCTTAGTTGCTGCAGTGGTGCTTGGGGGATCCTGTGGAGAATCAATGTCCAACTCCGCTAGGTAATGGGGGATGAGGGGGTCCAACTCATCCCTTTGAAATAGGCATAAGACCCTAGGTCATCTCCTTCCATTTGAGTGTAAGAAGCTGGATCATCTTAGTCCGGATCAAGCAATGTAGGTAAAAGAGGAGCCTGAGGTGAAGGATCCAGGGCAACAGAGGTTGTACTACCCAAACTCGGGAGGACTCCTGAGGGACCCCTGTATTATCCAGGGGGTCTTGCAACCTGGGCACTTTGGGGGGAGGAGGAGGGCCAGGAGCTGGATCCTGCTGCTGAGTTAAACTGGCCAAATAAGCATTGTGCAGCAGAAGCACAAAATCAGCTGAGAAAAACCTGGAGGGAGTGGGTCCCGAGGGAGGAATGTCAGGCAGGCCCCCCGAGTTGCTCCCTGATCCGGGGGTTAATAGGAGTCAGAATTGGTGGGGAGGGAGAAAATCCGGCATCCAAATCTTCATTTGGCTGCGTTGGAGCAACCAACTCTGAAAACAAAATGGCTGCCGTTCCCGACGGGGCCGACCCTTAAGTGGGCAGTCGCAATTGAGAGCGCAAAACAGTACGTCCAGCCTGCCTCGAGGGACCCTCCCCGCTGCATTCACCTTCTTCAAATATAGTATCGGACGGAAAGTGCTTTCCTTCTTGGGGACAAGGAAATAAATGGAATATCTTCCCTGGCGCAGCTCTGTTTGGGGAACCGGGACCACAGCCCCCAGGAGTTGCAGGCAATCTAGCTTCATCTGAACCACCAACATCTTGTCCAGGTAACCACACGGGGAAATTAGGAAGAGCTTGCACATGGGCCGAGCAAATTCTAGAGCATAGCCATCTCTTACCAGGCTGAGAACCCAATGGTCCTGCATAATCTTGGTCCACTTATCGTAAAACTGCCTCAACCGACCACCTATAGTTGGAACGACAGAGTGGACCAGCCTCGCTTCATCGTGAGGACTTAGATCCGGCTGCAGATCCCCAGGCAGTGCCTCAGAAAGATGTTCAAGCACCACGAAAGGACTGCCCCCAAGCTGAAAATTGCCGCTGGGAACTGGCCACACCCCTGGACGGACGTGACCTCCTGTCGAACCGAAAACGAGACCTGGCTTGAAAAAACCTTTTTGCCTTAGGCTTATCTTCGGGCAATCTGAGGTCCTTATTGTCCTCAAGCGACTACATCAACTGCTTGAGGTCTTCCCCAAACAAGAGGCGACCCTTAAAAGGCAGGGAAGCTAACTTCCGGGTGATGACGTCGCCAGCAAGGAAGCCGGGAGACTGAGCTCCGCGGCACCCCCTCCGGGTTTCCCCTGCTAACCCCCTCATAACGCGGCGTTTTTGTAGCAACTCACCATGAGAAGACTTCTGGGGGGTCCAGGCTCCCCACGATGAGCACTGCGACGCTGAGGAGGCCGAATGAAAGCGGCTGGGGTGAAATACAATAAAGCGCTGCGGGATTGGGCCAAGATGGTGGCCGCAGCCGCGCCTTGCTCTCACAACCCGATGTCCCCACTAACTTAACCATATGCTCCGACTGGCGTCTGGCTGTTATTCTGCCTGGGAGAACCTGTGCTGACTGATTGCCTTTGAGGAAAGACTGCTGTAGTGCCGACGGTAACAGGAGACCGTGAGGGGGGGTGAGCGGGGCAGGACAAGCAATAACGTGGCCAAGATGGCAGCCGGCGGAGTGTGCTTCCTCATTCAATAACGCCCTTGGTGATATTCAATACAGTTTTGCCGTGTGGGAGTGTGGACATTCTTCAGGGCGATCCTTCCCTCCCTCACCCGCCTCCATTAAGTCTTTTTGGGGACCAACCTTTATTCTTACCTAGCAGGAAAACATCGGCTTGTGGACTTCCAGGGCTGATGTCACCTGAAGCGGACACCTGATTGCGAGCTCCGCGATCCCCGCTTCCCCTATTTTCTACCAACGCTGCGAAATTGGGCACACAGCTCTCCTTTTTTATTCCGTTGGCATTATTGAAATTAGGTGCGCCGGATCGCGCCGTTTCCCGGGAGTTTTGGGGCCAGGGAGCGTGGTATGCACCCGCTTCGGCCGAGACCCATCACGGAGCACCGCAGCCTGGAACCCAAGATGGCATCCGGGACCAAATGGCCAACACAGCTGGCTTCGGTGTCTGACGCGCTGCTTCAGATCTCCTCGCGGGTATCCGCAGCCCTTGATGATCGTCTGCTCAAGCTGCAATCCGCCATGGATGAGGTAAAAGCGGCTGTGGAAGGTCAGGCACGGCGGTTTGATGGCGTGGAGCAGCGCGTTGGAGACCAGGAGGACCGCCTCGTGGCTACTGAAAGGCAGGTCCAAGTTCTTACTGATCAACATGCGGTACTCCTTGAACGCCTTGAGGACCAGGAGAACAGGAACGGCCGAAATAACCTAAAAATTGTGGGGCTGCCTGAGGCTGTTCTGGACAATGACCTACACAAGTTCTTGGAGGAATGGCTGCCACAGCGCCTGGGACTTTCTACTCTGGTAGGGCAGCTGCATTGTGAACGGGCGCACAGAATGGGACAGCAACGGGAGTCAGGAGGTAGGCCGTGCCCTGTAATGGCGAGAATTCTCAATTGGCTGCACAAAGTCCAGATAATACGGGAATTTCGAAAGCAGTCTGTTTTGGAATATATGGGCTCTCGCATTCTGCTCTTTAACGATTTTTCAGCCACAGTGGTGGTGCAGCGAAAGGCTATGGCCCCGACCTGTAACGAGCTACACAAACGTGGAATAACCTTTGCCCTGCTGTACCCAGCTAAACTATGCGTTCATCATGCAAATAAAACAGGTGTCGCAATTCTTGGCACATCTCCCGCAGGATGAGAACACTTGATAAGTCTGTGGTCCCCCTTTTCTGGAGCAGGGAGTGTGGTTCATGGCTGTGTGTCACTACCCTTAGAGTCTGCTGTTTCAGACTTGGTTGGTTGTGGGCTGTGGCGCTTCCATGGTTTTTCTTTTGTTTTTTTTTACCTTCTTTCTTCTCTGGATGGGGGCGCCCTGGCGCTCTTGGGATTTAGAGCGGTCCACCTGCACACCATCTACTGGCATCTGGCTGTAGGGCCGCTGCACTGTCCATAGCATTGCCTTTTCAGGATCTCGTCACGGTCACGCTGTTTGGAGGTTTTAATCCATGCGTTTTCGTGACCTGGGACCTCCATGCTTATTTGTTTATGTTGTTCACTGTTCATATTCTGTTTATGTGGTTTATAAGCCCTGTACTTACCTTATCGGGATACCGGATATAGGAGGGGGGAAGGGAGAGGGGGATCGGAGGGGGCCTAGGGCACACCCAGCCAGTAGGAGGTGTCAGAGGCCTGTGCCTCCTAGAGCTATTTATATGGAATTTTGGATTGTATGGGTGTGTGTGGGGTATGTCTGTGCATGGCTGTGGGGATTGGGGGGGGGGGGGGGGGGGAGTACTGGTTGGAGATGGAGAGGGTCCGGGAGATAGGTGCACTGCAGAAGCTCTTGTTGAGTTGGAACTGGCTTTGTTCTCTCAAGCTATGGTGCCAATCTCATTTGATCCTGGTGGCTCAGGCTGGGGAGCTACGGGTGACGCAAGTAACATTTTCTTGTTCTGCTCTTGTGGGTAGCTGGGTCCTCCCTAATTTTTCAAAATGACTACAATTAAATTTACTTCACTTAATGTGGACGGGATTCACTCCCCCATTAAGCGGAAAAAGCTGTTGCAATTCTTTCGGCGGTTGGGATCCCAAATAGTGTTTCTGCAGGAGACACACCTAACCGTGGGAGAACATGCTAAGCTACAGAGAGAGTGGGTGGGGCAATGCTTCTCGTCCTCATATTCCTCCCAGAAAAGGGGAGTAGCTATTCTAATTCACAAGCAAGTGCCCTTTTCAGGCGGACAAAGTGTGGCAGGATGTGGAGGGGTGGTACGTTATAGTTCAGGGACAATGCTGCCAGCAACAAGTGGCTCTCTGCAATGTGTACGCACCAAATGTAAATTCACATGATTTCTTCACCCACCTGACGGGGGTCTTGGCCGAGCTCTCCTCCTGCGCGGTGATTATGGGAGGGGATTTTAACATGGTACCGAATAAGGAGGGTGCAAATTTTGGGCGCAAATTTTGTCAGCCAGGAGCTGGGCCTTATGGATGTATGGAGGGCCCTGCACCCAGGAGAGCAACATTACACTTTCTTTTCCCATCCCCATGGCTCTTACTCCCGGACTGGACTATTTTCTGCTCTCCGACTTTTTGTTTCCCAGAGTGACTACAGCCACTATCGGTACTATAGCCGTATCCAATCATGCACCGGTGACGGTTGAAGTCACGCTGGGAACGTTTCCTAAGCCGCCCTTCTCCTGGCGAATGTCCCCTGGGCTTATGTTAGACAAGCAATTTCATCAATATTTACAGAATCACTGGGACGAATATGTGCGCCTTAATACACAGCCAGAGACATCGCCCACAGTCTTATGGGAGGCGGGTAAAGCGGTTATGTGGGGCGCAGTGATAGCTTATGTGTCAACACAAAATAAGAAGCGGAATGCAGCCATTTTGCGCCTGACAGCAGAGCTCAAACGTGCACAACTGCATCACATGCAAACACTGTCAGAATCTGGTAAGAGGGAGGTTGCTCACATACGGGAGACTCTAAATACCCTTTTGTATCAGCGGGCCACCAAGTCCCTCAGATACTGCTAATTGCAACTCTACAAACACGGCAATCGGCCAAATAAACTGCTTGCCAATCTAGTTCGGGCACGGAGACCGAAGTCCCTCATTACTAGCATTAAGGATAGACAGGGGAACCACCAATCTGCGACTGCTGCAATTGCGGCCCGATTTTTAGAATATTATCAGAGTCTTTATGGGGAGAAGCCTAGTCCGCCAGAGGCTGCGGCTGCATTTTTTCAGGGCCTCCCTTGGCTGCGGTTAACTCAGTTGCAGTTGGAGGCGTTGAACGCCCTTGTTAAGGACTGTGAAGTACATGCCATCATCCTTGCCTTGAAAGTTGGGAAGGCAGTGGGGCCCGATGGCCTCGGCCCTGAGTTTTATAAAATCCTGAAGTTCCCGATATTGCCAGTCCTGACCCCCTCCTTTAATGACTTACTTTGGGACCGGTCTTTAAGTGGCCTTGCGAACCAATCTACTATTGTACTTCTCCCTAAGCCAGGGAAGGACCCCCATGATGTAGGCTCTTATCGCCCTATTTCACTGATAAATAGCTATTTAAAAATTTTTGCAGCAGTGCTGGCGGCTCAGCTGGCCCTTATACTTCCAACGTTGATTCATCCAGACCAGACAGGTTTCATCGAGGGCAGACAGGGGGTGAAGAATGTCTGCCGGCTAATCGCAGCACTTAGTTTCCATCGCCAGATGGACGCACTTGTCCTGAGCTTAGATGCTGAGAAAGCCTTTGACTCTCTCTCCTGGGGCTGTCTGTTTTGGAACGTACGTCAATATGGCTTTGTAGGTAACATCATCACATAGCTAGAGGTGTTATACAGTAATCCCAGCGAACGCCTCCTTATTAATGGTGCACTGACCGAGCCTTTCGCCTTACATTGTGGGGTGCACCAGGGTTGCCCCTTGTCCCCCCTGCTGTTTGTGTTGGCCATCAAACCACTTGCCATCAAACTTCGCTTAGACCCTGAGTTTATAGGACTCCGTATAGGGAGGCATCAGTTGAAATTAGCGCTGTTTGCGGATGATATCCTGTTATTTGTGGGAAGGCCCAGGCATAGTGTCCCTGTGATTATTCAGCAGTTCTCCCTCTTTAGGGGGATTGCGGGCCTGACTATTAATTATGCTAAATCTGAAGCCTTGGCGCTCATGCCTAGCACCGCCCAGGCCTGGAGTGATGGGTTTCCCTTTGCTTGGGCCCCGGATAAGTTAAAATACTTGGGGGTGTGGATACCTAGGAACCTGCCAGACCTTTATGCCCTTAATATTAAGACCACACTGTCTGATTTGGGGGCTCAGTTGACTGCTTGGCGCACCCTGCCGCTGTCTCTCTTTGGGCGCTGCGCCCTGATCAAGATGATACTGGTACCAAAATTGTTATACAAGCTCCACATGTTGCCTTGCTGGCTCTCGCGTGCTGATGTCATGTGGCTACAGCGCTCCTTTCAACGATTTCTGTGGGCAGGGAGGAGGGCTCGGCTAAAATACTCTGTGCTGTTACACTCTAAGGAAACTGGGGGACTGGGTATGCCTGATTTCAGTCTGTATAATGCATCTTGTCAGCTTCGCTTTGTGGGGGAGTGGATCTTAGACCAATACTCTTACTGTGAGGATGGTTTACTTATTAGTATGACAGCTCCCTGGTCTCCAGTGTACCTGGTTCAAGCTGACACAGTTACCTATAGCGCTCTGAATATCACTAAAGAACTCCTGCAACCCTGTCGACAGGTGTGGTGTTGGCTTCGTCAGCAGGGGGGTCTCAAGGGTATTACTTCGCTATTTATGCCGCTCCTGGGTAATAAGAAATTTTTGCCTGGCTTGGATTGCTGGGCCATTTTTCAAGATTGGCTTCAAAAAGGACTACCATTTATCTTCCGGATGCTCCGACGGTGCAGGACTTCACTTCCCTGGCTCGGGATCATGCACTTCCATCTAAACACTTCTTCGCCTACCTACAAACTCGTCATATTAACTCCAATCGTTTAAGTGGACAGCGGAGGGCTTTCGCCAGGAGTCCAGTTTCGCCCAGCGTTTCTTCGACACTGCTCTTCTTCAAAACTCTATAAGGGGATGGAGCACCCTAGGGCAGAGATGTAGAGACCCTCGACATCTTCATGCCCTGGCAAGTTACTGGACGGAGACTTGGGGGCGGACTATCTCGCCTACTGACATACTCGCTTGTTTTAAAACTTTGTCTCACTCTGTGCCAGACCTTACCCTGCGGGAACTTCAATTCCGGATTTTACACCATGTCATCTATGATGATGTTCGTCGCTACCGTATGGGCCGCCTATCTTCCCCCCAGTGCGTTAAATGTGGTGGCGCGCTTGGCACACTGGCTCACAGGCTGTTTCAGTGCCCGACTCTTCAGACGTTCTGGGACGGTGTCCTCGCCCATGTGGCCTGCTGCCTCACTTCCACTATCTTGTGGTCGGGCAGACAGCTGTTGTCTGGGCTGCGAGGCAACATGTCCTCCTACACTGCTGCTGCTGATCGATTTGGTCATACTGTAATCCTGTTAGCCTGCCAGACGATACTGGCCTCCTGGATTGAGCCCACGACACAACCCACTTTGCAAGCCTGGTATTATAGACTTGCATCCTCCATGCAACTGGAACGCTTGGATGCTCTTTCGAAGGGACACACTTTGGACTGTGCCCTACTGGGCTGCCTGTTTTGCTCTATTACCTCTGGATATCCAAACTCAACTTTTAAATACTGGATATAGTCCCACGTGGAAATGATCGTGGTATTTCAACTGACTTAGCACCATAGCGTTTGCCTGGACTGGAACATTTCTCTCTTTTGAATACTTGTTCTTTTGAATACTCTGTTCATTCGCTGGTTGCTCTCAATGCACTATCCCCTGGGGGGGGGGGGGGGAACCATTGAGGGGTTGTATGGCTGGATGCTTGTGTGTGCCTGGGGTTGTTTGGCGTGTAGGTTGAGTGATGGGGGATGTATACAATTTGAAAAAGGGGGCGTGCGTGCAGTTGCAGCACTTACATTTTTGTTTGCACAACAGTTTTTGTACCTGCTTTAGGTTTGCACTGTTCACCTCTTTCTGAGGCTGCTGTGGTTGTATTCACGCGTTCCTTTAATAAAAAATGATTTTGAAAAAAAAAAAAAAGGCAGGGAAGCTAACTGCACTTTGGAGGAAACATCCGCTGTTCAATTGCATAGCCAAAGCAATCTCCTGGCAGCTACCGCAGAAGCCATAACTCTCGAAGCGGTATGAAACAGATCATAGAGCGCAGCCGCCCCGTAAGCCTCTGCCCGCTTCCACTCTCTCGGCCTTGTCTGTGTCCTCACCTGACCGCGATAAGTTTTCCTGGAGCTGCAGCATCCAGCGTAGACAAGCACGTTGCAAAAACTGGAACAAACAGCTACACGCAAGCCCAGGGCTGCAACTTCAAATATCCTTTTGAGGTGTACCTCCAGCTTACGGTCCTTGCACATCCTTCAACGCGGCCCAACCAATAACCAGAATCGTGGTTCTCTTAGTCACCGCTGAAACCGCCGCATCTAACTTAGGGAGAGAAAAAAGGGATAGAGCTTTCCCATGGACCTGCCAACTTTTAAGCCAGAATCAGGAGTCCCCCCACTCTGCTTCTACCAGCTTCCTAACTGACTTGTGGAATGGAAAGGCAGATGGGGGACCCCTCAACCCATCCAAAACCGGATCTGCTCCCTCCAAATCCTGGTCCTCTTGGGGCATTTTCACCCCAAGGACCTGAAATGCCAAAGGGAGAAACGCATCCAGCTCTTCCCTTTTAAAAAGGCGCACCACCTTAGGGTCCTCCACCTCGTGGACTGAAACCACTGGGTCATCCTCCTGACCCGCATCCTCAGTTGCCGGATCAACCGGACCCACCGCTGCTCCTTGGTCAGGCCCAGGCAGATCTCTTGCGCCCCCGGGGACCCCACTAGGCTCCTTGAGCTCATCTCCCCCAGAAGAGCCCTCCAGAGGGGGACCCAGCAACCTCTGCACCGAGGGAAATCTCCTCCTGGATGCAGCTGCCGGACTGGAATCCCCCTGAGCCCCCCCCCCCCCCAGTGGGCTGAACTGGTATTGGCTGTGGCTGACCAGCCTCCCAAGGCGCCTGCTGCCTTGCAACACGAGGGACCCTCCCCCATCCCCCCGACGGCATGGGAACTGCTGCCGAGAAATCCAACATGGCCACTGTTCCTGTGCCGATCAGGGGAGGGATCACGGCAGAACTCGAGCCCCTGCCCAGAGCCAGCACAAACGCAACGCTGCTTAGCTGGTGGGGGGGCCGTCGGAGGAGCCCTCCCCACCATCTGCACACCCCACGCATAAACCTAACCAGTTTAAATGCGAGCGAACCGAGCCACGAGCCATCAAGGGCAGGAGCCAAAAAACACTCACCTCACAACACAAGCAGTGAAAACCGCCCCACAAAACTCCCTAACTCTGGGAACAGACCAAAACCTAAGGGGAGGAAGCCGCCCGCACAGCAGAGCTGTGCTCCACTGTAAACAGCTTTGACTGAAAACTTGAGCGGCCTCGTGAAGGGGAGGATCTGGACAACCAGATTTATACTCCACAGGTGCACAGACCGAGCACACACAAGGACACCAACCCCCGGCTCAGCCACCTCAATTGGACAGGGTAGAACCACTAGGATTCCAAAAATCAAAAAGAAGCCCCAAGGAGGAAGGCTCAAAAGGGAAAAATTGCTGAAAAACACAGAAAAAAAACTGCAGAACTGCAGGATTCACACCCTCTCCCATCTGCTGGAGACAGAGAAATACTGAGGAACTGCAGGGGGCACTGGGGTTTATGGTACAGTGTCAGCGAAGTTTTTCTCTGTCTCCATCTGCTGGCTGGGGGGAATGAACCCAGGGAAATTGCAAAATATGCTGACATGTTCAGAGAACGTGTGTCAGCAAAGACCTTTCACTTTACCTTAAAATCATCACTTTGCATCAAGCCAGGGCACTTATAGGAAAATCTGTTCTTACCTGCTAATTTTCGTTCCTGTAGTACCACAGATCAGTCCAGACAGCTGGGTTTTGCCTCCCTTCCAGCAGATGGAGACAGAGAAAGTTTGAAGGGCACCGCCTCTTAACCTGGTGTGCTACCTGCTGCTCCTCAGTATGTACTCTTACCCATGCAGAACAATGGTAATAAATAACCGTGTAACTCGATTAACTTCCCTCTACCCCTTGAATGAGCAGAGGATGAAGAACAGAACTTAGAAATATGAAGGGGAAACCTCCATGAAAAAAATATAATAGCCTATGTCATTCTTCAGAAAAGGCCAAAGATAACAGAACAGATCAAGCGGGCTCTCCTCACGCAACCCTAAAAACCACCCCAGAGGGCGGGCATCTGGACTGATCCGTGGTACTACAGGAACAAAAATTAGCAGGTAAGAGCCAATTTTTCTTTCCCTGTATGTACCCGGATCAGTTCAGCCAGCTGGGATGTACCCAAGTTTTCCTAAGTAGGGCGGGACTGTGAAAGCCCCGCTCGAATGACACTGGCACCGAAATTGCCGGTATCCGAATCCTGGATGTCCAAACAGTAGTGTCTAGAGACTTCCAAGTAGCCTCCCTGCAGATCTCCTGCGGGGAAACCAACTGACATTCCGCCCATGAGGCCGCCTGCGCTCGAGTGGAAAGAGCTTTCAGTCCATCCGGGACTGGTTGACCACGGCATATATATGGAGACTAAATCGCCTCCTTCAACCAGCGAGTGATAGTAGGTTTGGACACCTTCTGACCTCTCTTCGCACCATGCCACAGCACAAACAGGTGATCTAACAATCGGAAACCATTGGTAGCCTCGTGTTAGAGCAACAAGGCCTGGCGACCATCCAGTCATCTCAGCTCCTTCGAATGAGGATCATTCAGTTGTGCATCTGAAAAGGCCGGGAGCTCCATGGACTGGTTCAGGTGAAAAGCTGTGACCATCTTAGGTAAAAATGATGGAACTGTGTGTAGCGAAATTCCAGAATCAGAGATCTGCAGAAAAGGCTCCCTGCAGGATAAGACCTGGAGCTCAGACACCCTCCTGGCGGAGCAAATAGCCACAAAAAAAAACCACCTTCAGTATGAGATTTTTCAAAGTGGCTTCGCACAATCCCTGGAGCACCAAGTTTAAATCCCATAAGGGGCAAAGACAGCGAGTCGGTGGGCACTCCCCCGAGAAAACGCATCACATTAGGATGAGTCGCCAGAGAAGAACCCTGAATAGGGCCCCTCAAACATCCCAGAGCCGAAACCTGAGCCTTCAAGGAACTGTAAGACAGTCCCTTTGTCGAGTCAGTTCTGCAGAAAGGAAAGGACCAGTCACTGAAGCTAGTCAAGGATGTACGTCATGAGGCTGGCACCATGACTCAAAGACCCTCCAGACACAAACATATGCCAGGGACATAGAGGTTTTTCTGGCTCGTAGCAGAGTAGATATAACCGCCTCTGGATAACCTGTTTCCTCTCAAAAGCCAGGCTGCAAGATAAAAGCAATCCGCCTGATCGAAAAATATAGGACCCTGGTGCAGGAGATTTGGCAGATGACCCAAACGCAGGAGCCCATCTAAGGCCAGATTCACGAGATCTGCGAACCACGGCCTGTGCGGCCACTCAGGAGTCACAAGAATCACTCGTCCTGGGTGAAGTTCTATCCTTCTGATTATCTTGCCCACCAGCGGCCAGGGAGGGAACACGTAGAGGAGAACGACGACTGGCCAAGGGACCACTAGAGCATCAACTCCCTCCACGCCATAATCCCTTCTGCGACTGAAGAAGCGTGGAGCCTTGGCATTTGCCCCAATCAACATCAGGTCCACATTAGGTTCTCCCCTCCTGCAACAGATCATTCACATAGCAGGTTCAGACAGCTCCCATTCTCCTGGGTCTAGCTGCTGATGGCTGAGGAAGTCCGCTTGTACGTTGGTCGATCCCGCTATGTGAGATGCTGCTAACGTCTCCAAGTGTTGCTTCGCCCAGGACAACAGCCTCTCCACTTCGAGGGCTACCGGGCGACTCTTGGTTCCTCCCTGCCTGTTGATATAGGCTATAGTCGTCGCATTGTCCGACAAGACTCTGACCGCCTGATTGTGCAGCAGAGGAAGGAAGCTCTCCAGAGCCAGTCGAACAGCCCTGGTCTCGAGGCAATTGATCGACCAAGTCGCCTCCTCTGGCGCCCACCAGCCTTGAACGGCTCAGGACTGACACACTGCCAGACAGGATGGCATCCATCATCACCACCATTCACTGGAGTATCTCCAGATTCACCCCATGCTCTAAGTGGCCAAGGACAAGCCACCATGCAAGGCTGGACCTGGAGGTGTCTGTAAGTGGTAGCAGAAGGAGGAATTGTTCTGATAGCGGGTTCCAACAGGTCAGCAATGCCGCCTGCAGAGGTCTCATTGGCGCAAAGGCCCATGGGACTAGATCTAAGTTAGATGCCATGGAACCAAGAACCTGAAAGTAATCCCAGACCCTGGGTACTGAGGCTTGAAGCAAACTCCGGACTTGGCCTCGCAATTTGCGAATCTTGTCCTCTGAGAAAAAGACCTTTCCCACATGGGTGTCGAAGTGTTCTCCCAAAAGTTCCATGACCTGGGTGGGGACTAAATGGCTCTTGACAAGGTTGACCACCCAGCCCAGGTACCTTAGGTGGCCTAAGACCACATCCACTGCCTACAAGCATAGAGTCTCCGACTTCGCTTGAATGAGCTAATTGTCCAGGTAGGGATGCACCAGAATCCCCTCCCTCCTTAGGGCCGCCGCTACTACCACCATGACCTTGGTGAAAGTCTGTGGGGCCGTGGCCAAGCCAAACGGCAGAGCACAGAACTGGAAGTGTTGTCCCAGGATCTTGAATCTGAGGAATCTCTGATGATCCTGGCGAATCCCGATACGTAGACAGGCTTCTGTCAGGTCCAGGGATGCCAGAAATTCACCCTTTCATCCTGCCGCAATCACAGATTGGAGCGTTTCCATCCAGAAACGGGGGACCTTGAGTGCCACGTTCATCCTCTTTAAATCCAGGATGGGGCAAAAGGTGCCTTACTTCTTTGAGACAACGAAGTAAATGGAGTAACGTCCCTTCCCGTGCTCCGATTGAGGGACGGGAACAATGACCCCCTGGCTTTGGAGCTGGTAGAGGGTCTGGCGAACCACAAATTCTTTTTCTGGAGACCTACAAGAGGACACCAGAAACAGGTTTCTTAGCAGACGAGCAAACTCTAATGCGTAGAAGTGTTTTATCACAGTGAGAACCCACTGATGTGATGTAATCCTAACCCACTTCTCGAAAAAGAGGGTCAGCCAACCCCCGATGATGGGACTCTCGGAGTGGGTCGGCCACAACTCATTGTGCCAACTTGGCCCCTCTGGACCCTTGTCCTGTGCTGTCCCGGGCCGTTCGACGTCCGCGATAGGACTGCGAGCAAAACTGGAACCTCCCTGAGGCTTGTCTCTGGCCCAAGTTCTGCGCCCTGCTCTGAAGAAAACGCCTTTGGCCTCAAAAATGGGAGTGGGAGGAGGAAAAGGATTGCTGTCCTTTTGGTTTATCTTCCGGGAGCTTTTGGACTTTGTTCTCGCCTAGGTGCTGGATGAGCTGCTCCAGGTCTTCCCCAAACAGGAGCTTGCCCTTGAACGGGAGCGCCCCCAGCTGCACTTTGGAGGAAACATCCATTGACCAATTGCAGAGCCACAGCAGTCTACGATGCAGAGAGTGCCGAGACCATGGTACGGAAGGAAGTGTGAAGCAAATCATAGAGGGCATCCACGCCATAAGCCACTGCTGCCTCCAAGTGTTCAGCCTGTTTCGCCTCAGGGGGATCAAGGTCTTTGGCGCTTTGCAACTGTTGCACCCAGCGGAGGCCCGCCCGGAGCATATAACTGCTACATACCACAGTACGAATGCCCAGGGCAGAAACTTCAAATGTCTTCTTGAAATAATCCTCCAATTTGCGATCCTGGAGATCTTTCAGAGCCGCAACACCTGCCACAGGGATGGTCATGCGCTTGGTGACAGCTGTAACAGAAGCATCCACTTTCAGAAGCCGCAGAAGCTCCAAGACCTCCTCAGGCAAGAGGTAAAGCTTGTCTATTGCCCTGCTGACTTTGAGGCCCGTCTCAGAGGTATCCCACTCCCGGAGCATCATCTGTCAGAGCAAGTCATGCAAAGGAAAGGTCATAGCAGGCCCCCGCAAGCCCGCGAGAACAGGGTCCATCGTGCCCGGGCTTGGGTCTCAGGGAGATTCCGCAATTCCTTGCTCCACCAGGATATGAGGAATTAGGGGCGCCAACTCGTCACTTTGAAAAAGGCGCACTACCTTAAGGTCATCCCCCTCCACCTATGGTAGGCGTTCAGGCTCGGCATCAAGGTCCGGGGTGTCCAGGGGCGGCATGGGGTCCGCGGGCCCTTCCCCCAGGTCCGAATCTTCAGCAGCGAGCTCCCGAGTGGCCCCCCGGGACCTGGGGGTCTGAACTCTCTGAATCCTGGTCACCGACAGCATATCCTCGCTCCTGGGGTTCTTAGCCAGCAGACCCATGGGCACCTGGGGGTTGGGGAGACTCTGTTTGCAAGCCCCACTGGCTAAAAAGGTCTGGTGCATTAACAAGATAAACTCAGGAGAAAAGACCGTGGGCCCCCCGAAATTCCCCTCCAGGGACACGGGGTCCTCACCATGGAGCCCTTCCACTGCTCCCCGGGCCACCCTAGGGCTGGCACTGGCCGGAGAAAGCGCTGGGGGAAGATCTCTGCCCCCCACAGCTCTCTTCTCCGTGGCGCGAAAAATGCTCAAAATGGCCGCCGTTCCCGTGCTCAGGGAAAATGGATCAGCCAGGAGCTCCTGAGCAGCCTCCCAACGCTCGACTGCTCCACGACTGCTCCTGCAAATGCACCCGAAAAGCCCTCCCTAATGGGGAGGCAGTGATCGCAGCAGCCGGAGGAAATGCAGCTCGCCAGCTGCTCACCACAACGCAAGCATAGTCTTGTGCGCAGCATGCTGGTGCCGAAGAAGCGCGGGGCAGATGCCAGCAGCCGCAGGAGGGGGCAGGAGGAACCACCAGGAGGGAAGAAAAAACTATAGACCTCGCTTCCAATGTCCCCCCTGGGCCCAAAATCAGCAACCAGCCCCACAGCACAGTCTACTAACACTGCCCGAAGCAAGCTGTAGCTGACAAAAAAAAACAAAAAAAAAAAACACTTTTTTTTTTTTTAAACTCAAAAACTTTAACAGCAAAAAAGAGAAGAAAGGGATACTTCCTTGAAGAGCTGGCAAAGGCTGAAGGAGGCTAGAGCTGAGGGCGGAGGGAGCTGGACCACCAGCTGTCACACCGCCGGCAAAGACCAAATTTAGAGTTCCCAACCCCTGCTCGTCCAATGCCTACAACCAGGTAGGACGGTTCCACCAGGACCTAACAACTCCCTGGGAAGCCAAAGCTGAATTTTTTTTTTTTAAAGGCCTAGCTTGGATCAGAACCGCAGGTTTTGCACCACCTCCATCTGCTGGAGACAGAGAAATACTGAGGAGGTTAAGAGGTGATGCTCTTCAAACTTTCTCTGTCTCCAACTGCTGGAAGGGAGGCAAAACCCAGCTGTCTGGACTGATCCGGGTATGAACCGGGAATACCAGTTAATGTCTCATCAGGATGGCCTTGATGCTACCTTAGTCTTTAAACCTCTAGAAAGAGGACCATTTCTGTCCTGAAAGGGATTATGGACAAATGACCGACAAGCTTCAGTTTTTATTATTGTTCCTCTTTTCCAAGTGGAAAAAATGTTACCCCCCGCCCCCTTCCTCCCCACCAAATTAAAAAAAAAAAAAAAAAAGGATGATTATTTATATTCCACTTTTCAGACATTTCAAAGCAGATTACATGCAGGTACTGTAGATATTTCCCTAACCCCAGATAGCTTATAATCTAAATTTTTATCTGAGGCAATGGAAGGTAAAGGAAAATTGGTTCTTACCTGCTAATTTTCGTTCCTGTAGTACCACGGATCAGTCCAGACAGTGGGTTGAGCCTCCTGTCCAGCAGATGGAGATAGAGAAAAAACTAAAGGGTATCCTATATCAGGACAGTGCTCACCCTGCATCCCTTCGGTATAAATTTTATCAAAGCAAGAAAAGGTAAAGTTAACCAGTGGAAGATCAAGCAAGTAACAACCAACATGTAATGTGAACTATCAACACGTGAAAGAACCGCTCTTACATATATATCCAGTTGAGAAAGTCTCCCGGTGACTTAAAGTTCTGATAGGAAATAACTGGATCCAAAATGCTGTTAAGAACCAAACAAAAAAGGAAAAAAACCTTCGAGCAGACGAATCAAAAAGAAACCACAGCCCGGGCAGGAGTCTGGACTGATTCGTGGTACTACAGGAACAAAAATTAGCAGGTAAGAACCAATTTTCCTTTCCCTGTACGTACCCGGATCAGTCCAGACAGTGGGATGTACCAAAGCTTCCCTGAAGAGGGTGGGATCGAGACAAACCCGCTCGAAGCACCTGCCTGCCAAAGGAGCCAAACACTGGCGCCTGGACGTCGAGGCGATAATGACGAGCAAAAGTATGCAGAGACTTCCAAATAGCTGCCCTGCAGATTTCCTGAGGACAGACTGACTGACTCTCCGCCCAAGAAGTAGATTGCGCACACAAAGAATGGGCCTTCAAACCCTCCGGAACCGACCGGCCACAACAGATATAAGCCGACGCAATGGCCAGCTTCAGCCAGCGAGCAATGGTAGCCTTAGAGGCCTTGTTACCTCTATTTGGGCTGCTCCATAGGACAAAGCTGATCAGAGATGCGAAATTCGTTAGTAACCTGTAAGTATTGGAGTAGGACTCTCTTTACATCAAGACGCCTGAGGTCCCTGCCAGGCGTGCGTGCATGTCTTCAGGAGAAAAGGCAGGAAGCTCCACTGACTTATGTGAAAAGAAGACACGACCTTTGGAAGAAAGGATGGCACCGTCTTGAGGGAAACACCTGAGTCAGAAAAGCGGAGAAAGGGCTCCAGACAAGACAAGGCTTGGAGCTTGGACACTCTCCTGGCCGAGCAAATAGAGACCAAAAATACTGTCTTAAGAGTGAGGTCTTTAAGCGTGGCCCGCCAGAGAGGTTCGAAAGGCACCTCGCAAAGGGCTTGAAGCACCAAATTGAGGCTCCAGGAAGGACAAGTAGGCCAGACAGGTGGGTTTAAATGTTTGGCCCCTTTAAGGAAGCGAATGACATCCGGATGAGTTGCCACCGCGTAACCATCGATACACCCAAGGAGAGAACCGAAGGCCGAAACCTGCACCTACAGAGAATTGAAAGACAAACCTTTGGAGAGATCAGACTGCAGGAAGGAAAGGACCTGAGACACCGGAGCACTGCGCCTGGACTCCGGACTCAGCACATGCATTCTCAAACACTCTCCATACGCGGACGTAAGTGAGAGAGGTAGAGGTCTTCCATACCCGCAAGAGAGTGGAGATAACGTCCTCCTTATACCCTTTCTTTCTCAGGTGCCGTCGCTCAAAAGCCAGGCCGCTAGACAAAAACGATCCGCCTGATCGAAAAATACTGGTCCTTGGCGGAGCAGGTTTGGGAGGTGACAGAGACGAAGAGGACCGTCTGTTGCGAGGTTCATCAGGTCCGAACCACGGTCTCCGAGGCCATTCCAGCGCTACGAGAATGACTGGCCCATTGTGGAGTTCTATCCTTCTGAGTACCTTTCCCACCAGAGGTCAAGGTGGGAACACGTGGAGAAGAACGTCGTGAGGCGAGGGAAGAACCAGGGCATCCACCCCTACCGAGCAGTGCTCCCGTCTGCGGCTGAAGAATCTGGGAGCCTTTGCGTTGTTCAGGGTAGCCATCAGGTCGAGGTGAGAAACTCCCCACTTGCGCACCAGAAGATTCATCACCTCGTCTGACAACTCCCACTCTCCAGGGTCTAGGTATTGTCGGCTGAAGAAGTCTGCTTGCATTTTCTCCGTCCCTGAAATGTGGAAGCTGCCAGACGACTCAGGTGTCTCTTCGCCCAAGAGAGCAGCTTGCTGGCCTCCAGACCCACCAGACGACTCCTGGTGCCACCCTGGAGATTGATGTAAGCTACTGTGGTGGCATTGTCGGAGAGGACCCGCACAGCTTTGTGACAGAGCAAGGGCAGAAACGTCTTGCGTGCCAGACGGACAGTTCAGGCTTCCAGACGATTGATGTGCCATCAGGATTGCACAGGAGACCACTGTCCTTGTATAGACTGGTGCTGACACACTGCTCCCCAGCCGGAGAGGCTGGCATCCATCGTCACAACAATCCACCGGGGTGTCTGCAAAGGTACTCCTTTCAAGAGATGGGCAAGTGAAAGCCACCGCTGCATGCTGGCAATGGTAGAGTCTGAGAGCGGTAGGGGTGTTTGGAACTCCTGCGAGACCGGCTTCCAGCGGGACAGCAATGCTTTCTGTAAAGGAAGCATATGCGCAAAATCCCAAGGAACCAGATCTATGGTGGAAGCCATGGAGCCCAGGACCTGGAGATAGTCCCAGGCCGTGGGTACCGAAAGAGATAAGAGATGTTGTACCTGGTTCATGAGCTTGAGCACCCAGTGCTCGGGCAGCAGGACTTTGTCCATGCGGGTGTCAAAACAGGCTCCTAGAAATTCCAGGACCTGGGAGGGCTTGAGGTGACTCTTGGAGAAGTTGACAATCCACCCGAGGGAGGAGAGAAAAGTCACAACCCTGTCGATCGCTGCAGTGCACAGGTTCTCCGACTTGGCCCGGAAGAGTCAGTCGTCCAGGTAAGGGTGGACCAGGACTCCCTCCCGACGAAGGGAGGCCGCCACCACTATCATGACTTTGGTGAACGTACGCGGCGAGGTGGCCAGGCCAAACGGAAGCGACCGGATCTGGAAGTGGTGTCCCAGAATGGCGAAGCGGAGATACTTCTGATGGTCATGGCGGATTGGGATATGCAGGTATGTCTCATCGCTATGACCGCTCGCAGGGTCTCCATCCGAAAATGGGGCACCCAGAGAGCTCGGTTGACCCTCTTGAGGTCCAGGATTCTTTGGAAGGAGCTGTCCTTTTTGGGCACGATGAAGTAGATGGAATACTGGCTGGATCTCTGTTCCTCCAGGGGTACAGGGACTATGGCCCCGAGTTCCTGTAGCCTGTCCAGAGTCTGGCACACCACTGGACGTTTCCGAGAGCCGCAGGGAGAGATTAGAAAGCAGTCGGGGAGTTCCCGAGCAAAGTCTAACACTTAGCCATTAGCGATCACATCAAGGACCCACTGATCTGACGTGATGTTGGCCCATTCCTTGAAAAAAAGGAACAGACGTCCACCTAAAGCGGGAGCGGAGGAATTGGCCGGCCACATTTCACTGGGAGGACTTTGAGGTGGAACCGGAAGGGTTCATATCCCGGAACGGCTGTCGGCCACGAAAGGAATGAGACCAAGACTGGGATCTAGTGGAGGTGGGTCTTTGGGTTGTACCTGCGCTGACCCCTGAACCAAGAGCGCGAAGGAAAAAAGGATTTGGATTGCCGAGGGCGGTCCTCCGGCAGCTTATGCACCTTATTGTCCCCAAGAGATTTAATAAGCTGCTCCAGGTCCTACCCAAAGAGCAACTTACCCTTGAATGGGAGAGTGCCCAACTGTGATTTAGAAGATGAGTCCACTGCCCAATTACGAAGCCAGAGGAGACGTCTAGCGGACACCGCTGAAACCACAGCTCTGGCCTGCACCCTGAGAAGATCGTAGAGGGCATCCGCCCCATACGCAATGGCGCCTTCTAGCCACTCTGCCTTTTCCGCCTCTGCAGACGGGAGGTCCTGCTGAGTAATTGTTGAATCCACCTAAGGCTTGTCTGCTGCATGAGACTGTTACAGACTGACGCCCGGACCCCGAGCGCTGGGACCTCAAAAATCCTTTTGAGGTAGACCTCCAATTTGCAATCCTGAAGATCTTTCAACGCAGTTGCCCCCACGACTGGGATAGTAGTGTGCTTCGTCACAGCGGAGAAAGAGGCGTCCACCTTAGTTCAGCTACCCGCTCTTTCCCCCGATGGAAGGGTTGGGTTTTTTTTTGTTTTTTTTTAAACTTGTTGGTAAAGTTGAAGAAGCAGAGGAATGAACTTCTCTGCAGCAGACCCGAGGTATGCTTCGTCTCTGGATCTGCGCAGGGGAGGGACTGGACCACCAGTCCCTAGCCAGGCAAGTCACTGGGTAGGGTTCTAGGCTGAGGATCTCAAGAGGCAAAGCCCCCACTAGGCACCCAGTAAGAGCAAGGGGCAAACACTGTTGCTTCCTACAAGAAATGAAAACTAAGAGTTTTTTGTTTTTTTTTGAAAACTGAAATTAGAAATTAAGTACTTGCTTGATCCAAATAAGACAGAAAGAGGGAGAAAGCAATCTACTGTCTAGCTGACTAGAGAGGAGCCGCATGGTCTGCCATCTGCATCTGCTGGAGATAGAGACATACAGAAGGGATGCCGGGTGAGCACTGTCCTGATATAGGATACCCTTTAGTTTTTTCTCTATCTCCATCTGCTGGACAGGAGGCTCAACCCACTGTCTGGACTGATCCGGGTATGTACAGGGAAAGTGACTTGTTTAAGGGCAGTATTGTACTCCCAGGTTCTGAAAGGCAAAACAGCAACTCAGTGACAAAAGAGCTTCTGTTAGGAGACAAAAGGAGATGCTCTCATCTTGGCCACAGCCTTATTGATTTCAGTCCTGATTGGGGCATATCTCTTCTCTGCACCACAGATGCAATGCTGTTACACTCACCTGTCCACCTTGCAGGCCTTGTACCAGCTGCCATATTCTCCATAGGGGGTGCTGTCCTTGTGAAGACCCTAGGAGGAGAGGAGAAAAATATGACCCGGTCAGATCAAGGTTAGATTTTGAAATGTGCGCACACTACCCACACATGGATGCGCCGATTTTTTAACATAAAATACGTGGGCTACGCACACATAACACGCCGGATTTTATAATCCGCGTGCGTATGTGCAGGCAGCACGCACAAGGGGGGGTAAAATTTAGCAAATTTGTGCGGCGACGAGATCGGGGCTCCCCTAGTTCCCTCCCAGTCTGCTCCAATTTAGGAACGGACTGGGAGGGAACTTTCCTACCCCCTACCCTAACCTCCCTTCCCTCCCACACCCTCCCACACCCTCTAAACCCCCACCTTTTTTTTTTTTTTTTTACCCTTTTTTACCTTTTATTCCACAAGTTACTTCAGGGCCCGACCTGAAGTAACTTGCTCGCACCGGCAGCCGCGTGAAGCTCCAGGACAGCAAGGAATGGCACTGGCCCAGCCCAGCCCGCCCCCTGAACTGCCCCGCCCATTTGTCAGGGCCCAGCACGTATGCGTATATCGCCACTTATGTGCTTGGCCGGGCCCTGCGCACACTGCGCACATTTTAAAAAGGGCCTGGCCACATGCGTAATTGGCGATTTCTACGCACGTGGCCAATTTAAAATCCAGCCGTTAGTTTACAGCAAATAGCTACAGAGCACAACAGGAAGCGGATAGTGAGCATCCATAGCTGAATCAATGGCAGATGGAATTTAACAGACAAGGCATGCTAAACTGGTGCAATGATTGTACTGCTGTGACATCCAAGGGATAATTCTCTAACTGCTCACATTGGTGCAAAGTCTATGGGTATTTATTTATTTTATTTAAAAAAGATTTATATACCGCTTTTACAATATAAAAGTTCATCAAAATGGTTTGCAAGAAAATACTCATAATACATATTAAAACAAATATAATACAAATGGAGCACATATTAAAAAAGGTCTTAAACATTGTCTATAAGGAAAAAGAAGTGGGAGGACTTTAAGTGAAAGAGACTATGAGGTAACCTGTAGGAAAATTTGTTTCTTACCTGATAATTTTCGTTCCTGTAGTACCAAGGATCAGTCCAGACTGCTGGGTTATGCCTCCCTTCCAGCATTAAGTCCCCAGCGCCAACGCAATCAAGATTTCTCAGCGATTTTGGACCCCCCCCCCCTTTCTTGACCTGCGGGGAGGGGGGCCTTAAAGAGACCGCAGCCATTTTCCTCCAGATTTGTTCTTTTAATGCATAAGGCCTACTTAGAGGCTGAGGCAGACTGGGAGAAGTCCCCCCCTCTCCCCGCCTAAGCTTTTTAAGCCCACACCGGACCAGCGGAAGGCGGGGGCTCACCTTCTTCGCCCTGCTATGGATCCGGGTGTTCCCAAGGCTGCGGACCCCTCTCCAGACACTTGCACTCAGGATATGGGAGGGGATGTAGACACCCATGTTCCAGTGGAGGGGGATGATCCTCAAATCCTTAAACTGTTCAGCAAGGATGAACTGGATCCCTTAATTCCGCATGTTTTGCAGGAATTGGAGATTCCGGCTCTGCATCCCGAGGTGGATTCCTCTCCCGGGGATGCTGTCTTAGCGGGGCTTAAGGGTCCCCCGCAAACTTTTCCATTTCACCATAAACTTTTTCAGATTGTCTCCAGGGAATGGGATTTCCCTGAGGCATCACTGAGGGTCAGCAGGGCTATGGAAAAACTGTACCCTCTACCGAGGTTCACAAGATAGACTCTGCGGTTACAGCTGTTATTAAGCATACCACTATTCCAGTGACTGGCGGAACGGCGCTGAAGGATCTTCAAGATCTTACTGAAACGCATTTTTGAAGTCTCTGCGCTCGGTGTCCGGGCCGCAGTCTGTAGCAGCCTTATGCAGAGGGCCACTCTCCGATGGGTTCAACAATTACTTACGGCCCAGGAACTTCCCCCTGAGGAGGCAGAGCAGGCTAACTGCTTGTAATCCGCGGTCGTCTACACAGCGGATGCCTTGCATAATCTTCTATGGACTTCTGCGCGCACCATGTCGTCAGCGGTTTCAGCAAGGCGGCTCTTGTGGCTATGACACTGGTCAGCGGATGCCTCCTCCAAATCTCGGTTGGGTTCCTTTCCCTTTAAGGGAAAATTGCTATTTGGGGATGAACTGGAACAACTCATTAAGGATTTGGGGGACAACAAGGTGTATAAGCTTCCTGAGAACAAGCCCAGGCAGTTTCGCTCCTTCAGAGCGTCCAGAGGCCGTTTTCAAGGTCAACGCCGTTTTCGTGCGGGGAGGGGTTCGTCCTTCGCACAGAGACAATTGCCATCCCAGTCGCAGACGTGGTCGCATTCCTTTCGAGGCAGGAGGCTTCAACGTTCGGGGGCCCCCCATTCCTTTACCCCCAATAAGCCTTCACAATGAAGGAGCACCGACCCATTCCTCCATCCCACTGATCGGGGGGCGGTTGTCCCACTTTTAGCAGGAATGGGTCAAGATAACGTCGGACCAATGGGTGCTCGATATTATAAGTCACGGATACGCTTTGGATTTTGCTCGGCTGCTTCACGATCTGTTTTTTGTGTCCCCTTGCGGTCCTCTGGCCAAGCAACAGGTGATGGTTTTAAGTGGTGTACCGCAAGGATCGGTGTTAGGACCGGTCCTGTTCAATATCTTTGTGAGCGACATTGCGGACGGGATAGAAGGTAAGGTTTGTCTTTTTGCGGATGACACTAAGATCTGCAACAGAGTGGACCCGCCGGAAGGAGTGGAGAGAATGAGACGGGATTTAAGGAAACTGGAAGAGTGGTCGAAGATATGGCAGCTGAGATTCAATGCCAAGAAGTGCAAAGTCATGCATATGGGGAGTGGAAATCCGAATGAACTGTATTCGATGGGGGGGGGAAAGGCTGATGTGCACGGAGCAGGAGAGAGACCTTGGGGTGATAGTGTCTAATGATATGAAGTCTGCGAAACAATGCGACAAGGCGATAGCAAAAGCCAGAAGAATGCTGGGCTGCATAGAGAGAGGAATATCGAGTAAGAAAAGGGAAGTGATTATCCCCTTGTACAGGTCCTTGGTGAGGCCTCACCTGGAGTACTGTATCTACAAAGAGACAAGGACAAGATGGAAGCGGTACAGAGAAGGGCGACCAGGAAGGTGGAGGGTCTTCATCGGATGACATACGAGGAGAGATTGAAGAATCTAAATATGTACTCCCTGGAGGAAAGGAGGAGCAGGGGTGATATGATTCAGACTTTCAGATACTTGAAAAACTTTAATGATCCAAAGACAACGACAAACCTTTTCCGTCGGAAACAAATCAGCAGAACCAGAGGGCACGAGCTGAGGCTCCAGGGAGGAAGACTAAGAACCAATGTCAGGAAGTATTTCTTCACGGAAAGGGTGGTGGATGCCTGGAATGCCCTTCCGGAGGAAGTGGTGAAGTCTAAAACTGTGAACGACTTCAAAGTGGCGTGGGATAAACACTGTGGATCCATCAAGTCTAGAGGGCGTGAATAAAGTGGAGGCATTCAAACACTGCACGGAGCGGCAGTAGCCACAGAGGCATTCAAACACTGCACGGAGTGGCAGTAGCCACAGAGGCATTCACGGAGCGGGATGCCAGTGGCCAGTAGTTAGTGTTCCACCTTCACGGAGCGGAAGGATGGAGGGCTGCTATCTCCAAAAAAAAAACAAAACAAAAAACAAACAAAAAAATAAAAACAGGGGTGGGTAAGAGTATGGGGCAAGGGTGTGGCCTGCTTGTTACAGCAGTTGCTACCCCTAATTGAGCTGGATGTCACTTGGATGCAGATACGGCACTGCTCTCTAAGTTGGTGGTGGGGTGGAGGGGAATTAGGGCTGGAGGGTACTGGAAGCCAACAGTAACAGGTGGGAGAGAGAAAAAGGGGGAAAAAAAAGGGATGAGGTGCGTAGCTTGCTGGGCAGACTGGATGGGCCATTTGGTCTTCTTCTGGCGTCATTTCTATGTTTCTATGTTTGCTCAGACTGTCTCGGTTACAGACATTGGGCGCCATGGTTCCAGTCTCGTCAACTGAGAGCAGGACCGGTCGTTACTCTGTCTACTTCATAGTCCCCAAGAAGGAAGGCACATTCAGACCGATTCTGGACCTCAAGCAGGTCAACTGGGCTTTGCGCGTGCTGCGTTTTCAGATGGAGACGCTGAGGTCGGTCATTCCGGCTGTCCACAAGGGCGAGTATTTGGCCTCTTTGGATCTAACGGAGGCTTATCTACACATTGGAATTCAGGCGCTCCATCAACGGTTTCTTCGGTTCATGATCATGGGGAAGCATTACCAGTTCTGTGCCCTGCCTTTCGGTTTGGCGACTGCCCCCAGAGTGTTTACCAAGGTGATGGTGGTAGTTGCAGCTTCCCTCCAACGCTGGGGAATTTTAGTCCATCCTTATCTGGACAATTGGCTCATCCGAGCAAAGTCGGAAGCACTTTGCAAGATAGCGGTACAGTCGGTGCTGGACCTCCTGCAGTCTTTGGGATGGATAGTAAATTTTGCCAAGAGCCATCTGGTACCATCTCAGGAGTTGGAATTTCTAGGAGCCCGGTTCAACACGGTGGCTGGCAAGGTGTTCCTCTCCCCCGTCAGCGCATGGTCAATTTAATGTCTCAAATTCAGCGCCTCCTGGCCCTTCCTTTGCCCACGGCATGAGATTATTTGTAAGTGCTTGGACATATGGCATCTACCCTGGAATTGGTTCCATGGGCTTTTGCTCATATGCGACCATTACAGAGGGCGCTGCTTTCCCGCTGGGACCCCAAGTCGGAGGACTATTCCCTGTCCTTGCCCTTGATGGAACCAGCCCGGTCCAGTCTCAGTTGGTGGTTGGTACCGGGTCATCTTCTTCAGGGGGTGGACCTGGAACCTCCACCTTGGATCATCCTTACAACCGATGCCAGTCTGACAGATTGGGGAGCAGTCTGTCAATCCAAGTCAGCACAGGGGTGGTGGTCCCCCCGACAAGCCAAGTGGTCGATCAATCGGTTGGAGACCAGGGCGGTACGTCTGGCCCTACGGCACTTTCTCCCCTTGGTCCACCGCAGGGCAGTGCAAATTCTTTCCGACAATGCGACGACGGTGGCATACATTTATTTATTTATTTGCAGTTTTTATATACCGACATTTGTTTAGTAACCTCACATCGGTTCACAGATAACAGAAACATTGCAGCTGTGCGAACTAGAACAAACATATGCAACAGTGCTTTACAAAAAACATTTACAATAATCAATAAACTTTACAACAAACTTGTTAACGAAAATATGCAACAGTGTTTTACAATAAACTTATTTAACCGGGGGGGGGGCGGGGGGGGGGAAGAGGGGTAATAGTGGAAACAATGGAAGGGAAAAATCAAATAATGGTACATAGACCGGCAAGGGGGTACAAGAAGTCGTCCGGTGGCATCCGAAGCAGATCTGTTGATGGCCTGGGCGGAACGTCACCTGAGCCGTCTCGCGGCCTCCCACATCACAGGCGTGGACAATGTTCAGGCGGATTTTCTCAGCCGACAGCAACTAGCTCCCGGAGAGTGGGAGCTGTCACCAAGGCGATGAGACTCATTATTCGTCACTGGGGAACCCTGCGCCTGGATTTAATGGCGACTCGGAACAACACCAAAGCGGCTTGTTTCTTCAGTCGAAGGAGAGAACACAGGTCGGAAGGGGTAGATGCTCTGGTGCTTCCGTGGCCTCCAGACATTCTCCTTTATGTGTTCCCCTCCTTGGCCACTGGTGGGGAAAGTTCTGAGGCGCATAGAATCCCACCAGGGACTGGTTATTCTAGTGGCCCCAGAGTGGCCAAGAAGACCGTGGTTTGCGGATCTAGTCACCCTAGCAGTCGACGGTCCATTGTGTCTGAGCCACATATCGACCCTTCTGCATCAAGGCCCCGTATCTTTCGATCAGGTGGATCGCTTTTGTCTAGTGGCTTGGCTTATGAGAGGAGACAACTCAGAAAGAAAGGTTATCCGCTTGCCGTGATTTCCACTCTTCTCAGGGATCGCAAGACCTCCACTTCCCTTGCCTATGTCAGGGTATGGAAGGTTTTTGAATCATGGTGCAGTGGGTTGAAGTGTCCCCACAACGGTCCACTATACTGCATATTCTAGCGTTTTTACAGGAGGGTTTGAAAAAGGGTCTGGCCTATAATTCTTTTCGGGTTCAGGTAGCAGCACTGGGCTGTTTGCCTGGTGAGATTGAAGGTTCTACCCTTACGCAGTATCCAGATGTTACTCGTTTTTTGCGCAGAGTCAAGCATTTACGTCCTCCAGTACGGGCTCTTTGTCCATCCTGGAGCTTGAATTTGGTTCTTCGTGGTCTCTGCGCCCCTTCGTTTGAGCCTATCAAGCGGGCCACCTCGAAGGATTTAACTCTCAAGACGTTTTTTCTCATTGCTATTTGTTCGGCGCGTCGGGTTTCCAAAATACAAGCATTGTCATGCAGGGAACCATTTCTATGGATAACGGAGTCGGGAGTATCGCCGAGGATGGTACCCTCCTTTTTGCCGAAGGTGGTCTCGTCTTTTCACGTCAACCAGTCGGTGGATTTACCCTCCTTTTCTGAGGAGGATACCCGTTCTTCTCACGGTCGCGACTTACGGCCACTGAATGTTCGAAGGATACTGTTATGATATTTGGAAGTGACAAATGATTTTCATACGTCAGATCATCTTTTCGTCTTATGGAATGGTCCGAAGAAGGGATCTAAGGCTTCCAAAACTACCATTGCTCCCTGGCTGAAGGACGCTATTGCTTCCACTTACATAGGTCATGGACATCCTGTTCCGGATGGTCTTAAGGCTCATTCTCTCTGCTCTCAGGCGGCATCATGGGTGGAAAGCCAATGTGTTTCGCCCCAGGAAATTTTTAGAGCAGCTACTTGGAAGTCCTTGCACATGTTTGCTAGACACTATCGGTTGGAGGTCTGGGATCCAACTGCAGATTCCTTTGGCAGCAGTGTGCTTCGAGCGGGACTCTCTGGGTCCCACCCCATTTAAGGCAGCTCGGGTACATCCCAGCAGTCTAGACTGATCTTGGTACATACAGGGAAAGGAAAATTAGTTTCTTACCTGATAATTTTCGTTCCTGTAGTACCAAGGATCAGTCCAGACGCCCACCCATGTAGATATCTATTTCAGAAGAGTCCGCAGGTTATGCCTCTCAATCTGCTGGAGTCAGAGAAATACTGAGGGATCGCAGGTGGCACACCAGTATATCTAGGGGGTGCTTTTCAGCTTTTCTCTGACTCCATCTGCTGGAAGGGAGGCATAACCCAGCAGTCTAGACTGATCCTGGTACGTACAGGGAATAAGGTTTACTGAGGGAACCAAATGCAATTGAGAATAAATAGGTCTTTAAACTGCATTTGAATTCTTTATGAGAGGTCGTTTGTCTTAAATTACTCTGGAATCAAGTTCCAGATATCTAAACATGCAAGCCTTATTGAATAGAATTTTATATAAGGCCCTTAGCTGTCTGCTTGGTTGATTGGTTGGAGAAAGGTGCAAAGCCAGGTTGATGAATCATTATATATTAGGGTTTTGTAAGATAGTGAGGACTTTATATTGAATTTTGTAACGGACTGGGAGCCAGTGTAGAGAGGAGACTTGGCCCAAATTTCAGAGTGAAAATATGCATGTATCCATATGCAAATCAGAAGTACATATATCCCATGAAATCTACCCATACACATTTCCACCTGCTAATTTGTGAAGATTGTTTTCCTGAGAAAAATATGTATATACGTTTGAAAATTCAGAAGTATGCATTTAAGAGCAAAACTCACTCCCAGGAATGGAGAAATTACTTACCTGATTTTGTTTTCCTTAGTGTAGACAGATGGACTCAGGACTAATGAGTTGGGTTCCCCTGCCATTAGATGGAGATGGAGTCAGGTTTCAAAGCTGACATCACCCTAGATACACCCTGTAGAGACCTCATCCCTTCAGTATTCTCTTCAAAAGCCATTGTGGACAATCTATTGACCAAACTTGATTAAAAATGGATAACTGTAGTACTCAACCAAACATAAGTGCTGAATCCCAGCAAGATTATAAATGCCCTGATCTAGGGATTGGGCGATGGCTTACTCATAACCTCTTGGAATAGATATTCATTTTACAGTCGATTCCTTGGTCCCATTCTGGGGCAGCTATGGGCGGGATGCTGAGTCCATCTGTCTACACTAAGGAAAACGAAATTATCAGGTAAGTAATTTCTCCATTTCCTATTGTGTAGCCAGAAGGACTTAGGACCAATGGGATGTACATAAGCTGCTGCCGATTGGGGCGGGAGGCTGCCCGCGGTCCAGTTAGCTGCCTGCCGTCTGATTAGCACTGCCATTGCAAAGGCTGCATCCTCTCGTGCCTGAACATCCAGGCGATAGAACCTGGAGAAGGGAGACAGCAGTCTAGCTTCTGCCCAGGATACTGCCTTAGCCCTAGTGGAATGAGCTTTAACCTGAAGGCAAGGGCTTTTCCTGCCTCTACATAGGCTCCCGTGACCACTTCCTTGATCCAGTAGCTAAGGTAGCTCATGAAGCTGATTCACCTTGTCTCCTTCCACCATGAAGAACAAACAAGTGGTCTGTCTTGCGCACTGGTTCTGAAACTTCCAGATATGTACCAAAAGCCTACAGATGTTTAAATGGTGGAGGAGGCACTATTCTCCCATGTCCTTGATCCTATCTAGGGATAGCAACGAAATAGACTGATTCAAATGAAACTCCGAGACTACCTTGGGCAAGAAGGATGGAACAGTACAAAGTTGTAACGCTCCTGGAGAGATCCAGAGAACGGTTCCCGACACGACAATGCCTATAGTTCAGAGATGTGACGAGCAAGCTTATCAACACAAACACTGTTTTCAGGGATATTAAAGCACAAGGAAAGACTGCACAGCAGCCAAAAGGTGGCCCTGTCAACAACTACAACACTAGATTAAGATTCCACAGGGGAACCGGCTACCATAGAGGTGGCCGGAGGTCCTTCACCCCTTTCAGAAAACGGGCCATGTCATGAAGAGCCAAACAGGCGGGTTCCATTCACCTCATCCCTGAAACAGGAGAGAGTCACTACCTGAACCTTCAAGGAGTTAAAGGTCAGTCTTTTATTCAAGCCGTCCTGTAAAAATTTCAGAACCAGTGGGATTCTGATTGTTCGAGGGACAACACCTCATTCCTCGCACCAGGCCTCAAGTACTTTCCAGACTTGCACATACGCCAACCCGTAAGACAGAATCAAAACAGATCCTCAAGAAGGACCGATCTTTGCTGAACCAGGTCTCTGCATGTCCACATACCATGGACGTCTGGGCCAATCTGGAGCTACTAGTAGGACTAATCCCCTGTGGCACTCAATTCTGCGAATGACCCTGCTCAGCAGGGGTCATGGAGGGAAGGTGTATAGTAGGTCCTCTTCTGGCCAGGCCTGATCAAGAGCGTTGATCCCCAGGGACTGAAGGGGGAACCTTCACATTGTGAGATGCGGCCTTCAGGTTGATGGACAGGAGGCCCCAGCGATCTACCATTAGCTGAAAGGCTTTGGCAGACAACGCCCATTCTCCTGGATCCAGACTCTCCCTGCTTAAAAAGTCTGCTCTGATGCTGTCTTTCCCTGCGATGTGGTAGGCCAAGATCATCTTTAGATGTAATTCCGCCCATTCCATAAGGAGTTCTATCTCCTGTAACACTTGCTGGCCTTGGTTCCCCCCTGGTGGCTAATGTAGGGCACTGCTGTTGCATTGTCCATCATCACATGAACTGCCGGGCCCTGGAGTATGTGGCTGAACTGTAGACACGCCAATTTGACTTCTTGGGCTTCCGATAGGTTTATGCTCCAGAGTGCCTTGGTCCAAGGTCCTTGGGCCGTCAGTTCCCGACAGTGAGCACCCCATCCTTGGAGGCTCATATCTGTCATGAGGACCAGCCAGTTCAGCAGGACCAGGGTTACACCCTTGCCCTGGTGACTTCCTACAGCCACCATGGGAGTCGAGAGCATACTTCCACCAGTAGGTGGGAGCGAATTGAACGTCTTGAGAGAGGGGGTTCCCATATGACAGCAGGGAGCGTTAAAGTGATCGCATGTGAGTCCTTGCTCACAGTACCACCTCTAGGGTTGATGCCATCAAACCAAGGACCTGCAAATAGCTCCACATCATCGGGCAAATCAAGTTCGTCAACTGACTCCCTTGGGACATCAGCTTCCTTATCCGCGTGGGTGGGAGGAAAACATTGCACTGCTTGGTGCCGAACCAGACTCCCAGATATTCCAAGGACTGGGAGGGTTTGAGACTGCTTTGGTCCATGTATAAGACTCAACCAACCTCTTGAAGCAGGGAGGTCACCCTGCTGGTCACCTGGAGACTCTCCTCCACGGGCTTCATCCGAATCATCCATTCATCTAAGTACAGGTGCACCAGGATTCCCTCTTTTCTCAGTACCACCGCTACAACCACCATAATCTTAGAAAATGTTCTGGGGCGGTAGCCAGGCCAAAGGGCAGCGTCCGGAACTGTCAAAGTTTCTAGAAACTTTTGACTGGCACTCTGAGGCCACTGAGCATGCCCAGTATAGCAAATGTTGCTTACCTGATGTAACAGGTGTTCTCACAGGACAGCAGGATGTTAGTCCTCACAAATGGGTGACATCGAGGATGGAGCCCAACCACGGAAAAACTTCTGTCAAAGTTTCTGGAACTTTGACTGGCCCCTACTGGGCATGCCCAGTACAGCACCAACTCTGCAGCCAGCAGGGGTCTCCCTTCAGTCTTGTTTGAAAGCTACAGGCAGTGCCTAAAAACGAAATAAGAAACGAACCCAACATAGCGGGGCGGCGGGCGGGTTTCGTGAGGACTAACATCCTGCTGTCCTGTGAGAACACCTGTTACATCAGGTAAGCAACATTTGCTTTCTCACAGGACAAGCAGGATGG
Source organism: Rhinatrema bivittatum (assembly GCF_901001135.1). Lineage (NCBI taxonomy): Eukaryota > Metazoa > Chordata > Amphibia > Gymnophiona > Rhinatrematidae > Rhinatrema > Rhinatrema bivittatum. The sequence continues at coordinate 256,350,403 of NC_042622.1, read as the reverse complement.
TTGTCCTCACAAATGGGTGAGTACCGAGCTGAGGATGTCCGAACAAGCACCAAATGTACCCAACGGCGTGCAACAGGCACAGCAACTGGGGTGGAATTTGGTAGAGGGCATCCGCACCCCACCGGGAAGGCGGAAGGGTGTTGGTACGTCATGTTGGAAAAAGGTTGCGCAAGACAGATTGGCCGAAGATGGAATCCTGTCTTCCGGCTTTGTCCAAGCAATAGTGGGCTGCAAATGTATGGAGAGAACTCCAGGTAGCAGCCCTGCAGATGTCAAGAAGCGGCACCGATCGAAGGTGTGCTACTGAAGTCGCCATTGCCCTCACAGAGTGTGCTTTAACACGGTCTTGAAAAGGAATGCCAGCTTGCTGATAGCAAAAAGCGATGCAGTCCACCAACCAGGAGGAAAGAGCTTGCTTACCCACAGGTTGCCCTAATTTGTTTGGATGGAAAGAGACGAATAACTGAGTGCTCTTCCTGTGGGCAACTGTACGGTCTAGATAGAATGCTAGAGCCCGCTTACAGTCGAGGGTGTGTAGAGTCTGTTCCCCGGTGTTGGAATGGGGCCCGGGAAAGAAAATAGGTAGTATGATGGATTGATTAATATGAAACTCCGAAACTACCTTAGGTAAGAATTTTGGGTCAGTGCGGAGTACCGCCCAGTCCTGCAGGAGTTTAGTGTAAGGCGGATAGGTAACTAGGGCCTGCAACTCACTAACCCTGCGAGCTGAAGTGATAGCCAAAAGGAAAATCACTTTCCATGTGAGATATTTAAGGTCACAGGAGTGAAGAGGTTCGAAGGGTGGTTTCATAAGGCGACCAAGAACCAGATTAAGGTCCCAAGATGGAGCCGGAGGACGTAAAAGGTGGCTTCAAATGGAGCAAGCCTTTAAGAAAGCTTGCTCCATTTGTTACAAGGGGTTGTACTGAAATAGGGTCACCCCCAATACCTTTATGGAAGGCGGCTACTGCACTGACATGCATTCTAATGGAAGAGGTCTTTAGACCTGATTCTGATAAATGCCAAAGATAGTCCAAAAATTTAGAAATTGGACAGGAAAGGGGATCAAGGGACTGAGAAGTGCACCATGATTTGTACCTTTTCCATTTATAAGAATAAGACTTTCTTGTGGAAGGTTTTCGCGAAGTGATCAGGACACGAGAAACTGAATCCGAAAGGTTGAGTGGTTGAAGGACTAACCTTTCAACATACATGCCGTCAGAGACAAGGCTTGGAGGTTGGGATGGAGGAGGCATCCGTCGTTCTGAGTGATCAGATGCGGGTCCTTTCCCAGGGGAATGTGTCTCCGGATGGAGAGATCCTGGAGTATAGGAAACCACACTTGGTGTGGCCAGTGTGGTGCTATCAGGATCATGGTTCCCTTGTCTTGACGTAGCTTCACGAGAGTCTTCGACAGAAGAGGAAGTGGAGGGAATGCATAAAGCAGACCAGTTGTCCACGTGAGGGAGAATGCATCCCTGTGCCGAGATTGCTGACTCCGAATGAGAGAGCAGTAATTGTCCACTTTGTGGTTCAGAGGGGACGCAAAGAGGTCTATGTGGGGATAACCCCATTGCTGGAAAAGAGAGGTCGCTACCAAGGGATTGAGTGACCACTCGTGTGGTTGGAAGACACGGCTCAGTTTGTCTGCCAAGACATTGTCCACCCCCGGCAAGTAGGTGGCCCTGAGGTACATCGAACGGGAGAGGGCTTCTGCCCAAATCTGCGCAGTTTCCTGACAGAGAAGGAAGGAGCCTGTGCCTCCCTGCTTGTTGATGTACCACATGACCACCTGGTTGTCCATCTGAATCAAGATTATGTGATTTGATAGGCAATCTTGAAAAGCCCTGAGAGCGTATCGGATTGCTCGAAGCTCCAGGAAATTTATCTGGTGTTTGGCTTCCTCTAAAGACCAGAATCCTTGGGTCTGTAAACTGTTTACATGGGCTCCCCAGCCGACGTAGGAAGTGTCGGTGGTGAGAATTATTTGAGGATCTGGTGGATGAAAGGGTAAGCCTTGTAGGAGGTTTGATTGATTTTTCCACCAGGCAAGGGACAGACGGAGTGCATTGGTGATGCGAACAATGGTTGACAGAGGCTGAGTGGCTTGGATCCATTGTGATTTCAGAGTCCATTGCATGATTCTCATGGCCAGACGGGCCATTGGAGTCACGAAAACTGAGGAGGCCATGTGTCCCCGCAGAATGAGAAATTGGCGAGCCGTTGCTGTGCGTTGAGACTGCAATTGGCAAGCTAGGGACACAAGGGTTTGGACACGTTGATGAGAAAGGAAGGCTTTTTCCTGTAAGGCGTCCAAGTCTGCTCCAATGAAGGATAAGGTTTGAGATGGGACTAAGTAGGATTTCTCGTAGTTGACAAGAAACCCTAGAGAAATTAGAGTTTGAATTGTCAGGGTCAGGGAAGACCGAGCATTTGCTGGGTTGGGGCCCTGATTAACCAATCGTCCAAGTAGGGGTAGACATGGACACCTTCCTTCCTGAGGAATGCTGCAACCACTACGAGACATTTGGTGAAAACTCGTGGTGCGGATGCTAGGCCAAATAGGAGCACTCGGTATTGATAGTTGTTTTGGCCTACTAGAAAACGGAGGTATTTGCGATGAGCCTGAGTTATCGCAATGTGGGTATAAGCGTCTTTCAGGTCTAGAGAGCAGAGCTAGTCCCCTCTTTGCAGCAGAGGGAAAAGCGAGCCCAGGGTTACCATCTTGAACTTCTCTCTGTGAAGGTACTTGTTGAGGGCCCGTAGGTCTAGGATTGGTCGAAGTCCTCCTGACTTTTCTGGGATCAGAAAGTACCTGGAATAAAACCCTAGTCCTTGTTGTAAGAGAGGAACGGGTTCTATAGCGTTTGACTGGAGGAGAAGGGAAACTTCCTGCTCTAGAAGAACAGAGTGGTCGGTAAGTCTCCACGTTTGCAGAGGAGGAGAGTCCGAAGGCAGAGTTAGGAAGTTTAGATGGTAACCCTTTGCAATTATCACTAGCACCCATTGATCTGTGGTGATGTGATGTCATTTTTCTGTAAAATGGCTTAATCGACCTCCTACTGGTATGAACATAAGAACATAAGAAATTGCCATGCTGGGACAGACCAAGGGTCCATCAAGCCCAGCATCCTGTTTCCAACAGAGGCCAAAACCCAGGCCACAAGAACCTGGCAATTACCCAAACACTAAGAAGAACCCATGCTACTGATGCAATTAATAGCAGTGGCTATTCCCTAAGTATAATTGATTAATAGCCATTAATGGACTTCTCCTCCAAGAACTTATCCAAACCTTTTTTGAACCCTGCACTAACTACCTTCTCTGGCAACAAATTCCAGAGCTTTATTGTGCGTTGAGTGAAAAAGAATTTTCTTGGTAGAGGGATTAGACATCTGCTCTCCAAGTGAAAGTCAAAACCCTGACACAGGTCCTGGTTGCGGAGCTGCTGTGGGCTTTTGCTTTCGAAGTTGGCGAGGCTGAGGTTTTTGATACGGCCTCGTTGACCTAGACTTGGTGTGTGGAGGGATAGTACTTCCGTGGACAGAAGAATTACTTTTTAGGTTCCTTCTTAAATGGCTGTTTAGAAGGGAAGTCAGAAGGAATCGATGAGAGCTGTTTAAGGGTCTCATGATGATCCTTTAATTCAGCAACTATTTGTTGAATTTGCTCACCAAACAAATTATCCCCTAAACAGGGCAGGTCGGAGAATCTGTCCTGAACCTCCGGGCGAAGGTCAGAGGACTTAAGCCAAGCCCAGCGTCTTGCTGAGATGGCCGTAGCAGACAGTCTAGTGGAAGCATCGAAGATGTCATAAGATGTTCTTATCTCATGCTTCCCGGCTTCAAATCCCTTAGTTACGAGGGTTTGAAGGTGTTGTTGGAATTGTTCTGGTAAGGTATCTGAAAATTCTTGTATCTGCTTGAAAATGACCCTGTTGTATTGGGTCATGTACAGCTGATAAGAAGCTATCCTGGAAATGAGCATGGCCCCTTGATATACTCTTCTGCCTATACTATCTAGGAACTTGTTTTCCTTAGTAGGAGGTATGGATGAGTATGGCTTCATTCTTTTAGCTTTCTTTTGAGCTGACTCTACCACAACAGAGTAGTGGTCTAGCTGAGGTTTTTGAAAGCCAGGTGCTGACTGTACCAGATAAGTAGAGTCAGCTTTTTTGTTTACTGGAGAACAGATCCAGGAGTTTCCCAATTCTTTTTTAGAAGGTCCAGAAAAACCTGATGAATTGGAATGGAAGTGATTACTTTGGGGGCATCCAGAAATTGGAGTAATTCCATCATTTGGTGCCTGTCATCTTGCTCCGATTGAAGCTGAAAAGGGACCAATTCCGACATTTTCTTCACGAAATTGATGAAAGAGAGGTCCTCAGGGGGAGAACGCTTTCTGCTTTCAGCAGTAGAGGGTGGTGAAGGTAAATCATCGGTGTCTGTGGAAGTATCATCACCCCAGGTGTCATAAGGATCAGGTTGCTGAGCTGTATGACCACGAGGGGGTTGGATACCCGAAGGTCCCGGTTGAGGCTCCGAGAAACCTGAAGGAATCACCGGGGGCATCAAAAATACCTTCGGAGGCATCGGTGCCGGCATCGAAGGCATCGGTGGAGCCGATGTGCTTATCACCCTGGAGGAATGAATCTGTGGCGAGGGACGACACGGCATCGATGGAACCACTCCCGAAGGAGAAATTTGGTACGGTGTTTCTCCACCAGATGAAATTGCCATTGGGGAGCGCACCGGTGCTGTCGGTGACCCAGGTATCACCGGTGGAAGGGTAGTCATGAGTGCTTCCATCTGGGCGAGCAGCGGTGCCAGTGCTGCTGGAATCGGGTCGGTGACCGGTTCTACTCTCGGTGCCGGAGTCGGTGCCGAAGGAATCTGGAACCATTGCATTGCCTTGTCGATGGCCTCCTGGACCAGCCGGTCCAGTTCTTCCCGGAGACCTGGGGTAACGAGACCCGGCTCCGCGGAAGAGGGAGGCTGAGCTGGAGGGACCACCGTCACCGGTGCCGCTTCTGATCGAGACTTCTTTGGTGGAGGCTCGGACGGTACCGAGGTCGATGACTTCGATTCCTCGACGGTCCGAGACTTGTGATGCCGATGGCGATGCTTCACCCTCCGATCCCCTCGATCCTCGGGGGAAGGGACGGGAGTTGATGGCCGTGGAGACGTCGATGGCAGACGGTCACTGGGAGGTTGCCGACGATGGTGTGACTTCGACGGTGCCGGTTCCGAGGACGTCAATGCGATGGACGGCATCAGAGTGTGAGCATGGAAAAGGAGCCCCATCTTCTCCATCCTGGCTTTGCGACCTTTTGGTGTCATAAGGGCACATTTGGTGCAAGTCAGGACATCATGCTCACTCCCTAAGCATAATACACAGACTCTATGTCTGTGATACACATGGTGCGCATACAGTCTGGGCACCGACGGAACCCCGATGCCATGGCCACTGACCAAAACATTTAGCCGCGGGACGGTCGACAGCCAGCAGGCTGCAAGGGCCAAAGTCGACGGTAATCGATGGAAAAAAACGCAAAAACTTACCGGGCACCGCAGGCTAAACTTAAATAGAGGAGGGACCCCTGTGGGGCGAATTTTACTTCAAAGAAGTCCGTGAAGAAATTCCTGTCAGGAATGTGGTAAGAGCTCCTTCACCGCGTGGCTACTGCTGTGCGGAAAAAGGAAGACTGAAGGGGGACCCCTGCTGGCTGCAGGGTTGGTGCCGTGCTGGGCATGCCCAGTAGGGGCCAGTCAAAGTTCCAGAAACTTTGACAGAAGTTTTTCCGTGGTTGGGCTCCATCCTCTATGTCATCCATTTGTGAGGACAACCATCCTGCTTGTCCTGTGAGAAGCCATGATATTCTCTGCCACAGGGGTCTCACTCTAGTCTCGTATGTAGCAATAAGCTTTAGCAAAAATAAAATAATAAAAGGTATGAGACCCAACTCCGCGGGGTGGCGGGTGGGTTTCGTGAGGACTACATCCTGCTGTCCTGGGATAACACCTATTACAAGGTAAGCAATTTTGCTTTATCCCAGGACAAGCAGGATGCTAGTCCTCACATATGGGTGATTAGCAAGCTAGAGGCTGAGTCATTTTGTAGTGAAGCAACGGTGAAGTATGATTGTTGAAAATGAATCAGCCGAAGATTACAGCAGGTTGGATGTAGGAGGAGTTGGGATTAAACTGGAAACAAGTTCTTTAAGACAGATTGTCCATAGGCTGAATCTTGTCGTCCTTCTTTGTCCAAACAGTAATGAGCTGCAAAGGTATGAAGAGAACTCCATGTTGCTGCTTTACATATGTCAAGGATTGGCACTGAACGATAGTGTGCTACTGAAGTTGACATTGCTCTTACTGAATGTGCCTTTACTCGCCCTTGGAGAGGAAGGCCTGCCTTTTCATAACAAAACTGTATGCAATCTGCTAGCCAATTGGATAGAGTATGTTTACCCACTGCTTTACCCAGTTTGTTTGGATCATAGGAAACAAAAAGCTGACTGGATTTCCTGTGGACTGCAGTGCGATTTAAATAGAAAGATAGTGCACGCTTACAGTCCAAAGTATGTAAGGCTCGTTCTTCTTGGTGAGAATGAGGCCATGGAAAGAATGTGGGTAAAACTATGGATTGGTTCAAGTGGAATTCCATAACTACCTTAGGAAGGAATTTTGGATGTGTACGGAGAACCACTCTGTCATGTAGGAACTTCGTATAGGGTGAGTACGTGACAAGTGCTTGTAACTCACTAACCCTTCTAGCTGATGTAATGGCTATGAGGAAGATAGTCTTCCATGTGAGAAATTTAAGATCACAGGAATCTATGGTTTCAAAAAGAGAATGCATGAGTCTTGTTAAAACCAGATTCAGGTCCCATTCTGTGACAGGTGGCCGAATTGGCGGTTTAAGTTGAGTTAAACCTCTCATAAACCTAGTAACAAGAGGTTGTGAGGATATAGGTGCATCTCCCATCTTATTATGGTAAGCTGAGATTGCACTTAAATGTACTCTTACAGATGAAATCTGGAGACCAGATTCTGAAAGATGGTATAAGTAGTCTAGTAGAAAAGCAGTGGGGCAAGTGAAAGGATCAATATTCTTTTGTCTGCACCACAAAGTGAATCTCTTCCATTTGGAAGAGTAATTCTTTCGTGTGGAAGGTTTACGTGAAGCTATAAGCACTTGAGATACATTGGTTGAAAGATTACGTGGTTGTAAAATCAAGCTTTCAACATCCATGCTGTCAGGGATAGGGATTGAAGGTTAGGATGGCGCAACTAACCATGATCCTGAGTTATGAGAGTGGGAGCTATTCCCAGACGAATTGGATCCCTGACTGAGAGGTCTAGGAGTGTTGGAAACCATACTTTTCGAGGTCAATACGGGGCTATGAGTATCATGGTCCCCCTGTCCTGTTGTATCTTCACTAGAGTTTTGGTTATGAGCGGTATTGGAGGATATGCGTATAGTAGGCCTGAGTTCCAAGGGCGAGCAAATGCATCCTTGGCTGGCTGTTTTTTCTGTTTGTGAAGAGAACAGAATCTGTCCACTTTGTGATTCAGAAGTGACGCAAAGAGGTCTATTGTCTGTTGTCCCCAATGTTGGAATATCCTGGTCGCTACTGAGGGATCCAGGGACCACTTGTGTGGTTGGAACTGACAAATGAGTCGATCTGCCACTACATTGTGTATGCCTGGCAGATAAGTGGCCCGGAGGAACATTGAGTGGTTCACGGCCCAGCCCCAAATCTGTGCAGCTTCTTGACAAAGGAGATACAAGCCCGTACCTCCTTGTTTGATGATGTACCACATGGCTACTGTGTTGTCCGTTTGGATCAGAACAGTCTTGTGTGAAAGGCAGTCCTTGAACGCATGCAGTGCATAACGTATAGCTCGAAGCTCCAGGAAATTGATTTGAAATGTTGCTTCGAGTTTTGTCCAAGTCTCCTGAGTTTGGAGAGTGCCTATGTGAGCTCCCCAACCCAAGGTGGATGCATCTGTAGTTAATGTTATCTGTGGGACTGGTTGTTGGAAGGGTAGGCCCTTGCGCAAATTGTCCTTGTTCACCCACCAAAGTAGAGAAGAACATAGCTTGTGGGTTATTTGAATTGGAGAATGCAGCAGTTGAATGGCTTGGATCCATTGAGATCGTAAAGTCCATTGAGTTACCTGCATGGCTAATCTTGCCATAGGAGTGACATGAACTGTGGTGGCCATGTGGCCTAGTAAGGTTAGAAACTGATGAGCTGTTGCTTGTTTCCTTGAGTGAATAGAGTTTGCCAACAGGGATAATGTTTCTGCTCGATCCTCGGGTAGAAAGGCTCTTGATAGGATAGTGTTCAAGTCTGCACCTATGAATTGAAGTAGGTGAGATGGAGTAAGGTGGGATTTTTGATAATTGATGAGAAAACCCATGGAGTGAAGTAGGGAAATTGTTCGACTGAGAGAGGTGAGAGCTCCCTCTTGAGAGTGACTTCTGATGAGCCAGTCGTCTAGATATGGAAAGACATGGACACTTTGCTTGTGCAAGTGTGCTGCTATTACTGCCAGACATTTGGTGAACACCCTGGGAGCAGAGGCAAGGCCGAATAGCAGGACTCTGTATTGGAAATGTTGATGACCCACCATGAAGCGCAGGTACTTGCGATGAGGAGGGAAAATTGGAATGTGAACGTAAGCGTCTTGAAGATCCAGAAAACAAAGCCAGTCTCCTGTATGAAGAAGTGGAAGCATGGTGCCTAGAGAAACCATCCTGAACTTTTCTTTCTTTAGAAATTTGTTGAGATTTCTGAGGTCTAGGATGGGACGTAGGCCTCCGGTTTTCTTTGGAATGATGAAATAACATGAATAGAATCCTCTTCCTTTCTGAGACCTGGGCACTGGCTCTACTGCCCTGGCTGTCAGAAGGGTGAATAATTCTATTTGTAGTTGAAGCATGTGATTTTCGCTGAGATGAGATTGACTCGGTGGAAAATCTTGAGGAATTGAGATGAAATTGAGTTGATATCCTCGATCTATTATTGATAGGACCCATTGATCCGAAATTATTGATATCCAATTGTTGTAAAACTTGGATATCTGGCCTCCCACTGGCAGTCCTGGCTGAGGATTTGAGTAAAGGCTCAGTTCTCTGGATGCAATTTCAAAAACCAGCAGCAGGTCCTGTTTGTGGAGCATGTTGGGACCTAGCTGCTCTCTGTTGCCGTGGTTGTGGTCTTTGCTGGGTTCTGGAGGGCCTGGGTCTAGATGCAGGAGGGTAATATCTCCGTTGTCGGTAGAAAGGCCGTCTGGTGTCTTTCAGTGGAGGTCTGCGGCTAGTATGTGTGGAGGGATCCTGTGGGAGGGAAGATAGCTGTCATAATGTTTCGGTGTGCTCTTTTAATTGAGACACAGCATCCTTACCTTGGATCCGAATAAGTTGTCTCCTAGGCAGGGGAGATCTACTAGCTTATCCTGCACCTCTGGCCTAAGGTCTGAGGCTTTGAGCCAGGCCCACCTCCTGGCACTGATGCCTGACGCAGCCACTCTTGAAGCCGTCTCAAAGCCATCGTAGGCAGCTCAGACTTCATGCTTACCGGCTTCTAAACCTTTGTTTATGATAGCCTGTGCAGCCTCTTGGTATTGTGTAGGAAGAGATGGAACAAACTCCTCTATTTGTTTCCATAGATTTCTCTGGTACTGGGTCATATAGAGGTGATATGATGAGATCCTGGAATTCAACATTGCACCTTGAAAAACCTTACAGCCCAGGGAATCCAGGAACCTATGATCTTTACCTGGGGGATTAGATGAGTGGACCCTTGTTCTTCTAGACCTCTTCTGCGACCACCGAGTGGTGGGGAAGTTGTGGCTTTTGATATCCAGGCGTGGATTGTACAAGATAGGTACTATCCACTCTTTTATTTACTGCAGGAACAGAGCAGGGATGTTCCCAGAGGCGTTGTTGTAGTTGCAATAGAACATCATGGATAGGAATTGCAACAATTTGCTTTGGAGGGTCGACAAACTGGAGTACCTCCAAAGTCTGTTGTCTGGTGTCCTGCTCTGCTTGTAACTTGAAGGGGATGGAGTCTGCCATCTCCTGTACAAAGGTGGTAAAAGAGAAATCCTCCGGAGGGGATTGTTTCCTGGCATGAGGTGGTGATGGGTCAGACATAAATGCCTCTGAGGAGGTATCCGAGGCTGTATCAGACCAAGTGTCGTAGTCTGGAGTCTGATGATGAGTAGTTGTAGTCCTATGAGGAGGAGGAACACCAGAAGGTCCTGGCAAAGGGTCCTCAAGTGGAGTGTCTTCTACATCCTCTTCTATAGGATTAGAAGGCAAGGAGGCTAACAAATCCTGGTATCGCTTGGTAAGGATACCATGCAGCGTTGCTTCGGCAGAACCTGAAGTCTCAGGAAGATATGGCGCTGTTGGTGGAAGTTTTGGCATCGAAGCTTTTGGTTTAGTCGATGTCTTTTTTGCAGATACCGATGCTTTTTTACTAAAATGTAGGGTGGGTGCCGTAGTGTAGATGGATATCGGCTGTGGAATCGATGAAATCGTCGACATCGATGTGGATAAAAAGGAGAACATCGATGTGGGGATAGTCATCGAGGACATTGATGGTATCGATGTTACTGGCATCGGGGTTCTCTCCAGCATCGAGAGAACTCCGGATGATGTCACCGGCATCAAAAGTGGCATCGGTATGAATGTTACTGGCATCGGTGACGTAAGTGTAGAAAACGTCACCGGCATCTGGGTGCTTGCCGGCATCATCACCGGCATTGGCGCGGTCGCTGGCATCGGCATGGGCGCCGGAACTTGTGCCTGCAAAGCTTCCATCACTACTTGCCTGATAAGCACAGTTAAGTCTTGCATAGTCGGTGGAAGTATCGATCCCGATGAAGGCGTCGATATCGGTGACTTCGAAGGCGGTACTGGGTTAGGCACGATTGTTAGCGGTGTATCCTCATCTTCACGCTCGGTTCCCCCGGGGAGGAAAGCAACGGTGACGCCAAGGATAGACGATGTCGATGTTTGTGTTTAGGCCTTGGTTCTGTGGCTGACCTCGTCGATGATGTCGACGGGGCTGGCGATGCTGCATCTCCGGATCCTTCCAATCGACGTTTTTTAAGGAGGAGTTTCTTTGTAACTCCTGTTGGAGATGATTTGGTCGAAGTAGAAGGTGAGGGAACTAGTTGGAGATGGAAAAGATGTGTCATCTTTTCTTGCCGAAGTTTCCTACCTTTCGGGGTCATCTCCTGACATTGTTGGCATGATGAAATATCATGCTTCTCACCCAAACAGACTACACATTCTAGATGTGGGTCTGTTACTGACATGGTCCGATTACAAATCAGGCATTTTTTGAAACCCGAAGCCATGTCAGTATCGACAGCAGTCGATGAAAAAAGTTTGTGAGAAAAAACTCAGTGTTATAGCACAAAAACGCTATCAATTTTGTCACCGTCTGGTGACAAAAGGGAAGTGAGACCCAAATGGGAAAATATATGTGAGAAAGAATTGACTTTTCAGTCAGAATTGTGAGTAAACTCACAGGGCTCCTATCTCCGCGATGCTTACAGCTGTGCGGAAAAACAAAGACTAGAGTGAGACCCCTGTGGCAGAGAATATCATGGCATGCTGGGCATGCTCAGTGGCCTCAGAGTGCCAGTCAAAAGTTTCTAGAAACTTTGACCGAAGTTTTTCCCGCAATAGGGCTTCATCAGTGACGTCACCCATATGTGAGGACTAGCATCCTGCTTGTCCTGGGATAAGGACATTTCCTTCTTGGGTACGATGAGATAAATGGAATAACGCCCCGTATCTTCCTGTGGCGCAGGTACTGGAATTATAACCCTCAACATGAGGATCCTTACCAAGGTAGAGCCCACTGTCTGCTTCTTGTACTGGGAGTGGCAAGGAGACATCATGGGCATGTCCTGAGGAGAGTAGTGAAACTCCAGCTCATATTCTTCTCTTATTACACCAATATGTATCTGTCTGAAGCGATCTCGACCCATCACTGGTAAAAGAGGGACAGCAGAACTTCAATTGGGGGGGGGGGGGGGATTTGGGGCGAACTTGAACCCAAGCTTGCCCCTCTCTTGGACTGCAACCTCTCGAAGGACAGAGGCCTCTGAAATGTCAAGTTTCTGTAGGGCCGAAAGTGTTGGGAGCCCCCGGGCTGACTCCTCATGGGCGAGGGGCATTGTAACTGCTTTCTCTTATCTTCTGGTAGCCCAGATGATTCACCCCATTTACTGTCCAGCTTTTCCAATTCGCTTCTGATGAGAAGTGATCCTTTAAAGGACATCTTTGTGGGGTTTGCCTTAGAGGTCATGTCAGCTGACCAATTTCGTGGCCATAGCTGTCTTCTTGCCACTACCACTGAGGCCACTCCTCTGGCCTAGGTTACAGTGCACGTCAGATAAAAGCACTATGAGGGCACAACAAGACGCAATCTGTAAGGTCATTGTTGTCGAATCAAAGGCTTGTTTAAGGATGGACCCCCATACAAATATTATGCACATCCTTCAAGGCTGCTCCTCTCTCCACTGGGATAGTTGTTTGCTTCGAGATGGCACAGACCAGCGCATCCACCAAACGCTCTCTCACTGCTGGATCCAGTGAGTATAGAGCTCTAATGCTCTCCCCCTTTTTGAAACTTGCTTCTGGGGTGCCCCCAATCCAGGTCAATCAGCTCCTGGATGGCTCCCAATACTGGAAAGTAGTAAAAGGCTTTCCATAGGGAAATCAGACTGGACCAAGATTTCTGGATTTTCCTCCATGTCATCTGGGACCCTGCCAGGGATACCCTTGCAGAGGCGAGGTGAGGCATGCCTCGAGGCCTGTCAATAGTTCCTACCAGTTGAGGTTCCTTTGGACAGGGGCAAGTGAGGAAGCAGACTGCACCTGTACGAAGGTTTGAAGATCCTGGAAAAATAATTCCATCCAAGAGAAGGCGGCAGGGCCCATGCCTAGCCCAAAAGTACTGGGGTAGTGCCACTGACTTTCCCTCTCCCACAGATGGCCCAGTCCTGGAGCACTAAGATCCAGGGTACTTCCAGTTAAGGATGTGGCTAACCCATCATCTGAATGGGAGGAGATGAGCTTGGCAAAATCCGAGGAAGCCAACTCTCCTTGGGCTTCCTTACAGTGCTGACACAGGCTGGAATTCAGGTCAGGCCAAGAAGCCTTAATACGACAAGCAGCACAGAGAGCAAGGCGCTTCGTTTTCTTGGTTGCCGGCGCCATTGATGCACAAATTTAGATGGGGCATGGTGAGGCACACGCTCGGTCCTTGCGCTCAGCTTTTCCTGTGTGCGCTTATGATGCTGTGCGCTTAAGTACGCGCTGATGTTATGTGCACAGCGCAAGCACTTTCAGAGATGTGCGCGTAAATACATGCTGACGTTATGCACACAGCCGACGCACTGTGAGGACCAACGTTCTATGTAGGGCCGTACAACACACACACAAAATGGCGCCGATGAGGCCAACCACGTGGTGTGTCTAATATGGGGCCTAGCCTACCGAGGGCTGCTCAACCCACTCAGAGGCCCAATTCCCCTTACCCCCCACAGGAGCGGGAACAACGTCGGTACAGTGTGCCGAGCATGGAGACCGGAGGAAACCTACTGGAAGTCCCTCCAATCGTCTCTGGATCGGTAAATCTTTTTTTTTTTCTTTTACTTACCTGGGCTCAGCGCTTACCAACTGAGTACAGATACAATCTCTGGCTGCGGGGGGGGAACGGGCTTTGGCCGTCACCGCCGTGCTCGGCTTCCTGCACCCACTGCCTTTCAGCTGCTTCAGCAGCAAAGTCCATGCCGGGAACCGGCTACCGGACCAAGGCACACCTCTGAGGGATCTCGGAAATCACCTCAGGAATTTGACTTTTAGGTATCACCGCAGGAGAGCGGGGCTCAATCTTTCTCCAATTTAAAAGTAGAAATTTCTTCTTCAACAGGGTACAGCGATCCCGATAGGGAAAGCATGTCACATCTGCTAGAAGATGGAGAGATACTGCAGGGGTGTATCTAAGGTGACATCAGCTTTGAAACCTGTCTCCGACTCCATCTGCTAGCAGGGGAGCATATAACCTATTGGTCCTGAGTCCATCTGGCTACATGCTAGGAACACTTCTTTTCAGCGTGGGTAAAATTCTGCATGTTGTGGCAATATGCGCACAAGTTTACCTGTGCAAAGGCTGGGCAAATTTTAAAAAAGAACTTTTCTGTAGATAAACCATTGCTTTACATAAAGACATGGCTTTCAAAAATATCCTCTGACTGACTGAATTGGTGTTACAAGTTAGGCTGAAGACTTCTAACCCCTCACCTTGCTCTCCTCCCGCTCTTCTGCGTGCATCCAGATTGGCTTGTTATTGCCTGTAAGGAGATCAAGATGCAGGAGGATTAAGTTAAGCCTGAATATAAGATTACAAAATTCTCCTTCCTATCCCCTTCCTCAGGCTGGGAGCTGGGCTCCATTCCCAGCTCGGGCACCTTGTAGGGCATAAGCCAGCCACCCTAAAAGGATATGTACAGCTGAACCAAACTGCGCGCTTAGAGCAACACAAAATGGAGTCTTCAAGATGACTTTTACAGTTTCACTTTTAAAGATTGTGAGAAACTACACACAGAAAGCAAAATTGGTTCTTACCTTCTAATTTTCTTCCTGTAGTACCACAGATCAGTCCAAACTCCTGGGTTTTGCCTCCCTGCCAGCAGATGAAGACAGAGAAAGTTTTACTGACACTGCAACATAACCCCGTGCACCACCTGCAGCTCCTCAGTATTGACATGTACCCAAGCCTAACAAACCAACTAGTAAACCAAAAATCTTTTTTTTTTTATTTTTTAAAAGTCTACCTTTACCAAACCAAGAAAAAATAGAATGAGCAGACGACTCTCCCCTTCTACAGATCGTGCGGTTTCTGGACTGATCTGGGGTAATACAGGAACGAAAATTAGCAGGCAAGAACCAATTTTCTTTTCCCTGTATGTACCCAGATTAGTCCAGTTTCCTGGGATGTACCAAAGCTCCCTATTCTGGGTGGGACCTGGAGAGTCCTGCTCGCAAAACACTCTTGCCAAAGGATTGGGACCCTGCATCTCCCACATCTAGACAATAGTGCCTTGCAAAGGTATGCAGTGACTTCCAAGTCGCCGCCCTACATATCTTTTTTGTGGAGAAACTAGCTGAGCCTCAGTCCATAGGGTTGCCTGGGAATATGTAGAATGAGCACGCAAACCCTCAGGAACTGGACGATCCTTAGATACGTAAATCGAACCAATGGCCTCCTTGAGCCACTGTGCAATAGTAGCCTTAGATGCCTGAAAACCTTTTCTCGGCCCTCTCCACAGAACAAAGTGATGATCCGACCTTCTAAAGGCATTAGTAACCTTGAGATATCATAACAATGCCCTGCAGAAATCCAATAACTTAAGCTCCCTTGCGTGAGGAATGGAAGCATCCGATTCTGGAAAGGCTGGGAGCTCCACCGTCTGATTTATGTGAAATGTGGAAACCACCTTTGGTAAAAAGGAAGGAACCATATGCAAGGAAACTCCGGAATCAGAAATCTGAAGGAATGGATCATGACAAGAAAGCCTGCAACTCGGAGACTCTCCAAGTTGAACATATTGCCACCAGGAAAATGACCTTAACGGTCAAATCCTTAGGTGCTGCTCTTCTGATCGGTTCAAAGGGAGCCTCACACAATACTTTGAGAACCAAATTAAGATTCCAAGATGGATAAACTCTCCTCACTGAGGGACACAAATTCTTAGCCCCTCGGAGAAACCGAACCACATCTAGATGGATGGAGGAACTCTCAACCTTGCCTCAAAGACAACTGAGAGCTGCCAACTGGACCTTCAGAGAATTTAAAGCCAAACTTTGACCAAACCTTCCTGCAGAAAGGATAGAATATCCGACAAGGAAGATTTCAGAACCTGGACCCTGTGCGAGGCAAACCAGGACTCGACAACCTTCCAGACCCTCACATACGAAAGACAGGTCAACTTTCTTCTAGCCTTCAAAAGAGTAGAAATCACCACCTTGGGATAGCCCTGGTCTCAAACGCAGACTCTCAAAAACCATGCCGTTAGACAAAAGTGAGCAGCCTGGTCTGAAAATATGAGCCCCTGACGAAGCAAGACCGCTAGATGTCTGAAACGTATTGGCCCATCCACGGCCAAGTTGACCAGATCCGTGAACCACTGCCGGCATGGCCAATCCGGAGCCACCAACACTACCTTGCTTGGATGTCTCTCTATCCGTCGCAATATCTTGCCCACTAGTGGCCACAGAGGGAAGACCTAAAGCAGAATCTCCTGAGGCCAAGGTACCACTACAACATCGACTCCCTTGGCCCCATACTCCCTTCTTTGACTGAAAAACCAAAATGCCTTGGCATTCTGGTGAGTCGCCATTAGATCCATGTGAGGGGAACCTCATCTCTCATGGATGAGCTGCATCGCTGCATCTGACAGTTCCCACTCCTCTGGATTTAACACCTTGCGACAAAAAAATCTGCTTGGACGTTTTTGATGTGCGACACTGCTATCCGCTCCAGGTGATGCTCCACCCAACAAATCACCTCTTGAGCCTCCTGGGCTACTGCTCGACTCTTGGTTCCACCTTGTCAATTGATATAAGCTACCGACCTTTGACCAATGGGAGAAAAGCTTGTAAGGCTAAGTGCACTGCTCTAATCTCTAACAGACTTATCAACCAGGAAGCCTTTTTCCTGGACCGGCAGCCCTGAGCAGATTGCTGCTGACAATCCGCTCCCCAACCAGAAAGACTGGCATCAGTAGTAAGCACCACCTAATCCGGCATCTCGAGGTCCACACCACGCTCTAAATTGGAACTTAGAAGCCACCACAACAGGCTGTCCCGCGTGCTGCCCTTGAGCAGCAAAGGAAGATGAAACTCTTCCGAGAGTGGAATCCACCAAGCCAAGAGAGCCTGCTGCATTGGTCTTATATGAGCAAATGCCCATGGTACCAACTACAGAGTTGACGCCATTGAGCCCAATACCTGCAAATAATCCCAAACCTTGGATATCGGCAACTCCAACAAGCGCCAAATCTGTCCCTGTAGTCTTTGTGATAAAAAAAAACTTTGCCCTTCTGTGTGTCGAAACAGGCCCCAAGATACTCCAGAGACCACAAAGGAATCAAGTGACTTTTTGCCAATTTTACTACCCAGCCGAGCGACTCGAGTAACCTGACACTTTCTGAACCGACCAACAACAAAGATCCTCCAACTTTGCCCTGATAAACCTATCGTCCAGATAAAAATGTACTAGAACTCTTTCCCCGATGCAAAGCCGCTGCCACAACCACCATAACCTTGGTAAAGTTTTGTGGTGCCAAGGCCAACCCGAAGGGCAGGGCCTGAAACTGAAAATGCTGACTTAGAACCATGAACCGCAGAAACCACTGATGCTCTTGCCGAATGGTTATATGCAGATACTCTTCTATCAGATCCAGGTAAGACAGAACTTGCCCTTGTGAACTGTTGCTATAACCGACCTCAGAGCCTTCATGCAGAAATATGGTACCTTGAGCACTGTGTTCACCTTTTTCAACTACAAAATTGATCGAAAGGTGCCCTCCTTTTTCGGGATGACAAAGTAAATGGAATACCTTCCCGTACCCTGCTCATAGCAAGGAACCGGAATCATCGCTCCTAACTGTTGCAACTGGTGTGTCCCGCACCGCTAGTTGCTTGCCTAACGACCCACAAGGGGAAACCAGAAACAAATCTCAGATGGGGCATGAAAATTCTAATGCATAGCCATCTCTGACTACACTAAAAACCCACTGAGCCTGAGTAATTTTGGTTCACTTCCTGTAAAACTGCATTAAGCAACCTCCTCTACAAGGAATGAGAGTGGACCAGCCTTGCTTCATTGCGAGGACTTTGTTCCCGCAGCACCACTACCTGCGGTGTCACGGAAAGGTCTTTGACCCCTCGAAAGGACTGACCCCGGAATGAGAATTGTTTCTGCAGCCCTGAAGCTCCTCTAGCTGGACGAGACTTTCTGCTATTCCTAAAATGAGAACGAACCTGAAAAAACCTCTTGCCCTTAGGCTTATCCTCAGACAATCTGTGAACTTTATTCTCATCCAGGTTTTTCATCAACTGCTCCAGGTCCTCTCTAAACAAGAGCCTGCCTTTAAACGGCAGAGACCCCAACTAAAGCTTGGAGGACACATCTGTGGACCAATTATGCAATTACAACAACCTCCTGGCCGAGACCGCAGACACCATAATCCTAGATGACGTCCTCACCAAGTTGGTCAAGGCATCTGCCCCATAAGCAACTGCTGCCTCTTCATGCTCAGCCCTGCTCGCCTCCTCACCAGAGCTCGGCTGATTTTCCTGTAGCTGCTCAACCCAGAGCAAATAAGACTGCTGCATAAACTAGTACAATTAGCCACCCGCAGGCTTAGCACTAACACCTCAAAAATCCTCTTAAGGAGCACCTCCAACTTTCAATGATGCAGATCCTGCCACAAGAATAGTTGTCTTCTTCGTAACTGCTGAGACCACAGCATAGACCTTGGGGAGGGCAAAAGGCTTCGCCATAGCCCTTCCCACCTTCTGGCCTGCATCAGGAGACCCCCCCACTCAACCAACTTCTTCATGGATTTGTGGTATGGGGAGGCTCTTGCTGGACCCCTCAGCCCCCCTCCAAAT
This sequence comes from Rhinatrema bivittatum, assembly GCF_901001135.1. Lineage (NCBI taxonomy): Eukaryota > Metazoa > Chordata > Amphibia > Gymnophiona > Rhinatrematidae > Rhinatrema > Rhinatrema bivittatum. Next base: position 256,331,683 of record NC_042622.1, on the reverse strand, counting down.
CTTCCTGAGGCACTTTGACCCCAAGCTCTTGCAGGGCCTGAGGAATTAAGGGCTCCAACTCTTCCTTCCAAAAAAGGCAGACCATTTTAGGGTCATTACCCTTAGAGACCGGAACCTCCATTTCACCGGATCATCCACCTGCTCATCACCGCAGGTCCTGGATCTCCTGGCAAATCATGCCCTGAAGGACCCCCTGCCTCAGTCAGGGAATCCACCAAATTCTCAGACTCAATCCTGCCACATCCAGCCTTGAGAGGAAGGACCTGCCAACCCCTGGACAGGGGAAACTCGATTGTTAGCAAAATGAGCCAGTTTGGAGCCCTTACCATGTGCCCCGGCAGTCGAACCCACTCCAGAGGAGGATGACACCGCCTACTGCTTAGCCAAATAGGCTTCATGCAACAACAAAACAAAATCGGCAGAAAAAGGCTTCGAAGTAGCAGACAAGAAGAAAGTATGAATTTCTTCCCCCTCCAAACCCTCCTGCTCCCCTCCGGAGCCAGAACAAGCCGGAGACAAACACAGAGTAACATCCCTCTCCCCCCCGACAGCACAGGAACTGCTGACAAGGAATCCAAGGGGATTCCTTGTCAGCAGACTGCAAGCCCCAACGTGCTGAGGGCAATGAAGGGGAAGTCAGCTGCTGCCGTTTTGCGCTCGACCGTTGGACGGGCCCTCCCTGCCCGACACACAGCCCCTTTCCATTCAGCCATGATCGTGCCAAGCCGCATACGAGGCAGAGCAACCCGCGTCCCATCGCAGTCACAGACACACTCTTACCTCAGCGCAGCACAAAGTAAGCCAACAGCAAACTTTTGTATTTCAACCCCCCCAGCCACCAAAACTAGCAAGATGGGAATCGTCAGCAAAAGGAAACTAACTTTTTTTTTTTTTTAATATAACTTTATGAAACGCCTTCGTTCCCTGGCTGTAAAATAGAACTGCCAGAGGAATCGATTGCCTCCAAGAAAAAACCCCTCTGAGCCTGCAGCCGTCTTACAGGCCTCTTGAAGGGAAGGGATCTGGACCACCAGATTTACACTCCACTGATGAAAGGACTGAGTATACAAAAGGGTCACCAACCCCCAGCTCGTCCACCTCAACCAGACAGGGAAGGACCCACTAGGACCCAAAAAACCCCTGGGAGGAAGGCTCCAAACTCAAAAACCATATCTTCATTGAAGAACCATCTACCATCTGCTGGAGACAGAGAAATACTGAGGAGCTGCAGGTGGCACACGAGGTTATGTTGCAGGGTCAGTAAAACTTTCTCTGTCTCCATCTGTTGGCAGGGAGGCAAAACCCAGGAGTCTGGACTGATCTGGGTACGTACAGGGAAACTGTCATTGTTCTTCTATCAGATATCTGCCTGCACCTCATAATTTGCTGATTCAATGAACCTAGGACTTGCTGAGCCTGTGGCCTTGATAAACTTTGTAACTAGGAGGTAAGCAAGCATTGTGTGAGAGAAACCTCCAGAATATGCCAGTATGCACATATGTCCCGGCCAAGATGAAGTCACCTCAGGGGCCCACCAATCACCTGTCTATAGATGGTAGTAACATCCATTTTAAAATCAACTATTGCTACTGCTTTACTTACAGCTTTACTTACAGACTGAGAACTTTTCTCTATTCCACTGCTGCTGTTCATATGAACTCCAAGCCTGTGATCTAATCAGAATTGAAGACTGGGTTCGAAGCTTGATTCAGCTCCTACTGTGGAATGCTTGCTGGTCTTGTGCTGCCTAAACTCCTGGCAAACAAGATACTTTCAACCCATTCCTGTCTTTATTGCTGCAGAAGTTCTGTAAGCATTCTGGATTTTGCTGCCCTGAGACTTTGGCATTACGGTAGAATTCTCTCTTACCTGCTAATTTTTGTTCCTGGAATACCACAGATCAGTCCATACAAGTGGGTTTTGCATCCCTATCTGCAGATGGAGGCACAAAATAAAAAACTTTTCAGGCACTGCGATATATCTGAAAGTGCTACCTACAGTGCCCTCAGTATTGTGCTGTATCCAAGCCAAAACAGACAGAAAACTCTCAAATAAAACTTCCCCTTCCTAGGGTGAACAGAGAACCCAGGGTTGCACCCCCCCCCCGAACTGGAGCCCCCACATCGAACAAAGGAACTGAAAAAAACCTTTCAATCCTAGTTCTGGATATGTACACACAGTAATTTCAGTCTGAGTCATAATGGTCTTTCAAACATACAGGGATGGGCTTCTGGGCTGATCTGTGGTATTCCAGGAACGAAAATTAGCAGGAAAGAACCAATTTTCCTTTCCTGTACATATCCCAGATCAGTCCAGACAAGTGGGATGTACCCAAGCTCTCCCCCAAAAGACCCACTCTCAATACACTCGCACCAAATATCACCTTCTCTGGTGCACGAACATCCACAAGTGATAAGACCCAATAAATCCAACTGGTAATGCCAAGTAAAAGTGTGAACTGAAGACTACGTTGCCACTCTACATATCTCCTGTGGTGACAGCAACTGACAATGCCCAGGAGACTACCTGCACGCTAGTAGAACGTGCCTGCAACCTCTCTGGAATGTTTTGGCCCTTTCAAATAAAGGCTGATAAAATAGTTTCTTCAACCAACAGGAAATTGTGGCTTTAGATGGCTTAGTTCCTTTCTTTGCTCTACCAAACAAGACAAACAGATGAGCCGACCGCTGAAAACTGTTCTCAACCTTCAGATATCACAACAGAATCCAACAAACATCCAATAAGTGAAGCTCCCTACCATGTGGAGTTTCCAAAGACCAGCTCAGAAACACCAGAAGCTCCACAGTCTGGTTAAGGTGAACAAGGAAACGATCTTTGGTAAAAATTAGGGCACTGCTCGCAAGATACCCCATCATCAGTAATTCGCAGGAAAGGCTCCCAACAGGACAAGGCTTGCAGCTCTGAACTCTGCCTAGCTGAACAAATTGCCACCAGAAACACTGCCTTCAAAGTGAGGTCCTTTAGGGACGCTCTCCTCATCAGTTCAAATGGAGAATCACAGAGCACTCGCAGAATCAAGTTCAAACTCCACACCGGACACATCCTGCGCACTGGTGGTCTCAAATGCTTGGCCCTCTTCAGAAAATGCACTACATCCGGGTGGGACACCAATGGTTTCCCTTGCAGCTTACCTCTGAGACAACCTAAGGCCGCTACTTGCACTCACAGCGAATTGTAGGCCAGTCCCTTTGTCAAGCCCTGTTTTTAAAAAGCCAAAATGTGAGGAATATCCCCCTGCAACAATTCCAGACCTTCCTCCATATACCAGGACTCAAACACGCTCCACACCCTGACATAAGCCATAGACATGGACAGTCTCTTGGCCTGAAGCAAAGTGATTATAACTGGCTCCAAGTACCCTTTCAACCTTAAACATCGCCTATCATAAGCCAAGCCGTGAAACAAAAGCAATCCGCCCAATCCAAGATAAGTCCTTGGCGAAGCAAACCTGGTAGGTGAGCAAGTCAGATACGTCTGTCCACTGCGAGTCGAACCAGATCCGCAACCATGGGCGATGTGGCCACTCTGTGCCAACAGCACTACCCTTCCTGGATGCCTCCCTATGTGCCACAACACACAGCCTACTAGGGGCCATGGAGAAAAAACGTACAGCAGAATCCCCATTGGCCAAGAAAGAACTAGAGCAACTATTTCCTCGGCTCTGACCTCTCGCCTGCGACTGAAGAAACAAGCTTCTTTGGCATTGGCCTGCAATGCCCTCAGATCCAACTGGGGGTTGCCCCACCTGGCCCATATGAGGTCAAATGCCTCTCCTGACAACTCCCATTCTCCTGAGTCTAACTGTTATCTGCTGAGAAAGCCCACCTGCACATTGTCCACTCTGGCTATGTGCAAGGCCGCTATCCCCTCCAGAAACTGCTCCTGCCCAGACAAAGAGTTCCTGGGCCTTCAGAGCGACCCCGTGGCCTTTCATCCCACCCTGACGACTGATATATGCCACCATCGTTGCATTGTCCAAGACAACTCTCACTTCTCGTCCCTGGACCCGCAGGAGGAAGCACAGCAACGTCCTGTGAACCGCTGGGATTGTTCACTGAATGAAAGAGACATACTTGCAATTAGGTCCCAAAGGGATTCTAAAGTGATCACCATTTTTAAATCTCCAACAAGGGCTGAAAAACTTCAATTCCCGGACCAGCCACGCAGCTGCTCCCCTCCGATGAAACCTGGGGGCTGACTCCTCTCTCCTTGGGAGCCTCTGGCTGTACATTAGTGAGGGGAATCTGTGCCCTGTCTGAGTGAACGCCAGCAAATCCATCCGACTGAGGCTGCTCAGTGAGGTCATCACCTGGCGTCTCAGCTGTGTCGGCGACGCTCAGAGGAGAAGTCAGCGGCAGTGGTCGTGGGTCCGGTGGGCTCCATGACACCTCCCCAGGCGAAAACGAAGCTCCTCTCCCCGCCACGCCAGCGGGACTTGAAGCCCTCAAATCCAGGGTAGGGACAGCATATTCAGAGATGAATCGCTGGTCCGAGGGAATGTAGGGTTCAGATGGAAAAACCCAAACTTTCCCTTTCCTTTTATGAAGCATAATGCAGGTCAAGTGAAATAATAGGAAATCTGGAAACGAAGTAGCAGAAAAGACGTAGCAGAAAAGACGTTACCGAAATGCCGAATTCAGCCAATGCAGTTATTATTGAATTCTGCGGCTAGGTTGGTATCCAACCTAAAACGTCGCGATAGGATATCGCCAGTTCTATGCAAACTCAATTGGCTACCAGTTCTTGACAGGATTCGGTTTAAAATAGGGTTAACTGTCTTCAAACTTCGTATGAGTAATTCTCCTTTTTGGTTTAATGCTCTGTTAAGAATCAACAAACCAGCTAGATCTCTGAGATCATCTCAGTTGAGCTTCCTCGAAGTTCCCTCCATCCGTCATGCTCGTTTGTCTAGTACTAGAGAGACTTCCTTCTCGGTTGCAGCACCCTCACTATGGAATTTGATTCCTTTTGACTTAAGATCTGTAGATGATCTTAAGAAATTTAAAACAGCTTATAAAGATTTTCTCCTTACCCGTGCTTTTGAGATCTAGCCATGAAGCGATTACCATCTAACTGATTTAGATTTTTTCTCATCTGTATTCTTGAGACATAAGTAGTGAAGTTAATAACATCTAACTGATTGAGTACTATTTACCAGATTTAAGATGTATTGTAATGAAGTATTGCCATCTTACTTCATATATAAATTGTGACAATGTTTTATTTGATGTTAATTTAAATTTAAATTGTTTATTTTAGTCTTTGTTAAATGTTTATTGTAATTTTGTGTATGTTATTATGTACATCGCTTAGGCCAGTTGTGTTAAGCGATTAATAAATTTTTTAAAAACAAACAAACGTCCGCTCAGGCAGCCATCTTGTTCCTCCCCCAAAATCCTCTTTTTTCTGTGGCTCCTTCTCTGGCACATCCTCCTCAGGCTCCCCTCCACAAGTAAAGTCCTCTGATACACTCTAGACCATGAGAGAAAGCAGAGGAGAGGAATCTCTGGGTTCCCCAGCATCAACGTGCCTCCTGTCATGTGCCTCAGTAAAAGCCCCCCTGGAGGCTCTGCAGTCGGCCCCTCCGAGCGACTGTCCTTGTGCCTGCTGTGTCCCCAGAGGTTCCTTCCCCTCCTGCAGCACATCCTGTACACAGCACAGTCGTGCTGAGGTGAACTCAACACGAGCTGTAGGCCCAATAGGCTCTCCCGCACTGTGATGCCGGTGTCATCAGTTAACCACTGCCACACTGCTCAGACGGAGTATAAACACTCACTGGAATCACTACCTCCGATCAGCCCTGGGTCCCCGACACTATCGAGCATTCGGCGATCCTACTCCCCACCATGATTGCACACTCGACTGGCCTTTTAACTTCTATTTTAACTTTTTTTTTTTTTTTTAAGGAGTAGCTGACGGAGGAGGGGGAGAAGCCTTCAGAGGAAGTGAGGGGGGCCAGGCCCTTGGCTTTCAGTCTCTCTGGATATCACGGGCTGAGCCAAGCCTTACCCACAGGTCAATACAGTAAAGTGCAGCTGCGGTTACCCCGCTCCTAACCCGCTTTCTACTCACTTTCCGGCCGCGTTAGCCCTTCCTGCGATACACAATCCCCTTTAACCGATTCTTACCACCTCTTTAAATCACCGGGTAACCCCTTCCGCCCATGGCATGTATATTAGATGTAAACGATCGAATTAGCTATTCCCTCCCATAAAGTAACGCGCGCCCCGACTATCGCTTTTTTACCCTGCCGTTTTGCCGCGCATTTAACCTGCTAACTTACCGCCTACCCTAACCCCTGCGTTAGAGGCAGGGGTAAGGGTAGGCGGCAAACTTTACCCCAGCCCTCGCTCACCTGCCCTGGCCGCGTCAATGGGTGCTGGTCTCTGGGGCAGCCCCAGTCCTCTCCTCCCTCCTCCCAAAGCAATGAAAGCGGAAAAAAATCTGAAAAAGCAAAAAAAAAAAAAAGTAGCAACAAAGTGGATGGTTCTCCTACGCTCGGGATTACCAGTCCTCTCTCCCCTCCTCCCGAAGCAAGGCGCATAAAGCAGCCTTGCTTCGGGAGGAGGGGAGAGAGGACTGGCAGTGTAAAGCAACGACTTACTTTTTTCGCAGCCCTCCTCCGGAGACGGACATCGGCGGAGACAGACCGCGGCTCCCCTGCCTCCCGGAGGCGAAGATGGATGCCTGCACGGGCGAAAGCGGCCCCTGTGCGTGCAATTGGGCCGCTCAAGGCGTGACGTCACGATGTTTGGCGTCACGACATGTGATGTCACGTCTTGAGCGGCCCAATTGCACACACAGGGGCCGCTTTCGCCCGTGCAGGCATCCATCTTCACCGGGAGGCAGGGGAGCCGCGGTCTGTCTCCGCCGATGTCCGTCTCCGGAGAGGGCTGCGAAAAAAGTAAGTCGTTGCTTTACACTGCCAGTCCTCTCCCCCCTCCTCCCAAAGCAAGGCTGCTTTTCACGCCTTGCTTCGGGAGGAGGGGAGAGAGGACTGGCAATCTCGAGCGTAGGAGAACCGTCCACTTCCTGGTACCTGTCATTTCAAATGTCATTTGAAATAAAATGATTAAATAAAAGGTAAAACAGTAAAGAAAATAAGTTGCATGGTCTTGTGTCAGTCGTGTTCTTGAGAGGCTTTGCCAAATAACCAGGTTTTTAGGTCTTTTAAAAATGTTTTTATATTTGGTTGTAGCCTTAAGTCAGTGGCAGGCCGATACAGTAAGGAGCGGTAGGAAGAGCTGCGTTAGTGCCGAGCGCACCCGCGGTTGCCGCACGCACAGTCCGGCTCACCTACCGCTCGATACTGTATTTAAATTGCTTGCAAATGCAAGCCGCGTCCAAGAAGTGTCCATGAAGCGTTAGGCCCGCGCAACCCATTTTACTGTATAGAGCGCTATACAGTATCCTGGGTGCGCTGGCCTAACGCTTCACGGACACGCTGGTATCTGTCATTAGGATGTAAGGAGTTTTTTGTTTGATCTTACAGGTTTTTAGTTTATTTATAATTTTATCTATCATTTCATTTTATTCAATTGGATTGAATTCTTAGATTCTATAGTTTTATTGTTTTCTCATTGTATTTCTATTTCAATTGTGTAAACCGTTGTGATGCTATGCCTGAACGACGGAATAGAAAAACAATAAATAAATCACCAAACCCCTGCTTGCCCGACTCTACCTGAGGAATGACCCACAAAGGTACCTAACACCTCAGGGAGCTCTTGCGATCTCATCTTCTTATTCTAATTGTAAACATTTTATTTTATTTTTTTTAAAGTAATCTCTCTCAGACTACAGGTTTGCACCTCTCCCATCTCCCGGAGACAGAGAAATACCAAGGGATTGCAGGTGGCATTCCCAGTTATGTAGCAGTGCCTGAAAAGTTTTTATTCTCTGCCTCCATCTGCTGGTAGGGACGCAAAACCCACTTGTCTGGATTGAACTAGGGTATGTACAGGAACTGTCATTTGCCTGCACGGAGGTTAAGATAGTGAGCTGCTCTCCAGCTGAGACATGATACCAAACTTGTCAGAAAGATCGACCACAATGGTGGAGGGTAAGATACTCTGGCTTAATTAATTTTTTAGCTGGGGATAATTAGTTGGCAAGTGCAAGAAAATTGGTTCTTACCTGCTAATTTTCGTTCTTGTAGTACCACGGATCAGTCCAGACTCCTGGGTTATTCATCCCTGCCAGCAGATGGAGACAGAGAAAGTTTTACTGACACTGCCTCATAAAACCCAGTGCCACCTGCAGTTCCTCAGTATAGATCTGTACCCAAGCATAAAGTAGAAAATTCAATGCCCTAAACAATGAGGCAAAAATTATTGAAAAAACTATGAAAAACTTTGAAAACCACTTCAAACAAATCTGTAATCATCTGTATTCATAAGACAACATTAGAGCTGAACAGGCGACTCTCCACCTCTAGATAAAAACGGGCGGGTTCTGGACTGATCTGTGGTACTACAGGAACAAAAATTAGCAGGTAAGAACCAATTTTCTTGTCCCTGTATGTACCCAGATCAGTCCAGACTCCTGGGATGTACCAAAGCCTCCTATTTAGGGTGGGACCTGGAGAGTACCGCTTGCAGAACACTCTCGCCAAAGGAAGAAGAACCTGAAGCTCCCACATCCAAAACGATAGTGTCAAGCAACAGTATGCAGCGACTTCCAAGTCGCTGCCCTGCAAATCTCTTGAGAAGACACTAGCTGCGCCTCCGTCCAGGAGGTCGCCTGTGACCATGTAGAATGAGCACGCAAGCCCTCCAGTATCTCTCAACCGGCAGTAATGTAGGTGGAACCAATGGCCTCTTTCGACCAATACGCAATAGTAGTCTTAGAAGCCTTGAAACCTTGCTTTGCGCCACTCCACAAAACAACAAGATGGTTGGACCTTCTGAAATCATTCGTCACCTCGAGAGCCTGCTAAACATCTAATCGCTTGAGCTCTTTCGCTTGCGGAATGGATGCATCCACCATTGGGAAAGCATCCACCGTCTGGGTCGACATGAAAAGCAGAAACCACTTTAGGCAGAAAGGAAGGCACCGTCCTCAACGAAACCCCCGAATCCGAAATTTGTAGGAAGGGATTGCAACTCCGAAATACGCCTAGCAGAGCATATCACTACTAGAAAAACTACCTTGAGAGTCAAGTTTTTCAGCGGCGCTCTCCAGAGAGGCTCAAAAGGTGCCGCATACAAATCGCAGAGGTCTAGATTAAGGTTCCAGGAGGGACAAACTCTCCTAACCGGAGGCTGCAAATTCCTAGTTCCTCTGAGGAACCTGATAACATCCGGATGAGCTGAAATAACAGAATCCCCAATCTTGCCCCGAAGGCAGCCCAAGGCCACCACTTGAACTCTAAGAGAGCTGGAAGATAAGCCTTTAGCAAACCCAGTTTGCAGAAAGGACAAAATATCGGGAATGGAGGACTGGAGGGCGCAAATTCCATGAGTGGCACACCAGGACTCGAACACTTTCCATACTCTAACATGTGCCAGATTAGTAGAATTTCTCCTGACTTGTAATAAGGTAGTGACAACAGACTCCAGATAACCTTTACGCCTTAATCTCCGCCTCTCAAAAGCCAAGCCGCTAGACAAACGTGATTGGCCTGGTCTGAAAATATAGGACCCTGACGAAGAAGGCCCTTTAGATGATTGAAACGAAGCGGGCCATCCACCGCCATATTGATGAGATTCGCGAACCAAGGACACCTCGGCCACTCTAGAGCTACCAAAATCACTTCCCCGCGATATTTCTCTATGCGACACAACACCTTGCCCACCAACAGCCAAGGAGGGAACACAAAGCAGAACCCCCCTGAGGCCAAGGCAGGACTAGAGCATCAACGCCTTCGGCCCCGTACTGTCGCCTTCAACTGAAGAAGCGAAATGCTTTGGCATTCTGGCAAGTTGCCATCAGATCCACGTGAGGAGACCCCCCAATGATCTCTGATGAGTTGCATTGTGGCTTCAGACAATTACCACTTGCCTGCATCTAACTGAGTCCGACTTAGTAAATTCGCTTGAACATTTTCGACCCCAGCTATGTGAGATGCAGCTATTCCCTCTAGGTGAGACTCTGCCCAATGAATTAAGGCTTGTGCTTCCTGAGCTACCGGCTGACTCTTGGTATCACCCTGCTGATTGAGGTTCACCACTGTTGTCGCATTGTCGGAAAGAATCCGCACAGAGCACCGTTTTATCAACGGTAAGAACTCCTTCAAGGCTAACCGGACCACCCTGGTCTCCAAACGATTGATAGACCATGCAGATTCTCTCGCAGACCAAATACCCTGGACAGAATGATGTTGACAAACCACTCCCCAGCCAGAGAGACTGGCATCGGTAATAACTGTCACCCAGTCTGGCACTTCGAGGTCTATTCCGCGAAGAAGATTGGGGGTCTGAAGCCACCACGACAGACTTTCTCTGGCCACACCTTCGAACAAGCGAAACTCCTTCGGATCCTCTAACCTGGGAGGAGAGATCCCCAGGTCGTCCCCCATACTTGTATCACTGGTCGCCAGATCAACCTGACCTGCCGGTTCTCCATGGACAGGCTCTTCCCCTGTATCCCTGGGAGCTTGTTCAGATCCAGCAGAGCCAGACCCTGGGGGATCAAGTAGCCTGCGAACTAGGAACATAGCAGACCTGTTCAGCTGGGCAGAACCAGAACCAGCTGAATAGAAGGAGCCCCAGCTGCCCCCCCACCGGATTGTGCCTGAACATGCCTGACCAAATTCTGAACACTAGAGGGCTGCTGACTGGCCAAAAATGTATCATGGAGCAGCAGCTCGAATTCTGGAGAAAACACTATCCCTGTCTTAGCTCCCTCAGGGGAAACGGCAGGAACGGGCAAAATTGCGGCTTCCTCCCCCCCCCAGCCCCGACTAATAGCAAAGTAGGATCTGGCTGGGGACAAACATGGTGCCCCCTCCCCCACTCTCCCCAATGGTGCGGGAACAGCTGCTGAAAAATCCAAGATGGCCACCATTCCCGTGTCGTCTGAGGAAGAACTAGCACAGAGGACAGAGCCACCGCCAAGAGTAGGACCGCAATCGGCCAAGCCGCGATGGCGCTTTGCGGGCAGAGAAGCTCTGGAGGAGCCTTCACCGCCCTCTGAACAAGCCATGCAGAGACTTGCACGGTTCAGCCGCGATCATGCCGAGCTGCAGGCTCCGCACGCGGCACCACAGGCCATGCTGGGGAAAGGAGCCGAAGAGGGGAAACCTGAAAGAAAAAAATTCCCAAAGACCAGTCCCCCCCCCCCCCTCCCCTAAAACGGGCCGATCTTGCTGGCAAGCTGAAGAGGAAATTGCCCGCACAGCTGTGCTGCTGCCTGTTTTCTTTTTTCTTACTTTCTCAAAAAGAGACACAGACTTAGAGCCTGAACTAAAAAGGAACAGGCCGGCTCAGGAAACAGGGGGAACTTAAAACAAAAACCCGCCTTGAAGCCTGCAGGCGCCAGAGTGGCCTCGCGAAGGGAGGGATCTGGACAAGGCGAGCGCACAGACGGACACACAAAAGGGTGACAACCCCCGGCCCGTCCGCCTCAACCGGACGGGGTAGGTACCACAAGAAATCCTGAAGTAACCAAAAGAAACCCTTGGGAGGAAGGCTCAGAAGTATACAGTCCTAGAAAAAAAAAGCGCAGAACTGCAGGTTTTACAGCCTCTGCCATCTGCTGGAGACAGAGAAATACTGAGGAACTGTAGGTGGCACTGGGGTTTATGAGGCAGTGTCAGTAAAACTTTCTCTGTCTCCATCTGCTGGCAGGAATGAATAAGAACATAAGAAATTGCCATGCTGGGTCAGACCAAGGGTCCATCAAGCCCAGCATCCTGTTTCCAACAGAGGCCAAACCAGGCCACAAGAACCTGGCAATTACCCAAACACCAAGAAGATCCCATACTACTGATGCAATTAATAGAAGTGGCTATTCCCTAAGTAAACTTGATTAATAGCAGTTAATGGACTTCTCCTCCAAGAACTTATCCAAACCTTTTTTGAACCCAGCTACACTTACTGCACTAACCACGCCATCTGGCAACAAATTCCAGAGCTTTATTGTGCTTTGAGTGAAAAAGAACTTTCTCCGATTAGTCTTAAATGTGCTACTTGCTAACTTCATGGATAGCTTTGATTTATTTAAAGACTAGCCGTTAAGCCCGTAACAACGGGCTCGGTCCGTTTCCTTCCCCACTCCCTCCCCCTCATTCTCCCTCTTCCTTCATTCTCTCCCCCCTCCTCCTCCCTCCCCCCCTCTCACCTCCCTCACCCTCCCTCCCCCTCCCTCCCCCCCTCCCCTCACCCCCCCCTCTCACCTCCCTCACCCTCTCTCTCACCTCCCTCACCCTCTCTCTCACCTCCCTCTCTCTCACCTTCCCTCCCTCCCTCTCTCTCACCTCCCTCTGTCACCTCCCTCCCTCTCTCTCTCTCACCTTCCCTCTCACCACCTTCTCCTCCCGCTCCTGCCGGCAGATCTCGGGGGGGGGGGTGTCACTCGCGCACCGCGGCGCTGCTTCTCCTGCCGCTCCTGCCGGCAGATCTCGGGGGGGGGGGGGGGGTGTCACTCGCGCGCGGCGCCTCTGCTCCTCCTCCCGCTCCTGCTTCGCGGCCGCCGCCGCTCCTGCGGCCCCACCACCATGTTTTTTGTTTCGGGCACGCACGGCTCTGACCAACGTGCTGGCCCGCACATGCGCGGTAGAGCTGCTCTCTACTGCGCATTTGCGGGCTGTCGGTCAGAGCCCATTTATAAGGTAGATAGGTACAACTTCAATCACCTGTACCAGGAGACGGAGAGAAGAGGAGAAGAGACAGACAGGAGTCTGGACTGATCTAGGTTTGTTTGCATAACTTGTGCCACAAGAAGGCTTTGCTCTGTAAACCAGAAATTTAAAACAAATTACATCTATTGTATAAAACATTTGTATACTATTAGATAAATAAGCTCATTAACTACCTAAAGAAAGGTGCAGACATTCTGCTTCCTTAAAATGAACTAGAGACCTTATTTTATCTGATTAAATGTCAGATAAACCATGTAAGACTAAAATCCTTCACAACCTGGGGCTAGGAACATGGCACAGGTTTCATTCCTGATGCTGGCTTCTGCTCCTCAAGCTGAGAGCATGCCGAAAGTCCCTCTTCGCCCTGCTGTAAATTATCCACGTACCTGCCTTGGAATAGTAGACAGCCGCACTCACCATCCACAGAGCCAAACTCCTTCTCATGAGCCTGGGTCAGGATCTCTTTGTACAGAGCCTCTGCATTCTTGTACTTGCCTTGCTTCAGGTAGCAGGAGGCCTGGACAACAAGAGAAGAGATCGAAAAATACAAAAGCATCACTTTATGTTCCCTGTACGTACCAGGATCAGTCCAGACCGTGGGTTATGTCCCCCTTCCAGCAGATGGAGTCAGAGCAAAAACTGAGAGGGCGGTGCCTCATAACTGGTGCGCCCTCTGTAAACCTTCAGTATTTCTCTGACTCCAGCAGATCCTTCCCATTTGTCTCTCAATATGGAACCTTCCCTGGGATAAGTTTCTCTTTGGCTCTCCTTTATAAATCTTCTTTTGCCCTCCCCTCCCTCCTGCAGGGCTTTTCTCCCACACCCTGCAATCTGACTCTTTTACATGGGGAGGAAATAGAGACACAAGCAGAAAATGGGAGAGAAGTGAGGAAGACTAACACAGGGAGGAAGCAGAGGATGAATAGGGAAGAGGGTGAGGAAGGCTCTCTCACACAGGAAAGAAGCAAACAATGTGGTGAGGTGAGTAAAAAAAAATGCACGCTGAACTTCAGCACACATTTTCTTTGTCCATGCACTAAAAAAAAAAAAAGTAACATCTGACACAATAAGCTCTTAGTATGCTAAAGCATCGGGCGTTATAAAAAATGTAAACACACTAACTACAAAATGTCCACACAAGAATATGCTTAGCATGTACAAATTATGATTTATGTGAACAAAAACAATTTTTTGTGCACAGTGTTTTACATGCATAATCCTGAGTACAGGAGCCCTGCACCATGAAAGGAAAATTGGATCTTACCTGCTAATTTTTGTTCCTGTAGTACCATGGATCAGTCCAGACTCCTGGGTTTTGCCTCCCCACCAGCAAATGGAGACAGAGAAGTTTTGACTGACTCTGCCCTATACCCTGAGGTGCCACCTACAGTCCATCAGTATTACACTGTGAAAGCAGAACATTTTAAAAATCAATAAATTACTTTAATTTGAATTTCATCCCCTCAAGGACTGGGGAAAGAAAACCCTGCAACTCACACGTCCCACTCACTAACCTCCAGTGGGAACAGAACCCCTGAAACAAACTTGGAAAACTTTTGAACTAGTCTGCAGAGAATATAAGGAAGTATTGAATGAGCGGACTCTCATACCAAAAGGGCGGGACTCTGGACTGGTCCGTGGTACTACAGGAATAAAAATTAGCAGGTAAGAACCAAATTTTCCTTTCCCTGTCGTACCCGGATCAGTCCAGACTCCTGGGATGTACCAGAGCTCCACTACGCAGGGATCACACCTTCACCAAACACCCCCTATCCTGGGGCCTGAACGTCCAACCGGTAATGTCTAGCAAAGGTGTGCAAAGACTTCCAAGTGGCCGCCCGACAAATCTCTTGCAGCAAAATTTGCTGACATTCTGCCCACGAGGCTGCCTGCGAACAGGTAGAATGTGCTCAAAGACAGACTGGAAATGGCCAGCCATGAAGCAGGTACACCGAACCAATAGCCTCTTTCAACCAACGAGTGATCGTCGCCCTAGACGTCTTATGCCCTCTTTTGGGGCCACTCCAGAGCACAAAGAGATGGTCCGACATACAAAAGCCATTGGTAACCTCCAGATAACGCAACAGTACCCAGCGCACATCAAGCTTCCTCAGATCACTAATGGAGATAATGTCTCTGATGTCCAGGTGGGCGCCCACCTCAGCACCAGTGATCATCAAACAGTATAGTTTAATATCACAAAAAGGATATGGAAAAGAAGCACAAAAACCCAAGTTTTGCAGTTCAAAAACACGGACTTTGATAAAATGGGGAAGTACCTGGAGGAAGAACTAAAAGGCTGGGAGAACGAGAGAGATGTGGATCAACAGTGGACCAATCTAAAAGAAGCAATTACCAAGGCAACTAATCTATATGTTAGAAAAGTAAAGAAAAGCAAAAGAAAAATGAAACCTATCTGGTTCTCAAAGGAGGTGGCTGACAAAATAAAGGCTAAAAGAACAGCGTTCAAGAAATATAAAAGATCCCAAAGGGAGGAGCACAAAGAAGAATATCTGGTAGAACTGAGGGAGACGAAGAAATTAATCAAGACGGCAAAAAGTCAAGCAAAAGAGAGGATTGCCAAGGAGGTAAAGAGAGGTGACAAAACATTTTTCAGATACATCAGTGAAAAGAGAAAAGTTCAAAGTGGTATAGTGAAATTGAAAGGTGGAAAGGATCAATGTGTGGAGAGAGACAAAGAAATGGCAGAAATATTAAAGGAAAATTAGTTTCTTACCTGATAATTTTCGTTCCTGTACTACCAAGGATCAGTCCAGGACACCTGGGTTGTGACCCCGCACCAGTAGATGGAGACAGATTAAAACTTGTGGGCGGAGCCATATATGCTCCTGTGCCAGTCACAGCCCCTCAGTCATACGTAATGTCAAAGTAGACAAAAAACAGAACAACCAAACTAAATAACTAACCTTAACAGGGAGCCATTCAAGGACCCCCAACCGGAACAGAACCCCAAAACGAGGGAGCGAAGCAATAACCGGAATAATTAACAAAAGAAATGAGCGGACTCTCCGATTCTTCACAACAGCACGGGCGGGATCCTGGACTGATCCTTGGTACTACAGGAACGAAAATTATCAGGTAAGAAACTAATTTTCCTTTCCCTGTACGTACCAGGATCAGTCCAGGACACCTGGGATGTACCAGAGCTAAATTACCGAGGGTGGGAAGCAGAGAGTCCCGCTCGGAGTACCCTCTCTCCAAAACCCCCGGAATCCGCAGCCTGAACATCCAACCGATAGTGTCTAATGAAGGTATGTAAGGACTTCCAGGTAGCTGCCCTACAAATCTCTTGAGGCGACACCTGAGAAGATTCCGCCCAAGACGCAGCATGAGCTCTTGTGGAATGAGCCCTGAGACCGTTTGGGATAGGCTTCCCTCGTAACACATACGCTGAGCCGATGGCTTCCTTAAGCCACCGTGCGATTGTCGTCCTGGAAGCCGGACCCCCTTTCTTTGGACCAGAGAAAAGGACAAAAAGATGATCAGACACCCGGAAAGGGTTAGTGACTTCTAAATAACGGAGGAGGACCCTCCGCACATCCAACTTCCGCAGATCCTTCCATTGCGGGTCCGAGTATTCGGCACCTGCGAAAGCAGGAAGCTCAATAGACTGGTTCAAATGAAACGGTGACACCACTTTTGGCAAAAAAGACGGAACCGCACGCAGGGAAACTCCCGCATCAGAAATCCGCAAGAATGGCTCCCGACAAGACAAAGCCTGTAATTCCGAGACTCTCCGAGCCGATGTAATCGCAACTAGGAAAACAGTTTTCAAAGTAAGATCCTTAAGAGTAGACCGTTTTAAGGGTTCGAACGGAGCCGCAGACAAAGTAGAAAGGACCCAATTAAGATTCCAGGAGGGACACGGATGTTGTAGTGGCGGGCGAAGATGCTTAGCCCCTCGAAGAAAATGAGAGACATCCGGATGCAAGGCCAAAGAGGAACCGCGAACCTTACCCCGCAAACAACCAATCGCTGCCACCTGTACACGAAGGGTACTACATGAAAGCCCTTTGGCTAGGCCGGCCTGAAGGAAAGCCAGAACATCCGAGACGGAAGCTGAAATGGGATCTAGCACTCGGCTGACACACCATTCCTCAAAAACTACCCAGACACGTACGTAAGCCAAGGACGTAGACTGCTTTCTGGACCGCAGTAACGTGGCTACCACCGCATCTGAATAGCCTTTTCTCTTTAGGCGTTGCCTCTCAAAAGCCATGCCGCGAGACAGAAGTGATCCGCATCCTCCAAACAAACGGGGCCTTGAAGGAGGAGCCCCGGAAACCCCTGTAGCCGAAGGGGAGCATCCACCGACAGCTGAACGAGATCCGCGAACCAAGGGCGCCGTGGCCACTCCGGTGCTACCATGATCACGTTGAATGGGTGCAACTCTATGTGCCTTAAGATCTTGCCTATCATTGGCCACGGAGGAAATACGTACAGCAACACATTCGGTGGCCAAGGAAGAACCAACGCATCGACGCCCTCGGCTCCTCGCTCTCGACGTCGACTGTAAAACCGAGGAGCCTTCGCGTTGTGCCACGTGGCCATCAGGTCCATGTGGGGCAGCCCCCACCGTTCGCAAATGAGACGAAACGCATCGTCCGTTAGCTCCCATTCCCCGGGGTCGAGGTGGTGTCGACTGAGGAAGTCCGCCTGAACATTGTCGACCCCGGCAATGTGAGACGCTGCTATGGAGTTGAGATGGCATTCTGCCCAGCTCATCAGAATCTTTGCCTCTTCCGCCACAAGTGGACTTCTTGTCCCCCCTTGGCGATTGATATACGATACTGTTGTTGCATTGTCCGACAACACACGGACCGCTTTCCCCTGGACCAACGGGAGGAAGGCTTGCAGAGCCAGGCGCACCGCTCTGGTTTCCAGAAGGTTGATGGACCACTGCGACTGGACGGAGGACCATCGGCCCTGTACCGACTTGTCTAGGCAAACCGCTCCCCAACCGGAGAGACTGGCATCCGTCGTCACCACTGTCCAGTCGGGGACCAACAGAGACACTCCGCAAGTAAGATGGCCCGAATCGAGCCACCAGTGAAGACTCTCCCGCGCCTGTGCCGTGAGTGGAAGTGGTAGGTGGAACTCTTCTGACACCGGCTTCCAACGGGAGAGCAATGCAAATTGTAATGGTCGTAGATGAGCAAAAGCCCAAGGAACCAACGCCAGTGTGGACGCCATAGACCCCAGAACCGTCAGATAATCGCAAACCAGCAGCAGTTGAAGACTTAATAACCGACGCACTTGAGACTGAAGCTTGCGTGCACGATCCGTGGACAGAAAAACCTTGCCCTGCTTCGTGTCGAATAGAGCTCCCAGGTATTCCAAGGACTGGGTAGGAACAAGCTGACTCTTGTTGAGATTGACAACCCAACCTAAGGTCTGCAACAACTGGAGGACTCTGGCCACCGCCTGACGGCAACGGGTTTCAGACTTGGCCCGAATCAGCCAATCGTCCAAGTAGGGGTGCACCAGGAACCCCTCTCGTCGAAGGTGAGCCGCCACTACTACCATTACCTTTGTAAATGTTCGCGGAGCCGTGGCGAGGCCGAAGGGAAGAGCCCGAAATTGGTAGTGTCTGCCCAAGATGCAAAATCTGAGGAACCTCTGGAAAAACGGCTGAATTCCGACGTGGAGGTACGCCTCCGTGAGATCTAAAGAGGCCATGAATTCGCCTGGACGAACTGAGGCAATCACTGACCGAATTGTTTCCATCTTGAAGTGTGGAATGCGCAGACATTTGTTTACCCCTTTGAGATCCAAAATTGGCCGGAACGTGCCGTCCTTCTTTGGCACGATGAAGTAGATGGAATAACGACCTGCGCCTTGCTGATTGGGAGGTACGGGGACGATTGCTCCTAAGTCCTCCAGGCGCCTGAGAGTGCTTAGCACTGCCATCGTCTTTTTTGGGCACTTGCAGGGCGACATCAGGAACTTGTCCGTTGGAGTCCGTACAAAATCTAACGCGTAACCGTGCCTTATTACATTGAGGACCCACTGATCGGACGTTATGTTGGTCCATTCCTCGAAAAACAAAGTCAACCTCGCCCCTACGTTTGGAACGGAGGTCCTTGGTTGCCGTAAGGAATGGACCCGCCGTATCTCATTGAGAGGCTTTGGGACCCGTGCCGGACGGGGTGCCTCCCTGTCTGCCGTAACGTTTCCCACGAAAGGACTGTGGCCACGAAGAGGCCCGGGAAGAAGTTGAGCGATAAGAAGGAGCCGAGGACCTCTGTGGACGAGATCTCTTGTTACCTCGGAACCGGGACCTGGACGAATAGGAGGATCGGGCTCTGGACCTGTCTTCTGGGAGTTTAAAAGCTCTGTTCTCTCCAAGAGAAAGCATGAGATCATCCAACTCTTTGCCGAATAACAACTTCCCCTTGAAGGGCAGGGCTCCAAGGTGAGCCTTGGAGGATCCATCCGCCGACCAATTGCGAAGCCAAAGCAAGCGACGCGCCGAGACTGCAGAAACCATGGATCTTGCTGAAGTACGTAGTAGGTCATAGAGAGCATCCGCACTATAAGCAATGGCAGCCTCTAGGCGATCCGCCTGCGTGGCCTCTTCAGGAGAAAGACCTGCATTCGCCTGTAGAACTTGGGCCCAGCGCAAACTAGCCCGCATGGCATAGTTGCTACAAATGGCAGCCCGGACCCCCAACGCTGAGACCTCGAAGATCTTTTTGAGCTGCACCTCTAGCTTCCTGTCCTGTATGTCTCTAAGGGCTGTGGCCCCAGTGACCGGAATCGTGGAACGTTTAGTTACCGCCGACACCGCTGAATCCACCTTTGGAAGCCGAAGAAGCCAAAGGGTAGAGCTTATCCATTGCCTTAGATACCTTCAGTCCTAGCTCAGGAGTATCCCACTCCCGAAACAAAATGTCAGACGCCGAGAAATGGAATGGGAAGGCTACCGCTGGACCAGTGAGTCCTAGCAGGACCGGGTCCATAGTTGCTCCGGGGCGCGAGACTGTCGGTGGGGCTTCAACCCCTAACTCACTAAGGATTGCCGGGATAAGCGGGGACAGCTCGTCCCTTCGGAAAAGGCGTACCACCTTCGGGTCGTCCCCATCACCGGTTTGCGAAGGTTTGCCCAGCCCCGTCTGGGCAGAACTGTCCCCTGACGCGCCATCGGCCCCCATCAGGGGCTCGTCGGGCGGATCTACCTCATCTTGTGAGGTGGACTCGGATTCTGTATCCTGCGGGATACCTCTTGGTGTCCGATTTCCTGTCGCAGGGTCATCCCGAGATTTTTTCTTCCTTGGAGTATCCCTTTTAGAGTGGCCATGAAGCTCCTTGCGCCTGCGGCCCTTATATTTTAAAACTTTTCGCAGCAGGAGGGCAAAATCCGCCGAAAACGAAGACCCCGAATCTGAGGAGTCCGTTTCCTCGCCAGCCTCATCCGGGGACTCAGCCCCCCCAGCGGAAGCCCCCCCCGAAGGCCGTTGTTGAGGAGATAACGCGGGAGGCGCGGCAGAAACCCCTGCAGGTTCCTGCACAACTTCGTGAACTGATGCCAAGATGGCCGCCGCTCCTGCACTGAGCGGGAAGGAGTCAGCTGGCGTGATAGAAGCGGTGGGAGTGCGCGACGGCGACCGTACCGACCGGGAACGGACCCCCTTACCTGACGTAGACGGTCCCTCCCCGCCCGGGACGCATGCAGAACAAATTCCCTTACGAGAGAGCCGCGCGCGCGC
Organism: Rhinatrema bivittatum; assembly: GCF_901001135.1. NCBI lineage: Eukaryota > Metazoa > Chordata > Amphibia > Gymnophiona > Rhinatrematidae > Rhinatrema > Rhinatrema bivittatum. Next base: position 256,311,130 of record NC_042622.1, on the reverse strand, counting down.
GCCGAGCCGCAAGCGCGGCAAGTTGTGCCCCTAGGCATTCTCGCGGCCGCGGCGGGAAAACGTGAAGAAAAATGAAAAATAAAAATAAAGATTTGAATGCCGAAAAACTCCCCTCCCCTTGCCGAACCGAGGACCTTTTCCCCCCCCCACGGCGAAGAAGAAACGGAGAGCCAGCACAAACAAAAGAAATTAAAAACACACTTTTTTTTTTTTTTTTTAAATCAAACCTGCCGCTGTCCAGGGTCCTGGGGTTCCTGCTCCTGTTGGGGGTGAGTGAACCGGGCTCCCCGGTGTCACCCCTGACGCTGCTGCTTTAGTAGTTCGGGTCCTCGACCCTCAGCAGCGGCCTCAACCAGGGGGGGATGGTCCTCTCAGAACTTTCCCACCCCCCTGGGAGGCAGGACGGACAGCTTCTTTTAACTACTCTAACCAGAATTAGAATCAAAAAATACAAACTGAGCTTAAAATAACCAAAATAAGTAAAATAACCCTGACTAAACTAAGTATCAGTCCTCAGGGCACCCAGAGGCTGTGACTACACCTGCACCACCTACTGGAGACAGAGTAAGACTGAGGGGCTGAGACTGACACAGGAGCATATATGGCTCCGCCCACAAGTTTTAATCTGTCTCCATCTACTGGTGCGGGGTCACAACCCAGGTGTCCTGGACTGATCCTGGTACGTACAGGGAAACGAATACTTCCGTTCGGTGTTCACTAAAGAGGACCCTGGAGAAGGACTGTCGCTAGTTAACAAGAAACTGGAGGGGAGTGGAGTAGATGTAACTCCATTTACAGTAGAAAATGTATGGGAACAGCTGGAGAAACTGAAAGTGGACAAAGCCATGGGGCCTGATGAAGTTCATCCAGGATACTGAGGGAGCTCAGAGATGTGCTGGCGGGTCCGCTGTGTGACCTGTTCAATAGATCCCTAGAAACAGGAGTGGTGCCGAGTGATTGGAGAAGACCAGTGGTGGTCCCTCTTCACAAGAGTGGGAACAGAGAAGAGGCAGGTAACAACAGGCCGGTTAGCCTCACTTCGGTGGTGGGAAAAGTAATGGAGTCACTGTTAAAAGAGAGAATAGTGAACTCTCTACAGTCGGGAGAATAGCTGGACCAGAGGCAGCATGGATTCACCAGGGGAAGATCCTGTCAGACAAATCTGATTGACTTTTTTGACTGGGTAACCAAGGAATTGGATCAAGGAAGAGCACTCAATGTCATCTACTTGGATTTCAGCAAAGCTTTTGACACGGTCCCGCACAGGAGACTGGTGAATAAAATGAGAAGCTTAGAAGTGAGTGCTGAGGTGGTGGCCTGGATTGCAAACTGGTTGATAGACAGAAGACAATGTGTGATGGTAAATGGAACTTTCTCTGAAGAGAGAGCGGTTTTAAGCGGTGTACCGCAAGGATCGGTATTGGGACCGGTCCTGTTCAATATCTTTGTGAGCGACATTGCGGACGGGATAGAAGGTAAAATTTGTCTTTTTGCGGATGACACTAAGATCTGCAACAGAGTGGACACGCCGGAAGGAGTGGAGAGAATGAACCGGGATTTAAGGAAGCTGGAAGAGTGGTCGAAGATATGACAGCTGAGATTCAATGCCAAGAAGTGCAGAGTCATGCATATGGGGAGTGGAAATCCGAATGAACTGTATTCGATGGGGGGGAGAAAGGCTGATGTGCACGGAGCAGGAGAGAGACCTCGGGATGATAGTGTCTAATGATCTGAAGTCGGCGAAACAATGTGACAAGGCGATAGCTAAAGCCAGAAGAATGCTGGGATGCATAGAGAGAGCAATATCGAGTAAGAAAAGGGAAGTGATTATCCCCTTGTACAGGTCCTTGGTAAGGCCTCACCTGGAGCACTGTGTTCAGTTCTGGAGACCGTATCTCCGAAGAGATAGAGACAGGATGGAGGCGATCCAGAGAAGGGCGACCAAAAAGGTGGAAGGTCTTCAACGAATGACTTATGAGGAGAGATTGAAGAATCTCAATATGTACACCCTGGAGGAAAGGAGGAGCAGAGGTGATATGATACAGACTTTCAGATACTTGAAAGGTTTTAATGATCCAAAGACAACAAGAAACCTTTTCCGTCGGGGAAAAAAATCAGCAGAACCAGGGGTCACGATTTGAAGCTCCAGGGAGGAAGACTCAGAACCAATGTCAGGAAGTATTTCTTCACGGAGAGGGTGGTGGATACCTGGAATGCCCTTCCGGAGGAAGTGGTGAAGACCAGAACTGTGAAGGACTTCAAAGGGGCGTGGGATAAACACTGTGGATCCATAAAGTCAAGAGGACGTGAATGAAGAGTGGGTGGCTCGCGGGAATGACGGCTACTACCTGGAGATAATACCCTTATTCAATAAACATACACACGGTTAATGCGACTCCAACACTGCTCTAAGCTTCAACGGCAAGAGGAAATGTGGAAAAAAGGATTTGCATTCACAAAAAAGTGGGGAGTAGCTTGCTTGTTACGGCTGTTACTACCCCAAACCAAATAAGCCTGATACTTCACTTTCAATGCATATCCAGCATAGCTCTCTGCTTCAACGGCAGAGGGAATGAGGAACAACCAACAAGGACTGAATTACATAGTCTGGGTAAACAAATAAGCATGGGTGTAGCTTGCTTATTGCGGCGGTTACTAATTAAGCTTGATATTTCATTTAGATGCAGCTCCATCACTGCTCTCTACATTAATGGTGGGGGTGGAAGGGAAATAGAACCAAAAGGTTACTAAGAGCCAAGAGTAACAGGTAAGTATTTATTTATTTATTTATTTATTTATTATACCGAGTTTCATGATAGGCATCACATCAACCCGGTTTACAAATAACAAGGAGTGTAAAGCATAACATAACGTAAAAAACAATATTTTCAATAAGAACCTTGAACTTTAAATACAGTGAATCAGAAAAAGTATGAGAAAAAGTATGAGAAAAAGTATGAGAAAAAAAAAGTGCGAAACTTGCTGAGCAGACTGGATGGGCTGTTTGGTCTTCTTCTGCCGTCATTTCTATGTTTCTATCTCTAGATTGGGGATGAGAGTGGTCCAAACCTATAAAGGATGGGAGTTCCACCGACTGATTCAAATGAAAGTAGGAAACCACCTTCGGGAGAAAGGAAGGAACTGTCCACAATGAGACTCCCATGTCTGTAATCCTTAAAAAGGGCACCCTGCATGATAACGCCTGAAGCTCTGACACCCGGCGAGCTGAGAAAATAGCCAATAGAAACACCACCTTTAATGTAAGGTCTTTCAGCGTCACCCTCTTCAGAGGCTCAAATGGCACCACACACAAAGCTTTGAGAACCAAATTTAGGCTCCACGAAGTACAAGGATTCCTGACCGGTGGACGCAAATGTTTTGCCCCCCGGAGAAAATGCGCCACGTCCAGATGCGTGGCTATGGCTACGCCTCGTATCTTACCCCGGAAACAGAGGGCTGCCACCTGCACCTTTAAAGAGCTGCACGATAAGCCTTTACCCAGGCCGGCCTGTAAGAAGGACAAGATATCCGACACCAAAGCCAGAGTAGGGTTCACTTCGTGCTCGATGCACCACGACTCAAAAATCCCCCACACCCTGACGTAGGCTAGGGAGGTAGAGGTTTTCCGTGACCGCAAAAGAGTAGCCACAACCGCGTCCAAATAACCTTTATTCTTCAGACGTTGCCTCTCAAAAGCTAGACAAAAGCGATCTGCCTCTTCCAAACAAACGGGGCCTTGACGTAAAAGGTTTGGGAGGTCCCAAAGCCTGAGGGGACCTTCCACAGTTAGGTTGACCAGATCCGCAAACCATGGACGTCTCGGCCATTCTGGAACTACCAGGATCACCTTCTGATGGGTGAGCTTCTATGTGTCGTAGCACCTTGCTGATCAGAGGCCAAGGCGGAAACACATACAGCAGGACGTTTCTCGGCCAGGCAAGAACCAAGGCATCTACTCCCTCCGCTCCTGTCTCCCTGCATCGACTGAAGAAGCAGGGGGCTTTGGCATTCCAGAACTTTGCCATCAAGCCTTCGCTTGGCCTGGACCACCTGTGGCATATGAGATTGAACGCTTCTTTGGAGAGCTCCCACTCCCCGGGATCTAGACGGTGGCGACTGAGAAAATCGGCTTGCACATTGTCGGTTCCAGCGATGTGAGAGGCCGCATGCTGACTAGATGTTGTTCTGTCCAGCTTATCAACTGCTGAGCCTCGTCTGCCACCGGGTTGCGCCTGTTCCTCCTTGACGATTGATATAAGCCACTGCAGTCGCATTGTCGGACAGTACCCTGATCGACTTCCCCTGCAGAAGCGGTAGAAAGGCTCATAACGCCAACCGAATCGTTCTGGTCTCCAAATGATTGATCGACCATTGGGATTCCTCCGCTGATCATTGTCCCTGCACCGACCTCCCTTGACAAACCACTCCCCAACTGAAGAGACTGGCATCCGTGGTGACTACCATCCAATCGGGAATTTCCAGGATCACACCACGGTGCAAACTGTCGAAGAGGAGCCACCAGTCAAGACTGGAGCTTGCATTGTCCGTAAGAGGCAGTAGCAGATGAAATTGTTCAGACACCGGGTTCCAACAGGACAGTAATGCAGATTGAAGAGGCATCATATATGGAAAGGCCCATGGAATCATCTCCAAGGTGGAAGCCATCGAGCCCAGGACCTGCAAGTAATCCCAGACCCTGGGAGTATGTTTGGACAGCAATTCCTGAACTTGTCCCTGCAGCTTGATGATTCGCTTTTCAATAAGGAACACTTTCCCCATTCTCATATCGAACTAGGCTCCCAGGAACTCCAAGGACTGGGAGGGAACCAGGTGGCTCTTGGCGAGATTGATTATCCAACCGAGCGACCTCAATAGCTGAAGAATCCGGAGAATCACAGAGTGACAGAGAGCCTCAGACTTCGCCCGGATCAGCCAGTCATCCAGGTACGGATGAACGAAGAACCCTTCCTTCCGGAGTTCCACTGCCACCACAATCATCACATTGGTAAAGGTTCTGGGCGCCGTGGCAAGGCCGAAAAACAGAGCGCTGAACTGAAAATGCTCCCCCAGGATGGAAAACCTCAGAAATTTCTGATGATCTGCACGTATTCCTATGTGCAAGTATGCTTTGGTGAGATCCAGAGATGATAGGAATTCCTCCTTGCGCACTGAAGCTATGGCCGACCTTAGGGTCTCCATGCAAAACCGTGGAACTCGAAGGCATTGTTGACTCTCTTTAAATCAAGGATGGACCGGAAAGTGCCCTCTTTTTTTGGCACCACAAAGTAAATGGAGTAGTGCCCCTTCTGCCGGAGGAACCTGAACGATGGCTTTGGCTTTGAGTGCGAGAAGACGCTGTAATGTGTCTTGCACCGCCCAATGCTTCTCTTTGTACACGCATGGGGAGACAAGAAAGCGGTCTCGAAGGTGCAGAGCAAAATCTAAAGCGTAACTGTGCTTTATCACACTGAGGACCCACTGGTCTGACGTCAATTTGGTCCATTCCTCGTAAAACAGAGGCAACCTGCCCCCTATCGCTGGTATAGAGGAATGGACCGGCCTCATTTCATTGGGAGGATTTAGCTCCTCCAGCAGACTGTGGGGTCCCCATTCTGCCAAAGCCATGCCCCCGAAAGGACTGGGACCAGGACTGTTGTCTGCCCAGGTTCTGCCTAAATGAAGAGCCTGAAGACCAGGAAGACCGAAATCTCCAATTCCCACGGAAACGTGACCGAGGAGGAAAAGAAGCCCTCGCCTCGGGGCCTATCCTACAGTAAGTGATGGACTTTGTTCTCACCCAAGGATTGAATCATGTCCTCCAGGTCCTTTCCAAAGAGTGACTTCCTTTGAAAGGCAGAGAGCCCAGCTGAGCTTTGGAGTAAACATCCACAGACCATAGATCTGGCTGACATATATAGTAAATCATAAAGGGCATCCGCACTATAAGCCACCACAGCTTCCAAACGCCCAGTTTGAATAGCTTCCGCCTCAGACAGAGATGTGCTACTCTGCAACTGTTGCATCCAGCTCTTAAGGAGAAACTGCTGCACATGGCAGCCCTGACTCCAAGTACCAATACTTCAAAAATCTTTCTAAGCTGAACCTCCAGCTTACGATCCTGAAGATCCTTGAGGGCCGTCGCCCCAACACCGGGATAGTGGTCTTCTTGGTGACACCAAAATCGCCACATCTACCTTGGGAATACAAAGGAGGTCCACAGCTTCTTCTGGCAAGGGGGTACAGCTTGTCCATCATCTTGCTGACTTTCAAACCTAAATCAGGAGTGTCCCACTCCCGGAACAAATCTGTAACCAAAAGATGGAAAGGGAAGGACCTGGTTGGACCATGGACACCCACCATGACCGGATCAATAGATCCCATCCGAGAGTTCTCCTGAGGGGTATCAATGTCCAATTCCTCCAGGATTATGGGAATATGTGGGCTCAGCTCATCTTTCCTGAAGAGGCGGACCACTTTAGGGTCATCTCCGTCGAGCACGTGGGCACTGTGTTTGGAAGGAAGGTCCTGATCACCTTCAATGTCTGAGCCCTGAGGAGGCTTGCCCCTCGGCTCCTGATTGTCCTGCTCCGAATCCTCAGAGGAGGAATCGTCCACCGAGCAGAATGATGTGGTCCAGAGGGGGCGCTTAAGCTTTGGAGCCCCCTTCTCCTCTGAGGACCTGGCCCTTTTGGGAGCCTGGGCCCCTGACTTGTTCAAAGTGGGGAAGCTCGCAAGTGAGAGCTCTCTCCAGAATGCCTCCTAGCTGACTTCCTGGCCTTGAAGGCCTTGTGAAGCAGCAAGATAAAGTCAAAAGAAAAGGAAGAGGAGTCGTCTGAAGCCCCCCACCCCCGGGACTCTCCTCAGTCGCCCCAGCAATATTATCCGTCGGACCGCCCCCCTCGGACGCTACCTGCTGCAGAGTTAGAGGAGAAAGGGAAATCCCTCCCCCATCCGCTGCTCGTGATGCCATGCGAAAGGAGGCCAAAATGGTGTCTGTTCCCGCGCTGAGCGGGAACAGATCAGAAGAAGCGAGCCGTGGGCACCTGGGCCCCCGGCGGCTCCCGAGGTGCCTTCCCCCTTGGGGAGGCAGGAGGAACATAGGCCATCACGCATTGTGAAGGGACTCAGGGGGCCAGCTGAAAGGAAGAGAAAAAAGCGGCGGCTTTCAACGCAATGATGGGCGGGGACAGGCCTGGTAAGAGGCTAACAAAAAAGGAACTTCCTCAGCTTTTTTTTTTCCCAACCTGAGTCGTGCAGCGCGGGTCCTGTCCCTCCTGGGGTGAGTGAACCGGGCTCCCTGGTATCACCCTGTGGTAACCTGGGCAGCAGGGTCCTCAACCCCTCTCCTCCAAGAGCCTCTAATACCTGGGGGATGGTCCCCTCAGGAACTGTCGACCCCCTGGGAGGCTGACAAATCTTTCTATTTTTTTTTTTTTCCTTAAAAAGAGACACTAAGCCTAACTATAGGAAAATTGGTTCTTACCTGCTAATTTTCGTTCCTGTAGTACCACATATCAGTCCAGACTGTTGGGCTTGGCCTCCCTTCCAGCAGATGGAGACAGAGAAAAACTTCGAGAGCACCCTCTCTTAATCTGGTGATCCACCTTCTGCTCCTCAGTATTTATCCATACCCAAGCAGAAATGATGCAGTAAACACACACTTTGAATTAACCGAACTGTTATCCCCCCAAAAGAGCAGAGGGTGAAAACACAGAACTTTTGAAAACAACCAGACCAAAAATCAGCCTTAAACATATAGGACAAACGTTTACCTCTTCTTCAGGAAAGATCAGAAAAACCTAAATCAGTTTGAGCGGACTCTTCTTCCTCACCCCTCAACCGGCGGGCGTCTGGACTGATGCGTGATACTACAGGAATGAAAATTAGCAGGTAAGAACCAATGTAGAGATTACTTACCTGATAAACTCGTTTTCCTTAGTGTATGCAGATGGACTCAAAACAAGTGGGATATAGTGTGCTCGTGCTAGCAGTTGGAGACGGATCTGACGTCAGCACGAGTACACAGGAAGTGCAGCAACTCAGTAATCTTCCTTGCAAAAGCTTTATGGATATATGTGTGACTGACCGATCAATGAGATGAACAGGATTACCCTGACCGATTGATAGTAGCTGGAGACCGCCAGTGTTCTCAACCAGAAGGCGTCGACACCCGGCAGGGTGGATGCCTTATATAAGAAATCATGGGTTTCCGTGAATCGGTGAATCCCCATGTATACCGGCAGCCGGGCGGTATGCTGAGTCCATCTGCATACACTAAGGAAAAGGAGATTATCAGGTAAGTAATCTCTACATTTCCTAGCATGTAGCAGATGGACTCAAAACAAGTGGGATGTACAAAAGCTACTCCCGGACATGGCGGGAGGCTGCCCGAGGTCCATTCAGGACTGCCCTCGCGAATGCTGTGTCCTCCCTGGCCTGGACGTCCAGAGGGTAGAATCTGGAGAAGGTATGGAGGGAGGACCACGTCGCCGCTTTACATATCTCTGCCGGCGACAACATCCTAGTTTCTGCCCAGGAGGCCGCCTGCGCTCTGGTAGAGTGAGCCTTGACCTGTAGAGGTGGCAGTTTTCCCGCTTCTACGTAGGCCGCCTTGATAACTTCTTTGATCCAGCGGGCGATGGTTGCCCGTGAGGCCGCTTCCCCTTGCTTCTTCCCACTATGAAGGATGAACAGGTGGTCCCGTCTTTCGTACTGCTTCTGACATTTCCAGGTATCTGGACAGCAGCCTGCCGATGTCCAGGTGGCGCAGTAGCCGACCTTCTTCTGACTTCTTCAAACCTTCCGTGGTCGGCAAGGATATGGTTTGGTTGAGGTGGAAGTGTGAGACTACTTTGGTCTCTGGAGCGATTCTGAGAAACGGATCACGGCAGGACAGTGCCTGTAGCTCTGAGATCCGGCGTGCTGAGCATACGGCCAGCAGGAACACCATCTTCAAGGTTAACAAACGGAGGGACAGGCCTCGAAGGGGTCTGAAGGCGGGTCCCGCTAGAAATTCCAAAACTAGGTTGAGGTTCCACAGGGGCACTGGCCACTTCAGTGGCGGGCGAATGTGTTTGACTCCTTTCAGGAAACGTGAAACGTCTGGGTGTGTGGCAATGCTGTTGCCGTCACTCCTGGGACCGTAGCAGGATAGCGCTGCCACCTGAACCTTGATGGAACTGAGGGACAGACCCTTCTGAAGTCCATCTTGCAAGAAATCCAAAATGATAGGGATTTTAGCGGCATGTGGATTGGTGCTGTGAGTGTCGCACCAGGCTTCAAATACTTTCCAGATCCTTATATATGTTAGTGATGTGGAAAACTTGCGTGCTCGGAGGAGTGTATCTATCACCGGCCCCGAGTATCCCCTCTTCTTCAGTCTAGCCCTCTCAATGGCCAGACCGTAAGAGAGAATTGAGCTGGATCCTCGTGGAGGATGGGACCTTGCCGCAGCAGGTCCCTGTGTGGAGGCAGGGGTAGTGGATTCCCTGCCAGCAGTCTTCTCATGTCTGCGTACCAGGGTCTTCTTAGCCAGTCCGGGGCCACTAGAAGAACTAGGCCTCTGTGCCTCCATGGCCCAGCAGGGGCCATGGAGGAAAAGCATATAGCAGGATCCCCTGCGGCCACGGCTGTACTAGAGCGTCGATCCCGTGGGAGAGAGGATCTCGTCTGCGACTGACGTATCTGGGTACTTGAGCGTTGGACCTGTCCGCTAGTAGGTCCATGCCCGGGGTCCCCCACTGATCCACAATCATCTGAAAAGCTGTGGGCGACAGCTGCCATTCCCCTGGGTTTAGGCTTTCTCTGCTGAGGAAGTCTGCCGTGATGTTGTCCTTTCCAGCGATGTGGACGGCGGAGATGTCCTGGAGATTCGCCTCCGCCCAAGCCATCAGGGGGGTTATTTCTAAGGATACCTGTCGGCTTCTGGTTCCGCCCTGTCGGTTGATGTATGCCACCGTGGTGGCGTTGTCCGACATCACTCTGATCGCCCTGGTTGGAGTCTGTGGGCAAATCGCTGGCAGGCTAGCCTGACTGCCCGTGCTTCTAGTCGGTTGATGTTCCACCCCGACTCTTCTCTGTTCCACCGCCCTTGAGCGTGTAGGTCTTCGCAGTGTGCTCCCCATCCGTTCAGGCTGGCATCTGTAGTGAGCAGGGTCCAGGTTGGGGAGGACATTTTCGACCCCCGGTTCATGTGGCCGGGCTGCAACCACCATCGTAGCTGATTCCACACTCTGGCTGGTAGAGGTAGGTGTATGGTATAGTTCTGAGATCGTGGGCTCCACCGGGATAGGAAGGCACGTTGTAATGGTCTAATATGAGCCCGCGCCCATGGTACCACCTCCAGAGTGGATGCCATGAGGCCGAGGACCTGTAGGTAATCCCGAGCTGTGGGCCGGTCGGCGCTCAGCAGGGCCTGCAGACGATTCTGGAGCTTTGATCTCCTCTTGGAGGTCAGGATGACCTTGTCTTCCTGGGTGTCGAATCGGACCCCTAGGTATTCCAGCGACTGGGAAGGCTGTAGGGAACTCTTGTTTGTATTGACTACCCATCCTAGGCTTTCCAGAAGAGATATAACTCTGTTGGTTGCCTGGTGGCTCTCCTCCGGTGACTTTGCCCTGATCAGCCAATCGTCCAGGTAGGGATGGACGAGAATTCCTTCCTTCCTGAGTGACGCCGCCACTACTATTATGACCTTGGAAAAGGTCCATGGCGCGGTGGCTAACCCGAAGAGTAACGCTCGGAACTGGAAGTGTTGGCCCAGGACTTTGAAGTGTAAGTAGCGCTGATGATCCCGATGGATTGGGATATGCAAGTAGGCTTCTGACAGATCCAGGGATGTGAGAAACTCCCCTGGTTGTATAGCACTTTTGACTGACCGCAGAGTTTCCATGCGAAAGCTGGGGACCCGTAGGTGTCTGTTGACTGACTTGAGGTCCAGGACGGGCCTGAAAGTGCCCTCTTACTTGGGTACTATGAAATAAATGGAACAATGCCCAGAATTTATCTCCCATGCAAGCACTGGGATTATGGCGTTCAAGGACAGGAGCCTCTGCAAGGTAACTTCCAGTGCCACCCTCTTGAGGGTTGAACAAGGAGATTCCACAAACTTGTCCGGAGGGAGATGAAGGAAGTCCAGATAGTACCCCTCTCGAATGATGGCGAGGACCTACTGGTCCGAAGTAATCTCGACCCATCTGCGGTAGAATAGGGTTAGCCTGCCCCCTATGGCTACGTCCCCCAGATGGGTCGGCTGATTCTCATTGTGGGGTGCGGCCGGGACCCGAACCCGAGCCGGTTCCCCTCTTGTTGTGTCTGGTCCGAAAGGACTGGTTCCTGGTCTGAGAACGAGGGTGCTTGATAGCGAGTCCTGTAGGGGTTGAAGCGTTGAGAGCCTCCACATCTGGATGACCTAGGCAGAGGGCGCTGGGTCCTTCTTGACCTGTCTTCTGGCAGACGGGGTAATGGAGAGGCGCCCCACTTATTAGCCCAGTTCTCGAGGTCGCTGCCGAACAGAAGAGATCCCTTAAAAGGCATTCTGGTAAGGCGTGCCTTAGAGGAGTCGGCCGACCAATTTCGTAACCAGAGCTGCCTCCTGGCTGCCACTGATGAGAATTCTCCCTTGGCTGCCGTATGAACTAAGTCGGAGGCAGCATCAGTGAGGAATGAGAGAGCTGATTCCATTTCTTCCCCCGGAGGTGTTGTTCCTGGCTTTTGACAAACAGGAACGCGTCACTACGGTGCAGCAGGTCGCGATTCGTAGGGACATAGCTGCCACCTCAAAAGCTTGTCTCAGGATGGCGTCCAGGCGCCGGTCGTGCGCATCCTTGAGGGCCGCCCCTCCCTCTACTGGAATGGTAGTGCACTTCACAATTGCGCAGACTATGGTGTCTACCTTAGGGCATGCCAGCAGTTCCTTGGTTGCCGGATCCAGGGGGTACATGCTGGATAAGGCCCGACCCCCTTTGAATGAGGCCTCTGGCGCATTCCACTCCAGATCGAATAACTGCTGTGCTGCTTGGAGGAGGGGAAAATGGTGAGCCGTTTGACGAAGGCCCTCTAGCAGGGGGTTCATTCTAGGTTCCCCTGGGGTGCCCTGGCCCGGGATAGCCAACTCCGACAGGCATTGAGAAACCAGGTCTAGGAGATCCTCCTTAAGGAAGAAGCGTCTCATGGTTCGATACGGCTCGGTCCCTGAGGGAGGTTCACCGTGCTCGGGAAGCTCACCTTCTTCCTCAGAGCAATCTGAATCCCTATAAATGGGGCTCCCGGGTGGCGAGTGGCTGTGCCTAGGCCTCGAAGGTCCAGGGGCAGGATCAGCAGGTACATATGGGTCCGGTCGAGGAGCAGCCTGCATTTGGACAAAGGCATGAATCCCCTTGAATAATTCCACCCAGGAGAGGGAAGCAGAGTCTGGTCTCAGGGGCACCAGGTCTCTAGGATTCCCCGGCTGCTCACTTCGGTCTGCTAGGTCCGGGGTGTTCCCTGAGGAACTGGCACCTAATATGGGCTGGGGATCAGCCCTGCCCTGGAACTCCCAGGGCCTCCTCACATTGGGCACATAGGGAGTCTGCTTCCTCGCTCTGTGTGGCTCTGAGATGGCATGCTGAGCAGAGGCCTAGAGCTCTAATGCCTGATTCTGGAGGCACCAACTCCGTGGACGCCTGGGCTCTCATACGCTCCATTGCGTATCTTATCGCTATGAGCGAAAGCTGTGCGCCTATCAATGTGCGACTTATCAGTGAGCGCCTATACTAGCGGCGTGCGCATAGTAACGTGCGCGTAACAACGTGCGCGTAACAAAGTGCGCTCTACGGCATGCGCCTAACAAAATGTTGCGCATAACAGCGTGCGCGTAGCACGGAAGTGAACAGGCAGGCAAAATGGCGGGCCGCCACGGAGGCCGACCCCGCTAATCCTCGTACTCCGGAGACCAAATAAAGATGTACGCCTTACCTGATCTTCGGCGCTTCCCGGTTGTGACCCGGGCGGTCTCCGGCTGCGGGGGGAGAGGGTAAGTACCTTCACCACCGCGCTCGAGGAAGTGCACCCGCTGCCTCTAAGCCGCGCCTGAGCCCTTCTCACTCGGGGGCTAAGTCCTCACCACGCACGGATCGGGACCGAGGCTGCCTCTACGCCGCGCCCGAGCCCTTCTCACTCGGGGCTAGATCCCTGCCGCGATTCGACCACCGGACAGAGGCTCTCACCTCGAGGGACCACGGAAATCACCTCGGGAAACTCAACTGGGGGAGGGACCCGAGGTATCACCGCAGGAGTGCGGGGCTCGATCTTCAGGTAGGAGTCTTCAAGAATTTAGTTGATTAGAATTTGGAGGAACGCTCAGCGAGCGTTAGGGAGCTCCAAACTGCTTTGGAGACGGAAATTACTGAGTTGCTGCACTTCCTGTGGGGGTATATGTACCCGTGCTGACGTCAGATCCGTCTCCAACTGCTAGCACGAGCACACTATATCCCACTTGTTTTGAGTCCATCTGCTACACGCTAGGAAATTTTCCTTTCCCTGTACGTACCCAGATCAGTCCAGACTGCTGGGATGTACCCAAGCTTCCTCTAAACAGGGTGGGACTGTGAGAGTCCTGCATGAACAACACTGGCCCCAAAATGGCAAGCTTCTGCCTGTTGGACATCCAAACGGTAGTGTCGAGCAAAAGTGTGCAAAGACTGCCAGGTAGCTGCCCTGCAGATTTCCTGTGGGGAGATCAGCTGGCATTCCGCCCAGGAAGCTGCCTGTGCATGAGTAGAATGATCTTTCAGTCCTTCTGGGACCGAACGACCATGACAAATATATGCTGATGCAATCGTCTCTTTTAACCAACGAGCAATAAATAATGGCTTTAAACGCCTTCTGCCCTTTCTTAGCTCCTTGCCATAAGAGAAAAAGATGATCCGATACATGGAATCCATTAGTAGCCTCCAAGTAGTGTAACCAAGTTCGTCTGACATTACAAACGCCTCAGCTCTCTAGAGTGAGAATCTGTCAACTCCACATCCATGAAAGCTGGAAGCTCCACAGACTGATTCAAATGAAAGGCAGAGACCACTTTTGGCAAATAAGATGGAACCGCTTGCAGCGAAATACCGGCATCTGAGATACGCAGGAAAGTTCTCTACAGGACAGGGCCTGAAGCTCCTGGCCAAACAGATTGCCACCAGAAAAACCACTTTCAACATAAGTTCCTTCAAGGTAGCTCGTCTCATAGGCTCGAAGGGTGCTTCACACAAAGTCCGGAGAACCAAATTCAAATTCCAGGAAGGACATATCGGCTGAGTCGGCAGCCGCAGATGCTTTACCTCGTGAAGAAACCGCGTTACATCCGGATGAGCTGCTAGAGAAGAGCCCTAGACCTGGCCCCGCAGGCAACCTAAGGCGGAGATCTGAGCCTTGAGGGAATTAAAAAATAACCCTTTCTGAAGCCCGTCTTGTGAAAAGGAGAGGATGAAGGAAACCGATGTCCTTCGAGGATCCACCCCCAGAGACTCACACCAAGACTCAAAGACCTTCCAAACCCGAGCATAGGCTAGAGAGGTAGAAGTCTTCCAAGCCCTCAGGAGAGTAGAGATCACCTCATCCCGATATCCCTTCTTTCTCAGCCGACGCCGCTCAAAAGCCAGGCCACAAGACAAAAGTGAGCTGCCTGATCAAAAAATATGGGACCTTTGCGTGAACCTTTGCATGAACAAAGGACTGCGTGGCCACTCCAGAGCTACGAGAATGACTCGGCCCGGATGAATCTCGATCATTCTTATTACTTTTCCCACCAGTGGCCACGGTGGAAACACATACAGGAGCACATTGCAAGCCAGAGAATCACCGGAGCATAGACTCCTTCCATGCCGTAATCCCTTCTGCGACTGAAGAAGCGAGGCACCTTGGCATTTGTGTGGGTCATCATAAGATCCACGTGAGGCTTGCCCTACCGGCGGGATATCAGCTGCATGGCCTCGTCGGACAACTCCCATTCTCCCGGGTCTACCTGGTGGCGACTGAGGAAGTCCGCCTGTGTGTTTGACGCCCCCACAATGTGCGACACTGCCAACATTTGTAGATGGCGGTCTGCCCAGTACATAAATAGATTCACTTCGAGGGCCACGGGCCGACTCCTTGTTATGCCTTGCCGGTTGATATATGCCACCGTCATCGCATTGTCCGACAATACTCACACTGCCTGATGACTCAGGATGGGGAGAATACTCTCCAGAGCCAAGCGAACAGCCCAAGTCTCGAGACGATTGATCGTCCATGATGACTCTTCCTGAGACTACTGGCCCTGCACTGCCTGGTCTTGACACACTGCACCCCAGCCAGAGAAGCTGGCATCGGTTGTCACCATGATCCACCGGAGTATTTCCAGGTCCACGCTACGCTCCAAATGCAGCTGTACCAGCCACCGGGAGACAGAACTCTTCTGAGAGAAGGTTCCAACGGGTCAACAAAGCTGCTTGCAGAGGCCTCATATGCGCGAAGGCCCATGGAACCAACTCCAAAGTTGGAACCAAGGTCCTGCAAGTAATCCCAGACTCTGGGCACAGAGACTCGCAGCAGGGACTGCACCTGTCCACGCAACTTGATGATTCTGTCCCCAGAAAGAAAATCCTTGCTGATTTGAGTGTCAAAACGGGCTCTCAAAATCTCCAGGACCTGGGTGTTGCGACCGTCGCTGCCCGACATCGCCTCCCCGCCCTCCTTACCTCTTTGGCGACTCCCTCTTGCTCAAGTGGAAGGTTGGCTGCTGCGGCGTCTCTCTGCTGTCTTCCTCTGGTGTCCCCGGAGCGGCTCGACGCTGCACGCCGCCATGATTCACGAGGGCCTAAGGGCGCGGCGCAGCCCCGACTGATGTACCAGCAGTGGCGCGAACCTCAGGGGCGTCCCCCTGAGATGACATCATCCGCTCCAGATATTTAAGGTCTCAGTATCGAGTACAGCCCAGCTATCCACGATCACTGTTCCAAACTCTGAGGGACTACAGCCCAGCCGGGCACTTCCAGTATATTGAACCACCTCTGGTGGTTCAATATACTGTTTAATAAAAGAACTAGTGTGTGTCTGTCTCCAAACTCTGAGCCTGACCGGTGGTCCCTCTTGGGATCTTCCTCGGGGGGCGTGGTCATCTGCCCAAGAATCTGGCCCAAGGATCCACCCACAACTACCTCGAACACTAGCAGATTGCTAACACTGGGAGGGCACAAGATGGTTCTTGTCGAGGTTGACCACCCAACGCAGTGAGCGAAGACGGGCCAAAACTATCTCCACAGCTTGTGAGCATAGGGCCGCCGATTTCGCTCGAATGAGCCAGTCGCCAGCACTCCCTCCTTCCTCAGGGCCGCCGCCGCCACCACCACCACCATCACCATCACCTTGAACGTCCACAGGGCTGTGGCAAGGCCAAATGGTAGGGCGCAAAACTGGAAGTGCTGCCCCAGGATCATAAATCTGAGGAACTTCTGGTGACCCCGGCGAATGCCGAAGTGAAGATAGGCTTATGTCAGGTCTAGGTACACCAGGAACTCGCCCTTTCGCACTGCCGCGATGACAGACCATAGCGTCTCCATGCAGAAACAGGGTACCTTGAGGGCAACATTGACCTTCTTTAAATCCAATATAGGCCGAAAAGTTCCCTCTTTCTTGGGGATGACGAAATAAATGGAGTTACCAATTAACAATAAGCACCAAAAAATATTTTTTTGGGGAAATTATATTATCCGTAATCAATTCACATACCAATTCCCCCTTGAGAAATTCTTTTTACATCAAATCTATCAATTTTTTAATGCTCACAAATCGTGAATCATTTCAATTCGATGCAATACTTTACTGGGAGACAGTCAAGCCTATGTACTGACCCGAACTGGCTTCCCATCTAACTAAAGAAAACCGAAAATTTTTAAAGGAATGGAGGAAGGGTTTCATATATCTGAGTTTAAAACCCCCACCAGGGTGAACTCAATCCATGTGTGTATAATCATGAACCAAACCTCCTCCGTCCCTTGTTTTTTGTCTGTTTGTTTAATTTGTGTGCAACAAGCCTACACCCCTGTGTGTTTCATTTAATAAAAAATCATTTTCAAGTCTGAATGTATCATTCTTCTTTTTTTGAAATTATCAAAGACGGATAAACTTCATAGAATGGTTTAAAAAGTCCCGACTTATCTGCGAAGGTCATAGAGGGCATCCAACCCATAGGCTACCACAGCCTCCAACCACCCTGCTTGCTTCGCTTCCGCCAGCTCAAGATCGTTGGCACTCTGCAACTGCTGAACCCAGCGCAGGCTTGCTCAAAGCATGTAGCTGTTGCAAACCGCAGCATGGATGCCCAGGGCAGACACCTCAAAATCCTTTTGAGGTGTCCCTCCAGTTTGCGATCCTGCAGATCCTTTAATGCCATCACACTCGCTACAGGAATGGTAGTTCTCTTGGTAACCGCGGAAACTGAGGAATCCACTTTAGGACTCCGAAGTAACTCCAACACATCCTCCAGCAGGGGGTACAACTTGTCCATGGCCCGGCTAACCTTAAGTCCCGTTTCCGGGAAATCTCACTCCTGGATAATCATCTGCCGTAACATACTGTACAGAGGAAAAGTACGCACCGGACCCCGTAATCCTGCTAAGACAGTATCCACCGTAACAGGACCGGGATCCGCAGGAGGGTCCGCGATACCCAATTCGGCCAAAACATGAGGAATCAAGGGCGCCAGCTCATCCTTCTGAAACAGGCGGACCACCTTAGGGTCATCACCCTCCACCGGAGGGGCCTGATCTGCCATGGTGCTCCCATCTGGGTCGTCTGAGGGATGGATAGGGGCCACCAGCTCATCCCCCTGGTCCGTATCATCATCGGAGTGCTCCCGATTCGCGTCCTGATCGGCCTGAACCCGAAGAATACGCATCGCCACTGGAGTGTCGTCCCTTCGGGCAACTTTGCATGGAGGACCAGAGGGCTCCTGAGGGGGAAAAGGACCCTGCTTGTCACCCACACTGGCCAGGAAGGCCTGATGCATTAACAAAATAAATTGTGGGGAAAAAAACTGCGGGGCACGTCGAACCACCCTCCAAAGGATCAGACAAATCCTTAGGGAAGCCCCCACTTGCTCCATGGGCCACCCCAGGGCTCGAATTGGCCGGGGAGAGGGCCGGGGGGAAATCCCCTCTTCCCAGCGCCCTGCTCTCAGTGGCGCGAAAAAATACTCAAACTGGCCGCCGTTCCCGCGCTGAGCGGAAACGGGTCAGCCGGGGCCTCCTGAGCAGCAAGCAGCCTCCAGGCGCTGCGCTGCTGCAATTCCCCTATCGCTGTACCTCCGGGCGCTGTCTTCCCCACCAGAAAGGCACCGGCAACAAATGTGAGGCGCAGCTCGTCCACAGTATGACCAGTAAGAAAAAAGAAAACACCACTGCGAGGGAGCTGTCGACCGGCCCAGGGAACGCAACAATACTAAAATGAAAAGTCCCAGCCAGGTACTCCCCACACTGCTCTCTCTTTTTTTTTTTTTTAGGAAACAAAAACTTTAGCAACAAATAAATAGACTTTCCTTGAAAAATCCGGTATGAGCAGCCATAGGGGAGCCAAAGTAAGAGGGAGGGGAGAAAGCTGGACCACCAGTTATCACCCCGCCGGCCGAAAAGGATGAGAAAGCTCGGGGCTCCCACCCCCTGCTAGTCCAAAGATGCCTACAACCAGGGGGGATGGTCCCACCAGGACCTCACAACCCCCTGGGAGACTCCTAGGCAAATTTCAACCCTAACCCTTTTTTTTTTTTTTTTTTGCTTGGATCAGGACCGCAGGTTTTGCACCACCTCCATTTCTGGAGACAGTGAAATACTGAGGAGCAGCAGGTGTCTCCATATGCTGGAAGGGAGGCAAAACCCAGCAGTCTGGACTGATCCGGGTACGTACAGGGAACCTCAATTAAATTCCCTCCCACAGACTGTAGGATTTTGTACCTCCACCATCTGCTGGGTATAGCGCACAGTCAGTCAAAACATCTCTGTCTCCATCTGGAAGGGAAGCAAAACCCAGGAGGGTCTGGACTGATCCGGGAACTACAGGCTCAGCACTACAGACTAATACTAGCTCCAGAAACATTTCTCCACCTCTCACTTGGAGTTACATTTACAGCATTAAAAAAACAGGAGTTAAGTCTATGCACCTCTTTGTAATGCCTTGATTAAGAAAGCATTTCTCCATGCAAATCCTATGTACACAGTTTTACTCACATTTGCACTTTTTTGTGCACTAAACTCCTTCTTAAATTGAAGGTAAAGCTGTATGCACAAATGTTGAGTAAACTTATGTGCACCGTCAAGTGTGCCTCCTTACATTGCAGCTAGAGAGAAGGAAGGGAAAGAAAGGCTCTTTTATACAGGGAGGAATCAGAAGATGAAGGGTGGAGGAGGAGGAAGACTCTCTTACCAGGTTATTCTTGGTCTTGACTACATTAGGGTCATCAGGCCCTAGCCGGGACTCGTAGATCTCCAGGGCTCGCTGATAGTAATATTCCACCTCCTCGTACTTACCCTGGTTCTGACAAAGCAGTGCCAGGTTATTAAGCTGCTTTGCCACATCAGGATGGTATTTTCCCAGCACCTGAGAGGAGAGAAAAGGCAGAGGGAAGCACTCATAAGCAACATATGTAGTCCTTTCCACTGGCTCCAGATTCTCAAGACAGGTTGATCCAATCCTGGTTTCACCCCATTGCATGCAGGGACTTGTAGTTCTGACTTCCTATTGCATTCGCTAAGTCAGAGCTTTCCAAACTTTTCATGTTGGTGACACCTTTTAGACAAACAATTTCACGACACAGTAATTCAGTCTACTAGCAAACCAGAGGTTAAAGGTTAAGCGAACGAAACGTATTTTGACAATTTATGTATGTTTCCTTAAATATATACATAAATAAAATGTTTCACGACACAACCTATCTCATGAAAACCTTTCATTTATATAAAAAATATATAATATTCCAAGATTAATGTTATTGTTATAATTTATGAGTAACAATAATAAAACAAAATGTCTGTCTCCCACACACTCATCTCTCTCCCCGCCCCCCCCAAGCACGTCTGTTCCCCACACACTCATCTCTCCCCGCCCCCTGCACATGTCTGTTCCCCACACACTCATCTCTCTCCCCCCCAAGTATGTCTGTCCCCCACACACTCATCTCTCTCCCCGCCCCCCCAAGCACATGTCTGTTCCCCACACACTCATCTCTCCCCGCCCCCTGCACATGTCTGTTCCCCACACACTCATCTCTCTCCCCCCCAAGCACGTCTGGCCCCCACACTCATGTACCTCTTCTTTTTGATTGTTGCCAGTGTTTCATGAAAAAACAAGCGCTATTTTCCAAAAAAACAAGCCCAAGCACGTCTGACCCACACACACTCATCTCTCTCCCCCCCCCCCCCCCCCCCAGCATATGTTTGGCCCCCACACTCATGTACCTCTTCTTTTTGATTGTTGCCAGTTATGTGCTTCACTCCCTTCAGGGTTCATGCCTGCCCTGCTGCATAACACCTTCCATGATCACCAGATATTGTTGCTTGCAGTCAGAGCTCCTCGTGGCTAGGCCTCATCGGCAGCAGCAGCCAATAACAGGGACAGCTGAGCTCAAGTCCCACCCACCAAGCCCAAAAAAGCCGCGACTGACAGCAAAAATTGCCCAATAATAAGCAGCATCAGAAATCGGAGCAGGCAAAATGGCCGCCGCTCCGGAGCTGTGCGGGGAGGAGGCAGGCCTCTGCCTGCGAGCTTCCGAATCGGCCTCCGAGTTGCGCGATCGCAGCAGGGAGCCCCCCCGGCTCCGAAATTGGCCTCCGCGAAGGTCCCTCGCCACCGGGAATACACCGGGAGCACAAACCTTTGCGGGAGAGCCAAGACACCAGCTCCCCACAAGCCCCGCAGCACGACCCACACGGTATTCAGAGCACGCGAAAAAAGGGAAGGCAGCTGGGTGAAGGTTTCCACCCCTTTGGAGGCCGGGGAGACACAGCAGGCTAGGGCTGAAGAACGGATGGTAAAAGCTGATTTATTTATCTTTCTTTCTTTTTTTTTTTTTGTTTGAGTCAGCCAGCAAACAGGGGCAAAAACTTCCCTGTATGAAATCAGCACCCACCAGAGGAAAAAGTATCGTCTCTGGACCGGTGACCGGCCCACCGATAAATACTGCCCCCCAGCTCACCGGGCAGTGACACAATCTTTGGGAAAGAATGGCATTAGGGCACTGCCCTGCCTTGCCTGCCCTTCAGGACGCTCACAATTTGCTGACAGGATTTATTTTAATTTATTTATTTATTTATTTATTTTATTTAGAGGTTTCTTATATACCGAGGCACGTTTGCAAAACATCACCTCGGTTCACAATGTAACATAAATTAGCAACAGGCTTTACAATAATAACATTAACAGGTAGGGATTAACAAGGGCAGGGGAGAATAATACGAGAAATATATACAAATGTACAAGTTGATATTAACAAGTAGGTTAAATAAGCAATAAGGATGATTGGGGGGGAAGAAGAGGAGGGAACCTAGAGTAAAGAGGGGGGGAAGGAGAGGGTGGGGGGGTGTAGAATGGGCGAGGGTCAGAAGGGTGGGGAGATTGATCTAGCCAGAGGAATATCCCCAAAAGCCAAACCAAGGTAGCGAATAATCACTGAATTTGACAAGGATCAGGACCGCAGGTTATGCTCTCTTTCATCAGCTGGAGTCAGAGATATACTGAAGGATTGCAGGTAGCACGCCAGGTTATCTAGGGGGTGCTTTTCAGCTTTTCTCTGACTCCATTTGCTGGAAGGGAGGCATAACCCAGCAGTCTGGACTGAAAAAAAAAAAAAGTTAATCGCTAGAAAAAAAAAGCCCAAACTCATGTCAGAGTTGACCAGGCTTGAGCGACACACCTACACACTGCAGGCGACACACTAACGTGTCGTGACACACAGTTTGGAAAGTTCTGCTAAAGAAAGACTACAAGCCCCTTATGCAACCAGATCAGCCTGTCCTGAAAATTTGGAGCCAGTTGGCAACCCTATCCCTACTTCCCTGAAAGTCAAAACCCATAGCTCAGCACAAAAAGAGACTACATCCAGTCTGAATCCCATCTACATAAACACATACAATCTGCAGTCCAGCCACAACCAAGACTGACACTATACATACCTACACACAACTCGTTTAGCCTCCACAAAGCCCTTCCCCACATACGAACAATCCACCTCTCCCTTCCCCCCCCCCCCCATTTCCCCACAAACCATCCAACCCTCAAAAATATCCAAATAAATACAGTCCACCCACAAAGGCTGAAGACTATAAGCACATAGATCTCTTCCCTGCAAAAATTCTCTCCTTATACTGATACACTCCTTCTTGCATGACATCACAGTGCCTCACTGGCACCAGTGGAGGGCACCGGGGGCAAGTACCTTCTCCCGAATCTCCAGAGCTCGTTTGCACAGTGGCTCCGCCTCCTTGTATTTTCCTCTCTTCCCATACAGTACTGCCAGGTTGTTCAGGGTCGCTGCTACCTGCAACAAACAAATAATTCAATTGGAATAACAGACTAGAAACATTACATGAAAAGACTCCTATAGAGGCAGGAGAATATCACTCCAGAAGAGGAATGGGGTGCTGCAGGACAGAAGAGAGGTGCATTGGCAGAATTGTGTGTTTGTAGAGTGGGCAAGGGAGGAAATGATCCTCCACTGCAGAGACTTACAGCTGGATGGTCTTTCCCCAGGGTCTTCTCCCGAATCGCCAGCGCATCATTCAACAGATGTGCTGCCTCCTTGTACTTGTTCTGGTCCCTGTGAGCACAGAAGCAGTGGAATTTATTTTACCATTTAAAACTATTAATCCCAGAGGGTTCCACTTCACTTTGCCTGCTCCAAACTATCCTCCTGTGTGTTCCATTAATTCCACTGACTCTCTACACTTTACAGACAGCAGAGGCTACCTTGGGCTCCCCTCATCCATCTCCAGACCCACCTGTACACCAGGGCCAGGATATTCAGCATAGTGGCCACATCTGGGTGGTCATGGCCAGAGGTCTTCTCCAAGTCTTCCAGTGCCTGCTTGCAGAGAGGTACCGCCACCTCATAGCGACCCTGGGAGGCATACTGGATCACCAGGTTATGGAGCGTGCGCAGGCGGGCCGGGATCTCATAGCCTCCGTGCTGGGCTGCTGCCTCTCCTGGAGTGGATTGCTGGGCTGAAAAAGACAAGGCATATGTGGGAAGTTTGCGGAGGTGGTTGACATGCGACAGTACAGCCTGATTATTAAGGGTGGCTTGTCACTCCATCATCTCTGCTCATTTCTACATGTGTGGTATGAATGAGAAATTATTACTTGTATAATTTCCTTTTTTTTTTAAGGATAGTCAGATGAATCCGGAACAAGTGGGTTATGCACCTCTACCAGCAGATGAAGACAGAGCAAGCTGATGTCACAGTACATATACCCCTCCAGTGACATCAGCCTGCCAGTATTTTATTCAAAAACAACTGTGGACAGACTAGCAAAAAACTTGATTAATAACAGATAACCATTTCAATACTCTGCCAACAGGCAACACTGAGCTCAAACAAGAATGTAATAATACTAGCTAGGGACTGGAGTAACACTTACCAGTAATCCCTGTAACATGTAAGCACACAATAGGATCAATACACAATCATTCGGCAGCTGAGGGAGGGAAGCTGGATTCATCTGAATGTCCTAAAGAAAAGGAAATTATCAGGTAAGTAGTAACTTCTCATTTCTTATTGTCCAGTCAATGAGTCCAGAATAAGTGGGATGTACCCAAGCTACTCCCGAATAGGGCGGGAGGCTGCCCACGGTCCAGTCAAAACCGCACGCGCAAACGCCACGTCCTCCCGGGTCTGAACATCCAGACAATAATACCTGGAAAAGGTGGGCAAGGAGGACCACGTTGCAGCTCGGCAAATGTAGACGGGAGACCACAATTTCACTTCTGTCCATGACACTGCCTGAGCCCTAATGGAATGAGCCCTGACCTGATTAGGTAACAGCTTCCCAGCATCAAAGTATGCAGCCGTGACTACTTCCTTAATCCAGCAAGCTATAGTAACCCACAAGGCCAGCTCTCCCTGCTTAGTACTCCGTGAAGGACAAACAGGCGATTTGACTTCCGCAAAGGCTCAGTAACCTCTAGATACCTGACAATACGTCTCTTGACATCCAAGGGTCACAAAAGATGATACTCCTCTACCTCTCTCTCTATCCAGAGATGGCAGGGAGATGGACTGATTCAAGTGAAACTCAGTGACCACCTTCAATAAATATTTATTTTATTTATTTTAAAAGTTTTTAGATACATATATGTCACCTCCACTTCGCCACAAGTAAGAGACCTGGGTGTACTTCTAGACAACAGACTCAGCCTCAACAAGTTCGTAAATAACACCACGAAAGAATGCTTATTTAAATTGCAAGAACTAAAGAAACTAAAACCACTACTACACCACAGAGACTTCCGCCTGGTTCTACAATCCATCATACTCCCGAAACTGGACTACTGCAATTCTCTCCTTCTGGGCCTGCCCGCCTGCACCACCAAACCACTTCAGATGGTCCTGAACGTCACGGCCAGAATTCTCACAAACACCAAAAAAAGGGATCATATCACCCCCATCCTCAAGCACCTTCATTGGCTACCGATTAAATACAGGATTCACTTTAAAACCATTATGATGATACACAAAGCCCTACATAACATCTCTCCGCTCAACTTAACTTTTCAACTCCAGCTACACACCTCCAAGAAACCAACTAGAAGTGCGTATAAGAACATGCTAATCACCCAGCCGGCAAAAACCTCCCTGAGGAAACGCGCACTATCCACAGCGGGCCCCACACTCTGGAATTCACTCCCTCCAGACCTTCGCCTTGAACCTTGCCATAGTACACTCAAAAAGAAACTAAAGACTTGGTTTTTCACACAAGCATTCCCGGAGAACTAAGAACAAGCATTCCCGGAGAACTAATAACAGGAAGAATTACAATATCAGTGTAGTCTTTGACCCCCATCGCCTCTGTACATAAGTTCCTGAAAAGTTCGTTACTGAAACTTAATTAGTCATGATTGTTCGCTGTAAACTCCTCTAAGCTCCTTTATGCTCCTTAAAGTTTCTCTGTTAATTGTTACAATGTAAGCCGCCCACGAGGCGACAGTTTTACTTCCTTGTACACTGGTGTGATATGTATATTATACAGGAACATCGGTATATAAAAACTAAAAATAAATAAATAAATAAATATAATGTGGTAAAAATTAATTATTAGTACCCGAACAAAATAAATTTCTAACATTTAGGATCTTCATGACATGGAAGATTTATTTTTTTTTTTTTTAATTAAAATTTTTATTGAAATTTTCAAAAATAAATTACAATGTCAAATTCAAATATTAACACATTTCACAATGAGTTAACAGTTATACATTAGTAACAGTCATAGCAATATCGTGAAGAAAAACAGCTTAAAGACAACAATGACATCTCAGTTTACACAATAGCATATTGTAATTCCAACACGTAAATGAGCCCGTTAGTCATTCCCCCTCCCTTCCCCCCTCCCCCCCTCAGGAACTGACATCCATGCTATTCATAATACCTATCCACAAGGTGTCATTCTGTTGAATCAGGTGTTTAAAGCTATGCTTTAAGGAACTTAAGAAGGAATATCATATTCATAAATCAATCAGTCAGGAAGCATTCCGTAAAAGAGCAACAAGTGTGTATACATTCGACTCGACATAATGAAGCGTTTGGGGTATCCTCGTGCATCTTCAGATCTTATGGTTACATTGAGGGTTCTCTGTAGACTGGAATGGGAACATAGCATGAATTAATGAGTCTCAGGTGAAACATATCACCAAGTTAGACAGTGACAAAGGGAAGGTCTATGAAATCGGGACCCCTGAGGGTACCCAGTCAAGTGAAGGTTGCCATACTTTATGGTACTTAGTTAGGCGATTATACTTGACTGCCGTTAAATGGTCCAGCCGTCGATACACCTGCACTTTGGCTAGGACCTCAGATAAAGCTGGAAGTTTGGTAGTCTTCCAATGTTGGGCAAGGGACATACAAGTCGCTATCAACAGAAAAATGCACAATTTTTGCTGAAACTGATCTAGCCCGTCGACTGCTGCATTTAATAAGGCAGCCGCAGCTCCCATGTAATGTGCAGGTTCAGTAATTGACCCAGCCAGCTAGCCAAGGCATTCCAAAAGGGAATGATCTTCGGGCATGTTCACCATATATGGAGATAAGAACCTAATCCTCCGCATTCCCGCCAGCAATCAGAGGAAATGGAAGGGTATATCCTATTGTGATGCAGTACAACCTGGCCCGGGGCAGAAAGGGCTAGGACATAGGAAAACAGTCACAGCTAATGCCAAACCTAGACACCAGAGGGCGAGCAGGAGGGTGGCACGAACTACAGTTCCCAGGTTCCCTGAACCGGCACCTGATCCCTGGCTGGAGAGTGAGCAGGAACAGGTGGAGGAAATAGGGACTGATGCCTATGACTCAGCAGAGTCCATGGAAGCAGAGGAAGAGGGCATGCCAGCGTGGTGGAACTGGCCACAAAAGCCCAGCTACTCAGAGTCAGGGGAGGAGGAGATGGAGGTAAGCTGGGGAGAGGAAAGCTCCAGCTGTTCCTCTATGGAGGTGGAATAACCAGGAGGTTGGGGGATGGGCAAACACTTTGTTTGTACAAGGAGGGTTGAGAAAGGTTGGAAAGGAATTGTTGTTTTAAATGCTGTTTAATTCTGGCTGGTTTAGGCGAACCTAAGCGTTTAGGCTTGGGCAGGCTAAGACAACCAGGCATTTATATGGGCTGCAGCCGGTGAGGCTACAGGACCACATTAAACTCTTTTGTGATAAAGGAAAATTAGTTTCTTACCTGATAATTTTCATTCCTGTAGTACCAAGGATCAGTCCAGCACACCTGGGTTGTGACTCCGCACCAGTAGATGGAGACAGAGCAAGATCTGTTGGACTTAGCCATATATAGCCACGTGCCTCACACAGCCCCTCAGTCTTACGTAATGTCAAAGTAGAAAGGGACAGGAAACTATCTAGATAACCTATCCTCAACAGGGCCCAATCCAAAAACCCCCAACTGGAACAGAACTCCCCAACCGGAGGAGCGAAACAAGTAATCAGATTAGATAAACAAAACAAGGAGCGGACTCTCCGTTACTTCCGAACAGCAAACCCGGGCGGGATCCTGGACTGATCCTTGGTACTACAGGAACGAAAATTATCAGGTAAGAAACTAATTTTCCTTTCCCTGTACGTACCAGGATCAGTCCAGGACACCTGGGATGTACCAGAGCTAACTTACCGAGGGTGGGAAGCAGAGAGTCCCGCTCGGAGTACCCTCTCTCCAAATCCCCCAGCATCAGTAGCCTGAACATCCAACCGGTAATGTTTAATGAAGGTATGCAACGATTTCCAGGTAGCCGCCCTGCAAATCTCTTGAGGCAACACCTGAGAAGATTCCGCCCAAGACGCAGCATGAGATCGCGTCGAATGAGCCCGAAGACCCACCGGCGGTGATTTACCCCGCAGAATGTACGCGGAACCAATGGCCTCCTTAAGCCAACGGGCGATCGTAGTGCGGGACGCCGCAGAACCTTTCTTCGGACCCGACGTCAACACAAACAGATGATCCGTCAACCGAAAAGAATTAGTGACCTCTAGATAGCGAAGAAGGGACCTCCGCACATCGAGCTCTCTCAAGTCTCTCGATTTCGGGTCTGAAGACTCCCCAACCGCGAAAGCGGGAAGCTCAATCGATTGATTCAAATGAAAAGCCGACACGACCTTAGGCAGGAAGGAGGGAACCGTCCGCAAGGAAACCCCTGAATCGGAAATGTGCAAGAAGGGCTCCCTACAGGACAGGGCCTGCAACTCGGACACCCGGCGAGCCGACGCAATCGCTACCAGGAACACAGTCTTCAACGTGAGATCTTTGATCTTAGAACGCTTCAGGGGCTCAAACGGAGCTGAGCATAAGGCCGAGAGCACCCAGTTGAGGTTCCAAGACAGACAAGGGAGCCGCAAAGGAGGACGGAGGTGTTTCGCTCCCTGAAGAAAACGGGAGATATCCGGGTGGAGAGCCAGGGAGACTCCCCGGACCTTACCACGCAAACAACCAAGCACCGCCACTTGGACCCGTAGGGAACTGCACGCTAAGCCTTTGGCCAGCCCAGCCTGGAGGAAAGCCAAAATATCGGAAATAGCAGCGGAAGTGGGATTCAGACCCCGCTCCACGCACCATTCCTCAAAAACTACCCAGACTCGAACATAAGCCAGAGACGTAGACTGCTTCCTGGATCTCAGCAACGTGGCAACTACCGCGTCCGAGTAGCCTTTTTGCTTCAATCGATACCTCTCAAAAGCCATGCCGCGAGACAGAAGTGATCCGCATCCTCCAAACAGACGGGGCCCTGATGAAGGAGCCCTGGAAACCCCTATAGACGAAGGGGTGCTGCCACCGACAACTGGACCAGGTCCGCAAACCACGGACGGCACGGCCACTCCGGCGCTATCATGATCACGTTGGACGGGTGCAATTCTATGCGCCTTAGGATCTTGCCGATCATGGGCCACGGTGGGAACACATACAGAAGCACCTCCGCCGGCCAGGGAAGCGCCAACACGTCGACTCCCTCTGCTCCCCTTTCTCGGCGTCGACTGTAAAATCTCGGAGCCTTTGCGTTGTGCCTCGTGGCCATCAGATCCATGTGGGGCGTTCCCCAATTCCTGCAAATGAAAAGAAATGCCTCGTCCGCCAGCTCCCACTCTCCGGGATCCAGGTGGTGCCGGCTGAGGAATCCGCCTGGACATTGTCGACTCCTGCTATGTGAGAAGCAGCGAGATCGCTGAGATGCCGCTCTGCCCAGACCATCAAAGACCGCGCTTCCTCCGCCACTTGAGGGCTTCTCGTTCCGCCCTGGCGATTGATGTAAGCCATGGTGGTAGCGTTGTCCGACAATACCCGGACCGCCTTTCCCCGTACGAGGGGCAGAAAAACTTGCAATGCCAGACGGACCGCTCTGGTCTCCAGGCGGTTGATGGACCACCGAGTCTGCGACTCTGACCACAGACCCTGAACCGACTTCCCTTGGCAAACTGCACCCCAGCCGGAAAGACTGGCATCCGTGGTCACCACCGTCCAGCTGGGCACCAGAAGAGAGACACACCACAGGAGAGATGTTTGGAATCCAGCCACCAGCTCAGGCTGGATCGCGCCTGACTCTCGAGAGGCAGTGGTAGATAGAACTCCTCGGAAACTGGCTTCCAGCGGGAAAGCAATGAAGACTGCAGCGGCCGCAGGTGAGCGAACGCCCAAGGGACTAACGCCAGCGTGGAGGCCATAGACCCCAGAACCGTCAGGTAATCGCAGACTCGCGGACGGTGTAGAGAGAGAAGACGCCGCACCTGAGACTGCAGCTTGCATATCCGATCCTGAGAAAGAACCACCCTGCCCCGTTTCGTGTCGAAAACGGCTCCAAGATACTCCAAGGACTGAGTGGGTTCCAGATGACTCTTGTTGTAGTTGACCACCCAGCCCAGGGACTGCAAGAGCTGTAGCACCCTGGCCACCGCCTGCCGACACAGCCTCTCTGACTTCGCCCGAATCAGCCAATCGTCGAGGTAAGGGTGAACCAGAAAGCCTTCGCGACGCAATTGCGCCGCCACCACCACCATCACTTTCGTGAACGTCCGAGGCGCTGACGCCAGGCCGAACGGGAGAGCCCGGAACTGGAAGTGCCTTCCCAGAATGCAAAACCACAGGAACCGCTGGAACGCTGGATGGATGCCCACATGAAGGTATGCTTCTGTGAGATCTAGGGACGCTAGGAATTCTCCTGGCCGCACTGACGCGATCACCGACCGAATGGTCTCCATCTTGAAGTGAGGGACTCGAAGGCATCTGTTGACTCCCTTCAGATCCAGTATTGGACGGAAAGTGCCATCTTTCTTGGGGACTATGAAGTAAATGGAGTAACGTCCCTTGCCGTACTGACCGGCGGGAACCGGAGAAATGGCTCCCAAGCTTTCCAGTCTTCGGATGGTGTCTAGCACCGCCGCCTTCTTCTTGGGATCCTTGCAAGGTGAGACCAGGAACTTGTCCGCTGGGATGCGAGCAAAATCTAACTCGTAGCCGTGTCTTATCACGTCGAGGACCCACTGATCTGACGTCATGATGGCCCATTCCTCGAGGAATAAGGATAGACGCGCCCCCACGTTGGGAACAACGAGCCGAGGACGCGACGAGGGATGGGCCGGCCGAACTTCATTGTGAAGGCTTGGACCCCGCACCCGACGGGGCCCCTCCTTGCTGGCCAAAGCGTTTGCCCCGAAAGGACTGCTGCCACTGAGTGTTTCGCGAGGAGGACGGCCTATACGAGGGCCCGGTGGATCTTTGCGGCCTTGACTTCCTGGGCCCCTGGAACCGGGCTCTGCCGGAGAAGGAAGACCGCGACCGGGCCCTATCCTCTGGCAGCTTAAACGCTCGGTTCTCACCCAGGGAAACCATCAAGTCGTCCAACTCCTTGCCAAACAGCAATTTCCCCTTAAAGGGCAATGCTCCGAGGTGAGCCTTGGAAGAGCCATCCGCTGCCCCGTTGCGCAGCCAAAGGAGACGGCGTGCCGACACCGCTGCCACCATGGCTCTAGCTGAGGTGTGCAAAAGATCATGGAGTGCATCAGCCCCATATGCTATAGCCGCCTCCAACCTGTCTGCTTGGGAAGCCTCCTCCGAAGAGAGACCCGCATTCGCCTGAAGGACCTGAGCCCAGCGCAGACTAGCTCGCATAGCAAAGTTCGTGCAAATGGCGGCTCGCACCCCTAGGGCGGAAACCTCAAAAATCTTTTTGAGTTGTACCTCCAACTTCCGGTCTTGAATATCCCGGAGGGCCGTCGCTCCCGTGACCGGGATGGTAGACCTCTTCGTGACCGTGGACACCGCCGAATCCACCTTGGGGAGCCTGAGGAGCTCCAGCGCATCCTCCGGTAAAGGGTAAAGTTTGTCCATGGCCTTGCTGACCTTCAAACCTAACTCCGGAGTATCCCATTCCCGGAAGAGGATATCCTTGGACGAAAAATGAAAAGGGAACGTGACCGCCGGCCCTGTAAGACCGAGCAGGACAGGATCCATGTTGGCCTCTTGGCGGACCACCACCGGAGGAGCCTCAATCTCCAGCTCCTGGAGAATGGCCGGGATGAGTGGTGACAGTTCCTCCCTGCGGAACAGCCGCGCCACCTTGGGGTCATCACCTTCGACGGCCTGTGCTCCTTTTCCTGCACTGGGCTGTGCAGAGCCATCTGCTGCTGCCTTCCCGGCCCCTGGCAGGGGCTCCTCGGAGGCCTCCGTATCCGCCCCGGACGAATCCTCGGAATCCGATTCCTGCGGCACCCCTCGGGGAAGCCGCGTCCCCCGGGACGCACCCTGGGTGATCTTCGCCACCCTCCTGGCCGTCTTCTTCTGTGGCGGGGACTGGTGAACCCTTGCGCGCAAGACATTCCCTCGTCTGCGCTTGCCTCGCTTGCATCTGAGGACTTTGCGCAGCAAAAGCGCAAAATCCTCAGAAAACTCACCAAATCCGTTGAGTCGCTCCCAGAATTCCCTCGGGACTGAGGCCCCTCCGAGGGGACCTCCCCCGCCGTGCCCCGCTGCGGGGAAAGCGCAGGAGGCAAGGCCGAAGCCCCCACCGTTTCCCGCGAAATCACCCGGCCGGTGGACAAAATGGCCGCCACTCCCGCGCTAATCGGGAACGGGTCTGGAGGACTGTCAGGAGGGGCCCCCCCTTGCGACGGCGATCGCGCGACCCGGGAACGGGCCCCCCGAGGCGCCGCAGACGATCCCTCGTCTCCTGGGACGCAGGCCGAGCAAAGGCCGTCCCGGGAGAGACGTGCGCGCGCCGAGCCGCAGGCCCTGCACTGCGAGCCACGCGGTATGCCGACAACGGCGGGGAAACAAAGACGCGCCGAAAAGAAACCTAAGAAACTGAAGAAAACTCAAAACTGAAAAAAAAATTACCACGGGCACAATTCGGCGACCTCCCCCCTGCCGACGGCACCCCCCCCCCCCCAAGCGGAACGGAGCGCAACGCCAGGCAACGGAGAGCCGACAGAAAAAAAACAGTAAAACACTTTTTTTTTTTTTTTTTTTTACAAAAAAACAAACGCTGTCCCTGGTACTGAAAAGCCCTATTTCCTGCAGGGGTGAGTGAACCGGGCTCCCCGGTGTCACCCCCGACGCTGCCACTAGACCAGCCGGGTCCTCGACCCTAGCAGCGGCCTCAACCTGGGGAGGGTAGTCCCCTCAGGACCTCTCAACTCCCCAGGGAAGCAGGGCAACTGGGACTAAAATTGAACAAAACCCAATTTGGAGAAAAAAACCAAGTAGGCCTAATAAAAAAATTAACCCAAAAAGCGAACCTGACTAACCACACAGAATCAGGCCAGACAGGGCTGTGACCGGACCTGCACCATCTACTGGAGACAGAGTAAGATTGAGGGGCTGTGACTGGCACAGGGGCATATATGGCTCCGCCCACAAGTTTTAGTCTGTCTCCATCTACTGGTGCGGAGTCACAACCCAGGTGTCCTGGACTGATCCTGGTACGTACAGGGAATAAGCAATTCTCAGTGGGGAGATGCACGTCCACCATCTGGTGGAGACGGAGAATACTGGCAGGCTGTCACTGCAGGGGTGTATATACTGTGACATCAGTTTGCTCCGTCTCCATCTGCTGGTAGAGGTGCATAACCCACTTGTTCTGGATTCATGTGACAGGACGCTAAGAAAGCTCCTGCTGTTTTCTTCTTTCACTTTCTCTCTCAGACACCTTCTGGGAATGAGACTATTTAGTCCTGCTGCATGTTGGAGTTAAGGGGAGAAGTGCAGATGCACAGGCTCCTCACCTTGACTATGCTCATCATCATTGGGGAAGAGATCATCCAGGGTGTCCTTGGCAGTCTCACCACTCTTCTCTTCCTGAGGGATACAGAAGATGGGGGAAGAAGGGTGTTAAATATGTCACAGGATGCACTTGCTCACAGGATCAAAGTTTTGATCTTTATAATTTGTCTTTCAAGTCTCCATTCCAGCTCAGTAAAAAGAAAAATTGGTTCTTACCTGCTAATTTCCGTTCCTGTAGTACCACGGATCAGTCCAGACAGATGGGTTTTGCCTCCCATCCAGCACATGGAGACAAAGAAATTTTTACTGACTCTGCAACTTAACCAGAGGTGCCACCTGCAGTCTGCCAGTATGGAACTTTACCCAAGCCAGATACAAACAAAACCTTGAAGAACCAATTGAACTATCTTGCAAGAAAAACGAACAGTGCCTGCAGCAACCCCTGTGCAGGATTATCGAGAACCTGAGTCATTCTTCATAGGAACAGAAGTGATTAAGCAGGCTCTGCTGAGAAAACAGGCAACCGAGCGGACTCTCCAATACCTCCTTCCCAAACCAGGTGGGCATCTGGATTGATCCATGATACTACAGGAACGAAAATTAGCAGGTAAGAACCAATTTTCCTTTCCCTGTACATACCTGGATCAGACCGGACAGCTGGGATGTCCCGTTCGGAGTGCACTTTCACCAAAACCACCAGATTCTAGAACCCGGACATCCAAATGGTAATGCCTGGCAAAGGCGTGCAAAGACTTCCAAGTAGCTGCCCTACATATTTCTCGCGGCGATACTTGCTGACATTCGGCCCAGGAGGCCGCTTGTGATAGGTAGAATGCTCCCAAAGACCACTGGCACCAGACAACCCTGAGTAATGTATGCCGAGTTAATGGCCTCCTTCAACCACCGCGCAATAGTAGTCCTGGAAGCTTTCTGCCCCCTTCTGGGGCCACTCCATGGAACAAAAAGATGATCAGACAATCGGAAACTATTCGTCACTTCTAAGTAATGCAAGAGAGCCCTCCTCGCATCCAACTTCCGCAACTCTTTGGACTGAGAGTGGAAGGGACAGAGTCCGGAAAGGAAGGCAATTCCACAGACTGATTTACATGAAAGGACGATACCACCTTAGGCAAGAAAGAGGGGACCGTTCTCAAGGACACTCCCGAGTCCAAAATCCACAAAAAGGGCTCCCTGCAAGACAAGGCCTGAAGCTCCGACACCCGCCTGGCAGACAATATCACCACCAGAAAGATCACCTTTGAAGTAAGATCTTTCAACGTTGCCTGCTTCAAAGGCTCAAACGGGGAGGAACACACAGCTTTCAGGACGACATTCAAACTCCAGGAAGGCAGGGATTCCAAACCGGAGATCTCAGATGTTTCGCTCCCCCGGTGAAAACTGACTACAGCCGGATGGGCCGACAAAGCAACTCCCCGTACTTTGCCACGAAAACAACCTAGGGCCACCACCTGAACCCTCAGGGAATTAAAAGATGACCCCTTAATGAGGCCATCCTGTAAAAAAGACAATACATCCCCCACAGAGCCCCAAGAGGATCCACGACTCGAAAAACCCCCATACTCTGATGTACGCCAAAGAAATGGAGGTTTTTTTAGACTGGAGCAGGATAGCGATCACCCGCATCAGAATAACCCTTATTCCTCAAACACTCCCTCTCAAAAGCCAAGCCGCTAGACAAAAGCGATCTGCCTGATCAAAACAAACAGGGCCTTGATGCAGAAGATTCGGCAGGTGTCCCAACCTCAGGGGCCCTTCCACCGCCAGGTTGATCAGATCCGTGAACCACGGACGTCTCGGCCACTCCGGATCCTCGCCTGGGTGGATTTCGATGCGGCGCACGACCTTGCCTATTAATGGCCTTGGCAGGAAGACATACAGGTTGCCCATCGAATACAGGATAAATTACAAGGCCTTATGTACCATACACAAACTAATATATGATAAAGAAGCAGACTGGCTAAACACAGCCTTACGAGTACACGTTCCACAAAGAAACCTCCGCTCAGCAAACAAAGCACTACTAACAATCCCTTCAGTAAAGTCAGCAAAATTAACCCAAGTGAGAGAAAGGGCTTTATCATTGGCTGGGCCCATACTATGGAACACGATGCCTCCTGTACTCAGATTACAGAGTAATCTCAAAACTTTTAAGAAAAATTTAAAAACATGGCTCTTTAAAAAAGCCTTCACTAAAGAGTCTGGAGGGTAGAGAATGAAAGTACAGGGTAATGCAGATGAGAATGAATTTACTCAATCCTACATTTAAGAAACATAGAAATGACGGCAGAAGAAGACCAAACGGCCCATCCAGTCTGTCCAGCAAGCTTCACATATTTTTTTCTCATACTTATCTGTTTCTCTTAGCTCTTTGGTTCTATTTCCCTTCCAACCCCACCATTAATGTAGAGAGCAGTGATGGAGCTGCATCCAAGTGAAATATCAAGCTTGATTAGTTAGGGGTAGTAGGGGAAGTAACCGCCGCAATAAGCAAGCTACACCCATGCTTATTTGTTTTACCCAGACTATGTTATTCAGCCCTTATTGGTTGTTTTTCTTCTCCCCTGCCGTTGAAGCAGGGAGCTATGCTGTATATGCGTGAAGTATCAGTTTTTCTTCTCCCCTGCCGTTGAAGCAGAGAGCTATGCTGGATATGCATTGAAAGTGAAGTATCAGGCTTATTTGGTTTGGGGTAGTAACCGCCGTAACAAGCCAGCTACTCCCCGCTTTGTGAGTGTGAATCCTTTTTTCTTCTCCCCTGCCGTTGAAGCAGAGAGCTATGCTGGATATGCGTGAAGTATCAGTTTTTCTTCTCCCCTGCCGTTGAAGCAGGGAGCTATGCTGGATATGCGTGAAGTATCAGTTTTTCTTCTCCCCTGCCGTTGAAGCAGAGAGCTATGCTGGATATACTTGAAGTATCAGTTTTTCTTCTCCCCTGCCGTTGAAGCAGAGAGCTATGCTTGATATGCATGAAGTATCAGTTTTTCTTCTCCCCTGCCGTTGAAGCAGAGAGCTATGCTGGATATGCGTGAAGTATCAGTTTTTCTTCTCCCCTGCCGTTGAAGCAGAGAGCTATGCTGGATATGCGTGAAGTATCAGTTTTTCTTCTCCCCTGCTATTGAAGCAGAGAGATATGCTGGATATGCGTAAAGTATCAGTTTTTCTTCTCCCCTACCGTTGAAGCAGAGAGCTATGCTGAATATGCATTGAAAGTGAAGTATCAGGCTTATTTGGTTTGGGGTAATATCTCAAAGAGATAGTAACTCAATAATATACCTGGACTTGACCAACAATACTCAAACAATGATTTTATTTATGAAATTGTAACCGAACTTTATTGGCACCTGTTAGAATGTACGATAGACTAAGGTAATTAAATGTAGGTTATGTGCCTATTTGTAAACCGTTGCGATGGTATATAAAACTTAGCGACTGTATAGAAAAGTTTTTAAATAAATAAAAATAAATAAATACAGGAGAACATGCACTGGCCAGGGCAGGACCAGGGCGTCCACTCCTTCCGCGCCCATCTCCCTCCGCCTGCTGAAGAACCGAAGAGCCTTGGCATTGCGCAGCATCGCCATCAGATCCACACGAGGAATGGATCACCTGAGACAAAATGAGTCGACATGCTTTGTCCGACAACTCCCACTCCCCCAGGATGGCTCAGAAAATCTGCTTTCGACTTATTGACGCCTGCAATGATGCTGCCAATCTCTCCAGATTGAGCTCGGCCCAGGCGACCAACTCCTGGGCCTCTGCACGGCTCTTTGTTCCACCTTGCCGATTGATGTATGCCACTGTGGTTGCATTGTCCGACAACACCCTCACTGATCTTCCCCTGACTAGGGGTAGGAGGGGCTTGGAGAGCCAGCCACACTGCCCTGGTTTCCACCTGGTTGATCGACCATGAGGCCTCCTCCGAAGGTCACCGGCCCTGCACGGATCTCTTCTGACAGACCACTCCCCAACCAGAGAGGCTGGCATCTGTGGTAACAACTGTCCAAGATGTGATATCCAGGTCCACTCTCCTTCGCAATGTGTCCGGCTGAAGCCACCACTGCAGACTGGATCTTGACAAGACCAGGAGGGGGAGAGGCAGATGAAAAAGCTCGGACATCGGATCCCAACGGGATAGTAAGGCCGATTGTAGAGGCCTCATATGAGTAAATGTAGATCATAATGTATCTCCTCTCATTGAATGCCTAACGTTAGTAATGAATACGGATAAGCCTTCGTTAATTTTAGGTGATTTTAATGTACATGCTGATGATATCATCTCTGATTCAACTGCCTCTATTCTTTGTGATTCCCTAGAAGCACTCGGGTACAATCTTGTATCACGGGCCCCAACGCATAAGGCCGGCCATGCATTAGATTTAATATTTGTTAACTCTAAACTATGTTCCAGCATTAGTTCAAACATTTCGCAAGTCCCTTGGTCCGACCATTTTTAATACATTCCGAAGCTAGTTTTGACTATCCTATTCGTCCTATACAGAACAATCCTATCCATATTACCTACCAATCTAAACCCAGTTGCGATGATTTGAACCTTGAATTTCAAAAGCTCAAAGATAATCTTTTTGCCAATAATGTCACTAATCTAACCTCAGCTTGGCTTGTAAATTGCAAAGAAATTATGCCCCTTAATAAATAGAGAAATCAAACCCAAACAATCTT
Organism: Rhinatrema bivittatum; assembly: GCF_901001135.1. Taxonomy (NCBI): domain Eukaryota; kingdom Metazoa; phylum Chordata; class Amphibia; order Gymnophiona; family Rhinatrematidae; genus Rhinatrema; species Rhinatrema bivittatum. The sequence goes on along the minus strand of NC_042622.1, from coordinate 256,273,459 downwards.
CAAACCCTTGGTTTAATAAAGATTTAAAAATAAAAAAACATATCTTAAAAAAACTTGAATTGACATGGAGAAGAGATAAAACCACTGAAACCTTAGCCACATACAGAATGGCCTTACATCAATATAAAAAAAGTATAGAGTGCAAAAAAGGAGTTCTTCAGAACAAAACTAGAAAAATCACTGCATAATCCCCGAGAGCTTTTTAGGATTGTTAATAACTTAACTAAATTCCCATCAAATGTGGTAGGACTGTCAGAAGACAGATGCAATGAAGCCGCCATCTTTTTTAAAGAAAAAATAGACTTACTTATTTCTAGTCAGAACAGTTGCCCAGACCAAGAAGTTAGGTTACCTTTAAAACCATTTGATACCGCCTCATCACTAGAGATTGAATCGCTTATAAAAAAACTTAATCTGGCTAAACATCCGATTGATCCGATTCAAGTTTGCCATCTCAAGACAATCGCTAACACCATAGCACCATTTATTGCTGATATTGTCAATGCATCACTATCAGAGGGAATCGTCCCAGAAATTTTAAAGAACGCAATAATCAAATCTATCTTGAAAAAACCCACTCTGGATAACACTCAATTGAAAAACTACAGACCCATCTCTAATTTGTTATTTTTAGCGAAAATAATGGAAAAAGTAAGCCAAAAACAACTTGATGATTATTTGGAAGCCAACAACATTCTATTTCCTAACCAGTACGGTTTTAGAAAGAATTTTAATACAGAAACTCTTTTAAATGCTCTCATGGACACAGTTTTAAGGGGTTTTGACAATGGTAAAAGTTATTTTTTGGTCCTTTTGGATTTGTCTTCTGCCTTTGATACTGTGGATCATGGGGTTTTATTGAAACGGCTTACTGAAATTGGCATAGGAGGTACAGTATTTCACTGGTTTGCATCTTTTCTTAATAATAGGTCTTTTTGTGTAAAAATTAATAATGCTACTTCTGAAAAATTCGTTTTTCAGACTGGTGTTCCGCAGGGTTCTACATTATCAGCCACACTTTTTAATATTTATGTATTACCTATATGTCATTTTTTAAATGGACTTGGTTTATCATTTTATTTGTATGCTGACGATATTCAGTTTTTATTACCTATTGAAAATTCATTAGAGGCCACGTTAGAAATCGTTAAAATGTATATTTTATCTTTAAAACAGTTACTTCAACACTTGCGTTTAGTTCTGAATATGGACAAAACCGAAATTGTGCTTCTTGAATGCAAGTGTCATGTTAATAATATTCCAGATTTGATGTTAAATGCTAATACTAAAATAAGTCCTGTTTTTTACACCCGTGACTTAGGAATTATTATAGACACAGAATTCTCTTTTAAAAAGCATATTGCTACCAAATTGAAAGACGGTTATTTCAAACTATTAACTTTAAGAAAGTTAAAGCCGTTCTTAGATTTTAAAGATTTTAGATCTGTTTTACAGACCTTGATTTTTGCGAACCTTGACTATTGTAACTCTATTACTTGGCTTACCTGTTTCAAATATTAGACCACTACAGGTCTTGCAGAACGCAGCAGCACGCGTTCTGTCTGATAAACGGAAATGTGACCATATTACCCCCACTCTGATCAAGTTTCATTGGCTTCCAATCCAATATCGTGTACAATATAAAATGGCCTGTTTAATTCAAAATGTTGTACACGGGGAGCGAACGGAATGGCTGAATACATCTCTACGCCTGCATATACCTCAGAGAGACCTGAGATCGGCTAATAAGGGCTTGTTATCAATTCCCAATATTAAATCGGCAAGGCTTACCCAGGTGAGGGAATGCGTATTGTCTGTCGCTGGAGCAAAACTGTGGAACTCCTTACCAATGTCTTTGAGGTTATGTACTGAAAAAAAAACAATTTAAAACTGACCTCAAGACTTGGCTATTTAAATGTGCTTTTACCGAATATGAGCTTTTAACATCGAACACCAAATAATGAAGACTGTAGTAAGATACGAATAAGAAACACCAGCTATACCAGCACTGTTGAATTACCGTATTTCCACGACAATAACCCGCCCACGTATATAACCCGCCCACACACATAACCCGCAGGTTTTCAAGATTTATGAAAAAAAGTTTTAATATACCCCGCCTCCTCATATAACCCGCAATTCAAAAAAAAAATAAATTTTTAAATACCTGTCGGAGGGCCGCGTGGGTCCAGGCGGGCGGCGGGAGCCGGGTGGTCGCGTGTTAAATCTAGGCCGCGGGCGGGTGGGCGCTTGTTCCAGGCGGGGGCGGGTGGACGCGCGTTAGTTCGAGACGGCCGGCGGGTGGTCGCGTGTTAAATCTAGGCCGGGTCGCACAGGCGCGCATTCATTCACTGCCGGTGGGGGCAGCCCCCACCGGCAGTGAATGAATGCGCGCCGAAAGCAGCTTGTTCCAGGCGGCGGTGGCGGGTGGACGCGCGTTAGTTCGAGGCGGGTGGTCGCGTGTTAAATCTAGGCCGGGTCGCTCAAGGCAATCTAGGCCGGGTCGCTCAAGGCAGTCACATGCCGTGACGTCACGGCATGTGACTGCCTTGAGCATCGAATCGCAGGGGTCGCATTCATTCATCCAGGCGGAGGAGCCGGCTGCTTTCGCCGCTACTGCCTTGAGCGCCGAAAGCAGCCGGCAGCGGCAGCTGAAAGCAGCCGGCTCCTCCGCCTGGATGAATGAATTCATTCACTGCCGGTGGGGGCTGCCCCAGCCCCCACCGGCAGTGAATGAATGCGACCCCTGCGATTCGATGCTCAAGGCAGTCACATGCCGTGACGTCACGGCATGTGACTGCCTTGAGCGACCCGGCCTAGATTGCCTTGAGCGACCCGGCCTAGATTTAACACGCGACCACCCGCCTCGAACTAACGCGCGTCCACCCGCCACCGCCGCCTGGAACAAGCTGCTTTCGGCGCGCATTCATTCACTGCCGGTGGGGGCTGCCCCCACCGGCAGTGAATGAATGCGCGCCTGTGCGACCCGGCCTAGATTTAACACGCGACCACCCGCCGGCCGTCTCGAACTAACGCGCGTCCACCCGCCCCCGCCGCCGCCTGGAACAAGCGCCCACCCGCCTGCGGCCTAGATTTAACACGCGACCAATCAGGAAGCGGCCGGGCGCAGGGATAGGACGGACTCCTCTCAGCTGCAGCCTATTCAGAGTCGGGAAACTTTATTGGTTGTAAAATTTTTTCTGGATAACCCGCCCACGTTTATACCCCGCGGGGGGCATGCGGGGTAGGTAAAAACGCACATTACCCGCGGGTTATATGCGTGGAAATACGGTAATTGGGCTCAGTCTTTTATAGTTTGTCTGCTGTTTTTGTGATTTTGATTATTTGTTTTAATTTTATATTTTAATTGACCTACTTTACTTTTACTGCTTTAAATAACTAACTTATTTCATACTTTTTAACAGAGTTAGTTATTACTATTTTATAAATGTATTGTATTTATTATATGTTTTAAACCTTGTAAACCGTTGTGAAGGCACGTCTGATGTGACGGTATAGAAATACAATAAACTACACTAAACTAAACTAAATGCCCATGGTACCAAGTCCAAGGTGGATGCCATAGATCTGAGCACCTGCAAGTAGTCCTATACTCGGGGCAACGATTTGCCTAACAGCGACTGAACCTGAGCTTGCAACTTGACAATCTTTTCCTCAGTGAGAAAAACCTTTCCCATGCTCGTTTCAAACCGTGCCCCCAGGAACTCCAACCTCTGGGACGGAACCAAGTGATTCTTGGCCAGATTGACAATCCATCCCAATGCCGCCAAGTGCTGGTGAACTCGATCCACTGCTGCTTGACACAAGGACTCAGACTTCGCTTGAATCAGCCAGTCATCCAAGTAGGGGTGGACCAGTACCCCCTCCTTGTGGAGAGCTGCCACCACCACGACCATGGTAAAGGTCCTGCGAGCTGTCGCCAGTCCGAAAGGCAGAGCGCAAAACTGGTAATGCTTCCCCAGAACCATGAACCTCAGAAATCTGATGATCCCGCCGTATCCCTATGTGCAGATATGCTTCCGCCAGGTCCAAAGAGGCAAGATACTCCCCACTGTGGACTGACGCAATGATGGACCGCAGTCTCCATATGGAAGCAGGGAATTCTCAGAGACCTGTTCACCTTCTTCGAATCCAGAATGGGACAAAAGGTAACTTCCTTTTTTGGTACCACCAAATAGATGGAGTAACGACCCCGTCTTCGCTGTGCCGGATGCACCGGCACGATGGATCCCATCTCTCGGAGGCGGAGGACAGTGTTCTGAATCGCCAGTCTCTTCTGCTCATAAGAACATGGGGAAACCAGAAAACAATCTGAGAGGTTGAGCAAATTCTAAAGCGTAGCCTTTTTCTATGACGCTTAAGACCCAGTGGTCAGACGTGATCTTGACCCAATCCTCGTAGAACAGAGCCAACCTGCCCCCTATTGCAGGCACCGAGGAGTGAGCCGGCCTTGCCTCATAGTGACTTAACATCGCCCTGCCCCTGGGAAGAGCAATCTCGTCCAAGTTGGTGGCCATGAAAGGACTGCTTCCACGACTGCTGCCTACCGGCACCTTGCCGTGCAGATCATCCAGTCTCGAACCCTCCGAGGAGGTATCCGCCATTGGCGCAAGCACAGGAGACCTCATCCGTTGCGGCTTCAGGACCCCGCTCTTGGCAGGAGCCCCTGCCCTTTTAGCAGGCTTGCCACAATGCTGCTTGGCTGACTTGCCAGCTTTGAAGACCTTCTGCATGAAACGCATGAAGTCCTAGGCAAAGGAAGAGGAGGAGGAAGAATCAGAGACCTCCTCAGGCTCTCCGACCCCTGGCTCAGAGCCCACATGGGCCGCCCAGTCATCTTGCGGTGATAACGAAGGCGGGAAATACCCCTCCCCCCCGCAGCAGTCCTGAATGAAAACAAAATGGCGTCTGTTCCCATGTCCATTCCCATCCGGGAGCTGCAGCGAAAGCGCAGCTTTCTTGAGCTCTCCCCCTTAGCTGCGCTTAACGAACCCTCTCCTCCGGGGAGGGAGCGAGAATACACACCATCAAGCGACAACCTCGTGCGCACATCCCCGCAGGCCCTGCACACTGACCCAAGTGGCATCACAGCAGCCGGGAAAGCGATCACAGTCCCAAAGTAAGAAAGAAAAAAATTGCCTGCCGAGGGCAGGGAGGGGGGAGGGATTGGAGAGCCACCACAGCATGGGGAAATCAGAGCTGCGCCGAGAAACAAAGGAAAATTGGTTCTTACCTGCTAATTTTCATTCCTGTAGTACCATGGATCAGTCCAGACCCTGGGTTATGTCACCAATCAGCAGAGGGAGGCAGAGAAAACATTCTAATGACTCTGACATATACCCTGGAGCACCACCTGCAGTCAATCAGTATTGAGCAGTATCAAAGCAGAAATTTAACTACTAACATATTAACTAGCTATCTAAATAGGAGAACGAATTTCCAACTCACAAGTCCTAAATGGAAGCAGAATCCCAAAAAAAAATCTTGGGAATAAACAAGAAAATATTAAGAAAAATAGACAGCATGAAAGGCGGTTTAATCACCCAAACAGTGAACGAGCGGACTCTCCGAAAAGACAAATATAATACACAGACATAAAGGGTGGGCATCTGGACTGATCCATGGTACTACAGGAACGAAAATTAGCAGGTAAGAACCAAATTTTCCTTTCCCTGTACGTACCTGGATCAGTCCAGACCCTGGGATGTACCAGAGCTGATTCAATTAGGGTGGGACCCAGAGAGTCCTGCTCGGAGAACATTCTCTCCGAAGGCTGCCGAACTTGGAGCATGAACATCCAAGCGGTAATGACGAGCAAAAGTATGCAACGACTTCCAAGTCGCTGCTTTACAAATCTCCTGAGGAGAAAACTAACTGACATTCTGCCCAAGAGGTAGCCTGTGACCTAGTAGAATGAGCTCCCAACCCTTCAGGAAGGTCACGACGAGCTAGAAAATAAGCTGAATGAATTGTCTCTTTTAACCAAATGAGCAATCGTAGCCTTCGAAACCTTATGACCTTTGCGAGGGCCACTCCACAAAACAAACAAATGATCAGATAATCGAAAATTGTTTGTAACTTCAAGATAACGCAACAGAGCTCGTACATCCAATTTTTTAAGATCCCTAGAGGAAGGATCCAAACGATCTAAACACGGAAAAGCCGGAAGCTCTATGGACTGATTTAAATGGAAAGAAGATACTACCTTAGGTAAAAAAGATGGTACAGTCCGTAATGAAATTCCTGTATCAGAAATTCTAAGAAAAGGCTCTCTGCAAGACAAGGCCTGCAACTCTGAAATTCTACGAGCTGAAGAAATGGCCACAAGAAACACCACCTTCAATGTGAGATCCTTCAAAGTCGCATGATTAAGGGGTTCAAAGGGAGTCGAACACAGAGCCCTAAGAACCAAACTCAAACTCCAAGCAGGACAAGGATTCCGAAATGGAGGACATGAATGTTGCGCACCTTTGAGAAAACGTGCTACATCCGGATGCGCAACCAAGTATAATCCCTGAACCTTACCACGAAAGCATCCAAGCGCTGCTACTTGTACCCGTAAGGAACTACAGGACAAACCCTTGGCTGAATCATCTTGCAAAAAAGATAAAATATTGGATACCGAAGAGTGAACTGGATCTACTTGATGCTCATTACACCAAGATTCAAAAACCTTCCACACCCTTGCATAAGCCAAAGATGTAGAAGGTTTTCTATAAGGCAATAAAGTAGTCACTACAGCATCTGAATAACCTTTATTCTTTAACAGACACCTCTCAAAAGCAATGCCGCTAGAGAGAAGCGTTTGACCTCTTCCAAACAAACCGGACCCTGAGACAGAAGGCAAGGAAGATCTCGAAATCGAAGGGGACCGTCCAGTGCTAGTCTGACCAGGTCCACGAACCACGAACGGCGTGGCCACTCCGGAGCCACGAAGACAACGTCGACTTGTTGAACTACTATCCGACGCAGAAACTTGCCAATTAGAGGCCAGGGAGGGAATACGTAGAGAAGAACATCCCTTGGCCAAGGAAGTACCAGAGCATCTACTCCTTCCGCTCCTCTTTCCCTCCTGCGGCTGAAGAACCGAGGGGCTTTGGCATTCTGAAATATGGCCATGAGATCCATTGCTGGAGGGGACCATCTGTTGCATATCTTTTGATAGGCTTCCTCGCACAGTTCCCACTCGCCTGAGTCGAGATGATGCCGACTGAGAAAGTCGGCTTGAATGTTGTCCACCCCGGCAATGTGTGAGGTTGCGATGCTGAGCAGATGTTGCTCCGCCCAGCTGTTGTGCTTCCTGAGCTACCAGGAAGCTTCGGGTTCCTCCCTGACGGTTGATGTACACTACCGTGGTCGCATTGTCGGAAAGAACCCGAACCGACTTCCCACAAAGGAGAGGTTGAAGAGTGATTAAGGCTAAACGAACCGCTCTGGTCTCTAAAAGATTGATAGACCACTGTGCTTCCACTTCGGACCACTGACCCTGAACAGATGTATTCTGACATACTGCTCTCCAGCCTGAAAGACTGGCATCTGTAGTGACCACAGTCCATTCCGGAATCTCTAGTGGTACACCTCGTTGCAGATTCGCTGTCTGTAACCACCAATCTAGGCTGGAAGGAGCCGTCTCTGTAAGAGGAAGGGGAAGGTGGTATAGTTCCGAAACCGGATTCCAGTGTAAAAGCAATGCAGACTGAAGTGGTCTCATGTGCGCAAAGGCCCAGGGAACCAACTCCAGAGTATTTATTTATTTATTTATTTTTGGTTTTTATATACCGATCTTCCTGCATTAAATACAAATCAAACCGGTTTACAAGGAACAAGAAACTGCCTGAACGGCGATACATAGAACTAAGAACAAATGGTAAACATGGCAAACATAGTTAAACTTTAAAATTTAACTGAACAGAGAGAAAAATAATTACAATGCATAGTAATAAATGTCCTAAAGCATTCCAAGAGAAATAAGTGATTAGTTAAATGCAGAATCTGGAAATGAAGTCATTTTAGGTCATTGAACCTAAAACTATCAAGTAATCCCGCACACAAGGAATAGGAATAGACTGTAAATTTCGAATTTGTGATTGAATCTTGAGAAGGCGATGCTCCGGAAGGAATACTATCCCTTGACAAGTGTCGAACCGTGCACCCAAAAACTCCAGAGATTGGGAAGGTAATAGGTGACTCTTGTCTTCGTTGATCACCCAACCTAGAGACTGCAAAAGGCTGATTACCCCGTTGATTGTATAACAAAGAGTTTCTGACTTCGCTTGAATCAACCAGTCGTCCAGGTACGGATGTACCAACAGGCCCTCCTTTCTGAGTTGAGCTGCCACCACAACCATTATTTTGGTAAATGTTCTGGGAGCTGTGGCTAATCCGAACGGGAGAGCCCTGAATTGATAACGTTGCCCTAGAATGCAAAACCTGAGAAACTTCTGATGATCGGATCAAATGCCGATATGAAGATAAGCTTTGGTGAGGTCGAGAGATAGTTTATAGTTTATTAGATTTTTTATACCGCCGTATTGGCGTTAGCCTTCACAGCGGTTTACAATATACAAATTAGAAATAATACAATAAAACAGTTCAATAAAAGGTAACAGCTAAAATTAATTAAAAGCACATAAAAGTATTTTAGCTGTACAAGTAGAAATGAAATTATAGATTGCTATTCCTCAGTGTAGTATTCAAGGGTAAAGTTAGAACAAATTAAAATAAAATAATAAAAACAACATACAAAAAATATCACACTCATAAAACATAAGTTAGTTCTGCCTTTAAAATTGAAGTTTTAGAGCGTTTAATACCTGTAACTAGCTATGTGGAGTTTGATTATTTTCCAAATCTGCGCATTTAAAAAGCCAAGTTTTTAGATCAGCCTTAAATTTTTTTTTTTTATCAATCGTTAGTCTCAGATCTGTTGGTAACTCGTTCCACAGTTTGGATCCTGTAATGGACAATGCGCACTCTCTCACCTGGCTTAATCTTGCCGAACGAATCGTTGGTATAGATAGCAAAGCCTTGTTTGCCGATCTTAAATTGTTTTGCGGTACATGCAGTTTTAAAGATAGATTCAACCATTCAGTTTGTTCTCCATATAATAGATTATGTATGAGGCAGGCGGCTTTATATTTTATTCTGTAGCTGATGGGTAACCAGTGGAGAGAAATCAACACTGGCGTAATATGATCACACTTCCTTTTTCCCGTCAGCACTCTAGCCGCCGCATTCTGCAACACCTGAAGTGCCAGTGGCCAGTAGTTGGTGTTCCACCTTCAGGCAGCAAAACACTGCACGGAGCGGCAGTAGCCACAGAGGCATTCACGGAGCGGGATGCCAGTGGCCAGTAGTTGGTGTTCCACCTTCAGGCAGCAAAACACTGCTCGGAGCGGCAGTAGCCACAGAGGCATTCATGGAGCGGGATGCCAGTGGCCAGTGGTTTGTGTTCCACCTTCACGGAGCGGAAGGATGGAGGGCTGCCATCTCCAAAAAAACAAAACAAAAAAAAAAACAAAAAACAAACAAACAAACAAAACAGAGGTGGGTAAGAGTATGGGGCAGGGGTGTGGCCACTTGTTGCGGCGGTTGCTACCCCTGATTGAGCTGGATGTTCATTGGGATGCGGATACGGCGCTGCTCTCTGCATTGGTGGAGGGGTGGAAGGGAATTGGGGCCGGAGGGTGCTGGAAGCCAATAGTGACGGGTGGGAGGGAGAAAAAAGGGGGGGGGGGAAGATTAAAAAAAAAAATGGATAAACTGCGTAGCTTGCTGGACAGACTGGATGGGCCGTTTGGTCTTCTTCTGCCGTCATTTCTATGTTTCTATAAGTGGTCTAATGGTTGATAAAGGCAAACCTAGGAACAGGGCATTACAGTAGTCTATGTTCGTAAATATAAGAGATTGCAATACCGTTCTAAAGTTTTGTTGATCCAAAAGTGTTTTTAATCTTCTCAATGTTAGTAATTTGCAGTATCCATCCCTCAATTTCAAAGCAATATGTTTCTTCATATTCAGTTCGGTGTCAATAATTACTCCCAAATCACGAGCAAAGTATAATGGAGATATACAGATGTTGTTTTCAAGGTTTAAAACTGGAATTTCTTTATAACTACATTTTCTATTAAAATAATTTCTTTTTTATCCATGTTTAATATCAGTTTCAGTTGTTGTAAAACTTGTTTTAAGGTGGATAAATAAACTTTAATAATTTCATATGTCTGTTCAATCGATTCTTCTATAGGAACTAAAAACTGAATATCATCAGCATACATATAAAATTTTAAACCCAGTCCTGCTAATACATGACATATAGGCAGAACATAAATATTAAAAAGAGTGGCCGATAAAGTAGAGCCCTGTGGTACTCCGGTCTGAATTGGCAATTTATCTGAAAATGAGTTATTAATTTTAACCTGAAAGGACTTATTCGACAAAAAAGATTCAAGCCACTTAAGGGTTTGTCCCTAAGATCCCTATCTCTCTTAAACGGTTTATTAAAATTGTATGATCAACGGTATCAAATGCCAGAGACAGATCTAAGAGAATTAAAAAATAGCTCTGTCCTGTATCGAAGCCCCTTAAAATCATATCTGTAAGGGCGATTAAAAGAGTTACCGTATTAAAATTTTTTCTAAAACCAAATTGATTTGGGAATAAAATATTATTGTCCTCTAAAAAACTGTCAAGTTGCTTTTGTACGACTTTTTCAATAATTTTGGCTAAAAATGATAAATTAGAAATTGGCCTAAAATTATTAAATTGAGAGGGATCAAGTTTAGGTTTTTTTAATATCGGTTTAATAATGGCATTCTTTAAGATTTCTGGCATCACACCTTCAGATAAAGATAAATTAACTATTTTCATCACAGCAGGAACAATAGTTTCGACAATGGTTTTAAGAATATTTACTGAAATACAATCAATGGGATGTTTAGCCGGGCTAAGGTTTTTTATTAAACTTTCTAATTCAGGAGAGGATGGCAATTCAAAATAGTTCCACACTAAATCTGTTTTTTTAGGCATTGTTACTTCATAAAATGTAACTGGCTTAATATTAGAGTTCAGTAAATCAATTTTATTTTTAAAGAATAAAGCAATAGCATTGCATTTGTCATCTGATAAGAACACATTTTTTTCATTTTGACTTTTTGTTAAATTTTTAACTATCGTAAATAGTGCTCTCGGATTATGAAAATAATTTTTTTTTTTTGTAATATTCTTTAGCATTATCAATATCTTTTTTATAGCAATTTAATGCTGCTCGATAAATTCCTAAATTCTGAGGTGTTTTTACTTTTCTCCATTTAATTTCTAATTTCCTTAGTTCTCTTTTTGAATTATCTAAGCTTTTATTATACCAAGGGTTACAGGTAGCTTTAGGATTAAACCTTTTAGTTAAAGTTGTAGTTAATTTTTTTTATTGTGTTGGCTGTTTCTTGCATCCATATATGAGTGGCTTCATTGATAGAAGTAGATTTAAGGCTAATCTTTTCAGTTATGGACTTAAATTCATGTATTGAATCGTCTGTTTTAGGTTGAGTTTGAATAGTTATCAATTTGGGAGAATCTTTAAAAGAGGCTATAGATTGAGCAAATTCAGCTTCTGAATACAATAGAAAGTGGTCAGAGCAAATTCGGCTTCTGAATACAATAGAAAGTGGTCAGACCACGGGACCGAAGTTACATTGGTAGTGATATTTTTACAATAGTCAATATTAGTATAAATTAAATCAAGTGCGTGGCCTGCCTTATGTGTGGATATATTAGTTGATAATTATAGCCTAATGCTAACATACGATTCCTGTAGTAAAAAACAGGTATTATCTAATGGAGAGTCATCCATATGCAGATTTAAAATCGCCTAGAACGATAGAAGGTTTTCAGGATTAATATTTGTTGTTAAAAATTCTAACAAAGGTGAAATATTATGCTCCAGGAGACCTGGGGGACAGTATAATAAACAAATCTGTAATTGGTCAGATTCAATTAGCATTACTTCATATGAACTAGGAAGATTAGAGGGAATTATCTTAGCTCTAAACTGCTTTTTTATAATTAAGAACACCCCTCCCCCTTTGCGTTGAACTCTTGGAGAAGAAAAGATATCATAATCCGTATTTGACAATTGATTTACAAGAACATGGTCAGTAGGTTTTAACCAGGTTTCCGTTACCACAAAAAAATATGGTTTTTTTTCATATAATAAGTCAGCAATCAGCACAGATTTTTTTGTTAATGATTGGATATTAATAAAAAAAAAAGTCAGAAATAAACAGCTTTTTAAGGTATCAATCTGGTTACATTGTATATTTACTAGTGAGCGTCTAATTGGGTGTTTTTTTACTTTATAATTCTTATTTTTTTCCCTACACGATTTTCTATAGTTTCCATTATTCATACATACTGCGAGTTGTTGCGGTGCAACTGGTGAGTCAGAGGAAGCCTTTTTTTTTTTTTTTTTAATATATTATTAACTTACGAATATTGATATCTACTGATATAGAATGGCGTTTGAAGGGTTGCACGAAGGGGTGCACAAAGGGGTGAGCCCCTTTGTTGCGCGACGCCGGGACTCTGCCCGTGCTTTATGGCCCCCCCGCGGCTCTGATGGAAACGCCCCGTGGGCGGAGCAATGGGTGCGGGGGGGGGGGAACGAGCACGGCAGGAGCGGAGTACCTGGCGGAGCTGGAAAGGTCTTTGTACTTCCTCGGGTCCCTTTAGAGCCTCAGCTGGATCAGAGGCAGGCAGAACAGGCAGCAAAACACAACAAACCTTTCCCTCGGAGGTAAGCTTCTACGCCGGGACTCTGCCCGTGCTTTATGGCTCCCCCCCCCCCCCCCGCGGCTCTGATGGAAACGCCGCTATAAATTCTCCTCTGTGAACCGAAGCTATGACAGATTGAAGAGTCTCCATCCGGAACTTTGGAATCCTTAGACAACGGTTGACCCTCTTGAGATCGAGAATGGGACGAAAGGTTCCTTCCTTTTTGGGAACGACGAAGAAAACTGAATAACGACCTTTCCGATGTTGGAACTGGAACTATAGCTCCTAGGTTGCTTAAACGCTGTAGCGAGTCTTGGATTATGAGATGCTTTTGTAGGGAAGAACATGGTGAAATTAGGAACAGGTGGTGAAGTCGCCGAACAAAATCTAAAGCATAACCTTGATTTATCACTGATAGAACCCATTGATCCGACGTACATCTGGCCCATTCTCCGTAAAACAGAGACGGGAACCGGAGAAAGGACCGCCTTATCTCATTGGACAGACTTTGTGCCTCCTGAGACTTGGGAAGTTCCAGGTCTACCAAAGCAGCGGCCACGAAAGGACTGAGAGCAATTCTGTTGTCTACCTGAAGACTGTTTAGCTGGAGGAGCCGACGGATGAGAAGAACGAAATCTTCTGTTAGACCGAAAACGAGAGCGAGATGAAAAAGAGCTTCTAGGTCTAGGACGGTCCTCTGGCAATTTGTGAATCTTATTTTCCCCTAGGGACAAAATAAAATCTTCCAATTCCTTACCAAATAATCATTTTCCCTTAAAGGGTAAAGCCCCTAGTTGAGCTTTGGAGGATGCGTCTGCAGACCAATTCCTCAACCAGAGAAGTCTGCGAGCCGATACAGAAGCAAAGATAGAGCGAGCCTAGGTTCTAATGAGATCATATAAAGCATCTGCACTATAAGCAACTGTAGCTTCCAGTCTACCAGCCTGAGCAACTTCTTCAGAGAGGGAAGAATTGTTTTGTAAAGCCTGGACCCATCTTAGTCCAGCTTGCAAAGCCAAGCTACTACACATGGCCGCCCGCACACCAAGAGCAGAAACCTCAAAAATTTGCTTAAGCTGAACCTCCAGCTTACAATCTTGGAGATCTTTAAGAGCCGTAGCCCCAGTTACTGGAATAGTTGTTTTGTTAGTGACAGCTGAAACAGCGGCATCCACCTTAGGAAATTTTAAAATTTCCAAAGCTTCCTCAGGTAATGGATACAAGTTTTCCATGGCTCGTGCTACCTTAAGCCCCAACTCAGGAGTATCCCACTCCCAGTACATAAGTGAGAGAAAGATGAAAAGGAAATGATGTCGTGGGACCTCTAAGGCCAAGCAACACTGGGTCAACGTCACCCATCCGAGAATCCTTTACTAGAACCTCGAGACCCAATTCCAGTAAAATAGCTGGAATTAAGGGACGAAGTTCCTCTCTTCTAAACAGGCGGACTACTTTGGGGTCATCCCCATCCGCAACATGAGGGTCTGAACTAATAGTCAAAGCAGGGTCTTCATTTAAATCCCCCTCCGGCAAGGACTTGTCCGGGATAGGTAAAGAGCCTTGCTCAGAATCATCTGAAAAAGAAAAAATTGTCTGATCCAGACCCTGACGAAAGGGACGCTTCGGAGCTGACCCCACTCCCAAATCCGTGGGACTAGCCCTTTTTGAGGAACGTGGCCTTAACCTCTGTTCAGATGAGAGACTCTTATGTCTCTTATGAAATTTCTTAGATTTGTAAGCTTTGCGAAGAAAACGAAGAAAATCCCCTGAAAAGGCGGAAGAAGAATCTGAAATCTCCTCCAGGCTTTCAGCCGATAAATATGGCCCTGTTTCGCACGGCTTGTCCTCCCCCAGGGACCACCAGCTGCGGCGACAGCGGAGGCGGGTCAGAAGCAGCCTGAAGAGCTTGTTGTGTCGCCACCCTCAGAGTAGACAGGAGTGCCTCAGTTCCCGCACTGCAGCTAAAAGAGTCCGGGGCAGGAGAGCAGCTGGGCCGAGGTTTTGGGGCCGCGCGAAGTGGCTGAGTCCCTTTTTTTTTTTTTTTTTTTTTTAAAATCGGCAAACTTGATGAGCCTTCCCCCCCCGGGGAGACAGGATGAACAGAGACTCTCCCTGGAGAGACGGGCGCGCATCTCCACAAGCGTGGCAGGCCGCACCTCGCGGCATTATAAAGAAAAAAATGGCGCGAAATAAAAAGTATGAAATAAACTAAAAAACTAAAAGAAACCCCGGCGAAAAACAAAGGCACGGGCCCACCGAACACCAAAAGGTAAGTAAAACAACAATTCAGCTGTCAAGAATTATTTTTATTTATTTATTTATTTAGAATGTTTGTATACCGACATTCTCGATACACATATCGAATCAGGTCGGTTTCCATTGAACAAAACAGTCGCGGTTAAGGCGTTACATTAAACGGAGTTTCTAAACATGAGAACGTAAAAATATTAAACAGTTTCTGAACATTAGAACGTAAATATTAAATAGACATCAATAACACGTCAAACAGCGTTCAAAAGACGTAACAAACAAAAATAGAAATATCTATAATAGATGGTAAAATAAATTGAGTGTATCAAGTAACCGTGTACAATGTTAAAGGGCATGACTTGAGCATAATGAGAGCTAATGAGCTAGTGCATCTACAGTGGTGACTTTCATAATCTGTGGACTGTCCGGGTAAGGTGTAAGCGGGCCCAGCGGGGTTTGGGGGTGTTCGATAGATTTGTTATGTTTTATTTTGCCCTTTGACCGGTGTCTGAGTGTTCCTGCGATTCCGGGAAGGCTTGCCAGAAGAGCCATGTTTTTAGTTGTTTCTTAAAAGTTTGATGGCATGTTTCTAGGCGAAGTTCCGGAGGTAATGAGTTCCAGAGGGTGGGCCCGGCTGTAGAGAGTGCTCGTTTTCTTAATAAGGATTTGACCGGAGGAGCATATAATGATCCTTTGTAATTGTATCTGATTGGTCTTTGTGATGTGTGAGGGCGGAGTTGCGAGTTTAGATGTAGGTGGGCGATGCCCATAATGTCCTTATGGATCATCATTAATGTCTTGAAGGTGATCCTGGATTTTATAGGAAGCCAGTGAAGGCCGTGTAGAATTGGTGTGATGTGGGCTTTTTTTATTTGAGTTGGTGAGTAACCTCGCCGCAGCATTCTGCACCATTTGTAGCGGTTTCGTGGAAATGGCAGGGAGACCTAGTAGAAGGGAGTTGCAGTAGTCCAACTTTGACAGAATTATAGACTGAATTACTAATCGGAAGTCGCTGAAATGAAGGAGCGGTTTCAGATTTCTGAGCACTTGAAGTTTGAAAAAACATTCTTTAGTGGTGTTGTGGACGAAGGATTTGAGGTTAAATTGATAGTCGAGTCGCACCCCTAAATCCCTGACAGAGGGGGAGTGGTTAATGTATGATTTTGCGAATTGAGTTGCGCTTTGGGAGTTTGTGAGACTATGGTTTTCATCCGGCGAGATGATGAGGATTTCAGTTTTGTTTTGATTGAGTATGAGGTTCAAGCTGGATAGCAGAGTATTGATAGATTGTAAGCATTTGTTCCAATGTGCCCAAGTTTTTTGCAGGGATTCTGTGATAGGAAGAAGTATCTGAATGTCGTCAGCGAAAATGTAATGCTTTAGATTAAGGCTGGAGAGTAGGTGGCAGAGTGGTAGAAGATAAATGTTAAAAAGTGTTGGGGAGAGAGATGATCCTTGCGGAACTCCTCGGATTGATTTGATGGGAAGTAATTCTTCGTTATTGATCTTGACCTTATAGAATCTATTCTCCAAGAATGATTGGAACCAGCTGTGAGCTTCTCCTTGAATTCCTATATCAGATAGCCGCTCGAGAAGGATGGAATGACTAACTGTATCAAAGGCGGCAGATAGGTCGAGAAGGGCGAGGAGGTACGGTTGTTTTTTTTTCAAGATTGAGGAGGATAGTGTCAGATAATGATGCGAGTAGCGCTTCTGTGTTTTGCAATTTCCTAAAACCGAACTGGAAAGGGGAGAGTATGTTGTTCTCCTCCAGGTACTCAGACAGTTGTTTGTTAACAAATCTTTCCATCACTCTTGAGATCAAGGGGAGGTTAGCGATTGGACGGAAGTTTGCAGGGTCAGCCGTTGAGAGGTTAGGTTTTTTTAGTAAGGGTTTCAGTATGGCTATTTTAAGTTGTTCTGGGATCTTTCCTTGAGTTAAAGAGCAGTTTATGATGTCTGCTAATGCTTTGGAAATGGTGTTAGGAATAGCTAGCAGAAGCTTGGAGGGTATGGCATCCAATGGATGAGAGGAGGGTTTAAGCTTTTTGAGAATGATTTCAATTTCCATTGATGATGGGGTCTCGAACGATGTAAAGCTGAATTTCTTGGTGGGTGTTGTTTTTATTTGGTGGTATTTATTGTTTTTTATTTATTGTATTTATTGTTTTTTACCTGACCGAAACGCCGCGGCCCCCAGGAGCTGCTCCTGGTAGGGTGAGTGAGTCGGGCCCCCCAGTATCACCCCTGCCAGGAGTGGTTGCTGGTTACAAAACCTCCCCAACTCCGGCAGCCTCAAAAACCAGGAGGGATAGTCCTCCCAGGACTTGGCAACCTCCCGGGAGGCAGTGAAATGGCTGTTAAGAAAAATAAAACCTGACTAAAAAGTAACAAACTACCGCAGACTGCAGGGGTTAGGGACGTCCACCTCTGCTGGGAGACAGAGAAATACTGATTGACTGCAGGTGGTGCTCCAGGGTATACGTCAGAGTCATTAGAATGTTTTCTCTGCCTCCCTCTGCTGGATTGATGACATAACCCAGGGTCTGGACTGATCCAGGTACGTACAGGGAACAGTGCTTTGTTTTTTGGGGGGTTTTTTTCTTCACAACTTTAAAAAACTTTAACAACTTGGGCTCACGTGAATCCTCATAGGGTGAGTGAACTGGGACCCCCGGTGTCACCCTGAATGGCGGCTGTCAAAGGATCTTCCGACCAACAGCTCCCCTGCCTCGAATACCAGGGGGGACGGTCCCACCAGAACCTCGCTACCCCCTGGGAGGCTAACTGAAGAAGTTATCTGTCCCTTTCCTTTTAAATCTCGGACTGCAGGATTATGAACCTCCACCATCTGCTGGAGACAGAGAAATACTGGCAGACTGCAGGTGGCACCTCGGGTTAAGTGACAGAGTCAGTCAAAATTTCTCTGTCTCCATCTGCTGGATGGGAGGCAAAACCCAGCTGTCTAGACTGATCCGGGTACATACAGGGAACTCGCCTTCCTTTCACTGTCTATATTACCTGCCCGCAGACTGGAACAGCCCTCGGGATAGCACTTTATAATTCAGCTCTTAGAAAGGGACAGGATAAAAGCAGAAAAGAGACACTATATTAAGGTATGTCACTATAGACCCAATCTACTGCACTCAGGTACTGGCACCAGTGCCCAGGTATGATTCTGCCATGTAAGGGGAGGAGGAGAGGGGCAGGATGGCGAGACGCCGCCCCTTGGAGAAGGGGGAATGTTAGGACTCACAGATGGAGAGACATCCTCATCAAACTTCTTGATCTGATTCATAAACTCCAAGTGTTCCTTCTCCTCCTCCAGCTGGGCTACAGTCTGCTCGCTACGCTGTAGCTTCTGCTGGGTGCTAGCCAGCTCATCGCGCAGCCACTGGTTTTCCTGTACTAGGCGCCTCACTTGCGCCCGCAGCTTCTGTTTCTCTGACTCTACTGCGCTCAGGTGACCGGAGAGAGCAATGATCACCTATGGCATGAAGGAAAAAAAAAAACGGTCATTTGGGTTCAACACTCGGACCTTCCTCCCACAAGTCTGCTCTCAACTGAGAGGTAGGAACGTGTTTCCCTGCTCTTCTCCACCTGGCACTCATCAAGGAACCATCATGCACAGGCTGTTTCCCTAAATGTCCCCATCTGGTTTTCATCAGGGAATCATCTTCCATAGTCTATCGCTGTATTGCTCTCCACTTGGCTTTCATCAAGCAATCTTGATGCACAGACCTCTCCACTTACCATTCTTTCACCCGGAAATCATCAACAGCTTCTTTCTTCACTGGGGAATTATTGATCTCTTCTGTTACTCCTTCTCATTTGGCTCTCATCTATCTCCCTGCCCTCCCACTGTGCGTGCTTGCTGCCCTTTGACTTGGTGCCATCAACAGATCAGTGCTTTGCTCTCCTAATCCCCACTCCCACATAGAAAGAGCCTTAATTGCCACTTTATCAGCATGCCTCAGACTGAGGTGAGCCTGGGATTTGCACTTACCTGCGCCTCTCCCAGGCCCAGCTCAATGGCCTCCAAGGATTTGCGGAGCAGGCTGGACTTTTCCTGAACCACATTGGCCTCTTGCTCCTTGTCCAGGCACCTCATGGTCTCCAGTAGTGTGGACAGGATGGAGTTATGCTCATTCTTCAAGGTCTCAAGTCCCTGAATGACAGCCTTGGTGCTCAGCACAAGCTCATCCTGGCTCAGCTTCTCCAGTTTCTCCTCCCTGGAGTACACCATGGTTGCCATGATAGCCTCAACCTGAGCCAGAGAGGAGTTAGAAAGGCAGGTGAATGATGAGCCATAAATGGGGCAAAGCTAACACTGGTTGTGCACAACACATCTACCTGTGTCCCTGTGCAGTCCCTCATCCCTATGCCTCCAGCGTCCCACACCTTCCCTCAACCCAGCTGCCTCCCACATAGTAAAACTGGTTCTTACCTGCTTATTTTCGTTCCTGGAATACCACAGATCAGTCCAGACAAGTGGGTTTTGCATCCCTACGAGCAGATGGAGCAGAGAAAAACAAGTTTGAGAGACACTGCTACATAACTGAGAGTAGCACCTGCAATCCTCAGTGTTGAACTATTCCCAAGCCAAGATGAACACCTGACAACAATAATTTAACTCCCCGTTCTAAGGCGAGCAGAAACCAGGTTGGCCTCCCTGAAAAGGAGCTGTTACATCCAAACAAGGAACTTGAAAACCTTCAATCAAAAAAGTGAACCTCCCATAATCAATCTGTACTATGTACATCACCTTTGTGAACGTCCGAAGTGCCGTTGCCAAGTCGAAGGGCAAAGCTCAAAACTGATAATGCTCTCTTAGCACCATAAACCACATTCTGATCGGAAGAGTGGGGATGTGCAGGAATGCTTCCGTCAAATCTGATGATGCTAGATACTCCCCTTTGTGAACAGCCGCTGTGACCATCTGCAACGTCTCAATGCAAATATGCGGCACCTGCAATGCCGCATTGACCTTTTTCAGATCCAGAATAGGCCGGAAGGTACCCTCTTTCTTTGGAACCACGAAACAGACCAAGTACATTCTGAGTCCCTGCTCCTGTAGAGGAACCGATATTATGGCATCTAGACTTCACAATTGCTGCAATGTTTTGCGCACCGCCTCCCGCTGACTGGATGCGCAATGTGAAACTACGAACGCCTTTCTGACTGACCGTGTGTTATGGTCCCGGGCCGTGCTCCGGTCCCTTCACCTACCTTGGGGCCAGCCCGGGCCGCTGCAACGCCTCCTCGGCCAGCAAGGCCCGTCCCAGCCTCTGCCGCGGCGCTCCCCCTCCTCGAGGGAGAAGCTGTCATTCCGCCACACCTGGCCCCGTCCCCGTCCCCTAGGCGCGCGCGCAGGGGCTCTGGATTTAAAGGGGCCAGCGCGGGAAGATGGGGAACAGCCCACAGATGACATCAGACACTGCAGGGGTATTTAAACCCTGCAGCTAGGCCTATGCCTTGCAACAAGGTTCACTCGTCCTGAGTTGCGGATTCTGACTTCGGCTTGTTCCTGGCCTCTGACTCCGGCTTTCGTCCACTGGTTCCTGACTCCGGCTTTCATCCAGGAGGCCTCGTCTAAGTCCAAGCGGCTCGGGTCCTCACGAGCTCTACTCTTATTTAACAGTTTTTCTATACAGACGTTAGTGGGCACATCATATCTGTTTACATTAAACACTAGATGGAAAATACAAAGAACAGGGAGCGGGGAGGGGACAACAAAATGCAACAACAGTGCTGCAATTAGAGTAGACTATAGTGGGGAGCCTGACAAGGAGAACTGGAAAGGTAACATGTTAACGTAATAACTTAGAGAGCATGAAGTTAACGGTAAGGTGATGAGGTGTCGTGATGAAATACGTGAATCTAGTTTGGATATGCCTGGTGGAAAAGTCAGGTCTTTAGCATTTTCTTTAATTTGAAGGGGCAGGGTTCAAGGCGGAGATTTGTAGGTAGGGCATTACAACGAGTGGGGCCAGCAATTGATAGGGTGCGATCCCTTGTTGAGGTGAGGTGGGCATTCTTGAGGGGTAGGATGTGCAGGGTACCTTTGAGGTTTGCTCTGGTTGGGCGGGAGGAGTGAGTGAATCGGAAAGGTTCATTGAGCCAGGTGGAGTTGTTTTTGTATATGGATTTGTGAATAATGGTGAGGGTCTTAAATAAGATGCGTGATGGGATAGGGAGCCAGTGGAGGTCTTTTAGGAGGGGGGTTATGTGGTCGGATTTACATGCATTCATGATGGCTCTAGCGGTGGCGTTCTGTAGCATTTGGAGAGGTTTGATTGTGGAGAAGGGGAGGCCTAAGTACAAGGAGTTGCAGTAGTTCAGTTTGGACGAAAGGGTTGCTTGAATGACTGTTCTGAGATCATGGGTATGGAGTAAGGGTTTGAGTTTTTTTTATAATATTGAGCTTGTAGAAGCCTTCTTTTAAAACAGAGTTGATGTGTTTTTTTTAGGTTTAGGTGTCGATCAATTAGAACACCCAGGTTTCGTACTGGAGGCTGTGAGGCAAAGGAGCTGGAAGCTGGGTCATCAGTTGGTGAGAGCTTGAGTGTTTGGTGGTTGTGGATGAGGAGCAGTTCAGTCTTAGAGGAGTTGAGGGCGAGGTGGAGGTTAGTGAGTAGGGAATTAATGGAGGAGAGGCATTTCTCCCAAACTTTTAGGGTTGTGATGGATTCTTGTATACGTATAATGATTTGTACATCATCTGCGTAGATGTAGAATTTGAGGCCGAGTTTAGAGAGTAACTGGCATAGGGGCAGGAGGTAAATATTAAATAGAGTGGAGGAGAGGGAGGAACCTTGGGGGACTCCTTGGGTGAGGGAGAGGTGTGTGGATTCTGAGTTTCCTAGTTTTACAGAGAATTTTCTATTAGCCAGGTAGGATTTGAACCAAAGGAGGGCTGCCCCAGATATGCCAATGTCAGTTAGGCGGGAAAGGAGAAGATTGTGGCTTATGTCAAAGGCTGAGGAAATGTCAAGGAAGGCAATGATGAAGCTATGACCTCGGTGTAGGCCAGTGAGGAGGGCATCAGTGAGGGAGAGTAAGAGTGTTTCGGTGCTCAAGTTTTTACGAAAGCCAAATTGAGAGGGGTGGAGGATGTTGTCTTCGAGGTAGTCCATAAGTTGGGAGTTTACCAACTTTTCCATAATTTTAGTGATGAAGGGAAGGTTTGAGATGGGACGGTAGTTGGCTGGGTCTTTGGAGTCTAGGGAAGGTTTTTTGAGCAGGGGTTTGACAACTGCGTGCTTCAAGGAGTCAGGGACTGCGCCGATGGAGAGGGAACAGTTAATGATGTCTGCTAGGGGTTTGGCAATAGGAGGGTTTTGGTGGGGATGGTGTCAGAGGGGTGGGTGGCGGGTTTAATCTTTTTGAGAATGGACTCGACTTCCTTGGAGGATGTGAGGTCGATAGTCTAGTTTGGCATTGGGGATGGTGGGGGACGTGACAGGGAAGCGGAGGAGGAGCTTTGTTATTTTATTATGGAAGAAGAGGGCGAGTTCCTCACATTTACTGCTGGCTTCGTTGTCAGCGATGGGAGGAGAGGCAGACTTGGTGAGGGTAGCAAAATATGAGAACAGGGCTTTGGGATTAACATGTATTCATGTATCTTGGTGGCGCAGTAGTCATTTTAGTTTTTAAAATGGAGAGTCGGTAAACGTGTAGGGTCGATTTGTATGAGGCAGTGTGTTGCTGGGTAGGGTCTTTACGCCAGATTCTCTTTCTCAGTCTGAGGTTGTTTTTCATTTGATGTAGTTCTGGGGTGTACCATGGTTTGTTATTTTTATGAGCAGGGTGTTGGTTGCAGGTAGTGGGGGGACATAGTTTATTGGCTATGTCATGGGTGAGGTTATTCCATGAGCTAAGGGCAGCTTCAGGAGTGAGCAGTCTAGTTTGGTCAGGGATTCAGTTAGTGCGGATGTGAGATCATCAGTGGAGCAAGGTTTTCTAAAGGAGAAGGAGTTACTGTGAGGAAGGTTACAGGTAGTGGGAGTGTTTATGGTGAGGGGAACCTCTATAAGTGAGTGGTCTGACCAGGGTACTGGAGTACATGAGGCGGGGAAAGGTGAGTGGATGCAGGAGTTAATGAAAATGAGATCTAGGGTGTGCCCAGCTTTGTGTGTGGGGGCGGAGATAATCTGGGTGAAGCCTATGGCCTGAAATGAGTCAAGGATGGATTGGCATGAGGAGGAGAGGGGTGAGGAGTCTACATGGATATTGAAGTCTCCTAGTAGGATAGCAGGTTTTTCAATGTTGATGTTGTTGGCTATAAATTCTATAAGAGGGGACGGATTGTGTTCTAGAAGCCCAGAGGGGGGGTATCAGAAAAGGCAGATTTGGAGTTCAGGGGATTTGAACAGGCCAATTTCGTATTTGGGTGGTGCGCTAATGTTCAGTAGTTTGAATTTGAGGTTCTTTTTAGCGGCAAGAAGAATGCCTTCACCTCTTTTTTAAGTCTAGGAATGGAGAATATATCATAGGATAGGGTAGGGAGTTGGTTTAGGATTACAGTGTCCGTGTCTTTGAGCCAGGTTTCAGTGACTGCTCAGATTTCAGGCTTGCAGTCTAGGAGGAGGTCGTCTAGGATATGGGTTTTTTTGGAGAGGGATTGGGCATTGAAAAGGACTAGGGATAAGGTAGTGAGTCTTAGTAGTTGTGTTAAAGGAGAGATTAGGATAGGGAGGAGGGATTTGCGCTGGGCTGGAGGGTTTATAAGGTGGAGGCGAGGGATTCTGTGTGAGGAGTGGTGTATGCGGGGGATGGGAAAGGTTGAAATGTTGGTGCAGGAGTAGGGGGTCATGGCTGATAGGATGCGAGCAGGGGGTGGAAATCGGGAGGGAAAGGTAGAATGTAATAGAGAGAAGAGTCGGGAGGAGCAAGTTGCAATAGTAAGCAATAGTTAGCAGTGTGTTACAATACAATGGGAGACAAAAGCACAGATTACCAATGATTAAGTAAATGCATAGCATACCAGGACAGTACTGGCAGGTGGGAGTCGTCTAAGGAGCAAACGTCCATAAGATCAATGTTCTGTCCAGCAGTTCTGGGGCAGGCTAGGGGGGCACACTAAGGGGCACACCAAGGGGCAGGCCCCTTAGGTCGCGCTCCTTCGTGCGCGCGACGCCCAGTGCGCAGCGCCGCTGAGAAAAACCCCGATTTAAGGAGCTAAGGCTGTTTCCAAGGCACTGACATCAGCGCAGCTCTTACCCTGTGATTGGGCTGAAGAGCTCAGGGAGGGCAAGTCCAGGGATGGTCACGTGGTCTCCGGGCCGGCGAAGGTCGATGGATTCGTTGGGCTCTTGCCCCGAGGAGGAGGCGACGTTGATCGCGCGAGCCGGGCTGGGTAAGCAGGCAGAAAGGATCTTCTCGATCCTCTGGAACTCCTCTTCAGACACCAGCCCACAGGAGACTGCACGTAAGTCCAAGCAGCTCGGGTCCTCATGGGCTCCTCCTGGGGGGACCTTGGGCTTCCAGTGGTGAAGATTCCTCCGGTCTCCTGCCCAGTGCCGCCTCCCGGCTTTGACATCCATTGTGGGTCTTCATCTGTCCCAGCCGGCTCAAGGGTCCCCGAATCCAACAGTTTGCAAGGCCATGGACCTGGCAGGCTTAAAGGCCATCCCTGGAATTGCCCAACGTTTGCAGCAAGAGCAAGTTTGCCTTGATGCTCTGATAGTGATGGTAGACAGACTGGTCAATCGTATTGATAGAACACCTGCACTTGTACCTCCAGCGCCAGTTGCCGCGGCCGATACTGGACCGGCAACGCCCACACAGCTGCCGGCACCCTCACGGTATTCGGGGGAAGCGAAGTACTGTAGCGGATTCCTCAATCAGTGTTTCATCTGATTCAATCTGCTGCCTTCCCAGTTTTCTACTGATCAGATCAAGACCAGTTATATTATTTCTTTGTTGGATGGGAAGCCCCTGGCCTGGGCCTCTCCGCTATGGGAGCGTAAAGATCCCCTTCTGGGGAACCTGGAACATTTTGTCTCAGCCTTTCGAAATATCTTCGACGAGCCGTCTCACAGACCCACTGCCGCCTCTGAGCTACTCCAGCTACACCAAGGCAATCTGTCTCTTGCCGAGTATGCAGTGGAATTCCATATCCTGGCACTCGAGCTAGACTGGAGGGATGACAGCCTCCACGGCATATTCCTGAAAGGGATCTCTTCAAGACTCCAAGATGAACTAGCGGCGAGGGACCTCCCCGAGGACCTGAATAGCCTGATCTGGCTGGACGGGTGGACCGCCGAATCCAACGCCATTTTCGGGAAGGGAGATCCGGTCGTAAACCCAGTAACTCTGGGTCTACATTTCTCTGACCGGTACCCTCCTCCTCTGCTTCTCCCGGAGACCAAGGTGTAGAGCCTATGCAGTTGGGTCGAGGCCCAATCTCGCAGGAAGAGAGAAGACGGCACCGCACTCAAGATCTGTGCCTATATTGCAGCAGCAAGGGGCACTTCCTAGCCCGTTGTGGTGAGCGGCCGGGAAACACCAGAACCTAAGGATCATTGAGGAGCTGACCCTAGGTAATAAAAGTTCCGCCTCCTCATCCACTGTATCTGTTACCCTCGGCTACCCCGGGGGTACCTTTGATACGTTGGCTTTGATCGACTCCGAAGCAGGAGGGAATTTCATCCTCGCAGACCTCGCTCAACAGTTGCAGATTGGGGTCCAACCCTGAATTCCTCCGATCCGGGTATCTTCGATTCACGGTACTCTCCTCCCGGGGAGCATTTCTACCTGCACCAAGCCCTTGATTCTTTGCACTAGTCTCTTACACGTGGAAGAAATCTTGTTTCTTATACTGGAGAGGTCCATTCACCCTATCATCTTGGGCATGGCCTGGCTGCAGAAGCATTCCCCAGTTATACACTGGGATACTCTGCAGATTGTATCCTGGGGTCTGCCTTGTTTTGACTCCTGCCTGACAGGTATCCCTCGTCCCAGCGTGCCTCTCCTGACCACGCCCATGGCACTCCCACCACAGTACCAAGATTACGAAGAGGTCTTCTCTAAGGAGAAAGCTGAACTCCTTCCGGAACACTGGCCCTTTGACTGTGCCATAAACCTGATCCCGGGCACTACGCCTCCCAGGGGACGGGTCTACCCCTTGTCTCTCCCAGAAACTCGGGCCATGTTGGCATACATTCAGAAGAATTTGGACAGAGGCTTCATTTGGCCCTCTAATTCCCCCGCCAGGGCCGGGTTCTTCTTTGTGGCGAAGAAGGATGGGTCACTCCAAACCTGCATCGACTACTGCGGCCTCAACGCCATCACACGAAGGGACAGGTACCGTTTGCCTCTGATTCCTGAATTACTAGACAGGCTTCAAGGAGCTAATGTCTTTACCAAGCTGGACCTCCGGGGCGCGTATAATTTGGTATGCATACGACCCGGCGATGAATGGAAGACCGCATTCAATACTAGAGACGGGCACTACGAAAATTTAGTCATGCCCTTCGGCTTATGCAATGTCCCTGTGGTCTTTCAGAACATGTTGCACACCTCTGTCATAGTATACCTCGACGATGTATTGGTGTATTCGAAAGACTTGTCTACGCACTGCGTACAAGTGCTGCAGAAACTCCGGGACAATCGTCTCTTTGCCAAGTTAGAGAAGTGCCAGTTCGAGCAGGAATCCTTGCCGTTCCTCGGATATATAATCTCATCCATGGGCTTCCACATGGATGCTGATAAGGTGGCGGCCATTTGGAATTGGCCACAGCTGGTAGGGGTCAAGGGCCTACAACGCTTCCTAGGCTTCGCTAATGGATGGTGGCACCACTTACGGCTCTTACCAGGAAGGGTGCCGATGCGAAGAATTGGTCCCCGACGGCAAAAAAGGCTTTCCAGAGGTTGAAGGAAGCCTTGATGTCTTTCTCCACCATCCAAATCCGCAGCGTCAGTTCATTGTGGAGGTAGACAATTGAGGTGTGCCGCGGGGACACCTTCAACCCGCTACATCAGGAATCGAAAACCTTCCAGACTTGAACATAGGTGAGAGAGGTAGACATGTTTTGCGCTTGCAAAAGGGTGGAAATAACGGAATCCATATAACCTTTCTTCCTCAACTGCCGCCTCTCATAAGCCAAGCCGCTAGACAAAAATGATCCACTTGATCAAAAAATACTGGACCTTGCCAAAGGAGATTCGGTAGATGACGGAGCCAAAGAGGACCGTCCACCCCAGCTTCCAGAGGCCCCGCACGGTTTGCAGTAGAGGAGGACCGGAAGGCTCATCTGCATACTGCTCCCAGCATCCCCCAGGAGAGGAGTCCAGAGGTCACCGCACGCGATCCAGGGATTGACTTCAACACCCCAGCTTCCAGAGACCCCGCACAGTTTGCAGTAGAGGAGGACCGGAAGCGCGGCCGTCTCAAATCCTTCCTTTGACTGAGTGAAGATTAATTTAACCGTGGTTTAAGAGGATTGGTAAGTATAGTTTTCAGAAATTTTTGAGCTTATAAAAGTTTGGTGAAAGGTGAAATTAAGGGATATATTCTTTAGAGTTTGTGTGTGTCTGAAGTAATAAGCAAGTCAGAGATAGTTAATTCTAGTGTCTGTCTTTCCCACCCACTCAACCCCTGATTTTTAGGCACAAGACACTTTCTCATTAAAAATCAATCAGGGTCTTATCTAAAACATAATATTGTACCAGCCCTTATTGAAAGTTTAATCATCCCCTTGTAGGACACTAGCTGATTAATTACTAAATTCACCTGTAAATTTAAAGTACTCTCATTCCAACTCCCTTAGTATCCTAAACTTAACTAAGCACTCAATATTACTAAGATGAAGGCAGCAGTCCAGCAGCAACAGGGGGGCTTTCCAGTCTTTTGCATTGAGTGTCACATGTATGATTTTTTACCCACCGGTGAGAGACTGTATGTGTGCACTTGGTGCAAAGAGCTCCTGGCTCTCAGGGAACAAGTCTGATCTCTGGAGGCTAGAGTAGCAGACTTGGAGAAGCTGAGGGAGACAGAGAGGTACATTGACAAGACCTTCAGGGACATAGTAGCCAAGTCCCAAATCCATTCTGGCAGCCCCAGTGCTGCCTTGGATCAGAAAGGTCTCCCAGTAGGAGAACATCACCCTGGTGTAGCAGGAAGTGATCCTGTAGCAAGGATCTGTTCTCCAGGTGATGTCCTCGCGCACTGAGGACAAATCTCCCAGGGCTACTGCCCAGAAGGGAAGGGTTAGGCCGGCCATCATAACTGGTGATTCGATTATTAGAAATGTAGATAGCAGGGTGGCTGGTGGACGTGAGGACTGCCTGGTAACTTGCCTGCCTGGTGCAAAGGTGGCAGACCTCACGCGTCACCTAGATAGGATTATAGACAGTGCTGGGGAGGAGCCTGCTGTCGTGGTATATGTGGGCACCAACGACATAGGAAAATGTGGGAGAGAGGTTCTGGAAGCCAAATTTAGGATTTTAGGTAGGAAGCTGAAATCCAGAACCTCCAGGGTGGCATTCTCTGAAATGCTTCCTGTTCCACGTGCAGGTCCCCAGAGGCAGGCAGAGCTCCAGAGTTTCAATGCGTGGATGAGACGATGGTGCAGGGAAGAGGGATTCAGCTTTGTAAGGAACTGGGGAAACTTTTGGGGAAAGGGGAGACTTTTCCGAAAGGATGGGCTCCACCTTAACCAGAGTGGAACCAAGCTGCTGGCACTAACTTTCAAAAACGAGATAGAGCAGTTTTTAAACTAGAACAAGGGGGAAAGCTGACAGTCACTCAGCAGTGCATGGTTCGGAAAAATGTATCCTTGAAGGATACTAATGAGAGGTTCCATTAAAAGCAAACATAGTTCATATGCCTATATGTAAAAAATCACCAAAGCTAATGCTTTCCGAATTATCCCAAACAACTGAAAAGCAGGTTGTTAAAACAAGCAAAAAACACACTTTGAAATGTCTGTATGCCAATGCCAGAAGTCTAAGAAGTAAGATGGGAGAGTTAGAGTGTATAGCAGCAAATGATGAGATTGACATAACTGGCATCACAGAGACTTGGTGGAAGGAGGATAACCAATGGGACAGTGCTATATCAGGGTACAAATTATATCGCAATGATAGGGAGAATCAACTTGGTGGGGGTGTGGCACTTTATGTCCGGGAGGGTATAGAGTCCAACAGGATAAAGATCATATAAGAGAGTAAATGCTCAGTAGAATCTATATGGATAGAACTCCCATGTGTGTTGGGTAAGAGTATAGTGATAGGAGTATACTACCGTCCACCTGGACAAAATGGTCAGAGAGATGATGAAATGCTAAGAGAAATCAGGGAAGGAAACCAATTTGGCGTGCAATAATAATGGGAGATTTCAATTACCCCAATATTGACTGGGTAAATGTAACATCAGGACTTGCTAGAGACATAAAGTTCCTGGATGTAATAAATGATTGCTCCATGAAGCAATCGGTTCAGGAACCAACAAGAGAGGGAGGTATTTTAGATTTAATTCTTAGTGGAACGCAAGATTTGGTGAGAGACGTAACCGTGGTGGGGCCACTTGGCAACAGTGATCATAACATGATCAAATTTAAACTAATAACTGGAAGGGGGACAATAAGTAAATCTGCAGCTCTAACACTAAATTTTAAAAAGGGAAACTTTGATAAAATGAGGAAAATAGTTAGAAAAAAACTGAAAGGTGCAGCTGCAAAGGTTAAAAGTGTTCAACAGGCTTGGACATTGTATTTTTAAACAATCTTAGAGGCACAGTCCATATGTATTCCGCGCATTAAGAAAGGTGGAAGGAAAGCAAAACGATTACCGTCATGGTTAAAAGGTGAGGTGAAAGAGGCTATTTTAGCCAAAAAAACATCCTTCAAAAATTGGAAGAAGGATCCATCTGAAGAAAATAGGATAAAACATAAGCATTGTCAAGGTAAGTGTAAAACATTGATAAGACAGGCGAAGAGAGAATTTGAAATAAAGTTGACCATAGAAGCAAAAACTCATAATAAAAACTTTTAAAAATATATCAAAAGCAAGAAACCTGTGAGGGAGTCGGTTGGACCATTAGATGACAGAGGGGTTAAAGGGGCTCTTAGGGAAGATAAGGCCATTGCAGAAAGACTAATGAATTCTTTGCCTCCGTGTTTACTAATGAGGATGTTGGGGAGATACCAGTTCCAGAAATGGTTTTCAGGGGTGATGAGTCAGACGAACTGAACGAAATCACTGTGAACCTGGAAGATGTAGTAGGCCAGATTGACAAACTAAAGAGTAGCAAATCACCTGGACCGGATGGTATGCATCCTAGGGTTTTGAAGGAACTCAAAAATGAAATTTCTGATCTATTAGTTAAAATTTGTAACCTATCATTAAAATGGTGAGATTACTTACCTGATAATCTCGTTTTCCTTAGTGTAGACAGATGGACTCAGAACAAGTGGGTATAGTGTGCTCGTGCTAGCAGTTGGAGACGGATCTGACGTCAGCACGGGTACATATACCCCCACAGGAAGTGAAGCTCTTGAGTAATCTGCCTTGCAAAAGCTGTTATGGATATATGTGTACTGACGATCAATGAAATAGTGAAAACAGGATTCCCCTGACCGATTGATAGTAGCTGGAGACCGCCAGCATTCCCAACCGGAAGGCGTCGACACCTGGCAGAGTGGACGCACTCATGTAAGAAGTGATAAGGCTTACCTTGAATCGGTGAAACCAATGTAGACAGGCAGCTGGGCGGGATGCTGAGTCCATCTGTCTACACTAAGGAAAACGAGATTATCAGGTAAGTAATCTCACCATTTCCTGTCGTGTAGCCAGATGGACTCAGAACAAGTGGGATGTACAAAAGCTTTACTCCCGGACTGGGCGGGAGGCTGCCTGAGGACCGTGTAAGACTGCCCTCGCAAATGCTGTGTCCTCCCTGGCCTGGACATCTAGACGGTAGAACCTGGAGAAGGTATGGAGGGAGGACCACGTCGCCGTTTTACATATTTCTGCAGGTGACAGCATCCTAGATTCCGCCCAAGATGCTGCTTGGGCTCTGGTAGAATGAGCCTTGACTTGAAGAGGCGGTGACTTCCCGGCCTCTACGTAGGCCGCTCTGATAACTTCTTTAATCCAGCGGGCGATGGTGGGCCGAGAGGCCGCTTTTCCTTATTTCTTCCCGCTGGGCAGGACGAACAGAAGGTCAGGCTTTCGTACTGTTTCTGTCATTTCCAGATATCTGGGCAGCAATCTGCCGATGTCGAGATGGCGTAACAAACGCCCTTCTTCAGATTTCTTCAAACCTGCTGTGGTTGGCAAGGATATGGTCTGGTTGAGGTGAAATTGTGAGACTACCTTAGGCAAGAAGGATGGAACCGTGCGAAGATGGATAGCCTCAGTAGTGATTCTGAGAAAAGGATCACGGCAAGACAGTGCTTGTAGCTCTGAGATGCGGCGTGCTGAACACACAGCCAGCAAGAACACCATCTTCAAAGTGAGAGAACGGAGAGACAGGCCCCGAAGGGATCTGAAGGTGGATCCCGCGAGGAAATCCAAAACTATATTGAGGTTCCACAAAGGCACTGGCCACTTCAGTGGCGGAAGAATGTGCTTGACTCCTTTGAGGAAGCGAGAAACATCTGGATGCGTGGCAATGGTCTTGCCATCCCTCCTGGGACCATAGCAAGACAGCGCAGCCACCTGAACCTTGATGGAGCTTAGGGAGAGACCCTTCTGAAGACCATCCTGCAGGAAATCCAAAACAATAGGGATTGTGGCCGCATGCGGATTGGTGCCGTGAGTGTCGCAACAGTCTTCAAATACTCTCCAGATCCGTACGTAGGTGAGGGATGTGGAAAACTTGCGCGCTCGGAGGAGTGTATCTATCACTGGCTCCGAGTAACCTCTTTTCTTCAGTCTAGCCCTCTCAATGGCCAGACCGTAAGAGAGAATTGAGCTGGATCCTCGTGGAGGATGGGACCTTGACGTAGCAGGTCCCTGAGCGGAGGCAGGGGAAGGGGCTCCCCTGCCAGTAGTCTTCTCATGTCCGCGTACAAGGGTCTTCTTGGCCACTCTGGTGCCACTAGAAGAACTAGGCCCCGGTACTTCTGAATCTTGTGGATAAGGGTGCCCAGCAGGGGCCACAGAGGAAAGGCATATAGCAGGGCCCCTGGAGGCCACGGCTGAACCAGGGCGTCGATCCCGTGAGAGAACGGATCTCGCTTGCGGCTGAAGTATCTGGGTACTTGAGCATTGGACCTGTCCGCTAATAAGTCCATGTCCGGAATCCCCCAGTGATCCACAATCATCTGGAAGGCTGTGGGCGACAGCTGCCATTCCCCCGGATTTAGGCTTTCTCTGCTGATGAAGTCTGCCGTGGTGTTGTCCCTTCCGGCAATGTGGATGGTGGAGATGTCCTGAAGATTCGCCTCTGCCCAAGTCATCAGCGGGGCTATCTCGAGGGACACCTATTGGCTTCTGGTTCCGCCCTGTCGGTTGATGTATGCCACCATGGTGGCGCTGTCCGACATCACTCTGACTGCTCTGTTCCTCAGTCTGTGAGCAAATTGCAGGCAGGCTAACCGGACTGCCCATGCTTCGAGGCGATTGATGTTCCACCCCGCTTCTTCTCTGTTCCACTGCCCTTGGGTGGTGAGTTCTTCGCAGTGTGCTCCCCATCCGCTCAGGCTGGCATCTGTGGTGAGCAGAATCCACACGGGGGAGGACATCTTCGATCCCCTGCTCATGTGGTTGGGCTGCAACCACCACCGTAACTGGGTCCGCACTCTGGCTGGTAGAGGTAGATGCACGGAGTAGTTCCGGAAGCGGGGACTCCAGCGAGAGAGCAGGGAGTTTTGTAGAGGTCTCATATGGGCCCTTGCCCAGGGTACCACTTCCAGGGTGGATGCCATGAGGCCGAGAACCTGCAGGTAATCCCAAGCTATGGGCCAGCTGGCCGCCATCAAGGACCGGAGACGCGTCTGCAGTTTTAACCTTCTCTTGGTGGTGAGACTGACTGTGTCTGCCTGGGTGTCGAACTGGACTCCCAGATATTCCAGAGATTGGGAAGGCTGAAGGCAACTCTTGTTTAGGTTGACTACCCATCCCAGGCTTTCCAGAAGGGCGATCACTCTGTTGGTAGCCCGATGGCTCTCCTCTTGCGATTTCGCCCTGATCAGCCAATCGTCTAGGTAGGGATGGACAAGGATTCCTTCCCGTCTGAGCGCCGCTGCTACCACTACGATCACCTTGGTGAAGGTCCGCGGCGACGTGGCCAGCCCGAAGGGCAAAGCCCGGAACTGGAAGTGGCGTCCCAGCACCTTGAAGCGTAGGTAGCGCTGATGATCCTGGTGAATTGGGATATGCAGGTAGGCTTCTGATAAATCTAAGGCCTTGAGGAATTCTCCTGGCTGTACTGCGTTCTTGACTGAGCGCAGCGTTTCCATGCGAAACCTCGGGACCCGTAAGTATCGATTGACTGACTTGAGGTCCAATACGGGCCGGAAAGTGCCCTCTTTCTTGGGTACCATGAAATAAATGGAATAATGCCCAGAATTCATTTCCCATGCAGGTACCGGGATTATGGCTTTCAAGGACAGGAGCCTCGCCAAGGTAGCTTCCAATGCTGCCTTCTTGTGGATCGGACACGAAGATTCCACAAACCTGTCCGGAGGTAGATGATGGAAGTCCAGAAAATAACCCTCTCGGATGATGGCGAGGACCCACTGGTCCGACGTAATCTCGACCCATCTGGGGTAGAAGAGGGTTAACCTTCCCCCTATGGCCCCGTCCCCCAGATGGATCGGCTGAATCTCATTGGGAGGTGCGGCCGGGCCCTGAACCCGAGCCAGCTCCCCTCTTCTGCTGCTTGGGCCGAAAGGACTGGTTCCTGGCCTGAGGTCGGGGTGCCTGATAGCGACCCCTATAGGGAATGAAGCATTGGGAGCTTCTGCCTCTGGAAGGCCTTGGAAAGGCGCGCTGGTTCCTTTTGAACCTGTCTTCCGGCAGTCGAGGTATAGGAGAGGCACCCCATGTGCTGGCCAGATTATCAAGGTCGCTTCCGAACAGGAAAGAACCCCTAAAGGGCATTCTGGTGAGGCGTGTCTTCGAAGGAGCATCGGCTGACCAGTTCCGTATCCAGAGCTGCCTCCTGGCAGCTACAGAAGAGGAGATCCCCTTGGCTGTTGTATGGACTAGGTCGGATGCAGCATCCGTGAGGAACGAGAGAGCGCACTCCATGTCTGCCGCCGGAGCATTGTTCCTGACCTGTGACAAACAGGAACGTGTCACCACTGTGCAGCAGGTTACGATTCGCAAAGACAGAGCTGCCACCTCAAATGTCTGTTTCAGGATGGCGTCCAGTCGCCGGTCGTGAGGTTCCTTGAGGGCCGCCCCCCCCCTCAACTGGAATGGTAGTGCGCTTGACCACCGCGCTAACCAAGGCGTCCACCTGAGGGCACGCCAGCATCTCCTTGATTGCCGGATCCAAGGGGTACATGCCTATCAGGCCCCGACCCCCTTTGAATGAGGCCGCTGGTGCAGCCCATTCCAGATCTATCAGTTGCTGTGCGGCTTGCAAGAAGGGAAAATGGCGGGCTGTAGGACGAAGACCTTCCAGCAGAGGGTTCTGTGTAGATGGCACCGTAGTGCTGGGGCCTGTAATATCCAACTCCGCCAGGCACTGAGATACTAGGTCGGAGAGATCTTCCTTGGGAAAGAACCGCCTCATGGTTCGATATGGCTCCATCCCCGAGGGAAGTTCCCTCTCTTCGGAGGGTTCTGATTCAGTCTCCGAGACATCAGGGTCCGCCTGAACCGGACTGCCCGGAGGCGGGTGTGCTTGCCCACGATAAGGGCGCGAAGGTCGAGGGGCAGGATCCGCTGGAGCAGCAACAGGAGCAGCAGCAACAGCAGGGCCTGGACGGGAAGCTGATTGCATCTGTACAAAGGGCATGGATCCCCTTAAAGAGATCCACCCAGGAAATGGAGGTGGTCTCAAGTCGTCGGGGTACCAGGTCCCCCGGGATTCCAGGTTGTTCGAGACTGCCTGCGAGATCCGGGGTGGCCCCTGGGGAACTGTCAACAAACCTCGGTTGAGACTGGTCCTGGCCAGAGGCTCCCACTGCCTCCTCACATTGGGCACAAAGGGAGTCTGGCTCCTCGCTGTGCGTGGCTCTGAGCTGGCATGCAGAGCAGAGGCCGAGAGCTTTCACGCCGGAATCAGGAGGCGCCGCCGCCAGGGACACCGGGGCATTCGATTGTTCCATTGCGCGCTGAAGAATATGCGCTGAATAATATGCGGCAGCAATATGCGCTCAATACAATATGTGCTCAATACAATATGCGCTCAATATAATATGCGCTCAACAATAAGCGACAGCTATATACGCTTAATACAATATGAGCTCAATAGTAAGCGGCAGCTATATACGCTTAATACAATATGTGCTCAATAATAAGAGGCAGCTATATACGCTTAATACAATATGCGCTCAATAATATGCGGACAGCAATATACGCTAAATACAATATGCGCTCAATAATATGCGGTCAGCAATATACGCTCAATACAATATATGCTCAACAATATGCAATATACGCTCAAATAAGAAGCACTTAATACAATACAGGCGCCTATCATGGGCACTCAATACCTGAACAGGGCCGACAAAATGGCGACCTCCGCGGCATGCCGCATACAGGCAACGCCGCCGATCCTCGAACTTCGGAGACCAAAAGTAAAAGTTGTGCGCCTTACCTGATCCTCGGCGCTTCCCGGCTGAAACCCGGGCGGTCTCCGGCTGCGGGGGGAGAGGGGAATACCTTCACCGCCACGCTTGAGGAATGCACCCCCTGCCTCCCAAGTCCACGCCGGGACCGAGGCACCTCTTAGCCCGACCCAAGCCCTTCCTGCTCGGGGGCTTGGTCCCTGCCGCGATTCGGCCACCGGACCGAGGCCTAAACCTCCGAGGGATCACAGAAATCACCTCGGGAAACTCAACTGGGGGAGGGACCGAATGGTATCACCATAGGAGTGTGGGGCTCGATGTTCCTGTAGAAATTTAGTAAGTAGAAAGTAGAAAATAGAAAGTAGATTGGAAACATGCTCAGCGAGCATGCAGGCTCTCCAAACTGCTTTGGAGACGGAAATTACTGAAGAGCTTCACTTCCTGTGGGGGTATATGTACCCGTGCTGACGTCAGATCCGTCTCCAACTGCTAGCACGAGCACACTATACCCACTTGTTCTGAGTCCATCTGGCTACACGACAGGAAATCATCCATTGTACCTGAAGACTGGAGGGTGGCCGATGTAACCCCAATATTTAAAAAAGGCTCCAGGGGCGATCCGGGTAACTATAGACCAGTGAGCCAGACTTCAGTGCCGGGAAAAATAGTGGAAATATTCTCAAGATCAAAATCGTAGCGCATATAGAAAGACATAAGAACATAAGAACATAAGAAAATGCCATACTGGGTCAAGCCCAGCATCCTGTTTCCAACAGTGGCCAGTCCAGGCCATAAGAACCTGGCAAGTACCCAAAAACATGATTTAATGGGACACAGTCAACATGGATTTACCCAAGGGAAGTCTTGCCTAACAAATCTGCTTCATTTTTTGAAGGGGTTAATAAACATGTGGATAAAGGTGAACCGGTAGATGTAGTGTATTTGGATTTTCAGAAGGCGTTTGACAAAAGTCCCTCATGAGAGGCTTCTACAAAAACTAAAAAGTCATGGGATAGGAGGCGATGTCCTTTCGTGGATTACAAACTGGTTAAAAGACAGGAAACAGAGAGTAGGATTAAATGGTCAATTTTCCCAGTGCAAAAGGGTAAACAGTGGAGTGCCTCAGGGATCTGTACTTGGATGATCTGGAAAGGATGATCTGGAAAGGAATACGACGAGTGAGGTTATCAAATTTGCGGATGACACAAAATTATTCAGAGTAGTTAAATCACAAGCAGACTGTGATACATTACAAGAGGATCTTGCAAGACTGGAAGATTGGGCATCCAAATGGCAGATGAAATTTAATGTGGACAAGTGCAAGGTGTTGCATATGGGGAAAAATAACCCTTGCTGTAGTTCCACGATGTTAGGTTCCATATTAGGAACTACCACCCAGGAAAAAGATCTAGGCATCATAGTGGATCATACTTTAAAATCGTCGGCTCAGTGTGCTGCAGCAGTCAAAAAAGCAAATAGAATGTTAGGAATTATTAGGAAGGGAATGGTTAATAGAATGGAAAAAGTCATAATGCCTCTGTA
The DNA here is from genome assembly GCF_901001135.1 of Rhinatrema bivittatum. Classification (NCBI taxonomy): domain Eukaryota; kingdom Metazoa; phylum Chordata; class Amphibia; order Gymnophiona; family Rhinatrematidae; genus Rhinatrema; species Rhinatrema bivittatum. The sequence goes on along the minus strand of NC_042622.1, from coordinate 256,236,185 downwards.
TCGCTCCATGGTGAGACCGCAACTTGAATACTGTGTACAATTCTGGTCGCCGCATCTCAAAAAAGATATAGCTGCGATGGAGAAGGTACAGAGAAGGGCAACCAAAATGATAAAGGAGATGGAACAGCTCCCCTATGAGGAAAGGCTGAAGAGGTTAGGGCTGTTCAGCTTGGAGAAGAGATGGCTGAGGGGGGAAATGATAGAGGTCTTTAAGATCATGAGAGGTCTTGAACGAGTAGATGTGACTCGGTTATTTACACTTTCGAATAATAGAAGGACTAGGGGCATTCCATGAAGCACATTTAAGACTAGTCGGAGAAAATTCTTTTCACTCAACGCACAATAAAGCTCTGGAATTTGTTGCCAGAGGATGTGGTTAGTGCAGTTAGTGTAGCTGGGTTCAAAAAAGGTTTGGATAAGTTCTTGGAGGAGAAGTCCATTAATGGCTATTAATCAAGTAGACTTAAGGAATAGCCACTGCTATTAATTGCATCAGTAGCATGGGTTCTTCTTAGAGTTTTGGTAATTGCCAGGTTCTAGTGGCCTGGTTTTGGCCTCTGTTGGAAACAGGATGCTGTGCTTGATGGACCCTTGGTCTGACCCAGCATGGCAATTTCTTATGTTCTTATCTGCAAACCACGGCCGCTGTGGCCACTCCGGAGCCATGAGAACGACTGATCCTGTGTGAGCCTCTATCCTTCGCAAGACCTTGCCCACCAACAGCCAGGGAGGAAAGATGTACAGCAGAATGTCGCAAGGCCACGGCAGGACCAAAGCATCAACACCTTCCGCCCCATGTTCCCTCCTGCAAATGACGAACCGAGCCGCCTTTGCATTTCTCTGAGTCACCATCAGGTCCAGGCGAGGAACACCCCGTCGACGAGTCACGAGATGCATTGCCTCCTCAGAAAGTTCCCACTTTCCGGGATCGAGATGCTGGTGACTGAGAAAATCCGCCTGAACGTTGTTGACCCTGGCTATGTGGGAAGCTGCCAGCCGAACCAGATGGCACGCCTTCCACAGCATTGGCCGATCGGCTTCCAATGCCACTGGACATCCTCTGGTTCCCCCGTCAATCAGTGCGAGTATTGTCGGACAATACTCGCACTGATTGACGGGGGAACCAGGGGAAGGAAACTGCGCAACACAGACGTACTGCCCTGGTTTCCAAGCGATTTCTGGACCATTTCGCCTGCTGCCCTGTCCAATGGCCCTGTGCTGCCCTCGATTGGCAAACCGCACCCCAGCTGGAAAGGCTGGCGTCTGTCATCACGACTACCCACTGGGGCTCCCCCAAGTCCATTCCGCACTGCATGTGGGCCGGAATCAACCACAAACTGAGACTGGACCTGGCAGGTCCAAGAGCGGCAATCGGATTTGGAACTCTTCCGACTTCGGGTCCCAACGAGAAATTAACGCCCTCTGCAAGGGTCTCATATGAGCAAAGGCCCAAGGGACTAATTCTAGAGTAGACGCCATAGAACCAAGCATCTGCAAGTAATCCCAAACCCGGGGTAGCGGTAGAGACAACAGCCGCCGGATCTGCACCGTTAACGTGTCGATTCGCTCCTGCGTGAGAAAGACCTTGCCGACCGATGTGTCGAATCGAGCACCCAAGAAGTTCAGCACCTGGGATGGGACTAACTGGCTCTTGGCAAAATTGATGACCCAACCAAGGGACTGGAGCCGGGCTACTACTGATTGAACCGCTGCCCTGCAAAGCTCCTCCGACTTTGCGTGGATGAGCCAATCGTCCAAATACGGATGAACCAAAATCCCCTCTCGCCTGAGGGCCACAGCTACTATCACCATTACTTTGGTGAAGACGCGGGGAGCTGTCGCCAACCCAAACAGAAGTGCCTAAAACTGATAATGCTCGCCCAAAATCATGAACCGGAGAAACCGCCGATACTGTTAGCGGATCCCTATGTGACGATACGCTTCCGTCAGGTCTAAAGAAGTCAAATATTCGCCGGAGTGGACAACCGCAATGACTGAGCGGAGAGTTTCCATGCAAAAACGGGGTACCTGAAGCGCTTTGTTCACCTTCTTCAGATCCAAGATCGGGCGGAAGGAGCCTTCTTTCTTGGGAACCACAAAATCTATGGAGTATCTGCCGGTCCTGCATTCCTCCGGCAGGACCGGGACAATGGCTCCCAGTGCTTTCAACCGGCCCAGGGTGTGAAGCACCGCTGTCAGTTTCGCGTGGGCCCCATAGGGTGGCATCAAGAACAGGTCCTGCAAGGGGCGTGCAAAATCCAAAGCATAGCCATGTTCGATGATGCTTAGAACCCAATGGTCTGACGTAATCTTGACCCACTCCTCGAAGAATAAAAAGACAGGCATCCGCCTATCACCGGAACAGAGGAGTGGGCCAAGACACCTTCATTGGGAGGACTTGCCCTCGGAAGATCCCTGCGGCCACGAAAGGAATGAGACCAAGCCTAAGACCTCATCGACAGCTGACGTGGAGTGAAGACCGAAGCTCTGGTCTGCCGAAACTTGCGCTGTCCCCGATACAGAGGGCGTGTCAACCCAAAGGACCTGGAGGTTCTAGGCTTGTCCTCCGGTAACTTGTACACCTTATTGTCCCCAAGGGATTTGATAAGGGCTTCTAGATCATCCCCAAACAAGAATTTCCCTTTAAAGGGAAGATTGCCTAGCGGGGCCTTGCAGGAAACATTGGCTGACCAGTTGCGGAGCCACAGAAGCTGTCTAGCAGAGACTGCCGACGCCATAGTGTGTGAAGACACCCAAAGAAGATAGTACAAGGTATCCGCGGTGTAAGCCACAGTCGTCTCCATGAGATCTGCCTGTTCCGCTTCAGGCAACTCCTGCGTGGTGAGCAACTGCTGCACCCAACGAAGAGTTGCCCTTTGCATGAGGCTGCTGCAGACCGCCGCCCAAACGCAAAGCACAGAGACCTCAAAAATCCGGTTGAGAAGGACCTCCAGCTTCCTATCCTGAAAATCCTTAAGAGCAGCATCCCCTGCTACCGGAATGGCTTAGTCCGCTTAGTGATGGCTGAAATGGCTGCATCCACTTTAGGGGACCTTAAGGATGGCCAAGGACTCGTCTGGCAGCGGGTAGAGCTTCTCCATGGCTCACCCCACCCGAAGGCTGGCCTCGGGAGCCTCCCATTCTTGGGTCACTAGTTCCAGTAGCATCGGATGAAAAGGAAAAGCTTTAGGAGGGGCCCAAAGCCCCAAGAGAACAGGGTCCCCCCTTAGTAGCCTCCGAGCTCGGCTGCGGCGCCTCAATACCGAGCTCGGTCAGAACATGAGGGACTAAATTATCAAGCTCCTCCCTCCAAAACAACCTGAGGACCCTTGGGTCATCCCCCTCAACTGGGGTGGGCTCATCAACAACATCCCTGCCAATATCCACGAGAAGAGGGTCCAGCGAAGTGGGATAAGGTGGATCGAAACCCGGGGTCCCAGAGGGATCCAAAACCGCACGGTCTGAACTCCCTCTGGAGGAATCGGAACCCCCAGAAAGCCTAGCCAACTTCGCAGGCGGAGGATCCTCAGCCTGCAACTCAGCCTCGGCCGCCAAAAAGGCCTTGTGCATTAAGAGCACACATCTGGAAGGGACGCCGCCCCTTTAAAGCCCCCCCCCCCCCACCATGGGAGGGTCAGAGCTCGGAGAAGAGGCAGGCACTGGGAGCCGCTGTCTAACAGGGCTCAAATTCGGCGGGGAGAGAGGCAGAGGGATCTCCCCTCCCCCTGCATCCAGCCCTCCCCACTGGAACATGGTGGAGGCAAAATGGCCACCGTTCCCACGCTAGACGGGGACGGGGCAGGCCGAGGACGGCAGAGACGCAAATTCCTCCCTGTGCCCCGGGAGCACGCTGAAAATGACCCGCTGCTGCTCCCCGACGATCCCTCCCCTCCCGGAAGGCACCGTGTACAAAGGCCATCGCGGGAGAGCCGCTCCACCGGCTCCCTGCATGCTGAACACGACGAACCCAAGGCATGTCCGCGGAGAGGGAGCAAGCACGAGGCCGAAAAAAAGAGGCAAAAATCGCCCTTCTGGAGCCCCGGGAAACCTGTGGTCAATGTAGCAAAACAAGTTTTGGGGGTTTTTTTTCAAAATGCTGACATGCAGCCTCCCACGGGAAAAAACGCCCCTGGGACCTCAATTGTGGAACAGGCAGCCCCCCTCCCCCTCGAGAAATTATACCGTCTCAGGGAGCAAGGGGGAGGGACCGCCCCCACCAGTTAATCCCCCTACTCACAGCACAAGAAGCGGCTCTGGGAAAACAGCTAACAGCAGGGTATCTAACTCCAGTCGTGCCTCAACCAAGGCAGCAGACTTGGGAGGACTGACTCTGTCACATCCAGAAAGAAAAACTAACTACTTTTTTTTTTTTTTTTTTTTTTTTTTTAAATAGCTTGATTTAGCCACTGGTAGAAAGCAAACCCCTCTAGTCTTACTATTCCTGGCTTGCTTTGCTTTCCTTGCTTTTTTTTTTTTTTTTTAATGGATCAGGACCACAGGTTCTGTCACCCTCATCTGCTGGAGTCAGAGAAATACTTAAGGATTGCAGGTGGCACACCAGGGTAAGAGGGGATGCCTTTCAGTTTTTTCTATGACTCCATCTGCTGGAAGGGAGACACAACCCAGCGGTCTGGACTAATCCTGGGTCCTACAGGGAAACCCATTTGTCTGGACTGATCTGGGGTATGCACAGGAACCCTGTATGTAACCTCTCTTTATACTTTCCTATTCAGCTTTCATCAAGGAGCCATCATATGTGGCCTCTCTCCTTCTTCCAACAGTCATACATGCATTATAATAAATTTCCTTCCTACAGTCCCTAACACCTGTCCCTCCACCCTTCCTCCCCGAAGATATAAAGTCAGGATTAACCCAGTTCAAGGGAAATAACACAATAATCAGAATTCTAATCTTAACATACTACGCAAGAGAAAAACCTTGCTGAGATATAAGGGGCTGGCACACCTGTATCCCCCTGCAATACCACCCCTTCCTCGCCAGGGGGCGACCCACTCAATACTGATCATGGCGACGCAATGCGGTGCGGCACAGAAACAGATCAGAGGTAAAAACTGGAATGGAAAATAAGACTCTCGCCCCGCAAAATAAGATCATATTCACCCCGCCCCCAACATATCGAGAGAGGAACCATAAACTGCAAACGCCTCCTTACCCCAGCCATACAGTTCTGTGAATGCACCGAAAGCCTCCAAACCCCAGGAAAGGCGTGTGAAAACTGCTCGCCCGCTAACAAAGCAAGATAGTATTATATACCCTACCCCATTCCAGGTATAAGGCTCCGTTATGGAAGTAGGAGAGGGATTATACTCCCTTGCCCTGCCATGGTGTATACAGAAATCCCCAACCTTGCATCGCTTCTCACCTAGAGTCCCATTAATAGAGCCGCTACTCACTCAGCAAAGCCTGACCCTGCCGCCAGGAGAAGGGGAGGAGCTGAAGGAGGGGCTAGGGAGGAGATGAAGAAGAGCGGGGACCAAAGAAGAGAAGAGAGTGAGATGGGAGCAGGGGACAGAGAGGTAGGATAGAGAGACGGGTTAGGATTTTGGTATTGCCAAAAAAAAAAAAAAAAAAGCAGGTAGAAAGGCCTTAAAGTTTTAATCTCCCATCTTCTCTGTTTCGATAGGAAGGAAGGAGGGCAGCAGGACTTAAGAGTATAGGGAAGAGAAGGATGTACTGGGGGTCGGGTTGTGAGGGGGAGAAAGGATATACATTTTCGGATTACTGCAGCCTGACTCCTAAAAACATTAAGGCCATCAAATGAGTCCAATTTGCTTCCTGGTGCAATAAGACAGACCTCAGTTGATCTCTGGCTTTCCCCTCATGTCTTCACAATTAAAGATCCTCCGTGCTTATCCCCTCGCCACTGAGAATCCTCTGTACCTGTCCCAGGCTTTACCCCTCACTCCCCACTGAGGACGTTCTATGCTTATCTCTGGCTTTTTTGAATACTTGTCAGGTTTTGCCGCCACCCTTTCTACTAGCGAGGGTATTTATCTGCACCACTCTTGAGGAATGGTTTACCAGCGGAGTCACGTGCTGTAAACAAGGTGCCGCTCTCCTTCCTTCGCTTTCGGGTTGCCTCTTATGTCCCCCTGCAGTCCCCGTACCGCAAGATCCTTCGGCCTGGCCCCCTGCTTCCACCTCTCCCGGCATGCAGAGCGGCAGCTGACATCAATCTCCCATGGGAAAAGCCTTAAGGGGGACAGCATATAAAAAAGTCATTGATGTTAAAGGGGAAAACTAAACCAAGCTTAGCTATTTATGTGTCGGTTCTTAGAAATGCAGGTCCTGCTACTCCCCTCTTTCATGTTATTATTTTGATCCTTTTCATTCTCTCCCCTGAAGGGCAGATGTTACTTTAGAAAAAGAGAAAAATCAGACATTTTTAGACATGTATTTTCATTCTACAGAAAGTAGGCAGGACCGGAGTACAGCAAACAGAAGCTGTAGGAAAGGATGACCCGATTTGTGGAAACCTGTTTGCTTTAAGAAAGATAAAGCTTCTTTTCCTGTAATAAAGACATCCAGATGAAAGGAGAGGAAGGAAGAGTTAAAACAGCTTAGTAAACTAGACCCTTACAGGTGAACTTTCAAAGGAGTTACCCATGTAACATACTATTGTAACAGTTTTCAGAAGCACTTAACGCAGGTAAAAACTGTTGAACGTTATACGTATCAGTCCAGACTCCCGGGTTTTGCCTCCCTTCCAGCAGATGGAGACAGAGAAATTTTCAGAACTGTAACCTCAGTATTTCCCTGTCTCCAGCAGATAGAGGAAGTGCAAAACCTGCAGTTCCTGAACACACCCAGATCAGTCCAGACCAGTGGATTATGCACTCCCACCAGCAGATGGAGGCATAGAAAAAATTTTCAAGGAACTGCTATATATACTGCTAGTGCCACCTGCAGCTCCTCAGTATTTCTCTGTCTCCAGCAGATGGTGGTTGTGCATCCTGCAGCTCTGGACTGAGTTTTAGCAGGGCTTCCCGAGGTATAAGGTTCCAATCGCATGCCATCCTTGGGTGGAGCAGGGCGAACAGGGGGGAGGGGGGGGTTGGATACCCCTGGCTGTAGAGCCCTCGGATCCGGGGAGTTGGATAGCCTAGGGACTGGTTCCCTCCATGCCCCGAAGCCCTCTTCCAGCACCTCCTAAAGGAAAGTACCCCATGGGGATTTTTTTGTTTCTTACAGAGTTTTTAAAAAAAAAAAGGGGGATTTTTGCCTTCAGTTTTTTCTCTGCACGGGCTTTTCTCTGAGGCTTGCCGTTTCAGGCAGTGCTTGGCTGGGGGAGGGAGGAGCATCCTAGTGCCCGGAGCCTCCTCGGGTCAAGGAAGCAGCTCCTGGGCGTTTTTGGCTCCAGGGCAGGCGTCCTGAGGGCCTGGGCAGTCAAATTGGAGGTTTGCAGTCATTTTTAACTGCTTTCTTCCTCCTCCGCGGAGCGGTGAGCTCGGGCTATTTTTGGGCAAGGGCGCCATTTTGTTTTTTCATGGGTCCCGCGCGGGTGCTCAGCCCAGCCAAATTTCTTCCTTCTGGGACTCCAGGGGAGCTGGGGGAAGGACTGCCAGGTCTGTAGGGCCTGTGGCCTGTTTTAGAGTTGGATGCTCATTCTCTCTGTGCCTCGTGCTGCAGGGGGAGGGGTCATCTACCAAGGGCCAGAAGCCCAGAAAGCCTAGGCGCGTGCCTGGGGGGCAATTGGGAACAAAAAGTAAACCCCTGGGGTCGATGGAAACCCAGGGGAAGGAAGCTCAGGAAGTTCCTCCCCCGCTTTCCCTGGCAGTGGTAGAACTGGGCCAGGGAGAACTGAAGGTTCCCTGTACATACCTGGATCAGTCCAGGTTGAGCCTCCTGGTCCAGCCTCCTGTCCAGCAGAAGGAGACAGACCAAAACTGAAAGGGTATCCTATATCAGGACAGAGCCTACCCTGCAGCCCTTCAGTATTTGTCTGTCTTCAGCAGAAGCGACAGCTCACCCTGTGATTCCCTGATTTTTACTAGTTAGCCCTTTCTCTGCGGGTTATCTTCTTCCTCTCTTTATACAGGATCAAGCAAGTACTTTTACTTTGTCTCAGTTTGCAAAAAAAAAAAAAAAAAAGATTTGTCTTTGAATTTTTTTCTTCACAGGAGACAGCGCTGTCTCCTCGCTCTTGCGGGGCCTAGGGGGGCTTGCCCCTTGCGTTCCGCAGCCTAGGCCCCTTTCCCGGTGATCCTACGGTGGGGTGAAACTGGTGGTCCAGTTACTCTCCCCCTACCTGGCTGCCTTTGCTCTGGGACGTCTCTTTCCCCGGCAGTGCCTTCAGGGATGTGCCATTCCCCTAAGTGAAGTACAATTTAAAAAAAAAAAAAAAAAAGTGTACTTTTAAAGTCTGGGCTTTATCTCTATTTGCCGGCAGCCGAGGAATTTTTGGTGAGGAGCGAGCAGGGTTCGATCCGCTGCCTCCGCTCCTCCCAGCAGCACAGCCCAGCTGATTTCTTCCTGCTCGTGGCTTCTCCCCTCAGAGTATGCAGCGTTCTCACTGCTGCCTTGCGTGTGGAGAGCCCTCGTCGCACCTTTTGCGCGAGGTACTTTGCTCCAGATGTCTGCCGGGTGGGGAAGGCCCCTCCCCGGTAGCGACTAAAACTCAATCCCGGGGTCGATCCTCCCACCGCATGGCCAGGCCGTTCCCAGGTCGGCAAACCACGGGAACAGCAGCCATCTTGGGAGTCTCAGCAGCCCCCGATTCGGGGCTGCAGGGGGGTGAGGAGTCAATTTTGGCGGTGTCGTTCCCCCCCCCCCCCCCCCTGATTTAAGCCCCATGCAGCCCCAGGATGTGGTCCCTGACCCCCCTCCCCACTCCCCTCCTGCAAGTCCAGGCAACGTTTTTCCTCTGAGTTTGTGCTTTTAATGCACAAATCTTACCTGGCCAGCTTGCAGGAAGAGGAGAACTCTCCCTCAGGTCCTCTCCCTGCCAAGATTCCGCGGATGCCCCCTCTGCTCACCTCCGCGACTTCAGATCCGCAGGGGTCCATCAGGGTGCGGGTGGTACCGGGGGCCCTTCCCCCCTCTCAGACCCACCGGCTTCTCTGGTGGCTCCGGTCCAGGATCCGGATGCGGCAGAGACGCCCCCCCCCCCCCCCCCTGGAAGGGGATGACCCCCGGGTGCTACGATTATTTCAAAGGGAAGAACTGGAGCCCCTCATTCCCTTTGTTCTTCAGGTGTTAGTCATCGAAGGGCCCCCAGCGGATACTCTTACAGCCACGCTGCCCGCGCATATGGACCTGTTCCTGGCGGGACTTAGGGCTCCCGCCTGCGCCTTTCCCTTTCATCCTATGCACAAGTTGCTGCTCCTCCGGGAATAGGAATCTCCCGAAGCGGGGCTTCGCATAGGGCGAGCCATGGACAAGCTCTATCCTCTCCCTGAGGACTGCCTAGACATGCTGAAAATTCCCACGGTGGATTCTTCAGTCTCCGCTGTTACCAAGCACACCACCATCCCAGTGGTGGGAGCCACAGCCCCGAAGAATGTGCAGGATCGCAAGCTTGAATTCCATCTCAAATGTATCTTCGATCCCCTTTCTGCTCTCCCCTGGCAGGCAAGGAGTACCTGGGGGGGGATCGACTATGTGCCTTTTGCCTTAGCGACCACTATGCAGGTGTGGTGTCGTTGGAAATTGTCCCTAGTAGGATCCGGAAAGTATACCCCGTTGACTCATATCTTTAGTAATGCTCTTATCCCGTCCACTATTGGGGGTGGCGTTGTCGCGCAATGGCAACATGCCGGGATTGTGCGTATCAAGGATGTTGTTCACGCAGCGACTATAAGGTCTAGTGCGGATTTGGGGACACATTATCATTTAGAGCAGGTTGACTTTTTACTGTATGCTAGTGTGTATTATGCTCTCAAGCACCAGCTTCGCTGTGGAGCTCTCCGACTCACCACAACGTTATTTGAAACTATATGTCTCAATGCTCAATTTGTTAAAGGAATTATATCTAAGATATATGTTTTGTTAGCCACCAAAAAACCAGTTCTTTTCAGACAGCTACATTTATGGATGAAGGATTTTGACCACCAGTTCTCCGATCAGGACTGGGATTTGATTTTCCTCTCGGCGTTTAAATGTTCTATCTCGGCCAACATTCAGGAGAACTGCTACAAATTGTTGTATAGATGGCATTATTCTCCGAGCCAGATCCATCGATTCACACCCACTTCCTCTGACCAATGCTGGCGCGGCTGCGGAGGAGTGGGTACCTATTATCACATGTGGTGGCAATGCCCAAAGGTACAACTTTACTGGTCCTCAGTCATTGCGTGGGCCTCTACTTTTCTCCACTTGGATATACAAGCAGAGTCATGGCATGTCCTGCTCACTTTGCCTTTGGAGACATATAATAAAGACACACAGCGTTTTCTTCAGCAGCTTTTTATTGCGGCGAGACTGGAGCTCGCACTACATTGGAAGGACAAAACAACACCCTCCATAGCCATGTTACAGCGTAGAGTGCACCATACGTTCCAAATGGCCCGACTAACGGCCATACACTGGGATCGCCTCTCAGCTTTTTCAAAAATTTGGTCTCCATATCAGAATTGGCTAGACTCTCAACAATGACTTCTTCGTATCGCTCACCTCGAGATGTGCTTCTCCACTTTGACTTTAATTACCATCGTTCGTTACTATTAACTTGATTTATGTGTATCTGTTCTGACTGTCAGAGGGGGTGGGGGGGGGTGGGAGGTTTGGGTTTTCTTCGGGGGATTGTGGGGTATCCAAAATGTTTTGACAGAATACGCATTATGGGTCTTTGTGTTCGACCTGGCGATGTTGGTCCTCTGTATGCCCTGTCAATAAAATGTTTAAATTAAAAAAAAAAAAAAAATGTATCTTCGAAGTTCTGGCCCTGGGAGTTCGGGCGACGATCTGCAGCAGTCTCATGCAGCAGGCAAGCCTTAGGTGAGTCCAACAATTTCTCGGCACCCAGGATCTCCCGTCTGCAGAGGCAGAGCGTGCTGAACGATTGGAAGACGCCATAGCGAATGGGGCGGATGCCCTGTACGATCTCCTCCGCATCCAAGCAAAGGCGATGGCTTCGGTGGTCTCGGCCAGATGACTCCTCTGGTTACACACTTGGTCAGCAGACCCATCGTCCAAGTCTCGGTTGGGCACTCTGCCTTTTAAGGGTAAGTTGCTCTTCGGCGAGGACCTTGAGCAGCTTATTAATTCCTTGGGTGAGAACAAGGTTCATAAGCTGCCTGAGAACTGTCCGAAACAGTCAAGAGCTTTTGTTCCTTCTCGTTCCCGCTTCAGGGGCCAGCGTAGATATAATGTTGGGGCACGAGGTGCCTCTGTTAGAGGCACCTCCAGATCACAATCTTGGTCTCAGTCCTTTCGAGGCCGCCGGTCCTTCCGAGATGGGGCTCCTCAGCGCTCCACACCCAAGCCGGCTTCCCAATGAGATTCGGCCGGCCCATTCCTCCGTTCCCAACTTCAGTGGTCGTCTCTCCCTGTTTTACGAGGAATGGGCCAAAATTACGTCAGACCAGTGGGTCCTCGAGATTTTAAGAAACAGTTACGCTTTAGAGTTTGCTCGAGATCTGCCAGATCTGCACATAGTCTCTCCTTGCGGACCTCTGAAGCGGGCTGCCATGAATCAAACTCTCACCAGGCTCCAGGGACCGGGGGCTATTGTCCCAGTCCCGATGGACGAACTTGGCACTGGCCAGTATTCCATCTACTTCGTAGTGCCAAAAAGGGACAGTTCCTTCCATCCAATTTTGGACCTCAAGAGAGTCAACCAGGCCCTCAAGGTACCACATTTTCGGATGGAGACTCTGAGGGTGGTCATAGCGGCTGTTCACTCCGGCGAATATCTGGCCTCTCTCGACTTGACGGAGACTTACTTACACATCCCGATTCATCACGAGCATCAGAGGTACCTTCGCTTCCACATCCTGGACCAGCATTTTCAGTTTCGGGCGCTGCCATTTGGCCTAGCCACCGCGCCTCGCACTTTCACCAAAGTTATGGTGGTGGTGGCGGCGGCTGCCCTCCGGCGATAAGGAGTCCTGGTCCATCCTTACCTGGACGACTGGCTCGTGCGGGCCAAGTCAGGCAGTCGACTGGGTCCTTGCTCTCCTTACCTCTTTCGGGTGGATAGTCAATTTCCCCAAAAGCAACTTACAGCCGTCCCAGGTGTTGGAATTTCTGGGGGCACGCTTCGATACCCAGGTCGGCAAGGTGTTCCTGTCGCATGCTCGGGCATCCAAGCTTATGGATCAAGTGCGCAACCTGCTCTCGCTTCCGCTTCCTACAGCGTGGGACTATCTTCAGGTCCTGGGGACCATGGCTTCCACCATCGACCTGGTTCCCTGGGCTTTTGTGCATATGCGACCATTACAGAGAGCTTTGCCATCCCACTGGCAGCCGGTGTCGGAACAGTTTCAAACGATTCTCCCAATTTCGGACTCTACCGTCGCCGACATACAGTGGTGGCTATCGCTGCTGCACCTTCTGAGGGGAATGCCCCTTCAGACTCCACAGTGGATTATAGTCATGACGGATGCCAGTCTGTCCGGCCGGGGAGCGGTCTGCCAGTCACAGACCACGCAGGGATACTGGTCACCAGTCGAGTCCCGCTGGCACATCAATCGCCTGGAGGCCCGGGCGGTCCGTCTGGCTCTTCAAGTTTTTCTCCCTCTACTCCGAGGCAGGGCGGTAAGAGTCCTTTCCGACAACTCCACCATGGTAGCTTATATCAATCGACAAGGGGGCACCCGGAGTCGCCTGGTGGCCCTGGAAGCCATTCGGCTCCTTGCCTGGGCGGAGCGTCATCTGGAGTGCCTCGCAGCCTCCCACATAGCAGGCAAGGAGAATGTGCAAGCCGATTTCCTGAGTCACCAGCGTCTCGATCTGGGCGAGTGGGAGCTCTCGGACGGAGCAATGGATCTGATCATCAACAGGTGGGGTCCCCCTCACCTGGACCTCATGGCAACCTTGAGCAATGCCAAAGCCAACAGATTCTTCAGCCGCTGGAGGGAGTGGATGCTCTGGCTCTCCCCTGGCCCCACGACGTCCTCCTGTATGTGTTTCCTCCCTGGCCTCTCATGGGCAAAGTTCTCCGAAGAATAGAACTTCACAAAGGGCCGGTCATCCTGGTGGCTCCCGAATGGCCCCTCAGGCCGTGGTTCGCGGATTTGGTAAACCTGGCGACGGACGGGTCCCTTCGTCTCTGTCATCTCCCGCGCCTGCTATGCAGGGTCCCGTATTTTTCGACCAGGCGGATTGCTTTTGTCTAGCGGCCTGGCTTTTGAATGGAGAAGACTGAGACAGAAAGGATATAAGGAGGAAGTTATCTCCACCCTCCGGGCTTGTAAGCTATCTACTTCTTTGGCTTATGTACGTGTCTGGAAAGTCTTTGAGAATGTATGTGCTGAATCGGGTGTTTTGGCGCGCTCAGCCCCGGTCTCAGTGGTTCTTTCCTTCCTTCAGAAGGGTCTTTCCAAGGGGCTCTCCTTCAGCTCGTTGCACGTCCAAGTGTCCGCTCTCGGCTCTCTTTTAGGTCAAGTAGAAGGTCACGCTGTGGCGTCTCACCCAGACCTTGTTCGGTTCCTGAAAGGTGCCAAGCATTTGAGGCCACCTGTCCGGTCCACCTGTCCGTCCTGGAGTCTCAATTTGGTCCTTCGGGCCCGCTGTGTGGCTCCTTTCGAACCTCTCCGTTGGGCTACTCTCAAGGATCTTATGCTTAAGACAGTCTTTCTGGTGTTTATTTGTTCCGCTCGACGGGTATCGGAGATCCAAGCGTTTTCCTGTTGGGAGCCCTTCCTGCAGTTCTCTGATTCAGAGGTTTCTCTCAAAACTGTTCCTTCCTTCTTGCCGAAGGTTGTTTCTTCTTTTCATGTCAACCAGTCGGTGGAGCTTCCCGCGTTCTCTCCGGAGGACCTCGCGAGTCCAGTTGGGGCGATCTTCGCCAGCTTGATGTGAAACGCGTGTTACTGCGCTACCTCCAGGTGACCAATGAGTTTCGGGTCTCCGATAATCTTTTTGTTCTCTGGAGTGGTCCAAATAGGGGCAAACAGGCTTCTAAGACTACTATTGCCTAGTGAAAGAGGCGATTTCATCAGCCTATATCTGCCAAGGTCGGGCAGTTCTAGAGGGCTTAAGAGCTCATTCTTTGCATTCTCAGGCTACTTCGTGGGCAGAGAGTCAATTGGTCTCTCCGCAGGAAATATGCAGGGCCACTACATGGAAATCCCTGCATACCTTTGCTTGTCATTACTGTCTTGATGTGCAAGCACTGGTTTTTGGTTCTTTCAGTCGGCAGGTACTTCGAGCGGGACTGTCTCGGTCCCACCCGTTTTAAGGAAGCTTTGGTACATCCCACGGTCTGGACTGATCCGGGTACGTACAGGGAAAGGAAAATTAGTTCTTACCTGTTAATTTTCGTTCCTGTAGTACCATCTGTAGTCCAGATACCCTTACCTGTTTTTTCCTTTTTTTTCTGCCGTCCACTCGAAGCTCTTTCTATATGTCTCTGGATGAAGGCTACCTATCATTATCTTAAGGACACTGGAAGCATCTGTGTTTGATGATCAAGAATATGCAAGAGCGTTCTACAGAATTCAATTGCTTAGTTGGTTACTCACTTGAGTTTTTTGGTTACTTGCTTGATCTTCTTGGTTATCTTTGTTCTTATCTGCTTTGACACTGGTTATACTGAAGGGCTGCAGGGTAGGCTCTGTCCTGATATAGGATACCCTTTCAGTTTTGGTCTGTCTCCATCTGCTGGACAGGAGGCTCGATCCACGGTCTGGACTGATCCGTGGTACTACAGGAACAAAAATTAACAGGTAAGAACTAATTTTCCTATACAACTTCAGATTCCGATAGTGATGATGTGGGATCCGGAGGTTTCTCCCCAGAGTTTGTGCTACTAATGCATGAAGCCTTCCTGGCTAGGAAGGCTGCAAAAAGGAGATCTCAGGACAGCGCTGGTGGCTCTGCCAAGCGTCTGAAGTCCCAGGAGCTGCGGGGACTGTGGGGGACCCCCTGTTGGGGGATCTAGCCACGCCCCAGGGTGACACTGAACCTGATGATGAAACTGATGCTGGCGGGGACGATCCGTTGTTGCTGGACGCCTCTGGGGGGGTGATGACCCTCGGGTGGTCCGGCTGTTCAAGCAGGAGGGATTACATCTCTTTAATCCCCAGGTGCTGGAGGAACTGGGGCTCAAACTGTCACAGGAGGATTTGGACAGCGAAGGGGTCAACCCGGTCCTGGACGGGCTGCGAGGACCCCCCTCGGCTTTTCCAATTCCGAAGCTTATCAACAGGGAGTGAGAGGCCGGTCTCAAGGTGGGACGGGCCATGGCCAGACTGTACCTGCTGTTGGAAGAGCATTTGGAGCCCTTAAGGAACCCCAAGGTAGATGCTGCGATAGCAGCAGTTACTAAGAAAACTACCATTCCGGTGGCAGGGTCGGCTGCTCTGAAGGATGCCCAGGACCGCAAATTGGAGGTCCACCTGAAGCGCCTTTTTGAAGTTTCAGCTTTGAGCCTCAGAGCGGCAGTCTGTGCTAGGATGATGCAGCACGCCTGCCGGTGTTGGATCCAGCAGCCACAGGACCCAGCCTCTGCGGGGATCATGTCCCAGACACAGGCGGCTCACCAGGAGGTGGGAGTGGTATACCCGGCAGATGCCCTGAATGATCTGGTACAAACATCGGCGCGTTCCATGGTCTCTTCGGTGGCGGCCCGACGCTTGCTGAGGCTCCGGAATTGGTCGACTGACTTTTTTTCTAAAGCTCGCCTGTGCAATCTCCCCTTCAGGGGGAAGCTCCTGTTTGGCGAGGACCTGGACTAGCTGGTGAAGACGCTGGGAGAGTCCAAAGGCAATAGGCTCCCGGAGGATAGATAGCCCTTCCGGAAAGCATTTGCCCCAAGGAGCCAGATTAGAGACTCCAGGAGATTTGTCGGGAAGGGGGGGTTCCTCCTCTTCCTATAGATCCAGACCTTTCTTGGGGCGACAACAGTCCTTTCGGAGAACCAACCAAACAGCAAGGGAAGGTGCCGGACAGGGCTCTGGGGCTGGAAAATCTTCACAAAGAAATCAGGATCACCCACTCCTCGGAAACAGTCATAGGAGGACAGCTGTCCCAATTTTAAGAGGAGTGGGCAAGGATCACGACCCACCAGTGGGTTCTCCGGGTGATCCGTGTAGGCTTCGCCTTAGAATTTTCACACCCTTCCTGGTGTCACGCTGTTCTTCCCGAAACAAGCGTGCCGCGGTGGAGGACACGCTACGTCGTCTGTTAAGCCTGCAGGCCACTGTTCCAGTTCTAGGGGCGGAACAGGGAACCAGTCTGTACCCCATCTACTTTGTGGTGCCAAAGAAAGAAGGAACCTTTCGCCCCATCCTGGACCTCCAGCAAGTGAACCAGAGTCTGAAGGTACCGCGCTTTTGAATGGAAACCCTGCGCACGGTGATTGCAGCAGTGCGCAAGAGAGAGTTCCTCCATATCCTGATTCAGAGCGATCATCAGCGGTTTCTGCGGTTCTCGATCCTGGGGCAGCATTTCCAGTTTCGTGCGCTCCCCTTTGGTCTAGTATCGGCGCCCCGCACCTACACCAAGGTTATGATAGTCATGGCAGCAGCCCTCAGGCAGGAAGGGGTGTTGGTGCACCCGTACCTAGACGACTGGCTCCTCCGGGCTAAGTCGGAGGAAGACTGTCGGCAGACTATTCTTCATGTAACTCACATGCTGCAGTCGTAGGGCTGGGTGATCAACCTTCCCAAGAGTCACTTGATTCCCTCCAAGGTCCTGAAATATCTGGGAGCTCGCTTTGACACTCACCTGGGCCGGGTATTTCTAACAGAGGACCAGAAGCGCAAACTACAACAGCAGGTGACCAGTTTTTTGGGGCCGCGGACTCCAACAGCCTGGGACTATCTGCAGGTTCTGGGATCCATAGCTTCGATGCTAGAGCTCGCCCCGTGGGCCTTTGCTCACATGAGACCGTTGCAGCGGGCTCTCCTGTCCTGGTGGAGTCCAGTGACGGAGCAATATCAGGTCTGCCTGCCCCTGACCTTGCAGTTCAGATCCAGCCTGGAGTGGTTGTTAGTAGACGCCAATCTGAAGAAAGGAATGTCCCTTGCAACCCTGGACTGGGTGGTGGTTTCCCCGGACGCCAGCCTGCGAGGCTGGGGTGCGGGGAAACCAGGGCAGTCCGCAGGGCAGGGCAGTCCGCAGGGCAGGGCAGTCCGCAGGGCAGGGCAGGGCAGTCCGCAGGGCAGTCCGCAGGGCCTTGGAGGCTTTTCTGGATCTGGTACAGGGGCAGATGGTTCGCATGTTTTCGGACAATGCCACCACGGTGGCATACCGCAACCATCAGGGAGGAACCAAGAGCCCAACCGTAGCCCGGGAAGCCCATCTCCTCTTCAACTGGGCTGACCGCCAGTTGGAGGGCATCACTGCGTCGCACATGGCGGGTGTCGACAACGTCCAAGTGGACTTCCTAAGCAGACAACAGCTGGACCCAGGAGAGTGGGAGCTGTCCAGAGAGGCATGGAACCTCATTTGTGCCCGATGGGGAACTCCCCAGTTGGATCTCATGGCGACCCGACTCAACGCGAAAACATTGCAATTTTTCAGTTGATGGAAGGAATTGTGGTCCGTGGGACTCAACACACTGTTGTCCAAATGGCCTTCGGGGATCCTATTGTATGCTTTCCCTCCATGGCCTCTCGTAGGTCGAGTTCTCAGACGAGTGGAACAGCACCCGGGTCAGGTGGTGCTGGTGGCTCTGGAGTGGCCTCTGCTCCCTTGGTTCGCGGATCTGATATGACTAGCCACGGACGGTCCCTTACGGCTGGCGCATTTGCCGGATCTGTCAAGTCAGGGAACCATCTTTTCGGATCGGAAGGATCGCTTCTCTCTCACGGCTTGGCTTTTGAGAGTCAATGCCTACGACTGAAGGGTTATTCAGAGGCGGTGATTGCTACTCTGCTGCAGGCCAGAAGGCCTTCCACTTCCATGGCTTACATGCGAGTATGGAGGGTGTTTGAGTCCTGGTGTGTGCAACAAGGACTTGGGCCAGGGTCGGCATCCGTTCCCCACGTTCTGGCTTTTCTGAAGCAGGGACTTTCCAAGGACCTGGCATACAACTCTATCCAGGTTCAAGTTTCAGCTCTGGGGTGCTTCAGGGGACGAATAGACGACAAATCCCTGGCTTGCCACTCAAATGGGGTTCGCTTCCTCAAAGGGGTAAAGCATTTGAGGCCGCCTGTTGGGAAACTGTGCCCGGAGTGGAACCTGAACCTTGTTCTGCGGGCTTTATGTGTACCACCCTTTGAGCCGGTGGGGCAGGCTTCGATCAAGGACCTGACACTGAAGACGGTCTTTTTAGTGGTGATCTGTTAGGTGCGGTGCATTTCAGAATTGCAGGCCCTGTCCTGCCGAGACCTGTTTTTAAGGATTTCGGCGTATAGGGTGTCCTTGCGCACGGTGCCGTCTTTTCTGCCGAAGGTGGTGTCGGCATTTCATGTTAATCAGACGATAGAGCTCCCTGGCTTCCCGGACTGGTCCCGCGACTTGGCGATGGATAGAGATCTGCATTTATTGAATGTTCGCCGAATCCTCCTGCGCTATTGGAAGGTCACCAATCCTTTTCGGAAGTCAGATCATTTGTCCTATTTGGTGATCCTAAGCGGGGGGACAAGGCATCCAAGGCCACTGTCTCGGTGGCTGAAGGAGACCATTGGTTCGGCGTACATTAGCAATGGCCGCTCCATTCCGGATGGTTTGAAAGCTCATTCCACGCGGGCTTAGGCAGCCTCCTGGGTGGAGAGCCAGCTGGTTTCTCCTCAAGATCTGTAGCTCTCTGCATACCTTTTCCAAGCATTACCACTTGGACGTAAGTGCGCCGGAGGAATCCAATTTCGGGGAAAGGGTTCTAAGAGCGGGTCTTTCAGGATCCCTCCCACAGTAGGGTGGCTTTGTTACATCCCACTGGTCTGGACTGATCTAGGTATGTTCAGGAAAGGAAAACTGCTAATTTTCATTCCTGTAATACCACAGATCAGCCCAGATGTGAATGCCGAAAGATGGGCTGACCTTTGGGTTAGCTACTGTATTGAAGAATTCTGAAGGAAATAGTTTGGATGCCAATATTAATGAAGATTCGGGGTAGGGTTTTCTACTTTAGGGGAATCCAACCCTCCTGTCTTTTGATGTTTGCTTGTTCGGGGTGAATAGTTTAAGTTGGTTTGAAGTTGGTTCCAGTGGTTTTTTGCTTGGGGATCGACCAATACTGAGGAGCTGCAGGTTGCCCTAGTGGTATATATATCTATCAGTGCCTTGAAGTTTTTTTCTCTGCCTCCATCTGCTGGTGGGAGGGCATAACCCACTGGTCTGGACTGATCTGTGGTATTAAAGGAACGAAAATTAGCAGGTAAGATCCAATTTTCCTTTCTGAATCTCTTAAAAAAAAACCCAAAAAACAGGATTTTTTTCCCAGAGGGTTTCCCTCCTAGAAGTTTGGCAGGTCTTGGTAGAACCATCCCTCCTAGTAGCATGGCCGGACGAGCAGGGGTTGGTGACCCAAATTTGCTCCAATTTCCATGCTGGAGGTTGAAAGCTGGTGGTCCAGCTCCCTCACCTGCCAGAGTTTTGGGTGAAAAAGAACCTTTGCCAGGCTTCATATAAAGCTGCCTTTTTTTTCTACTTGTGTGTGTGTGTGTGTTTGGTCATTGTAAAGTTTGTTTAAAAAAAAAAAAAGTTTTTGTTTTTCAGGTTTTGGAAAGTGCTCTCCCTAAGCCTTGTTACTGCCATCTCCCCAGCGCCAGTGGTGCAGAGAGGCAGCTCTGGGGACTTTTCTCTTCATTTTTCTCTTGTGTCTCCCAGAGATCATTTTTTTCTCTTCCCCTCTGTGCGCTGTCCTCCGCGTGGTTGACGCAAAGCACTGACATGCTAAGGAGCTCTGCTGCTCCGTGTGCGGCCGCAACTCCTCGCATTTGTTGTGGGACGGCTGCTGCTCCCGGTGCCTCTCAGCAGGGGAAGGCACAGGAGTGGCGGCGGCAGTTTCCTCACTGCAGTGCTGGTCCAGGGGGCCAAAGGCAGCATGGCGGGAGGCCAGCGATCCATTCCCACTGAGCCATTTTGGAAATTTTTGCCGTGAAATCTTAGCCTGCAGCAGGGGGAGGGGATCTCCCGCAGGTGCTTTCTCTGCCCGATTTATGCTCAGAAGAGGCCTGGGCGGCCCATTGAGAGCAATCGGGGGAGGATTCAGATCCTCTGGGGGAGGATTCTGAGTGTCTTTCTCCCTTTTCGCCAGAATTTGTGCTTTTAAAGCATAAAGCTTTTCTAGCTTGCCAGGCCGCGTAAGTATAGGGCTTCTGAGCCCTCTTCTTGTAAGGAGCCCAAGTTTTCAAGGTCCTTCACGGCCACCAGGGTTCAGAGGGTTCATGGTCCCTCCATGTCAGGGGCTCTGGAGGAGATGTCCTCCGAGGAGTCGGACCAAGATGGCTCGCCGGCGGATGTCACCCTGGATGTGGAGCCGGGTCGTGCTCCACCGGGTCTAGCCAAGGATGCGGCAAAGGTTCCCACTATGGACAGGGACAATCCCAAGGTGCTTCACCTTTTTCAGAGGGACGAGTTAGGTCCTCTAATTCCGGCTATCCTGGCAGAGTTGGGTATACTGGCACCTCAAGAGGACTCCGACCACGAGGATATGGATCTGATCATGGTGGGTTTACGGGGTCTGGCTAAGACCTTTCCTTTTCACAGGGCAGTGAGACAGTTGATGGTCAGGGAGAGGGATACTCTGGAGACTGGCCTTAAGGTGAATCAGGCTATGGACAAGATGGAACCATTAACTGAGGATACTGTGGAGCTCCTGAGGGTGCTGAAGGGTGGATGCATCCGTCTCCGCTGTTACCTAGAAAA
This sequence comes from Rhinatrema bivittatum, assembly GCF_901001135.1. Classification (NCBI taxonomy): domain Eukaryota; kingdom Metazoa; phylum Chordata; class Amphibia; order Gymnophiona; family Rhinatrematidae; genus Rhinatrema; species Rhinatrema bivittatum. The sequence goes on along the minus strand of NC_042622.1, from coordinate 256,215,245 downwards.
CGACTATCCCTATGGCGGGGGCTGCAGCTCTGAAGGATTTGCAAGACAAAGCTGGAAGTGCACCTGAAGAGGATTTTTGAGGTCTCGGCTTTAGGCATCCGGGCCACTGTCTGCAGTAGTTTTATGCTTCCGGCATCCTTGAGATAGATACAGCAGCTTCAGGAGAAAAGAACATTGTCACCCTCTGAGGCTCAGTGTGCAGAGCATCTCGAGGCTGCAGTCGCTTATGGTGCTGATGCCCCCTTTGACCTTATCCATACTTCGTCAAGGACGATGGTGTCAGCTGTCTCAGCCAGGAGACTCCTTTGGTTGCAAAATTGGTCGGCTGATGTTTCCTCTAAGGCTCAACTGGGGGCATTGCCATTCAAGGGCAAGCTCCACTTTGGGGAAGATCTAGAACAGCTGTTAAAACTCTTGGGTGAAGACACAAATTACCAGAAGATAAGCCCAAGGGGTCCAGAGGGTCTCTTCCACCACGTTCTCGCTTTCGGGGCCAACGGCATTTTTGGCAGAGCTCAGTTAAAACAGCAAGACTGACCCAAGTGAGAGAAAGAGCCCTATCACTAGCAGGACCCATAATCTGGAACACAATGCCTCCAGAGATCAGGCTACAAAGTGATCTCAAAACATTTAAGAAAAGTTTAAAAACATGGCTTTTTAAACAAGCATTTTACAAAGAGACAGGAGAATAGAGAGAAATTATTCGGGAAAAGACAGAAAGACACCGACACACAGTCCTTAAGACTGTACAGTAGATTAGTCTATGATTTCTACACCACAAAGCATAACTATAATACTATGTGTTATAAAAACTACCGGTGTGTAAGTACCTTGGTACAATTGGTCATGAACTACCTCACTAAATGACTATGTCTAATGATATATTGTAACCGAAACTTTGACGGCACCTGTTAGAATGTACTATAGTTGTTAGCTTCGTGGACCCTTGGGCCGATCGGAACCGACAGATGGAATGCTGTGAAGGGTCGCAGCAGAGGTCCCAACCGGAAGGCGGCTGAAACGGACTCGTGGACGGCAGGAGAAAGAACCACGAAGGGGCCCTATGCGACCAAGGGCTTAGGAGAGGAATGGAGGGAAGACGGCGTTGGCCCGGTAGTTCGGAGATCTTCGCCCTGGAAGCCGGTACTCCCCCGAGAGGAGCTCGTAGGAGTCCGGCCGCTGGGACTTTTGGAGATTCGCCCTGGAAGCCGGAGCCCCCCCCAGGAGGCGCCCGTAGGGGCCCGGCCGCTGGGACTTAGGAGAATCTTCGGGGCCAGCCGAGTAGGAATGAAGAACTACGGAGATCCGAAGCTGAGTCCCGTGGTCCAAGCGAGTCGTAACCAAAGGAAGAAGCGAGGCGAAGTCGTGCAGTGGACCGAGTCGAAACCAGGAGTCGATAGGCAACCAGAACCAGGGAGTAGGCAAAAGCAGAGTCGTGGACGGGACCAGGTCAAGCCGGGAGTCAGAGGACGTCGTCAAATCCAGAGGGTGAGGCAGAAGAGGAGTCAGGAACCAAACCGGAACAGTAGGCAGAAGGCAAAAGCAGGAACGCAGCAACTAGACACAGGAACCCTGGGAACCTCGTTGCAAGGCAGGGAAATCTGCAACTGCAGGGCTTAAGTAGCCCTGCAGCGTCTGACGTCATCCGAGGGAGGAGCAGGGCTTTCCCGCGCTGGCCCCTTTAAATCTAGAGCTAAGACGCGCGTGCGCGTCTAAGGGGGCGGGGCCAGCCGCGGCAGAACGCCGACTGCTCCGACGGAGCAGGAGCGCGGCGTCAGAGGCCACTGCAGGCCCGGGCGAGGCGGGCACGGGCCAGGACCGCGTCGGGGGTAAGTGCCGATCCCGGGGCCGACCCGGGATCGCAACAGTACCCCTCCTCCTGGGGGTCGCAGCTTGTCCGGGTGCGCCAAATGAAACTGGAGAAGAAGGTCTTTATCTAGGATATGCGAGGAGGGTTCCCAAGAATTCTCTTCTGGGCCATACCCCTCCCAGGACAGTAGGTATTCCCACCGATGGCGGCGACAACGCACGTCCAACACCTCTTTCACCGTGTATGTGTCTCCCTGGGCCGTGGAGGTGAAGGTGGCCTCCGGCGGGAGAGAACCAGCGGCTTGAGTAGGGAAACATGGAAGACATCATGTATCCTGAGGGTTGAGGGCAGGCGTAACCTGTAGGACACTGCCCCTATGCGTTCGGCTACCGGAAAGGGTCCAATATATCGAGGTGCTAGCCTCATGGATGGAGTCCGCAACTGGATGTGTTTGGTGCTTAGCCGTACCTTCGTCCCGGGTAGAAAAACCGGAGCGCACCGCCGAGACCGATCCGCATATTCCTTGAACCGAGCCGCGGTTCTGTGAAGTTTCTCCTGAGTGGTATGCCAGAGGTGGTGGATCTGGTTAGCCGTTAATTGCGCCGCCGGGGAAGAGACCGTCACTGGCAGCGGCAGGGGAGGCTTGGGAACCTTCCCATAGACCAACTGGAAGGGGGACTGTAGCGTGGCGGAGTGCTTGTGGCGATTATACGAAAACTCAGCCCATGGTATGAGGGCGACCCAGTTGTCTTGGAGCTCTCCTACAAAGGCTCGGAGGAAGGCCTTCAGGGTACGGTTTGTCCGTTCAGCTTGGCCGTTGCCCTGAGGGTGAAAAGCCATGGTTAGATCCAGCTGTACCCCGAAATTTTTGCAGAGAGCCCTCCAGTATTTTGCTGTGAATTGGGGACCCCGGTCCGAGGTAATATGCAAGGGTAACCCATGTAGTCGAAAGATATGATGGACGAATAGCTCGGCCAGTTCAGGGGCTGTGGGCAGCTTGGCGAGGGGCACAAAATGGGCCATTTTCGAGAACCAGTCAACCGTGACCCAAATCACGGTCTTTCCTTCGGACGGAGGCAATTCTACTATGAAATCCGTGGATATGTGAGTCCACGGTTCCGTGGGAATGGGGAGCGGTTGGAGGAGACCCCAGGGGCGGCCTGGTAATGGTTTCTGCTGTGCGCACGTAGGGCATGATTGTACATAGAGACGGACATCCTCCTTCACCCGTGGCCACCTATAGAACTCCGTTAAAAGCTCAAGAGTCCGGGCAATCCCTGGGTGTCCGGCCGTCAGTGAATCGTGCACCCCTGCTAAGACCCTCCTCCTCGAGCGAGCAGGAACCACCGTCTTCCCCGCGGGTCCAAGTTCTGAGGCGGCCAGTCGAACTTTAGCCGGATCCAGAATGTATTGAGGAGGTTCTAAGGCATCATCGATCTCCGTGGCACGGGAGAGGGCATCCGCCCTAACATTCTTGGCCACCGGTCGGTAATGAAGGGAAAAATTAAACCGACTGAAAAAGAGGGACCAGCGCACCTGCCGGGGATTGAGCCTCTGAGTGCGACATAAATACTCCAAATTTTTGTGGTCGGTGTAAACTATGATAGGATGCTGAGCTCCCTCCAGCCATTGGCGCCATTCTTCGAAGGCTAACTTGATGGCCAGTAATTCCTTGTCGCCGATACCGTAATTTTTCTCGGCGGGAGAAAACTTACGTGAGAAGTATGAGCACGGCCGGGATCTGCCATTCTTGGAGGTTTGGGCCAGTGCAGCCCCTACTGCCACGTCGGAGGCATCAACCTCTACAATGAATTGGCGCAGAGGATCAGGATGTCGGAGGCAGGTATCCTGTAGAAAAGCCTTCTTGAGATCCTGGAAGGCTTGTATGGCGGTGGGAGTCCACCTTCGTGCATCGGCACCTTTCCGAGTAAGGGCCGTCAGAGGAGCCACAAGGCTGGAATAGTGCGGGATAAACTGGCGATAGAAATTGGCGAAGCCTAAGAAGCGTTGAAGCGCTTTCACTCCCAGTGGTTGTGGCCAGTTCTCGATGGCGGCCACTTTATCCGGATCCATGCGGAAGCCGGTAGAGGAGACGATGTACCCCAGGAAGGGCAGAGATTCTTGTTCGAATTGACACTTCTCCAGTTTGGCATACAATCGATTCTCTCTTAGTTTCAGCAGTACTTGGCGAACATGTTGACGATGTGCCTCAAGGTTCCGGGAGTATATTAACACGTCGTCAAGGTACACGATGACTGAGGTGTGCAAGAGATCGCGAAGTACCTCATTCATAAGATTTTGAAACACTGCCGGGGCGTTACCGAGACCAAATGGCATGACGAGGTACTCATAATGACCGTCCCTAGTATTGAAGGCGGTCTTCCACTCGTCTCCCGGTCGGATCCGTACGAGATTGTACGCCCCTCTGAGGTCCAGCTTGGTGAATACTCGGGCCCCTTGAAGACGATCCAGGAGCTCCGGAATCAGGGGCAATGGGTAGCGGTCTCGTCGGGTGATCTGGTTCAGGCCCCGGTAATCGATACATGGGCAAAGAGACCCATCTTTCTTCCCTACGAAGAAGAAGCCGGCCCCCGCCGGGGAATTCGATGGTCTGATAAACCCCCGTTCCAGGTTCTCCTTAATATACGCTGACATGGCCCGGGTCTCCAGCAGAGATAGAGGGTATACCCTACCGCCGGGCGGCGTGGTTCCTGGCAGCAGATTAATCGCGCAATCGAAGGGCCGATGCTCAGGGAGTAGTTCGGCCTTTTCCTTAGAGAAGACGTCCCTGAAGGCGTGGTACTGTGGTGGTACAGTTAGCGGGGCCACTAGGAGAGGAAGCATCTGCAGAGGACGAGCGGGAAGACAATGATGAAAACATGCAGGGCCCCAGGACGTAATCTGAAGCGACTCCCAGTCTATCACCGGCGAGTGTTCCCTCAGCCATGGCAGACCTAGGATGACTGGGTGGATGGACTTCTCTAGGATGAGGAACGAGATCTCCTCCCTATGAAGGGCGCCGACCTGAAGCTTGAGAGGACGCGTACGGGTGGAGATGGTCCCAGGAAGTGGGGTCCCCTGGATGGAAGAAACTCGCACGGGCGGCTCCTGGGGCAGGATCCCAAGCTGAAGCTGTTGCACCAGGTCTCGAAGGATAAAATTCCCCCCGGACCCGGAATCGAGCAGGGCTAAGGTGTCAAATCCCCCCTCCGGGAGACACAGTCTTACTGGAATGGTACATGGGGAGTTCGGTGAAGTATTGCCTAGAATCAACTCCCCACTAGACTCTAGGTTCGGGCGTTTCCCGGCGCTCGGTACAGCGGGCCAGGAAGTGCCCCTTACCACCACAGTAGAGGCACAATCCTTGGGAGCGACGGCGCTTCCGCTCTTCTGAAGAAAGAGGACCCCGGCCCAATTGCATGGGTTCTTCTGCCGGAGCAGTAGTTGAAGCGGGCGGTGATGGTCGGACACGAGGCGGAGTGGTCTTGCGGATGGTCTGTCCCTGGGTGGACCTTCGCTCCCGGAATCGACGTTGGATGTGATCTACCCGGCCGGCCAGCTCGATGAGCTCCTGGAGATCGTCTGGAAGGTCCCAGGCTGCTAGTTCATCCTGGAGGCGTGGAGAAAGCCCCTCCAGGAAAATTCCGTGCAGACTGTCGGCTCCCCAGGCCAATTCGGTGGCAAGAGTCTGGAACTCCATAGCATACTCCTCCAGGGCCCGGTTCCCCTGTCTCAGCTGGAGCAGTTCTGAGGCGGCCGTGGAGGCACGGGATGGTTCATCAAAGACTCTCCGGAAGGATTTGACGAACTGCACCAGGTTGTTCAGTCGGGAATCCTGGCGTTCCCAGAGGGACGAAGCCCAGGCCAAGGGCCTCCCATCCAAGAGGGAGATAATGTAAGTCGTCTTGACACGATCGGTGGGGAATTGCACAGGCAGCAAATCGAACCGGATGTAACACTGGTTGAGGAAACCCCGACATGCCTTCGAGTCCCCTGAATAGCGGGATGGAGCCGGCATCTGTACTGGAGCGGTGGGTCCAGCGCTGGCCTGGGAAGTGGATGCCACAGCGCTGGCGGCGGAAGCCCCTTCAACGCGATCCGCTAGGCACTGCACTGTCGACATCAGGGTGTCGAGGCAGATCTGTTGCTGCTGTAGCTTCTGGGCAATGCCCGGAATAGCTTTCAGGCCGGCAAGGTCCGCCGGGTCCATGGCCTTGCAATCTGTTAGCTTTGTGGACCCTTGGGCCGATCGGAACCGACAGATGGAATGCTGTGAAGGGTCGCAGCAGAGGTCCCAACCGGAAGGCGGCTGAAACGGACTCGTGGACGGCAGGAGAAAGAACCACGAAGGGGCCCTATGCGACCAAGGGCTCAGGAGAGGAATGGAGGGAAGACGGCGTTGGCCCGGTAGTTCGGAGATCTTCGCCCTGGAAGCCGGTACTCCCCCGAGAGGAGCTCGTAGGAGTCCGGCCGCTGGGACTTTTGGAGATTCGCCCTGGAAGCCGGAGCCCCCCCAGGAGGCGCCCGTAGGGGCCCGGCCACTGGGACTTAGGAGAATCTTCGGTGCCAGCCGAGTAGGAATGAAGAACTACGGAGATCCGAAGCTGAGTCCCGTGGTCCAAGCGAGTCGTAACCAAAGGAAGAAGCGAGGCGAAGTCGTGCAGTGGACCGAGTCGAAACCAGGAGTCGATAGGCAACCAGAACCAGGGAGTAGGCAAAAGCAGAGTTGTGGACGGGACCAGGTCAAGCCGGGAGTCAGAGGACGTCGTCAAATCCAGAGGGTGAGGCAGAAGAGGAGTCAGGAACCAAACCGGAACAGTAGACAGAAGGCAAAAGCAGGAACGCAGCAACTAGACACAGGAACCCTGGGAACCTCGTTGCAAGGCAGGGAAATCTGCAACTGCAGGGCTTAAGTAGCCCTGCAGCGTCTGACGTCATCCGAGGGAGGAGCAGGGCTTTCCCGCGCTGGCCCCTTTAAATCTAGAGCTAACGTCAGACCAATGGTTCCTAGACGTGATAGGAAGAGGCTACGCTTTAAAGTTTGCTCGGCCGCTCAGAAGTCTTTATCTGAGGTCCCCTTGTGGCTTGGCAGGCAAGTAGTTGGTGTGCGGCAAACTCTCAAGCATCTGCATCTGTTAGGGGTCATTGTTCCTGTCCCTCCGCATGAGTGAGGGAAGGGCTCTTAATCCATCTATTTTGTGGTCATCAAAAAGGAGGGCATCTTTTATCCAATTCTGGACTTAAAGAAGGTGAACCTGGCTCTCAAAGTGCCATGTTTTTGAATGGAAACTTTTCAGGCTGTCATCACGATGGTTCGGACGGGGAATTCCTGGCATCCTTGGATCTGACTGAGGCCTACCTGTACATTGGAATCCATCCAGACCATCAAAGTTTTCTCAGGTTCATGATCCTGAGGGAGTATTTTCAATTTTGCGCCCTTCCTTTTGACTTAGCAGCAGCTCCACGGACTTTCACCAAGGTGATAGTAGTGGAGGTGGCAGCAGAGGCGATTCTGGTGCACCCATATCTGGATGATTGGCTGATTCAAGCAAAGTTGCAGGACCTATGCAGTCAAGTGGTGGAGATGGTGATGCGCTGCTTGCAATCCTTTGGTTGGGTAGTAAACCTATCCAAGAGTCGTCATCTCCCCTCACAAGTTCTGAATTTTCAGGGAGCACATTTCGATACCCGCATGGGGAAGGATTTTCTCCCGGAGGATCGCATACTCAAGTTACAGTCTCAGATCCAGAGCCTCTTGCAGTTCCGGGTTCCCAGAATCTGAGATTCCTTGCAGGTCCTCGGCTCCATGGCATCTACTTTGGAACTCGTGCTCTGGGCATTTGCTCACATGAGACCACTTCAGCAGATGTTGCTGTCCCGCTGGAATCCCGCTTCAGAACAGTTTCATCTTCTGCTTTCACTTACCGACTCAGCATGGTCCTGTCTGTCTTGGTGGCTTTCGCGCAGTCATCTGTACCGTGAAGTGGACTCGGAGGTTCCGCGATGGATAATCAAGACGACGGATGCCAGTCTCTTTGGCTTGGGGGACTGCCAAGCCAAAGATCCAGTCCCAGTCAGCCCTATTATGTGCCAAACACGCTTATGGCGCTTCTCCATGGGTATAAGAACACTGTACTTAAATTTTGTAGAGACTATAATTTTTTATTGAGCAATATAAGTATTCTTGGGAGATGCTGGATGCCATTTCTCTGACCAACCAGCATCTCGTCTGTATACATGAACTGATCCTTCTTTTATAGGTAAAATACAATACAGTACTAGGTCAGAAATTCTTAAGTTGTGTGACCACCTGGAGTATCATTTACATAGGTTGTCATGTCAACAACATGATAAATTATCCCTAAATTACCCTGACCAGTTCTTCAAGTTGGGGCCCACTTACCATCACTCTTTAGATAATCCTTTGTTCTGTTAAAATCTTGCTGCTCAGGGCAATGGTTATATCTTAGGCTGTGTGCTGTGTTTACAAATGCCCCTGTAATCGACATTCAAGGCCCATGCAAGGGGATTAGGCACCCTAGGCGAGCCTTCTCCCTTGCGCCTCCCCCTGGTCTCGGCCCCGACTCCTACATCGTTCTCGATCACGCCCACCGGCTATGTGGTTTTCTGGGTCGCGAGCAGGTTGGGCACTGCTCGCGGCCCGCCAAATCTCCACTACTCTTTGCCGCCGTTTGCAGCCCCATATGGTTCGCACCCAGTGGCGAACCAAGGGTCTCTGGCACCCGGGGGCTAATGCATTTGTGTGCCTTTCCAGCATCCCCCCCTTAATCCTTCTTGTACTAATTCGTAAGGTCACAGAAAAATCAGTGGCATCTCTAGACAGAAGAAATTTTTAGGGGGGGGGGGGGGGAGAGCCAAAATGACATTTCTTCATCACACCCACCTCTATAGCATGGATCCTGCTTTAAAATTGGTTAAAAAAAAAGTGTTAATAAAAAAGTCCAAAGGGTCTTCTGCGTAATTTTAAAAAGCTAGCCAGTTTCACACTTCTAGTAAAACTACTATAAAATTATTTGATAGCCTCATTCAACTAATTCTATATGGCTATGAGAGTGAAGTCTGGAATATATAGGAAGGGACAGAATGTCAATATAAATCCTGCAGCTCCAGTTCTTTAACTGTGCATCCACTGAAAATTCCCCCACACAATGGAGCTTGGATGTTTCCCTTATAGCTCATCATAGTAAAAGATATTTTCAAATTCTGGTGTCACCTCACAGTAACAGCAGCACAAACAGCTTCCACTGCCAGGCACATTGTGAACTAACACAAAACCCCACAAAAAAAAAAGACACTCAAAATATATACTGCAATCCCATCGTAACATAACAGTAATAACACCAAGGACTCAAACAACAATAACCCTACCTGTGAAAAAGCAAGGGTAAATATTACACTGGGTCCTAGAATACCAATACACCACCTACTGAGGAAACAAAACAAACCTGATTGCTATATGTGGGGAATTATGAGCTTGCCAGCAGGCCATGTCAGGGGTTAATACTAACTCTGACCTTTGCACTGAATACAGCAACACTAGTGCATCTAAATCTCTAGCTTATAATTAAACCTCTCTGCCTAAGGAGAGGATACCTGGCTGTCACGTATTTCTCTAGCTTATAATTAACCCTGACTGCCTGAAAGGATAGCTAGTTGCCACGTAGTCAGATGCAAGAAAAAGACAGACACATATATGGTATAGGATTCAGCAGCCAATGAAATGATCTGTGCACACCCCCTGAGCCAATGGTCTAATGACACATCTGTATGCTATGGCTAGGAGAGCCAATGATGTGAAGGCACATTGTATGCCATGGATGTATGTACAATAAAAAGGGACCCACGGGAGTGGTCAGCCCTTCTCTTTTCCTTCTTGCCATGAATCCTGCCTGATGTGTCTTCATTGCCTCAATACTATAGATCCCTATACAGACACTACATGCTAGCAGAATCTCTCATCACGGTCACACACACAGAGCAGAGACAGACTCTCACCAAAAACAGAATACAAAATGAAGGAGCACAAATTAGACAAAAATTGAAATGGAAACCCCAAGAAGCCAGACTCCATGTATTAACAATAGAAAAATAGAACCACCATTCCTCATAAGAACATAAGAAATTGCCATGCTGGGACAGACCAAGGGTCCATCAAGCCCAGCATCCTGTTTCCAACAGAGGCCAAAAACCAGGCCACAAGAACCTGGCAATTACCCAAACACTAAGAAGAACCCGTGTTACTGATGCAATTAATAGCAGGGGCTATTCCCTAAGTATAATTCATTAATAGCCATTATTGGACTACTGCTCCAAGAACTTATCCAAACCTTTTTTGAACCCAGCTACACTAACTGCACTAACTACCTTCTCTGGCAACAAATTCCAGAGCTTTATTGTGCGTTGAGTGAAAAAGAATTTTCTCCGATTAGTCTTAAATGTGTTACTTGCTAACTTCATGGAATGCCCCCTAGTCCTTCTATTATTCGAAAGTGTAAATAACCGAGTCACATCTACTTGTTCAAGACCTCTCATGATCTTAAAGACCTCTCTTCTCCAACCTGAACAGCCCTAACCTCTTCAGCCTTTCCTCATAGGGGAGCTGTTCCATCCCCCTTATCATTTTGGTTGCCCTTCTCTGTACCTTCTCCATCGCAACTATATCTTTTTTGAGATGCGGCGACCAGAATTGTACACAGTATTCAAGGTGCGGTCTCACCATGGAGCAATACAGAGGCATTATGACATTTTCTGTTCTATTAACCATTCCCTTCCTAATAATTCCTAACATTCTATTTGCTTTTTTGACTGCTGCAGCACACTGAGCTGACTATTTTAAAGTATTATCTACTATGATGCCTAGATCTTTTTCCTGGGTGGTAGCTCCTAATATGGAACCTAACATCGTGTAACTACAGCAAGGGTTATTTTTCCCTATGTGCAACACCTTGCACTTGTCCACATTAAATTTCATCTGCCATTTGGATGCCCAATCTTCCAGTCTTGCAAGGTCCTCCTGTAATGTATCACAGTCTGCCTGTGATTTAACTACTCTGAATAATTTTGTATCATCCGCAAATTTGATAACCTCACTCGTTGTATTCCTTTCCAGATCATTTATATATATATTGAAAAGCACCGGTCCCAATACAGATCCCTGAGGTACTCCACTGTTTACCCTTTTCCACTGAGAATATTGACCATTTAATCCTACTCTCTGTTTCCTGTCTTTTAACCAGTTTGTAATCCACGAAAGGACATCGCCTCCTATCCCATGACTTTTTAGTTTTCGTAGAAGCCTCTCATGGGGGACTTTGTCAAACGCCTTCTGAAAATCCAAATATACTACATCTACCGGTTCACCTTTATCCACATGTTTATTAACCCCTTCAAAAAAATGAAGCAGATTTGTTAGGCAAGACTTCCCTTGGGTAAATCCATGTTGACTGTATCCCATTAAATCATGTCTTTCTATATGCTTTACAATTTTGATCTTGAGAATAGTTTCCACTATTTTTCCCGGCACTGAAGTCAGGCTCACTGGTCTATAATTACCCGGATCGCCCCTGGAGCCTTTTTTAAATTTTGGGGTTACATTGGCCACCATCCAGTCTTCAGGTACAATGGATGATTTTAATGATAGGTTACAAATTTTAACTAATAGATCAGAAATTTCATTTTTGAGTTCCTTCAGAAAATCAAGAAACATAAAGCATCAGTTATAATAGTAAAACCATTATAAAAGAATATTTTAAAACTACTGATAAATAGAATTTCTATTAATTAAAATCATATACATTTTTTACAATTTCCCAAACACCAATAAAATATTTCAAAACAGCACATATATCAAATAACATTCAATAATTATAGAAACTTAGAAACATAGAAATGACGGCAGAAGAAGACCAAACGGCCCATCCAGTCTGCCCAGCAAGCTTCTCACTTTTTTTTTTCTCATACTTATCTGTTACTCTTGGCTCTTAGTAACCTTTTGGTTCTATTTCTCTTCCACCCCTACCATTAATGTAGAGAGCAGTGTTGGAACTGGATGTAAGTGAAATATCTAGCTTAATTAGGTAGGGGTAGTAACCGCCACAATAAGCAAGCTACACCCATGCTTATTTGTTTACCCAGACTATGTAATTCAGTCCTTGTCTGTATATAGATCCACTTTTCTTCATTTCCTCCTGCCGGTGAAGCAGAGAGCTATGCTGGATATGCGTGAAGTATCAGTCTTTCTCCCTTGCCGTTGAAGCAGAGAGCTATGCTGGTTATGCGTGAAGTATCAGTCTTTCTCCCCTGCCGTTGAAGCAGAGAGCTATGCTGGTTATGCGTGAAGTATCAGTCTTTCTCCCCTGCCGTTGAAGCAGAGAGCTATGCTGGATATGCATTGAAAGTGAAGTATCAGGCTTATTTGGTTTGGGGTAGTAACCGCCGTAACAAGCAAGCTACTCCCCACTTTTTTGTGATTGCAAATCCTTTTTTCCACATTTCCTCTTGCCATTGAAGCTTAGAGCAATGTTGGAGTCGCATTAACCGTGTGTATGTTTATTGAATAAGGGTATTATCTCCAGGTAGTAGCCATCATTCCCGCGAGCCACTCTTCATTCACGTCCTCTAGACTTTATGACTCCACACTTTATGAATCTTTATGGGTAGAAATCCCTTGTGTGTCAGGGAAGACTACAGTGATAGGGGTATACTACCGTCCACCTGGTCAAGATTGTGAGATGGACAGTGAAATGCTAAGAGAAATTAGGGACGCTAACCAAATTGGTAGTGCAGTAATAATGGGAGACTTCAATTACCCCAATATAGACTGGGTAAATGTATCATCGGGTCACGCTAGAGAGATAACTTTCCTGGATGGAATAAATGATAGCTTTATGGAGCAATTGGTTCAGGAACCGACGAGAGAGGGAGCAATTTTAGATCTAATTCTCAGTGGAGCACAGGACTTGGTGAGAGAGGTAACTGTGGTGGGGCCGCTTGGCAATAGTGATCATAATATGATCAAATTTGATTTAATGACTGGAAAAGGAACAGTGTGCAAATCCAAGGCTCTCGTGCTAAACTTTCAAAAGGGAAACTTTGATAAAATGAGAAAAATTGTTAGAAAAAAACTGAAAGGAGCAGCTACAAAAGTAAAAAATGTCCAAGAGGCGTGGTCATTGTTAAAAAATACCATTCTAGAAGCACAGTCCAGATGTATTCCACACATTAAGAAAGGTGGAAAGAAGGCAAAACGATTACCTGCATGGTTAAAAGGGGAGGTGAAAGAAGCTATTTTAGCCAAAAGATCTTCATTCAAAAATTGGAAGAAGGATCCAACAGAAGAAAATAGGATAAAGCATAAACATTGGCAAGTTAAATGTAAGACATTGATAAGACAGGCTAAGAGAGAATTTGAAAAGAAGTTGGCTGTAGAGGCAAAAACTCACAGTAAAAACTTTTTTAAATATATCCGAAGCAGAAAGCCTGTGAGGGAGTCAGTTGGACCATTAGATGATCAAGGGGTTAAAGGGGCACTTAGAGAAGATAAGGCCATCGCGGAAAGATTAAATGATTTCTTTGCTTCGGTGTTTACTGAAGAGGATGTTGGGGAGGTACCCGTAATGGAGAAGGTTTTCATGGGTAATGATTCAGATGGACTGATTCAAATCACGGTGAACCTAGAAGATGTGGTAGGCCTGATTGACAAACTGAAGAGTAGTAAATCACCTGGACCGGATGGTATACACCCCAGAGTTCTGAAGGAACTAAAAAATGACATTTCAGACCTATTAGTAAAAATTTGTAACTTATCATTAAAATCATCCATTGTACCTGAAGACTGGAGGATAACAAATGTAACCCCAATATTTAAAAAGGGCTCCAGGGGCGATCCGGGAAACTACAGACCGATTAGCCTGACTTCAGTGCCAGGAAAAATAGTGGAAAGTGTTCTAAACATCAAAATCACAGAACATATAGAAAGACATGGTTTAATGGAACAAAGTCAGCATGGCTTTACCCAGGGCAAGTCTTGCCTCACAAATCTGCTTCACTTTTTTGAAGGAGTTAATAAACATGTGGATGAAGGTGAACCGGTAGATATAGTATACTTGGATTTTCAGAAGGCGTTTGACAAAGTTCCTCATGAGGGGCTACTAGGAAAAGTAAAAAGTCATGGGATAGGTGGCGATGTCCTTTCGTGGATTGCAAACTGGCTAAAAGACAGGAAACAGAGAGTAGGATTAAATGGGCAATTTTCTCAGTGGAAGGGAGTGGACAGTGGAGTGCCTTAGGGATCTGTATTGGGACCCTTACTGTTCAATATATTTATAAATGATCTGGAAAGAAATATGACAAGTGAGATAATCAAATTTGCAGATGACGCAAAATTGTTCAGAGTAGTTAAATCACAAGCAGATTGTGATAAATTGCAGGAAGACCTTGTGAGACTGGAAAATTGGGCATCCAAATGGCAGATGAAATTTAATGTGGATAAGTGCAAGGTGATGCATATAGGGAAAAATAACCCATGCTATAATTACACAATTTTGGGTTCCATATTAGGTGCTACAACCCAAGAAAGACATCTAGGTGTCATAGTGGATAACACATTGAAATCGTCGGTGCAGTGTGCTGCAGCAGTCAAAAAAGCAAACAGAATGTTGGGAATTATTAGAAAAGGAATGATGAATAAAACGGAAAATGTCATAATGCCTCTGTATCGCTCCATGGTGAGACCGCACCTTGAATACTGTGTACAATTCTGGTCGCCGCATCTCAAAAAAGATATAATTGCGATGGAGAAGGTACAGAGAAGGGCTACAAAAATGATAAAGGGAATGGAACAACTCCCCTATGAGGAAAGACTAAAAAGGTTAGGACTTTTCAGCTTGGAGAAGAGACGACTGAGGGGGGATATGATAGAGGTGTTTAAAATCATGAGAGGTCTAGAACGGGTAGATGTGAATCGGTTATTTACTCTTTCGGATAGTAGAAAGACTAGGGGGCACTCCATGAAGTTAGCATGGGGCACATTTAAAACTAATCGGAGAAAGTTCTTTTTTACTCAATGCACAATTAAACTCTGGAATTTGTTGCCAGAGAATGTGGTTCGTGCAGTTAGTATAGCTGTGTTTAAAAAAGGATTGGATAAGTTCTTGGAGGAGAAATCCATTACCTGCTATTAAGTTCACTTAGAGAATAGCCACTGCCATTAGCAATGGTTACATGGAATAGACTTAGTTTTTGGGTACTTGCCAGGTTCTTATGGCCTGGATTGGCCACTGTTGGAAACAGGATGCTGGGCTTGATGGACCCTTGGTCTGACCCAGTATGGCATTTTCTTATGTTCTTATGTTCAGTGTTTATCCCACGCCCCTTTGAAGTCCTTCACAGTTCTGGTCTTCACCACTTCCTCCGGAAGGGCATTCCAGGCATCCACCACCCTGCTGGATGCCTGGAAAGCCCCTGCTGTCCCCTTCTGTGGGAGCTCTTGATTTCAAGTCACCCTGACACTGACACACTCTCAGGCTCTAAGACACTCTCTCCCCCCCCCTCCCCCCCACACACACACAAACTCTTACTCCCTTGGATTTTCTCATACACGCTCATGCTCTCACACTCACTGGCTCCCTCACATACACACAAACACACACACCCAGGCAAGGTCCCAGTCATGCTCACACACACACACACACACACTGACCCCCAGGCAGGCTCCCATTAATTTTCACAACACTTCCTCCCGATCCCCCAACATGCACCCATGCATTCACATACATACAGACCCCCAGGCAGGCACCCATGCATTCACATACATACACCCCCAGGCAGACTCCCATTCATATGCACGCACACACTCTTTCTTTTGCCAGCAACCTCAGAACCTCTCTCATTACTCTGCTGCCACATGGCTATTGGGGAGAAGCCAATTGCTGCTACTGACACTGAAGCCCATTCTGCTGCCTCCTCTGTGCAGGGCCCGTGGGCTTCCACTTTCTCCATGCTGATCTCGTACATTGTGAGATCTGCATAGAGAAAGTGCTACTCTTGCACATTACCAAAGATGACATGTGCCAATCAGTAAAAAGTAATTTTTTTTTTTTTTTACATTTGCTGTCTGATCTTAGTTTTCTAATCGGTTGGTCACAGACTTTTTTTTTTCCCACCTTCCCTTTCTTATTTTTTTGCCAATTCCTTTTCTATTGTCTTTTTTTCTATTTCTTTTCTCTCCATCTTCTTCCCTCAAACACACAGTCAGGTTCTCATTCTCACATGCTTTCTTTCTCACACACACATAGGCTCTCACTGTCACATGCTCTCTCTCATACAATCATTCATACACACAGTCTCTCACTGGCACATGCTGTCCGAGTCTCACACACCCAGGCTTTCTCTCACTCCCACATGCTGTCTTGCTCAAGCACAGGCTCTCACTGTCACATGCTCTCTCTCATACCATCATTCATACACACAGAGGCTCTCACATGCTGTCTCTGCAAACATTCAGGTCCTCACTCCCACACACAGTCTCTCAACTCATCTCGTACACGCACACACACACACTCTACAGACCCTCAGCCTCTCTCTCACCTCTGGGCCTCCTCTTTGCGGGTCGCCGCAGGATGGGCTCTGCAGCGGCCCTGATCTTCTCGGGCAGCAGCGGCCCTGCTACTGGGCCTCTTCCTCTTCTCGGGCCTCTGCGACTTGGGATTCGCGGCAGCCCGTAAGCGCTGCTGCTCTTCTGCAGGCACTGATGCTCCTCCTCCTTCCTGCCCATGCATCTCCGGCAATGTTTACTTCCGGGGCCGCGCAGGCAGGAAGGAGGAGGCACATCAGCGCGTTTAAACGCAATCTTTTTCTTCGGGCCGTGGTGACGTGAGCTCCACCACGGCCCTGCCGATCTGCCTGCTATGTGTCGCTGCTCAGCCGCCAGTGGGATGAGATCCACTGGTGGCCGCATGAGCCTCCCTGCGCCCGGGGGCATTGGCTCCCCTCAGGATACCACTGCTCACGGTGCCCCCTAATACTCGGTGCCCTAGGCCCAGGCCTAGTTCACTAGTGCTTCCACCGGCCCTGGCGACATTCTAGCCTGAGGTTCTAACCATTGCCTTCTGCTCTTGTGACCCTATAATTAGGCATCACAAATTGTCGCCAGCTTCAACTGCTGTCCAGGTATCCTTGGAATTCCTCAAGGTCAGGCTCAATAGGGCATTTAAAGTTCACCTAGCCAGAAAGGCTAAGAAAGCAGAGGATTCTGGGTCAGTTGCCATCTCCGTGTTGATCTCAAGCTCAGGCGCACATGTCAGACCAAGGGCAATGGTCGCCACAGGAAGCGTTGTGGTCTATCAATCATCTCGAGACACAAGCAGTGCATTTGGCCCTCTTGTGCACTGTCGCTCGGACAGGATCCTGTCTGACAATTCAACTACGGTAGCCTATATCAACCGCCAAAGGGGGACCAAGAGTTGAGCAGTGGCTGATGTCTTGGGTGGAGCAGCACCTAGCTCAGATAGCAGCTTCTCACATAGTGGGGTCTGACAATGTGCAAGCCGATTTTCTCAGTTGTCAGTGGTTAGATCCCACAGAATGGGAGCTCTCAGACGAAGAGATGGGTCTCATTACACACAGATGGGGGGGGGGTTCTTCATATGGATCTAATGGCAAATCAGAGGAATGCCAAAACACCTCGCTTCTTCAGTCGCAGGAGAGAGTTAGGAGCGGAAGGGGATGATGCTCTGGTTCTTCCTTGGCCAAGCGACATTCTCATGTGTTTCCAATGTGGTCTCTGGTGGGCAAGATACTCATGTTGCGCAGGAGGTGGACCCTTGGGCCAAGGTGGGGTTGATGCTACCCGTAGCAGAGGTCCTACGAGTCCCTACCGTTGGCAGACGGAGTGGGCTGACTGACAGAGGCCAGCTGGAGCTTCGCCAATACCAGCCCTCGTTCCCTGCGGGTTGAGCCTTTGGGAGTTAGGTGGGCCTCCGTGCATAGTCGTCAATGAGAAGATGGAGAGGTCAGCCCAGGGACAGCAACTGCAGAACTGAATAGTCTGTACTGGATGAGGCAGAGTCCCGGAGACCCAGGCGCCAATAGGAACAAGAGAAGACAGGGGGTGCCAGAGCAAGAGCAGGCCGAAGCCTGAAAGGCCAAGTCCAGGACTAAGATTGTAGAGGCGTCATAGAACAGGCTGAAATCAGAGCAGGCGGCAATTAAGGAGCGATGGCAAAGCAAAGCTGAAGTCAAGTCCAGGCGAGAAGTAATGGAGTGGTCAGACAAAGCAGAGGTCAGGACTAGGAGATGATCATTAGCATAGTCAGGCAAAGCAATGGTCGGGTCCAGGAGAAGATCAGTAGTGTAGTCGGGCAAAGCAGTGGTCGGGTCCAGGAGAAGATCAGTCCGTAGGGATAAGCTGGATAGCACGAAGCTCAGGAACGGAGAAGATGAAACCAGGAACAGGAACTTGAAGGGAACAGGAACCAGGAACGTGAGGAAATCACCAGGAGGCAATGAAGTACACATCCAGCGTGGAGACCTGTTGCAAAGGCAACTAACGAGCTGAGCCCGGCCTTATATACTGGAGCTTCAACGACGTCATCATCCGTGGGCCCTTCATAAGGAACTGAGATGCGTGCATGCGTGCCTAGGGAGGGATGCGGGATGGCGGCATCTCTCCGCGGACCACGCGGGGAACCCTGCCGCGGAGCACAGGAGTCGGTTGTAGAAACAGGAACGCCGGTGATGGCCGAGGACGGAGACAGCGGCCCACAACTGGAGTCAGACGCTGTAGTAGGCAGCAGAGAGGATAAGAGGGTCTGGCCGCGGGCCTGCCGCAGCCGCAACAACTCAGAAGGCTAGAGGTCCACCCAGGAAGAGTGATTCTGGTGGCTACAGAGTGGCTGCGAAGGCCTTGGTTTGCGGATCTGGTCAATCGAATAGTGGATGGTCCGTTGAGGCTGGGACATCTTCCAAACCTGCTTAGTCAAGGTCCTTTTTTTTTTTTATCAGGCAGATCGCTTTTGTCTAGCGGCTTGGCTTTTGAGCAGCAGCATTTGAGAAAGAAGGGAAATCCAGAGGATGTTATCAACACTTTATTATAAGCTCATAAATCCTCCACCTTCTTGGCTTATGCTAGGGTGCGGAGGGTTTTCGAGTCTTGGTGCACTCATAAAGAAATTGACCCTCAGCAAGCCTCACTATCCCAGATTCTGGCTTTCTTGCAGAATGGGCTGGTTCAGGGCTTATCGTTCAACTCTTTCAGAATCCAGGTCTCCGCCCTGGCCGGCTTTAGGGGCAAGGTCCATAGTAGGCTTCTGGTGGCACACCCAGATGTGGCATGTGTTCTTAGGGGAGCAAAGCATTTGCGCCCTCCCACTCGGGCTGTTTGTCCACCTTAAGAGAGCTACCATTAAGGATCTCAATCTGAAGTTGTGTTTTTGGTGGCTATTTGTTCAGCCAGAAGAGTTTTGGAGATTCAGGCCTTGTCCTGCAGGGAGCCTTTTTTGCGGATTTCGGACTTGGGGGTTTCTTTGAGGATGGTTCTGTCTTTTCTCCGTAAGGTGGTATCAGTGTTCCACTTGTGTCAGTCAGTGGAGCTTCCGGCCTTTCAGAATCTAGAGTCTGGTTCGGCTCATGCTTCAGATTTAAGGCGTTTGGATGTCCGGGCCTTTTTATGGTTTTGGAGGTGACCAACCGTTTTAGAGTGTCGGATCACCTTTTTGTGCTATGAAGTGGTGCAAAGAAGGGTCAGAAAGCGTCAAAGGCTACGCTTGCTTGTTGGTTGAAGGAGGCTATTGGTTCAGCTTATATTTGTCATGGTCATCCGGTCCCGGAGGGCAGAGTGTCAGCTAGTTTCTCCACAGGAAATTTGCCGTGCAGCAACTTGGACGTCTATGCATACCTTTGCCAGACACTATAGACTGGATGTCCAAGCTCCAGAAGTGGGTTTCGGAGAGGGCGTCCTTCGAGTGCGACTCTCACAGTCCCACCCGTGTGTTACGTCCGTCGGTCTCAGACGGCTTCGACCTCTGTGTCTCACCTTTCTTCCTGCTCTCTCCTCTAGCCTTGGGAAGATGGCTGCCGCCGCGTCTTCATGCCGCTCTCTCCGGCATCCCTAGAACGGCAATGGCAAGGCTATCCGCCATGTTTCTCCTGAGGGCCTCCTAGGGTGCACGCGCGCACACCACCCACATCTTTATCCACGTCATGGTGGGAACCGCAGGGGCGTCCCCCTCGAGTGACGTCACGTCATCCGGGTATTTAACCTGCCCTTCGTTTGCTAACAATTCGAGTTAGCAAGGATTGGAATGCCTCTGGTCTGAGCTACTCTGCCGCCTCCGTGCTGCCGCTGGAAGCTCGCTCTGCCCTTCAGGGTAATTCATCTAACCTGGGTACCCGCTCCTTGGGGGCCCTTTTGCTTTCTTTCAGGTGCCTATCTGGGATACCAGGTACTCGCTCCTCGAGGGCCTGCTCTCCCTGCCTCGGTGCCTGTAATCCAACTACTTCTGCCTGCTGGAATCTCCATCAATACAGCTACCAACTTAGTGAGTAATCTAACCTTTATCAGTCTGTCTCATCTACAGCTCAGCACTGGGATCCTGCATCCGGAACTCCCTATACTACTGTCTGCTGCTAACATCTACCATTGTGAGACGGGTCTCCTCTGCTGAGGGCCCCTGGACTGCTACTACTGGATCACCTCACTACTGCCACCTCTGGTGGTATCATTCAGCTGTATAATAAAGGCAAATCTTCTGTGTTTGCATGTCTCGAGTCTAGCCTAGTACTGTGGTTCCTCACGGGGCTCCTCCCCGTGGGAGTGGCCATCACCGCAGTACCCAAGAATCCACTCCAACACCTCAAAAGCATAACAGATTGCTAACTCGATGGATTCGGCTCAGCTCACCGCATTGCAGGTCATTCCAGGCCTGGTCCAGCGAATCTCCGAACAACAGAACTCGCTGGATAACTTGACTACTGCCTTTAACCAGTTGCATGCACAGATGAATACACTGACCACAACAGGTAAAGAAGTTACACCGCCAGAAGTGACAGTCAAGACTACTGTACCTCTATCTGCTCCAACATGCTTCTCAGGTGAAGTTTGGAAATGTAGAGGATTTATCAATCAATGTTGCATGCACTTTTCTCTGCAACCTAATCATTTCCCTACAGCTTATGCCAAGACCACTTATATCCTGTCTTATCTGGACGGAATAGCATTGGCTTGGGCCTCTCCGCTGTGGGAGTGCAATGACCCTATCCTGAATGATCTTGCCAGGTTCCTTGAACTGTTCAGATCAGTATTTGATGACCCTGTCCGGTACACAACAGCAGGATCTACGTTGGTTCATCTAAAACAAAGGTAATAAACCTTTGCCAGACTTCGCCATAGAATTCAAGACGTTGGCTTCAGAATTACATTGGGACCCTAGATGCCTGAAGAACCTCTTCTTTGAAGGCCTGAACTCCCGGTTAAAAGATGAGCTGGCGGCTCGAGAGATGCCTGAGACCTTAGGTGAACTAATGAAGTTGGCAACAAGGATTGATCACCGACTTCGTGACAAGGTTCAAGAGGTCAAGAGTCCCAGAAGACCACTGTCAAGTCTGTACCCAGGCCTATACCCTCAGGTCCTGTTGCTGGCAAAGAAGAACCAATGCAATTAGGCCGCAATCATTTGACTTCTAAAGAGAGAAGAACGAGAAAGAGATTGGGACTATGCATGTATTGTGGGCAAGCTGGTCATGCTGTACAAACATGCCCTATATGTCCGGGAAACTGGCAGACCTAAGTCCTGTGGGAGGACTCTTCTTAGGTCTAACTGCACCCTCTCCTCCACTCTCTCTTCCTGTATCCTTAATCTGCGGACCTCTAGAATATCAGACCCTTACCTTAGTGGATTCTGGGGCAGGGGGAAATTTCATTTCATTTTGAAACGTCTAGTGGAACATTTGCGGATCCCCAACATTACCATGACGTCTCTGCTACTTTTGTCTTCTTACTGGATGAAGTAACCCTGCTCACAGAACCAGTGAGCTTACGTACCAGTGCTCTTCATACAGAGACTATTTCCTTCTTTGTGCTAGAGAAAGCCATGCACCCCTTAGTACTTGGGCTACCATGGCTGCAGAAACATATGCCACAATTCAACTGGGCCACTTTGGAGCTTTCACGTTGGGGTCCAAATTGCCATGGCAAATGCCTGATGGAAGTTTCTCCAATACCCTGCGTGCCAACTACCCCGTTGCTGCCTGGGTTGCCGCCTCAATATGCATCTTTTCAAGATGTATTTTCCAAAGAAGCCGCTGATGTAGTGCCTCCACACAGATCATACGACTGCACCATCAATTTGAAGCCTAACACAGAACCACCCAAAGGAAGGCTTTACCCTCTCTCTGTAGTAGAAAATAAAGCGATGTTAGAGTATATCCAGGAGAATCTTCAGAAAGGTTTCATACGACCCTCCAACTCTCCTGCAAGCGCAGGCTTCTTCTTCGTGGGGAAGAAGGACGGAACATTATGTCCATGCATTGACTACAGAGATCTAAACGAGATCACTGTAAAGGATCGCTATCCCTTACCACTCATCTCAGGGCTATTCGATAGACTACAGGGAGCCAAGATATTCTCCAAGCTTAATCTAGTTCGCATCTGCTCTGGCGATGAATGGAAGTCGGCTTTTAATACCCGGGATGGGCACTTTGAATACTTGGTGATGCCCCTCGACCTGTGCAATGCCCCGGCTGTCTTCCAAAACATGAACAACATTCTGCGTGATCTACTCTACCAATGTGCCATTGGGTACTTAGACGACATCTTGATATTTTCCCAGGACCTGAATACCCATCTGGAAGATGTCAAAAGAATGCTGCAGAGACTTCACGAGACTCGCTTATATGCCAAGTTGTCTAAATGCGAATTCCACAAGGAATCTGTGCCCTTCTTAGGGTACATTGTTTCGAACAAAGGTTTCCAGATGGACCCTCAGAAGCTTGAGAGTATTCAAAAATGGACACAACCCACAGGTCTGAAAGCTCTTAGATGATTTCTGGGATTTACCAACTACTACAGAACCTTCATCAAGAATTACTCTTCACTGACTGTTCCATTAACAGCGATGACTAAGAAAGGTGCCAACGTCGCCAATTGGTCTTCGGAAGCTGTGACAACATTTCAGAAGATAATAGACACCTTCTCAAGTAAGCCATGCCTCCGCCATCCGGACCCTGCACTGCCCTTCATTGTGGAAGTCGGATGTAGGCGTAGGAACCGTGCTAAGCCAGACCAGTGACTCTAAGATCTTGCATCCATGTTCTTTTTTCTCCCGACGTTTCTCGCCAGTGAAGAACTACGGCACTGGGGATAAAGAACTACTGGCAATAAAGATGGCATTTGAAGAGTGGCACCCCTGGCTTGAAGGTGCACAACATCAGATCACTGATCACAAAAATCTGGAGTACCTCCGTCATGCTCAACGCCTCAACCATAGACAGGCAAGGTGGTATCTGTTCTTCAACAGATTTGACTTTGTGGTGAAATATCGCCCTGGTGATAAGAACGTTAGAGCAGATGCACTATCTTGCTCTTTTCTCTCTGATGACGTACCTGATGAACCCCAGCATATCATTGACCCGAAGAGAGTTATTCTGACAGCTACACATCCGGTACCTCCGGGCAAGACTATTGTACCCCGCAACCTAAGAAAGAAGCTGTTAGCATGGGCTCACGATTCGAAACTGGCTGGACATCCTCGTCAACGAAGAACTCTGGCTAAGCTACAGGAAGACACTACTGCGTACGTAGCTTCCTGTTCCAATTGTGCCAGACAGAAACCTCCATCTGGACGTCCTTGGGGCCTGCTTCATCCCTTACCAGTACCAGATAAGCCCTGGACCCACATTGCTACAGACTTTGTGGTGGACTTACCACTTCCTGGAGGTAACAATACCATCTGGGTTACAGTGGATCAATTCTCGAAGATGGCTCACTTTGTGGCTCTCCCTGGCTTGCCTTCAGCCATGGAGCTTGCTAAACTATTCATCAGCCACATCTTTCGCCTACACGGCATGCCTAAACACATAGTCTCTGACAGAGGACCCCAATTTACAGCAAAGTTCTGGAAAGCTTTGTGTAAGACGTTCGACATCACACTTGACTTCACCTCTGCATACCACCCTCAATCGAATGGCCAAACTGAGAGAATGAATAGAACACTCAAGCAGTTCCTACGTGCCTATGTTGGTTCACGTCAGAATGACTGGGCTGAACTGTTGCCCTGGGCTGAATTCGCTATCAACTCACATCCAGCATCTTCTACTGGATCTACACCTTTTGAAGTAGTCTACGGATGACTACCCTTACCACTTCCACTTTCAGTGTCATCCCCGGCAGCTCAATCTACTGCCAAAGATATCCAACAACTCTGGAGAAAGACTAAAGAGATGCTCCAAAAAGCTGGACAAAGAGCTAAGAAGGGCTATGATGCTCACCATAGCAAGGCTCCTGAATTCCAGCCTGGTGAGAAGGTCTGGCTGTCTACCAAACATCTGAGACTCAAGCTACCATCAGCTCGATTTGCTCCACGCTTTGTTGGACCCTTTCCTATCCTCCGACGATTGGGTACGCTCACTTACAGTCTGAAACTTCCTCCAGCAATGAAGATTGATAATGTGTTCCATGTTTCGCTGCTGAAACCGCTTGTTCTTAGCGAGTTTTCCACCAAGACACCTTAACCTACTCCTGTTGATGCAGAAGAAGACATCGAGTACAAGGTTGATGCCATCCTTGATGTAAGAAAGAGAGGCAGAGTTTGGGAATACCTCCTGTCATGGGAGGGGTACAGACCTGAAGAAAACTCTTGGGAACCTTTGGCTAATATCATGGACAAAGAGATGCTTCGTCAATTCCACCGATCGCATTCTCAAAAACCAAGACAAGTTAGGGAGTCTGGAGGGGGCCCTTTGAAGGGGAGTACTGTTGCGTCCGTCGGTCTCAGACGGCTTCAACCTCTGTGCCTCACCTTTATTCCTGCTCTCTCCTCTAGCCTTGGGAAGATGGCTGCCGCCACATCTTCATGCCGCTCTCTACGGCGTCCCCGGAACAGCAATGGCAGGACTATCCGCCATGTTTCTCCTGAGGGCCTCCTAGGGTGCGCGCGTACGCCACCCACGTCTTTATCCATGTCTTGGCGGGAACCTCGGGGGCATCCACCTCGAGTGACGTCATGCCATCCAGGTATTTTACCTGCCCTTCGTTTGCTAACAACTCGAGTTAGCAAGGATTGGAATGTCTCCAGTCTAAGCTATTCTGCCGCTTCCGTGCTGCCGCTGGAAGCTCTCTGCCCTTCGGGGTTATTCATCTAACCTGGGTACCCGCTCCTCGGGGGCCCTTTGCTTTCTTTCAGGTGCCTATCTGGGATACCAGGTACTCGCTCCTCGAGGGCCTGCTCTCCCTGCCTTGGTGCCTGCAATCCAACTACTTCTGCCTGTCGGGATCTCCATCTATACAGCTACCAACTTAGTGAATAATCTAACCTTTGTCAGTCTGTCTCATCTACAGCTCAACTGGGAACCTGCATCTGGTCTAGAATGGGTAGATGTGAATTGGTTATTTACTCTTTCGGATAGTAGAAAGACTAGGGGGCACTCCATGAAGTTAGCATGGGGCACATTTAAAACTAATCGGAGAAAGTTCTTTTTTACTCAATGCACAATTAAACTCTGGAATTTGTTGCCAGAGGATGTGGTTAGTGCAGTTAGTATAGCTGTGTTTAAAAAAGGATTGGATAAGTTCTTGGAGGAGAAGTCCATTACATGCTATTAAGTTCACTTAGGGGTAGATTTTCAAACCGCGCGAATTGGCGTACTTTTGCTGGCGCATCAGGCGCCAGCAAAAGTACGCAGGATTTTAGTAGATACGCGCGTATCCGCTAAAATCCTGGATCGGCGCGCGCAAGGCTATCTATTCTGTATAGCCGGCGCGCGCCGAGCCGCACAGCCTACCCCCATTCCCTCCGAGGCCACTCCAAAATCGGAGCGGCCTCGGAGGGAACTTTCTTTTGCCCTCCCCTCACCTTCCCCTCCCTTCCCCTACCTAACCCACCCGCCCGGCCCTGTCTAAACCCCCCCCTTACCTTTGTCGGGGGATTTACGCCTCCTATAGGGAGACGTAAATCCCCGCGCGCCAGCGGGCCGCTAGCATGCCAGGACACGACCTGGGGGCGGGTACGGAGGGTGCGGCCACGCCCCCGGACCGCCCCCAAAACGCTGCCAACACGCCCCCAAAATGCCACGCCGACCGGGCCCGCCCCCAACACGCCCCCCCTCGCCAAACCCCGGGACTTAAGCGAGTGCCGGGGTCTGCGCGCGCCGGTAGGCCTATTGAACATAGGCGCACCGGCGCGCAGGGCCCTGCTCGCCTAAATCCGCCCGGATTTAGGCGGATTTAGGCGAGCAGGGCTCTGAAAATCCGCCCCTTAGAGAATAGCCACTGCATTAGCAATGGTAACATGGAATAGACTTATCTTTTGGGTACTTGCCAGGTTCTTATGGCCTGGATTGGCCACTGTTGGAAACAGGATGCTGGGCTTGATGGACCCTTGGTCTGACCCAGTATGGCATTTTCTTATGTTCTTATGGAACTCCCTATACTACCGTGTGCTGCTAACATCTAGCTTTGTGGGATGGGTCTCCTCTGCCAAGGGCCCCTGGACTGCTGCTTCTGGATCACCTCACTACTGCCACCTCTGGTGGTATCATTCAGCTGTGTAATAAAGACAAATCTGTGTTTGCGTATCTCGAGTCTAGCCTAGTACTGCGGTTCCTCATGGGGCTCCTCCCTGTGGGAGTGGTCATTACCTCAGTATCCAAGAATCCACTCCAACACCTCAAAACCATAACACCATGTTAGGGAAGCTTTGGTACAACCCAGAGTCTGGACTGATCTGGGTAAGTACAGGGAAAGGAAAATTGGTTCTTACCTGCTAATTTTCGTTCCTGTAGTA
Source organism: Rhinatrema bivittatum (assembly GCF_901001135.1). Taxonomy (NCBI): domain Eukaryota; kingdom Metazoa; phylum Chordata; class Amphibia; order Gymnophiona; family Rhinatrematidae; genus Rhinatrema; species Rhinatrema bivittatum. The sequence continues at coordinate 256,188,419 of NC_042622.1, read as the reverse complement.
CCACAGATCAGTCCCGAGTCCCACCCAGTTTTGCCTTTTCATCAGGGCCGGTGGAAGCACTAGGCGAACTAGGCGATCGCCTAGGGCGCCTAGCATTAGGGGGCGCCGAGCCGTTGGTGGCCGATAAGAAGGCTCATACGGCCGCCGAAGATCGGCAGGGCCATGGTGGACCTCACGTCACCACGGCCCGGAAAAAAAGGTCGTTCTAAGCCTGCAAATACTCCTCCTCCTTCCTACCCCGCGCCCCGGAAGAAAAATGTTGCCGGAGCCGCACGGGCAGGAAGGGGTGGAGCATCAGCCGCGTGCCGGAAGAGGAGCATCAGCCGCGTGCCGGAAGCGGAGCATCAGCCGCGTGCCGGAAGGAAGAAGAGCATCAACCGCGTGCCGGAAGGAGGAGGAGCATCAGCCGCGTGCAGAAGAGGAGCAGCGCTTACGGGCCGCCTCAAATCCCACATTGCGGGCGGCCCGAGAAGACCAGGGCCGCTGCAGAGCCCATCCTGCGGCAACCCGTGAAGAGGAGGCCCAGAGGTGAGAGAGAGGCTGAGGGTGTGTGTGTGCGCATGTATGAGATGAGTTGAGAGATTGTGTGTGAGAGTGAGTTGAGAGACTGTGTGTGGGAGTGAGGACCTGAATGTTTGCAGAGACAGCATGTGAGAGCCTCTGTGTGTGTGTGAGAGAGACTTCATGTGACAGTGAGAGCCTGTGCTTGAGCAAGACAGCATGTGGGAGTGAGAGAGAGCCTGTGTGTCTGAGTCAGACAGCATGTGCCAGTGAGAGACTGTGTGTATGAATGATTGTATGAGAGAGAGCATGTGACAGTGAGAGCCTGTGTGTGTGTGAGAGAGAGAGAGAAAGCATGTGAGAATGAGAACCTGACTGATTTTGAGGGAAGAAGACAGATGGAGAGAAAAGAGGAAAAAAAGACAATATAAAAGGAATTGGCAAAAAAAAAAAAATAAGAAAGGAAAGGTGGAAAAAAAATCCTGTGACCAACCGATTAGAAAACTAAGATCAGACAGCAAAGTAAAAAAAAAAATACTTTTTACTGATTGGCACATGTAATCTTTGGGAATGTGCAAGAGTAGCACTTCTCTATGCGGATCTCACAATGTAGGAGATCAGCATGGAGGAAGTGGAAGCCCACGGGACCTGCAGAGAGGAGGCAGCAGAATGGGCTTCAGTGCCAGGAGCAACAATCAGTGCCTCCCCAATAGCCATGCAGCAGCAGTGACAGTGGCAGCAGAGGAATGAGAGAGGCTCTGAGGTTGCTGGCAAAAGAAAGAGAGGGGGTCTGCCTTTAGTGTGCATGTGTATGAATGGGAGTCTGCCTAGGGGTGTATGTGTGTGAATGCATGGGTGCCTGACTGAGGGTGTGTCTGTGTATGAGAATGAATGGGTGTCTTCCTGGGGTTTGTATGTGTGAGAATAGGTGCCTGCCTGTGTGTGATGCATGTGTGTGTGTGAATGAATTGGTGCCTGCCTGAGGGTCTGTGTGTGTGTGAGAATGAATGTGTGCATGCCTGGGGGATGGGGAGGGAGTGGTGTGAAAATGAATGGGAGCCTGCCTGGGGGTCAGTAAGAATATGATTTGGAGCTTGCCTGGGTGTGTGTCTTTGTGTGTATGTGAGGGAGCCAGTGAGAGCATGAGTGTGTATGAGAAAATCCAGGGGTGTGGGAGTGTGTGTTGGGGGAGAGAGTGTCTTACACCTGAGTGTGTGTCAGTGTCTGTGAGAGCGAGAGGTTATGGTGGGTATAAGAGCATGAATGTGTATGTATGTGACAGTTATTGACTGGAAATCAAGAGCTTCCATGCATGGACAGCAGGGGCTTTTTTAAAATCCTTATTAGTTTTAATTATTGGGTGTTATTTGATATATGTGCTGTTTTGAAATATTTTATTGGTGTTTGGGAAATTGTAAAAAATGTATATGATTTTAATTAATAGAAATTCTATTTATCAGTAGTTTTAAAATATTCTTTTATTAGTATGGTTTTACTATTATAACTGATGCTTTATGTTTCTTGATTTTATTGTTTTATGAGGAATGGTGGTTCTGTTTTTCCATTATTAATACACAGAGTCTGGCTTCTTGGGGTTTCCATTTCAGTTTTTTCTAATTTGTGCTCCTTTATTTTGTATTCTGTATTTGGTGAGAGTCTGTCTCCGCTCTAAGTGTGTGACCATGATGAGAGATTCTGCTAGCATGTAGTATCTGTATAGGGATCTATAGCAATCGGGTTTGTTTTGTTTCCTCAGTAGGTGGTATATTGGTATTCTAGGACCCAGTGTAATATTTACCCTTGCTTAGTCACAGGTAGGGTTATTGTTGTTTGAGTCCTTGGTGTTATTACTGTTATGTTATGATGGGATTGCAGTATAGATTTTGAGTGCTTTTTTGCGGGGTTTTGTGTTAGTTCACAATGTGCCTGGCAGTGGAAGGTGTTTGTGCTGCTGTTACTGTGAGGTGACACCAGAATTTGAAAATATCTTTTAGTATGATGAGCTGTAAGGGAAACATCCAAGCTCCATTGTTTGGGGGGATTTCAGTGGATGCACAGAGTTACAGAACTGGAGGTGCAGGATTTATATTGACATTCTGTCCCTTCCTATATATTCCAGACTTCACTCTCATAGCCATATAGAATTAGTTGAATGAGGCTATCAAATAATTTTATAGTGTGAAATTGGCCAGCTTTTTAAAATTATGCAGAAGACCCTTTGGACTTTTTTATTAACACTTTTTTATAACCAATTTTAAAGCAGGATCCATGCTATAGAGGTGGGTGTGATGAAGAAATGTCATTTTGGCTCCCCCCCCCCCCCCCAAATTCTTCTGTTTAGAGATGCCACTGATTTTTCTGTGACCTTAAACCATTAGTACAAGAAGGATTAAGGAGGGGGGAGGATGCTGGAGAGGCACACAAAGATATTGGCCCCCGGGCACCGGAGACCATTGGTGCACCACTGGGTGCGAGTCATATGGGGCCGCAAGCGATGGCAAAGAGGAGTGGAGATTTGGCAGGCCGCAAGCAGTGCCCAACCTGCTCGCGACCCAGAAAACCACAGTCAGCGGGCGTGATCGAGAATGAGGTAGGAATCGGGGCCAAGACCAGGGGGGTGGCGGCGCAACGGGGGGTGGGGGGGGGGGGCGCAAGGGAGAAGACTCGCCTAGGGTGCCAAATCCCCTTGCACCGGCCCTGCTTTTCATAGGTAAGGTGGTTGCTTTTTGAGTCTGGTAGTTAGGGTATGGCATATTTCCTATAAATTCTGAGTACATTTTTTACAGGATTTTCTATTATACAATGTTCCTGGTAGTGAAGGGAGTTTGTGTTGCTGTTACTGACATGTCAACAGAATAGTTCGCAGGATCGAAGACCACAAGGGGATGGTGCTCCTGGTGGCACCAGATTGGTTCAGGAGATCATGGTATGCGGATCTGCGAAGACTCATGGTAGAGACCCCTCTTCGTCTTCCACCGAACAAGAATCTGTTGCAGCAGGGGCCTGTCCTTCATGAAGATTCAGTTCAATTTTCTGTTACGGTGTTACCCTTGAAAGGGCTCGCTTGTTGAAGCATTGTTATTCTTCTGTGATGATTGCCACCTTGCTACATGCTCAGAAGTTCTCCACTTCCTTAAGCTATGTGCAGGTTTGGCGAGTGTTTGAGGCTTGGGGTGAGGATTGAGGTGTTCTTCCTCGTTCAGTGAAGATCCTGCTCTTTTTGGAATTTTTGCAGGATGGGTTAAATAAGGGGTTGGTTCTTAATTCCTTGAAGGTACAGGTTGTAGCTCTTGCCTATTTCAGAGGCCAGGTCAATTGTGAATCCTTATTGTCTCATCCTGATGTGACTCGTTTCTTGAAGGGAGTGAATAATCTTCGACCTCCCTCGTGGTTACCGGTTCCCTTGTGGAGTTTTAACCTGGTGTTGGATTTCTTGGCGGGTCCTGTATTTTGACCGCTGAATAGCCTTTCCTTGTGGCTATTGATCTTGAAAATGTAAGAACATAAGAAATTGCCATGCTGGGTCAGACCAAGGGTCTATCAAGCCCAGCATCCTGTTTCCAACAGAGGCCAAAACCAGGCCACAAGAACCTGGCAATTACCCAAGCACTAAGAAGATCCCATGCTACTGATGCAATTAATAGCAGTGGCTATTCCCTAAGTAAAATTGATTAATAGCCATTAATGGACTTCCCCTCCAAGAACTTATCCAAACCGTTTTTGAACCCAGCTACAGAATTTTCTCCGATTAGTCTTAAATGTGCTACTTGCTAACTTCATGGAATGCCCCCTAGTCCTTCTCTTATTCGAAAGTGAAAATAACCAAGTCACATCTACTCGTTCAAGACCTCTCATGATCTTAAAGACCTCTATCATATCCCCCCTCAGCCGTCTCTTCTCCAAGCTGAACAGCCCTAACCTCTTCAGCCTTTCCTCATAGGGAAGCTGTTCCATCCCCTTTATCATTTTGGTTGCCCTTCTCTGTACCTTCTCCATCGCAATCTTCGCCCTCCCTCACGGTTACCAGTTCCCTTGTGGAGTTTTAACCTGGTGTTGGATTTCTTGGCGGGTCCTGTGTTTTGACCGCTGAATAGCCTTTCCTTGTGGCTATTGATCTTGAAAATGTATTTATTTATTTATTTATTTATTGGTTTTTATATACCGGTGTTCAATTTGTAATATCACATCAGTTTACATTGTATCTGTGTTCAAGAAGAAGGGTCTTCTTGTTTTACATTATATCTTCAGTAGATCTTATTTAACATTGTAACTAGTTCCTAATGTTTTTTACTAGTTTTTCTAATGGCAATGTGTTCTGCGTGCTGAATTTCTGAGCTGCAGACCTTGTCTTCTGGGAGCCGTTTCTTCGGGTGACATCAGGAGCAATACAGCTGCATACTGTTCCTGCTTTCGTGCCTAAAGTGGTCTCGGATTTTCACTTTGATATGTGTGCCTGAGCTTGAGACCAACATGGAGACGGCAACTGACCCAGAATCCTTTTTGCTATCTTAGCCTTTCTGGCTATGTGAACTTTAAATGCCCTACTGAGCCTGACCTGGAGGAATTCCAAGGACACCTGGACGGCAGATGAAGCTGGCAAAAATTTGTGATGCCTAATTATATGGTCACAAAAGCAGAAGGCAACGGTTAGAACCTCAGACTAGAATGTTGGTTATAGGGGCAACTGTAACAGGAGCATCTGTAAACACAGTACACAGCCTAAGATATAATGATTGCCCTGAACAGCAAGATTTTAACAGAACAAAGGATTACCTAAAGAATGATGATAAATGGAACCCAACTTGGAGAACTGGTCAGGGTAGTTTAGGGATACTCTATCATGCTGTTGACATGACAACCTATGTAAATGATTCTCCAGGTGGTCATGCAATTTCAGAATTTCTGACCTAGTACTGTATTGTATTTTACCTATAAAAGAAGGATCAGTTCATGTATACAACGAGATGCTGGTGGTCAGTTTGTCAGAGAAAGGGCATCCAGCATCTCCCAAGAATACTTATATTGCTCAATAAAAAATTATGCTTTCTACAAAATCTAAGTGTTCTTATATCCATGGGAAAGCGTCATAAAGCGTGTTTTGGCGCTTAACATTTTGGCACCCCAGATGGGACCTAGTGGCAGCTGCAGCCACCGTGCATTGTGCAGTCTTGCATCTGAATCTGCTGGACAGGCTCAGACCCAACACTGATACTCAGACAGTAATTGGCTCTCGTCCAAAGGAAGTTACCCAGGTAAAGATTTATGGATGGGAGGAGCAGCTAACCTTTCCATTTTGAGCTGGCTGGACGACCGGGTGAGATTCGAGCGGTGCAGGAAGGGAGAGGTTTCCCCGTACCTGGACTCCCGCGGCTGAACGAGGCGCGCTGACGTCATCATCAGGAGACCGGCGTCTGGTATAAAATCAGGATACCCTCGGCGTTTTCGTTGGAGGAGCAGCTAACCTTTCCATTTTGAGCTGGCTGGACGACCGGGTGAGATTCGAGTGGTGCAGGAAGGGAGAGGTTTCCCCGTACCTGGACTCCCGCGGCTGAACGAGGCGCGCTGACGTCATCATCAGGAGACCGGCGTCTGGTCTAAAATAAGGATACCCTCGGCGCGTGTCGCCGTCCCGGCGCGTGTCGTAAAAGAAACTTTTTCAGAAGAATATACACCTGTAAATTCCTTCAAATCGTGAGTAAATAATCTATTGAAGGTTTGGCTGCTCCCAACCCCTCCAGGAAAGGAGTTAATATTGAGTAGACAACTGAAGGGGGAACATTCGATATCAAATAAATATTTACCTAAGAAAATAATGCCCCACACTAAAAGAAAGGCAAAGGTAAGAGAGGCAATTACTTCCTCTCCTCTACCTGAACCGATTCAAACACAGATATCGACGTTTTTCCCATCAGTTCCTAGTTATCAACCGGGTGCAAGGGCCATTGGAGATATGGGTATAGAGCAAATACCTGTTCTCCTGGCCGAAATATCTCTCAGCCCCGGGGCCCCGTCTACCCCTTCTCCTCCAAAATATCCTATGGAACAGTCCTTTGTACTAACCCCAGAAAAAGAGGAAAGTGGAGAGAAGCTTGCCAACAAGGGGAAAGTAGAAATGGACATGGAAGTTAAAATACTGCCAACTAAACCAAAGGAGATCACAATGGAGTCATTATGGTCTGCAATAACATCCCTTGAAATTGCCATAGTCAACCTAATGAAACAAACATCGGAATCTAGCCTACAATCAAAAAATATAGAATCATCAGTATTAAAGATTGAAAAAACAAAAGGAGAAATGGAGAAGAGAATAACTACCCTGGAAACATGTCATCAGAGGTTTACTAAAACTGAAATTCTGCATAACAAACGATTGGAAATGATAGAAAACCATCAAAAATATCTAAATTTAAGACTATTGAACTTTCCTAAGTTAAACTTAACATCACCATTAGATATGTTTAAGGAGTATCTTTCTGGTATTTTAAAGTGGCCAGATAATGTTATGCCAACTATCGCAAAAATTTACTATGTAGACATTAAGGGGAAGGCTCTAGAAAGCAATAAAGCAGTAGAACAATCACTCAATCTATCTGAAATTCTAGAGACCACCTTGGCTACTAAGATAGAGGTCAGAACAACATTACATGTTAGTTTTTGTATTTGTAAGTGATAGAGACACAGTCTTTAAATTATTTATGAGGCATAGGCTAGAAGAGTTTCATGGGGGAAGGATTTGGGCATACCCTGACCTTTCCAGAGTGACCCAAATAAGAAGGAAAAAATTCCTAGAGCTCAGAGCAGAAGTGGAAAGTAAGGGAGGAAAGATGACCATAAAGTACCCATGTAGATGCGAAATTTGGAAAAGTGGGCAGAAATATGTGTATTTTGAGGTTAACCAGTTACGTACCTTCCTTGATTCCTTTTCTCAACCCCCTTGAGTATTGGCAAGGACGAGGCAGAAGTAAAGTAAATACTAGGAGTATTGTCTCTCTTTTCAATTGTATAAGTTTTCACTGTTTTCCTGAATTTTTGCTCTGAATACTTTTCCTAACCTGGAGTAATACTATTATTTCTTTAGTCTTGTTATAAAGGGTAATGGACAATATAACTCTTATATGTAAGGAAATTGCAAATTTACTTGATTGTATATTGTCTATTTAATTTTCTTCCTGTAAAATGTAAAAGCAGCATAAATAAAAAATTTAAAAAAAAAAAAAAAGATTTATTGATGTCTGATTATTGCATACGGGCCGATTCAGTAAAGTCCGTGGGAGAGCGGGCGAATGCCCGCTGTCCCGGCGCGCGCACAGGCCACTCGCCTGTGTGCGCGATTCAGTATTTAAATGCGGCCCAGCAGTAGAAACAGGCAAAAGGAGGCGCTAGGGACACTAGCTCATCCCTAGTGCCTCCTTTTGGCCCGGAGCGGCGGCTGTCAGCGGGTTTGACAGCCGACGCTCAATTTTGCCGGCGTCGGTTCTCGAGCCCGCTGCAGCCACGGGCTCAGAAACCTGACGCTGGCAAAATTGAGCGTCCGGTTTTCGACCCGACAGCCGTGGGCCGACTTCAAATTTTTTTTTTACCCTTCGGGACCTCCGACTTAATATCGCCATGATATTAAGTCAGAGGGTGCACAGAAAAGCAGTTTTTACTACTTTTCTGTGCACTTTCCCAGTGCCCGAAGAAATTAGCGCCTACCTTTGGGTAGGCGCTAATTTCTGAAAGCAAAATGTGCGGCTTGGCTGCACATTTTGCTTTGTGAATCACATGGGAATATCTAATAGGGCCATCAACATGCATTTGCATGTTGAGGGCGCTATTAGGTTTGGCGGGTTGGACACGCTTTTTCCAGCCCCTTACTAAATAAGGGGTAAGGGAAAACACGCGTCCAATGGCGGGTTAACAGTGCGCTCCGTCAGAGCGCACTGTACTGTATTGGCCTGATAGTGATTCCCAGGAACAGAAGTTTTCTGAATGTCTATTTAGAAGTGATACCCAGAGACAAAAGAGAGAGAGAGAGTGCTCACATCACTGTGGTAAGCGAAAGACAGGTGTGTATGTAAGTATAATTTTGTAGTTAGCAAGTAAAAAATTTTCTTTGGCCAATTGTAGATAAAAGTGCATTGTTTATTTTGGTTTGCTGTGGGGATGTCCACTCATTTTTAAATTATTTCTAGTATATTTAATGAAAACTTATTAGGAGGGAATCTGGTTCATTTGCCTGTATATCTGTTTATAAATTTGTACTGGAAAGAGGTTTAAGACAGCAACAGTTAGTTCTTTGTTTTCAGTCCTTGCCTTGCTTGCAGGGCTATGGGATTATTAGCGGAGCATAAAAAGGGAAAGTTTTTTGGGAAAGCATTGTTTGGAATCTGGTTTTCTGTTTATGTCTGATTGCTGCCACGGTGTAATGCATTGCAGTGAGTGGGGTCTCAATTTACAATTGCCATGGAAGTTTCAGAACTTGAAAGGGCACTGGGAGCTGGAGAGTTAACTGTGTTGGAAGATAAGAAGAAGTGGGAGGTATGTAAAGCTCAAGGTGATTCTCATGCTCAGGTGGAAACAGTGGGGAGAACTGGTTTAAATGAATTGCTTTCTCTGTTTGAAAGTTATAAACAGACTGATGAGGAATTAAAGTTGTGGAGAAATGAGTTCCTTATCTATTCCTCCTTTGAATTTATTCAAGACATATTTGCAACAAGTTTTAAAAATCCCTGAATCGGCCCTACCAGTAATAGTTAAAGCTTTCTATTTGCAACAGTCAGATCAGATAGAGGAGCAAAATACTTCCTTAAATTTAACAAATATTATCGAGATGTCTCAGGATACAGAAATTGATCAGAGAAAACGGTTACTTATCTCATTTGCCTTTCTATCAGAAAGTAATCATGTTCTTCGATTATTTTTCAGAAATAGACAAGTAAAATTCTATGGTCATCCTATCTGGGTTTTTCCGGATGTGGCGAAAGTTACCCAACATAGTCGTAAAGAATTTCTTGCAATGAGATTAGATACAATTAAGTTGGGGGCCCGATTTATCTTGAAATACCCCTGTAAGGCTTGTATTACTTATAAGAATAACTACATTTTTCAGGAACCAGCTCACTTAAAAGAGTTTTTGGCATCTCACCTCCCCCCAATAACTACAACAGAATAGGAGTAAGATAAAATGTTTTGTTCCTAGCACTAGCAGTTAAATTAAAGCATTATATGCTAAATTGCAATTATTTCCTTTTAGACATTCCTTTCCCACCTCCTTATTATCTTATATTTTGATGTCTTAATAATGATGATATTGAATTTCATGTATGTCTTTATTTCTTGTTTAAGACATTTATATTTTCTGTACAAGAGTTTATTTTCTTGGGTAAAAGTTTTTTTAAAAAATTGAAAATAAAGAATTGAAAAAAAAAAGAAAAAAAAGAAATGAGTTCCCTCTACATACCCGGATCAGTCCAGACCCTTCCAGCAGATGGAGAGAGAAAAACTTGAAGAGCACCCCTCTTAACATGGAGCACTACCTGCATCTCTTCAGTGTTTCTCTGTCTCCAGCAGATGGAGGTGGCAATCCCTGCAGGCTTGACCTTTTTGTGTGGTTAAGTGAATCTCTTAAAAAAAAAAAAAAAAGATATGGGGAACAAACCAGATCAAGCAAGTTACCCTAATCCTCCCAGGGGGGTAGGCAGGTCCTAGTTGGATTATCCCCTCTGGTAGTGGGATTCAGGAGCTGGGGTTGGTGACCCCACGGGGCTCTTACAGGTAAGGCGCCTGGGGTGGAGTTACTGGTGGTCCGGTCAGTCTCAAAAAAAAAAAAAAGTAATTAATTAATTAATAAGCAAACGGGCAGGAAGCAGCTTGTCAGCCTTCGTTCTACTTTCAGATAATCCGTTTCTTTGCATTTTACTTATGGCGGGGTTGTTTCACGGTAGGCCATTTTTGTTTTAGCTGCTGGCTTCCTTTTTACTCGCGGCTCTCTTTTGCACCTCTCTAGGCTTCTCTCATGCTGCGTCCTACCCGCTGTGTTGCCTGCAGGGAGTCTGCTTCGCAGAGGTCTTTGCTCACGCTGCCTCCCCGGAGGTGAAGGCAGCTCGGATCAGGGACCGGAGCCTGCTAATAAGACCCGCGCTGCGCCAAAACGCCCTGCTCCTCATGAGCCTCTGGCTGCTCCGTTCCAGCTTAGCGGGGGAACGGCTGCCATTTTAGATTCTTTAGCATGCAGACCTGCATCGTGACCATAGGGGATTTCCCCCTCCCCCCCATTTGTCTCCCAGGCCGGCCAGTCCAGACGATCCTTCTGACTAGGACCAGAACATTTTGGATCCACTGCCTGATCTCCTGGTGGGGGAAGGGGGCGGAGATAATTCCTTTTCTCTGGAGTTTGTGCTTTTAATGCACAAAGCTTTTCTGGCCACTCAAGCATAACAATCTGAGCCTTCCTGTCTAGGGCGCCCTGCGGGGCCCCCCCAGAAGCTGCCTAAGAGCCAGGACCCCAGACCTCCCTTCTCGTTGCGAAGCTTCGGAGCTCCTCCCTTGCTGGCGGTTCTGCTCCTCCCGACAGGTCCCCTGCTGGATCTTGGGACCCCTCTCGGATCCTGCCTCCTCCTTTGGGAACGGAACCTGAGGAAGAACTAGGGAACCCGTCCCACCTTGAGGGCAATGACCCTAAACTAGTTTGTCTTTTTCAAAGGGAGGAATTGGATCCTTTAATCTCATGGGTACTCCCCCAGGATTTGGTGGACCCGGTTCTAGCAGGCTTGCGCAGCCCAGCAAAGACATTTCCATTTCATCCTATGGTTCAGGAATTGATGACCAGAGAGTGGGATGTGCCTGAGGCTAGGCTACATGTGGGTCGGGCTATGGACAAACTGTACCCCTTGCCCGAGAACACCCTGGAACTGTTGAAGTTTCCCAAAGTGGACACTTCCGTGTCGGCAGTCACTAAGCGGACAAGTATTCCCGTGGCTGGAGCGGCGGCCCTTAAGGATCTTCAAGACAAAAAGCTCAAAGTTCTTCTCAAGCGAATCTTTGAAGTTTCAGCTTTAGGCATATGAGCAGCGGTATGTAGCAGTTTCATGCTTCGAGCTAGCCTCTGCTGGGTCCAGCATTTACTGACTTCCAGAGACCTTCCTCCGGAGAACTCAGCAGAAGCAGAATGCCTGGAGGCGGCAGTGGCTTATGGGGCTGATGCCCTGTATGATCTCCTGAGAACTTTCTCCCAGACTATGGCATCTGCGGTGTCTGCAAGGCGACTCTTATGGCTACGCAACTGGGCTGCAGATGTTTCTTCCAAAGCTCAGTTAAGTTCTCTGCCTTTTAAGGGGAAGCTTCTCTTCGGTGAGGACTTGGAGCAGATGATCAGGTCTCTGGGTGAGAACAAACTGCACAAGCCCCCAGATGATCGACCCAAGCCCTCCAGAGATGTCCCTCCGGCTCAGTCGCACTTTTGAGGCCAACGATGATTTTGTCAGAGCAGAGTGCAGACTGGGGGTCAATGGCAACCAGCGGGGAGACCGCAAACGTGGTCCTCTTCCTTTAGGGGTCGTCTGCCCTCCCTAGACAGAGTCTCTTCAGCTACGATCAGCTCCAAGTCCTCTTAATGAAATGCGGCCGGCCCATCCCTTGGTCCCTCATGTAGGGGGGGGGGCGGTTGTCCCAGTATTTCAAGGAATGGGTCAGGATAACCACCGATCAATGGGTTTTAAACATCATAAAGCACGGCTACGCTTTAGAATTTGCTCGGCCTGTTTGACGTCTCTTCATGGTCTCCCCTTGCGATTCTCGCACCAAGGCGCAGATCGTGCGATAGACTCTCGAACGTCTTATTGCCCTGGTAGCTGTAGTTCCCGTCCCCCAGGGGAAGATACTCCATCTATTTCATGGTTCCCAAGAAGGAAAGATCCTTCCGTCTGATTCTTGACCTCAGGAGAGTCAATAGAGCGCTCAAAGTCCAGCATTTCCAAATGGAGACTCTACGTTTTGTCTTGCGGCGGTATGCAGTGGCGAATTTTTAGCTTCCTAGGATCTCATGGAAGCGTACTTGCACATAGCCATTCACAAAGCTCACCAGAAGTATCTTCACTTGAAGATTCTCGGAAGGCATTTTCAGTTCACTGCTCTGCCTTTCGGACTCGCCACAGCGCCCCACACATTTACCAAGGTAATGGTAGTCATAGAAGCGGCCCTGCGAAGAGAGGGTGTTCTGGTGCACCCGTACCTGGACGACTGGCTCTTTCGAGCGAAGTCCCGGGAACTCTGTGAAGAAGCAGTCTCCAAAGTCCTGTCTTCTCGAATCTCTCGGATGGGTCATCAATCAGGCCAAAAGCAAGCTTGTTCCTTCTCAAATCATGGATTTTTTGGGTGCTCGGTTCGACACCGGAGCGGATCAACAAGTTGTTGCTGGCAGTCCCTCTCCCCATGGCCTGGGACTATTTGCAGATTCTCGGGTCCATGGCATCTAAAGTTGGTTCCCTGGGCTTTTGCGCATATGAGACCATTGCAACGAGCGTTACAGACCCGCTGGGATTCGAAGTCGGAGGAGTTTCAGGCCCCCTTACCTCTCACCGATTCCGCCAGGTGCAGTCTTGGCTGGTGGCTTGTCCCAGAGCACCTGAGCCGAGGTGTGGACCTCGAAGTTCCCCAATGGATAGTGGTGACCACAGATGCCAGTCTCTCAGGTTGGGGAGCAGTCTATCAGTCCCAGTCAGTCCAGGGCCTATGGTCAGCGGAGGAAGCAAGTTGGTCCAACAATCGCTTGGAGACCAGGGCTGTTTGCTTGGCACTCAGGCACTTTCATCCTCTCCTTTGCAACTGAGCGGTCAGAGTCCTATCGGACAATGCGACAACTGTGGCCTACATCATAGAAACATAGAAACATAGAAATGACGGCAGAAGAAGACCAAATGGCCCATCCAGTCTGCCCAGCAAGCTTCACACATTTTTTTCTCTCATACTTATCTGTTTCTCTTAGCTCTTGGTTCTATTTCCCTTCCACCCCCACCTTTAATGTAGAGAGCAGTGATAGAGCTGCATCCAAGTGAAATATCTAGCTTGATTAGTTAGGGGTAGTAGCCGCCGCAATAAGCAAGCTACACCCATGCTTATTTGTTTTACCCAGACTATGTTATACAGCCCTTATTGGTTGTTTTTCTTCTCCCATGATGTTGAAGCAGAGAGCCATGCTGGATATGCATCGAAAGTGAAGTATCAGGCACATTTGGTTTGGGGTAGTAACCGCCGTAACAAGCCAGCTACTCCCCGCTTTGTGAGTGCGAACCCTCATTTCTTCTCCCCTGCCGTTGAAGCAGAGAGCTCTGCTGGATGTGTGAAGTATCAGTTTTTCTTCTCCCCTGCCATTGAAGCAGAGAAATATGCTGTATATACATTGAAAGTGAAGTATCAGGCTTATTTGATTTGGGGTAGTAACCGCCGTAACAAGCCAGCTACTCCCCGCTTTGTGAGTGCGAACCCTCATTTCTTCTCCCCTGCCGTTGAAGCAGAGAGCTCTGCTGGATGTGTGAAGTATCAGTTTTTCTTCTCCCCTGCCATTGAAGCAGAGAACTATGCTGTATATACATTGAAAGTGAAGTATCAGGCTTATTTGATTTGGGGGTAGTAACCGCCGTAACAAGCCAGCTACTCCCCTCTTTGTGAGTGTGAATCCTTTTTACCACATTTCCTCTTGCTGTTGAAGCTTAGAGCGATGTTGGAGTCACAGTAAGCATGTGTATGTTTATTTAATAAGGGTATTGTCTCCAGGCAGTAGCCATCATTCTAGTGAGTCACCCACTCTTCATTGGCAGCCTCTTGACTTTATGGATCCACAGTGTTTATCCCACGCCCCTTTAAGGTGGCACCAAAAGTCAAGCAGTAGCAGCAGAAACGGAGCTACTCATGGACTGGGCGGAGAAGCATCTTGCTCTTCTAGCAGCATCTCCCATTGCTGGAACCGACAACGTACAAGCGGATTACCTAAGTCGGCAAAGAATAGATCCGGGGGAATGGGAGCTCTCCGACCAAGCGATGGACCTCATTTCGCACAGGTGGGGGCTTCCTCACTTAGACCTGATTGCTACGCTTCAGAATACCAAGGCTCCTCGCTTCTACAGCCACAAAAAAGAGCACGGGGTGGAAGGAGTCGATGCACTGGTGCTCCCCTGGCCGACTTCGGTGCTTCTTTACGTCTTCCATCCTTGGCCTCTAGTTGGCAAGAATCTTCGCCGGATAGAGGTGCATCCAGGGAGGGTGATTCTGGTGGCACCGATGTGGCCCAGGCGCCCGTTGTTCGCCAACCTGGTCAGTCTCGCATTGGACAGTCCCCTGAGGCTCTGACATCTTCCACATTTGCTTCGTCAAGGGCCTATATTTTTCGACCAGGCAGATCCCTTTTGTCTAGCGGCCTGGCTTTTGAAAGGTGGCAATTAAGGAAGAAAGGATATTCGGAGGACGTGATTATTACTCTACTGCAAGCTAGGAAAACCACTACTTCCCTTTCTTATATCAGGGTTTAGAAAGTTTTTGAATCCTGGTGTCGAGAGCAGGGTGTTCTCCCCCGTTTTCCATCAGTGGCTTATATTTTGGCGTTCTTGCAGAAGGGCTTAGTCAAAGGTTTGTCTTTCAATTCCCTCTGGGTTCAAGTAGCTGCCTTGGGTTCTCTGGTAGGTAGAGTTCATGGCAAGTCTCTCGCTTCGCATCCAGATGTGGTTCGTTTTCTTCGGGGGCAAAGCATCTACACCCCCCAGTATGACCAGTGTGTCCTTCGTGGAATCTTAATTTGGTACTGAGAATTTTGTGTGGCCCACCTTTTGAACCTCTCAAGAGGGCCACGCTAAAGGACCTCACCTTTAAAACAGTATTTTTGGTGGCTATCTGCTCGGCCCATCAGATATCTGAGATCCAAGCCCTGTCTTGCAAAGAACCCTTCTTGCGGATTTCTGACCCCAGAGTTTCTCTTAGAACGGTACCTTCCTTTTTACCAAAGGTGGTTTCGTCGTTCAATGCCAATCAGTGTGGAACTCCCAGCCTTTTCAGATACCTCTCCCAACGCTCCTCATGCTAAAGAGTTCAGGCATCTGGATGTTCGAAGGACACTGTTGCGTTATTTGGAGGTCACTAATCCTTTTCGGATGTCTGATCATTTGTTCGTCTTGTGGAGTGGGCCTAAGAGAGGACAGAAGGCATCTAAAGCGACAGTAGCTAGATGGTTGAAGGAAGTTATTTCATCTGTGTACATTTGTCACGGTCGTCCCATTCCTGACGGGCTGAAAGCCTACTCGCTTCGTTCCCAAGAAATTTGTAGAGTGGCAACCTGGAAGACGAATCATACCGTTGCTCGTCATTACCGCCTAGACGTCCAGGCTCCGAATGCTGGCGATTTTGGCAGTGCTGTTATTCGAGCGGGACTCTCGGGGTCCCAACCTAACTAGGGATGCTTTGGTACATCCCGCAGTCTGGACTGATCCGGGTACGTACAGGGAAAGGAAAATTGGTTCTTACCTGATAATTTTCATTCCTGTAGTACCACGGATCAGTACAGATGCACACCCTTTAGAAAAGGGTATTTCTTCCCTGAGAATCCGCTGAGAATCCACTATGACAGTATGCATTATGCAGAAGTCTATAGAAGAAGGCTACAGGTTTCTTCTAATTCACTGGCAACAATTTGTTTGCTAGTTGAAGTTCTAAGTTCTCTATTTTTAACCTTGCTTGATCCATGTTTGCTCCTGGTTTGATCTTATTTTTAATTCTGCTTGGATATTCTTTACACTGAAGAGGCGCAGGTGGTGCTCCAAGTTAAGAGGGGTGCTCTTCAAATTTTTCTCTGTCTCTATCTGCTGTAAGGGAGGCATAATCCACAGTCTAGACCAGGGGTCGGGAACCCATGGCTCGCGAGCCAGATATGGCTCTTTTGAGGGCTGCATCTGGCTCGCAGACAAGTGTCGCCATACTTCGCGGTTCCCCGCTGACCCAGCTGCTCCCCGGTCCTCCGCCGCCCGGGCTTAAAATGCTGTCAGCCCGGGCGGAACGCAGCAGGACAGCTGGAGTCAGCGGCACCGGCGTGCTGTCTTCTCCCCCCCCCCCCCCGCGGCCCGGAAGAGGAAGTGGAGAGCATCGGGTGCCTGCGCGGGAAGAAGAGACCACACTAGCGTGGTCTTTTCTTCCGCGCAGGCACCCGATGCTCACCACTTCCTCTTCCGGGCCGCGGGGGGGAGGAGAAGAGAGCACGCCGACTGGAGTCATCCGGGTGCCTGCGCGGGAGTCATCGGGTGTCAGCCGGGTGCCAGCGCTGGAGTCATCGGGTGCCTGCGCGGGTCTTCCCGCGCAGGCACCCGATGCTCTCCACTTCCTCTTCCGGGCCGCGGGAAGAAGAGAGCACGCCGGTGCTCTCTTCTTCCCGCGGCCCGGAAGAGGAAGTGGAGAGCATCGGGTGCCTGCGCAGGAAGACCCGCGCAGGCACGCTAGTGTCCGACAGGAAGAAGACTGCAGCGCGGCTCGGAGGAAAATGAAAATCTTCAACCGCGGCCGATGGGACTCCGCCTTCGCCTCCGCGAGGGCTGAAAATGAAGGAGGTTAGCGTTGGGAGGTGGCTGCTGCTGCCGCGAGTTCCCGGGGGGGGGGGGGGGGGGAAGGGGGAGAGAGAGAGTGAATGAATGAGCGAGCAAGCATGTGTGTTTGAGATCCTGTGTGTGTGAGTGAGAGATTGCATGTATGTGAATGATTGAGAGCCTGTATATGTGAAAGAGAGTATGTCTGTGATTGAGATCCTGCCTGTGAGAGAGAGAGCATGAATGTAAGTTTACCATTGGGAACCTGTATGTGTAAGTTTGTAATTGAAAACCTGTTTGTTTGAAAGAGTATGTGTGTATGATTGAGATCCTTTGTGTGTGAGAGAGATCATGTGTATGTATGATTAAGAGCCTGTGTGTATAAGTAAGAGAGAGATCATGTGTGTCTGTGTCTGATTGACAGCTGGTTTAGGTGATGGAGCATGTGAGTATGTGATTAAGAGCCTGTGTTTAAATGAGAGAGAGAGACCATGTGTGTCTGTGTGATTGAGAGCTGATTTAGGTGAGGGAGCATGTGAGTATGTGATTGAGAGCCTGTGTTTAAATGAGAGAGAGAGACCATGTGTGTATGTGTGTGATTGAGAGCTGATTTAGGTGAGGGAGCATGTGAGTATGTGATTGAGAGCCTGTGTGTAAATGAGAGAAAGAGAGGACATGTTTGTAAGCATGTGAATGAGAGTCTGTGTGTGAGAGAAAAAGACAGCATGTATTTATGTGATTGAAAGCCTGTGTGTGTGTAAGCGTGAAAAGATAGACAGCATGTGTGTAAATGTGTAATTAAGAGCCTATATAAGTGAGAGAGAAAAAACATTTGTATATGTGAGTGACTGAGAGCATGTGTGTATAGGTGTGTCATTGAGAGCCAGTGTGAGAGAGAGCGCTGGTATGTGACTGAGAGAGGAGAAAGTTCCAAGCAAACCACCCCACCTCCTGCTAATTCAGAACAATCTCAGGACACCTGGATATCAAACGTTCCCAGGTATGCAGAGCAAAAATATTTTTGTATCCTTATTATTTTTCATTACTGGATCTTTGTGTCTGCTATTTTGAAATATTTTGTTGGTATCTGGAAATGTTTTATATGAGTTTTTAATTATTGGATATTCCACTCATCAGCTGTTTCGAAATATGTTCTTTTTGTTAGTACAGTTTTACTGCTGATGATTTTATATTTCTTGGTTTTATAAGGATGTGTGATGTTTCTTTTTTCCTTTGTTACACTGCATACAGAGACTCTGGCTTGTTGCAGTTTCCAATTCAGTTTTTGTCTGCATGCTTCTTGTTATGCGTTTTGGTCTCTTTATTCTATGTTAGGTGAGGGACAGCACGTGATTCAGGTGAGGTTTTCTGCTGGTGTGTAGTTTCTGTGTAGGACTCTATAGCAGCCTGACTTGGTCCGTTTTCCTAATAGGAGATGTATTGGTGTCTTAAGGCCTGGTGTAATATTTTCAGAGACTTATTGTACTTTAAAAGTGTGATCTTACATAAAATGCACACATTTACTTGTATTTAGTTTTAAACATATTGTATGGCTCTCATGGAATTACATTTTAAAATATGTGGCGTTTATGGCTCTCTCAGCCAAAAAGGTTCCTGACCCCTGGTCTAGACTGATCTGTGGTACTACAGGAACGAAAATTATCAGGTAAGAACCAATTGTCCTTTGATTTTTACAGAAAGTGAATTTAATTTAGTAGATTGTTTAAGAAAGTTTGGTTTCATTGGCTTTCTCTTGATGGCTAGCATTGAATTTGGGCAGAAACTAATAAGGTATGGTTTCTTTAAACGATGGGTAAATGAATACTTGTATGTGAGATAGATAAGGAAGGTGAACAGCTCTGCGGTTCTCTTGTCCCTTTTCTCTGCATATAATGTATGTTTTGGTCCTGAATCAGACTGGAATGCCTGTTAGATGTCTATGTTCATAACTTTTTATATCTTATCCCTATTATATGTAATGAAATAGTATAGACACTGTTTATTTAGGGAAGGAACCTGTATGGCAGAATGAGTTGAAACATGCAGTTAGTTTCTGAGTGCCTTGCTCTTTGAACAAAGCAGATGTTTGTAATTGTGTATACATAGATCTGATAGAGATGAGATAAGCTTCCTTTTTACTTTTCTGCTTTTTGCTTTCTTTGCTTAATGAATTAAAAAAGCATGTGGTTAGAACAGAATAGGATTTCTTTATTTTTAAGTTAGGTAAAATATATAGAAATGAAAAGGTATCCGGTAGCTGTCTTTGTCTTCCCATGTGATTAAATTTAAAAGATGAATCAAATTTTTCTTTGTATGTGAGATTTTATTTCTACAGGTTAACAAGATATCTGTTCTGCCAGATGTGGGTGTGTAAAGTGTTTTGTCAATAAATAAACTATTGACTGAAGTGTAAAGTAAAATATTTTGATCAGCTTTAATATTGCTTCTATAGATGTTGGTTTACTGTAAGCAGTAGGAGTAGCCCCACCCTCAGGAATTCACTCCTCTTTGCAGCAGAGAACAAAAAAGGACTTGAGTAGGACAGTTGCTTTATTCTGGTGAGAGTTAAAATGCTTCTGTTTGTTTCATTTAAGTATGAAGAGCTACACAAAAATCATTCTGAAGAAGGGAGTAGAGCCTTTGTTATCCTATCCAGCAACACTATTGCGCACGCCGGCCGCAGCAGACCCGAGGCTCCGTGAATCGGTTATTTACTCTTTCGGATAGTAGAAAGACTAGGGGGCACTCCATGAAGTTAGCATGTGGCACACTTAAAACTAATCGGAGAAAGTTCTTTTTTACTCAACGCACAATTAAACTCTGGAATTTGTTGCCAGAGGATGTGGTTAGTGCAGTTAGTATAGCTGTGTTTAAAAAAGGATTGGATAAGTTCTTGGAGGAGAAATCCATTGCCTGCTATTAATTAAGTTGACTTAGAAAATAGCCACTGCTATTACTAGCAACGGTAACATGGAATAAACTTAGTTTTTGGGTACTTGCCAGGTTCTTATGGCCTGGATTGGCCACTGTTGGAAACAGAATGCTGGGCTTGATGGACCCTTGGTCTGACCCAGTATGGCCTGTTATGTTCTCATATATGCTGATTTAGATTATATTTTCTTTCTTATATATTATCATCTTAGGAAATGGAACAAAATGGGTTTTATATCTGCAGATGGAGAGCAGCAATCACACCACAACTTGTGGTAGTGCCTCCTAGAGGCATAACAATAGACACAAGAAAGTAGCTTCATGACTGCTATTTGCTGAATTAAGGCATATCAGAATGTTTAGTTTCAATGAAGCTGTAATTTCACTTTAACCATTACCTTAATTTTCTTGTATGCCAGATTTTATATTTTTCCAGGTTGACAACATAAAGCCTTCTCTGCCATGTGAGATCTAATGCTTGAAGATTACATTTTTTCCCAGTTTGATTTCTTCTCATTCTTAAATAGATCTATTTTAATTCTGAGTTTTGTTTTATTTTGGATCGATCCAAATACTTTTTGGTCTAATTTTTTAGCTCAAATATTTAATTGTTGTCTGTCTTTGTGTTATTTGTATGTCAATATGACTGAAGTATGCAATGAATTAATTTATGTGTCAATTCAGTGAAATATATGTTTTTATGTACTGTCTGAGCACCTAAGTTGTTTGTGGTTCTGACTATTGCATGTTACCTTATAATAAAGTGGGAACATTATGCAAATTATTAATAGTGCATGTAGGGATTATTAGATGCAGGGAGTTATTGCCATGATGGGATTTTCCCATTGATTAATTTGAATTTGTTTTGCTCTTAGGCTTTAATCTGTAACATATACATCTAACTTACTAATGAGTTAAGAGGCTACTCTCCAATGTCAAAAATACACCTTATTAGGAG
The DNA here is from genome assembly GCF_901001135.1 of Rhinatrema bivittatum. NCBI lineage: Eukaryota > Metazoa > Chordata > Amphibia > Gymnophiona > Rhinatrematidae > Rhinatrema > Rhinatrema bivittatum. Next base: position 256,167,491 of record NC_042622.1, on the reverse strand, counting down.
AACTATATGCGCCATGTGTCATTGATTTCAGAAATCATCCCATCCTTTGCCACAGAAGTCATCTCGCACCCCTTCATTATATGGACTGAAATGCTTACACCTTATATCTGATCTTCTCTGTTGTGGTGCCTGGCTGCGACCGGCCAGTTCCCCCTACCTTCACGGGCTCCACGGCATGACGGCATTGCCTTCGCGGCAGGCCGCAAATTCCAGTCCGCATGGCGTTCTTCCAGCCTGCATCGAGGCCTCCCGTGACGTGTGTGCGCAGGAGGCCACGCCTCTTAAAGGGACCGCGGCGGGAAAGCCTGCCTGGCCCCGGAAGATGACATCGGCACAGAGGGGTATTTAAACCCTGCAGCTGCACTTCCTCAGGGCCTTCGCAACAGATTCCCTCTGTTGCTCTAGGGCTGTGTTGCCTCTGTGCTTTGTGCTGCGTTCCTTGCCTCGGTGCCTCTGTGTTCCTGCCTCCGTCCCTGGACCCATTCCTCGGCTTTATCTTCTGATTTGACCTTGGCTCGTGTCCTCATCTTCGTTTGTCTGCTGCCTGCCCCGGATCTTCTGACTGGACTTTGTTTCGCCTCTTCGCTGTTTGCTCCCGCTCTCCTGCCTGGACTCCATTCCATTCTTCGTGAAGGTCGGTTCCTATCTCGCTGGGTAGATGCTCTGAGTATCTGCTCCTCGGGGGCTCTTCCGCGTTCATAGGCTATCCGCTCCTCGGAGAGCCGTCCTGCCTGATTCTTGGAACCAATCCCCGTGAGTCCTCCTCTTCATCTACGCCACCTCCCGGAGACGAGCTCCAATTGAGGGTTGCCCCTCGACAGCCATCAGCTCTCGCTCAAGGGTTCACATCCTCCACATTCTCTTTATGTTTTTCTTGTTCTATGGGGGGGTGGCCTTACCTAGATGCTGTTTTCCTTTGTTTTATGAGGCAGTGTACCTTTATATGACATATAATAACTGATTGTCATAACAAAAATATTTTTATGATATACCTAGTCAATATCTAGTTATGTATCTATTTGCAGATGGGACTATTTAGATTTTCAAGTTAATAATACAGTCTGAATTAATAGTTTTTATTAGTCTCTACATTCCAAGCGTTTTGTAGCATTTTCCAGTCCTATAACTTCTAATATGTATATGCATTTACTTGCTGAGTCAGCTAAATGATTATTTGATATGTTCTCCTTTACCTTTACCTATGAAAGCTAGTCTGATCACACTAACCAATCACCCTGTTCCACTGCTTGTCACTTTACAGTGTGATATGTCTTGGTGTGGATCACATGTTCCTGAGAGTTTCTGATTCTCTGCCCACCTGTCCTTTTCTCTAGATCTTCCCTTCCCTGGTGTGAACTTTGTTGTCTCAGCAGTGATTCAAGGTTCAAGAGGGATGTATAATTCTACCTGCTAGATTGCATGCCAGCATATGTCAAATATGTGCTGTTCTGTTTTCTGTAAAAAATGCAGCTAATTGCAGCTACCGAATGCCTTCTGTTTCAGAATTCTCTTGCTTGCCCTACTGCTGCTTCTGCACTAGTATTTTCCCTTATTTCATCTTTTGCAGCCTGCATTTATGGTACTTACATTGCTGGTCTTCCAAATTCTATTCCCCCTGCTTCTAACCTTAACCAACATACTGAATTTGGTTATTCCTTTTCTACTATGAGTTCCCTGTATACCTTTTTGGGAATTTCTTCCTGTAACACTCCCTATTATGCTATTTACCTAGAGTTTGGTTTACAACCTCTCACGGATGTTTTCTGGTAGTGTGACACTTCTGTTTACCTATATTCCCACTTCTGCCTATGACCAGAACATGTCTTATACTTTTCAACACCTTTGTAACCTGTCCCACATTATATATGCACAAGACAGTGTGAATTCTTCTGTTGACTCTTTATTTTCCTGGCTTCCTTCACTCTCCTGGTTGTGTACATTGCTTATATCCCAGTTTGCTATTTTTGCAATTCTTAAACTTGGTTGTTGTTTTCAATGCTCTTTTTCTCTTTTATCATATATTCACGCGTCTTCCTCTTCTGTTTTATACTTTCCACTCCTGTCTCTGTCTCTCATTATGAGACTGTACTCCTTGCAGAGACTGACCCTGTATAAATTGTATTTTCCATAGATAAGCAGCTGAATTAGCCATGCTGCTGGGTACGTCCTCCATGCCACTAGGTGGCGGAGCTCTCCAAGATCACCCAAAGTCTTTTGGTGAGGTGTTCCTTCTTGTGTGTTCCCTTGCCTCCTCGAGGCTCCTCAGTCCGTTTTTTCCCACGTAACTAACTGCACACAGAACTCTTCTCTCCTGTGAGGAAAAATATTTGTGAGAAAAAAGAAATCAACAAAATAAGTGACAAACTTCGACAAAATACCAGAGGATCGCTTCTAACTTATTATGCCTCGTCCAGGCTTTAAGTTTTGCGATTGTGGGAAAATTATGTCTGTCACCGTCAGATATCAATTTTGTTTCCTCTGCCTGGGTCCCAGACATGACCAAGTGAACTGCAGGGACTGCGGACACATGTTCCCACGGGCACAGCAGCAAAGAGCTGCACACATCGCCCAACTCAGGGAAAATACATCGGGCTCGTATGCTCCCTCTGAGGCTTTAGCTAAGACGTCCCCAGGATCGAGGAGGACACCAAAGGCCCAATGCCATCGAAGGGCCTCCTCTGCGGACCCTCTAGGTCCAAAACATCCAAAAAAAACCGCGACTCCCACCGACGCAGGGTGCAGGAGATGTGCTGCAGACGTCACAACCACAGTCTGCGTCGAAGGCGTCGGAAGATCGAAGCATTGACGCATCTACGATGCACCGAAGCAAAGTTGAAGCACCGACGCATCGACGCACAGATGATGCTGCGTCGAAATAGAGGATAACTGGCGCACAGCCTCTCCAATCGACACTGCCAACGCAGCCTTCAACAAAAAAGCATCTAACTGGGCACAAAAGACACGGAAGTCCTTCACCACTATTGGTTGTAGACTTAGAGGATAGTCCGTCCCCTCTACAGCTATCAGGATCCTCATCTCCTTCCTCTGAAGTCTTTTCTGGAATATCTGCAGCCTCTCATCACCGCAGCAGTTCCGGGTTGCAGGATCCACTTTTTTCAAAAATTACCTGCCCACCCAGGGATATTGGCCACCCAAGAGGACCGGATACAGACATCCTCCATGTGCTATACCACCTTCTGGACGCCAACCGCAACCGAAGTCACCACGTACTTCGACTTCAGCCTCCGAAACCATCTCTCAAATTACGAATATCTTATCGTAATTCTTAAAGTCAGTAGAGCAGCAACACCAGCCACTGCCTACAGAACCATTGGAAACATCCTTATCACCTGAACCGGGTCCAGCACCAAAAGTTCAGCCTAGGAGGCCTTCACATCTACTGAGAGATTCCGCCATCTCATCTTCTTCCCCAGGGTCATCAACAGGTTACCCATCTGATCCACAAGAACTGCCACCAGAACCAGTGTCCCCTCCGGAGTGACTCTTCAAGTCACTATTGCTATAGCTGAAGACCTGGATGAGTTCCTGACATGGATGTGTTCTTTTCAAGTGCTTTGAACACTTCGCTATCATTTAAAAGATACATAAACTTATCTTGATCTTCCTGATGAAAAGTCTGAGAGATTTTATTTATTTTTTGCAAAGAGTTGTAGAAATATTTCACCATATCCAGTTGGTTAGCCCGCTATTCTCAACTGAAGCATTGCTGTTTGAAATGATTTCTTTTCCAAGATATCCAGTAATCTTGGCCCCTTTCTTAGAGCCAAGGAAAAAGTGTTTTGTTTTTTTTTTGCCTTTTTCAGTGCTGATGCTACTACCAGGATTCATGCATAAGCTGAATCTTGGATATGACTGAGCTCTGTATTTTATATCAATATTCTTTGCTACTGGTAAGCCTCTTAAAGGAGTCTTCCAAACTCTAGCTTGTAGGTCCTGTAAGGTTTTGTTAACAGGGATTGCTTTTGCTTGTTTGGGCAGCTGAAAGTACTTCAGTATCCTCTGAATTGTTCATTTATTTTGATTGTTGAGTATTTCCTTCTAGCTGAAAGGGAACCCCTTTTGACATCTTCTATAAAAAAAAAGCTGGATAGGTCATATCCTTACTGAGGATACTACACTGAGGTTCTGATAGTAAGTCAATAGAATGAAAAGAACCTGAATGCTGAGAATAATCTGAATTTTCATAGAAAGTATGATAGGAGATTTTTTAGGAGTAGATATCTGTTTGGAAGGAGCTGTGAAGATAGGGTGTGATTGAAGACTGAGTTTGTAGCTCTGCAGCCAACTTTTCCACAATAGGTTGAGAGAATGTTTTAGAATTCAAAAGAATGTCCTGCATATAATTCTTCATATAATCTGTCCAAAGCCTTTCAAAAGAGGCTTGGCAATTAGGCCTGGGAGGAAGAGGGAATGCATAGCTATTTTGCTAAAGAAAGCATCAGACTGGCACTAGTATTGGAAAGTCTCTGTGATAAAGTGGAGCTATTTCCTGCTGTGAAGATCTAGCATCACCAATGCACTTCTGTGCCATAAGATTCAGCACAATCAACTCCAATGCTTATCTCATTGGTGCTGTGGTGATTCGAGCTGATGGGTTTCACATCATGGAGCTTGGTTTGTGTGTCATAGAGATTGGTGCTAATGGTTTCTCTGCTATTTCATCCATGCAGTGCTGCTTCATCATTGGAGAACTCTGTGCCAATGCCTCAGCTTAGTGTCTTTTTTTCTGATGAAGCGTGCTTCCTTTTCCTATCTTTATTGCAAGAAGAACTTTTCTTCCCACTCTCTTGAAATTCTCATTTCTGGGGTCTTGGTCTCATTGAGATGGATCCTTCTTTTCAGAAGGAGAAGACATCTCAAATTTCATATTCATGCTTCCAAAAAGGCAGTGAGGTAACATGAATGGAGTGAATATGGTTAAAACTTAACCCAACTTCAATTAGCATGGAAAGGCTGAGTGTTTTCGACAATATCTTTGCTAGTTTTAGTAGCTGGGTGTACTATTAGAAAACTTGATAAGCCAATAAAAGGAACATGGTTGTTGGATTTAGTATTGGTCCTGTAAGAATTCTAGAAGAAGATGACAAGACCAGAAATGGTTTAACAGTGGAGGTGGTGGAAGCCAGGACTTGACTTAAATTCCGGCCATGCTTGGGATTGATATGGAGTGCAGTGGTATGAAAGGGATTGAAAGTTCAAGTAAAATACATAGTAATTTATATATTGATCTACCCCAAAGTAGGAGACTTGCAACTGGGTAGACTGGCTTTTTTCTGTCATTTACTATTGGGCCGATACAGTAAAGTCTGCGGGAGAGCGGGCGAATGCCCACTCGCCGGTGCGCGCGATTCTGTATTTAAATTAGGTCCGGCGGTAGATCCGGGCAAAGGGAGACGCTAGGGACACTACCGCGTCCCTAGCGCCTCCTTTTTGACAGGAGCGGCGGCTGTCAGCGGGTTTGACAGCCGACGCTCAATTTTGCTGGCGTCGGTTCTCGAGCCCGCTGACAGCCACGGGCTCGGAAACCGGATGCCAGCAAAATTGAGCGTTCCGTTTTCGGCCCGACAGCTGCGGGCCGAATTCAAATTATTATTATTTTTTTTTTTTTACTTTTTTTACTCTTCGGGACCTCCGACTTAATATCGCTATGATATTAAGTCAGAGGGTGCACAGAAAAGCAGTTTTTACTGCTTTTCTGTGCACTTTCCCGGTGCCGGAAGAAATTAGCGCCGACCCAAAGGTCGGCGCTAATTTCTGAAAGCCCTCGGCACCTAATAGCGCCCTCAACATTTCCATGTTGAGGGCGCTATTAGGTGCTGCGGGTTGGACGCGCGTTTTCCTCCCCTTACTGAATAAGGGGTAAGGGAAAACGCGCGTCCAATAGCAGGCTAACAGTATCGGCTTGTATGTTATATGGAGATGGCAGAGGCCAACACATTCCGGGTATGTTTGGGGATGATATGGTAGGAATGGGGTTGAAAGTTCAGGAAGAAAGATATGGAGGGTGGGGAGGTGGTGTTAAGTTGAGAATAGGATGTCATATGCTCAACTACTCAAAGTGGGAGAATTTCAACAGGGCAGATTGGATAGGCCAGTTTGGTCTTTTTCTGCTATTAGGTTGATCTTTTCCATTAGAAGAGCAGGAATCATATCTTCAAAACATTGAAGGAAAGAAGAAGAATTCATCTCTGCTTCCCTGTATGTACCCGGATCAGTCCAGACGTCAGCACGGGTGTATATATACCCCCACAGGAAGCATAGCAACTTAGTAATTTCGGTCTCCAAAGCAGTTTGGAGAGCCTGCACGCTCGCTGAGCGTGTTTTCCAAATCTACTTTCTATTTTTTACTTTCTACTTTCTTTCAACTACAACTTCTACAACATCGAGCCCCGCACTCCTGCGGTGATACCCTAAGGGGATACCCCCAGTAGAGTTTCCCGGGGTGATTTCCGTGATCCCCCGGAGGTTTAAGTGCTCGGTCCGGTGGCCGAATCGCAGCAGGGACATATCCCCCGGGCGAGGTTCGGGTGAGGCATACGAGGCGCCTCGGTCCCGGCGTGGACGAGGCAGCGGGTGCATATCCTCAAACGTGGCGGTGAAGGTACTTGCCCTCTCCCCCCGCAGCCGGAGACCGCCCGGGTTCCAGCCGGGAAGCGCCGAGAATCAGGTAAGGCGTACATCTCTTATTTCTGGTCTCCGAGGAACAGAGGATCGGCAGCGTGGCACGCCGTGGAGGGCGCCATTTTGTGAGCCTTGTTCAGGTATTGAGCGCGTATATTGCCTTATTACTGAGAGCATATTGCATACCACTGAGCGTGTATTGCTAACCGCATATTGCTGAGAGCCTATTGAATGCCATTGAGCGTGTATTGCTAACCGCATATTGCTGAGAGCCTATTGAATGCCATTGAGCGTGTATTGCTAACCGCATATTGCTGAGAGCCTATTGAATGCCATTGAGCGTGTATTGCTAACCGCATATTGCTGAGAGCCTATTGAATGCCATTGAGCGTGTATTTCTAACCGCATATTGCTGAGAGCCTATTGAATGCCATTGAGCGTGTATTACTAACCGCTTATTGCTGAGAGCCTATTGAAAGCCATTGGGCGTGTATTGCTACCGCATATTGCTGAGAGCCTATTGTTTATCATTGTGCGTATATTGTAAGCCGCATTGGGCTAGGCGCCTGTGGGCAATATTGGCTGCATATTGTTATTATTGTTGAGCGCCTGTTGTATTAAGCGTATCTTGCTGCCGCATATTATTAAGCGCCTGTTGTATTAAGCGCCTATTGCTGCCGCATATTCTCCTTGTGCGCCTATTGTATTCAGCGCATATTGCTGCCGCATGTTATTGAGCGCCTGTTGTACTAAGCGCATATTGCTGCCGCATATTATTAAGCGCCTGTTGTATTAAGCGCCTATTGCTGCCGCATATTCTTATTGTGCGCCTGTTGTATTCAGCGTATATTGCTGCCGCATGTTATTGAGCGCCTGTTGTACTACGCGCATATTGCTGCCACATATTATTATTGGGCGCTTGCTCTCTTAAGTGTATATTGTGGCCGCTTTTCATTCAGCGCATACTTTTCAATGGAACAGAACGCCTCAGCGTCTTCAGCAGGGGCGCCGCCTGCCTCCGGCATTAAAGCCCTCGGCCTCTGCTCTGCATGCCAGCTTCGAGCCACGCACAGAGAAGAGCCAGACTCCCTATGTGCCCAATGTGAGGAGGCCGTGGGACCCTCAGGCCAGGACCAGTCTCAGCCACGATTTGCTGACAGTTCCCCAGGGGCTACCCCGGATTTAGTGGGCAGTCTCGACCAATCGGGAATCCCGGGGGATCTTGTACACCGGCGATTAGAGGCTACTTCAATTTCCTGGGTGGATCTCTTTAAGGGGATTCATGCCTTTGTACAGATGCAAACGGCTTCCCGTCCAGGCCCTGCTGTTCCCACTGTTCCTGCTGTTCCTGCGGTTCCTGCGGTGGCTGCGACTGCGGCGGCTGCTGCGGCGGCTGCTGCAGATCCTGTTCCTGGACCCTCACGCCCTTATCGTGAGCAGGACCTCCCGCCGCTGGACAGCCCAGATCAGTCAGACCAGGAGTTTTCACCGGACGAGTCCGAACTCCCGGACGAGGGGAAACTTCCCCCAGGGATTGAGCCATATAGAACCATGAGGCGGTTCTTCCCTAAGGAGGATCTCTCCGACCTGGTGTCTCAGTGTCTGGCGGAGTTGGATATTACAGGTCCTAGCGCTACGGTACCCTCTGCGCAGAACCCCCTGCTGAAAGGTCTTCGTCCTACAGCCTGCCATTTTCCATTCTTGCAAGCAGCACAACAACTGATAGATTTAGAATGGGCGGCACCAGCGGCTTCCTTCAAAGGGGGCCGGGCCCTGACGGGCATGTACCCATTGGCACAGGCTATCCAGGACCTGCTGGCGTGCCCTCAGGTGGACGCCTTGATTAGCGCTGTGGTCAAGCGCACTACCATTCCAGTTGAAGGGGGGACGGCCCTCAAGGAGCCTCATGACCGGCGACTGGACACCATTCTGAAACAGACTTTTGAGGTGGCAGCTCTATCTTTGCGGATTGCAACCTGCTGCACAGTGGTGACGCGTGCCTGTTTGTCACAGGTCAGGAACAACGCTCCAGCAGCAGACATGGAGTCCGCTCTCTCATTCCTCACGGATGCTGCATCAGATCTAGTCCGGACAACAGCCAAGGGGATCTCATCATCCGTAGCCGCCAGGAGGCAGCTCTGGATCCGGAAATGGTCAGCTGATGCGCCTTCAAAGACATGCCTCACCAGATTGCCCTTTAAGGGCTCTTTCCTATTTGGCAGCGACCTTGATAAACTGGCCGGTACATGGGGCGCCTCTCCAATGCCTAGACTGCCGGAAGATTGGTTCCGAAGGAGCCAGCGCGCCTTTCCAAGGCCCTCCAGGGGCAGGAGTTCACAGCGCTTCATTCCTTACAGGAGTCGCTATCAGGCGCCGCGTCCTCAGGCCAGGAATCAGTCCTTTCGGACCAAGCAGCGCAAGAGGTGAGCAGGTCCGGGCTCAGGTCCCGGCCGCGCCTCACAATGAAATTCCGCCGATTCATCTGGGGGACGGAGCCATAGGGGGCAGGTTATAGAAACATAGAAACATAGAAATGACGGCAGAAGAAGACCAAACGGCCCATCCAGTCTGCCCAGCAAGCTTCACATTTTTTTCTCATACTTATCTGTTTCTCTTAGCTCTTTGGTTCTATTTCCCTTCCACCCCCACCATTAATGTAGAGAGCAGTGATGGAGCTGCAACCAAGTGAAATATCAAGCTTGATTAGTTAGGGGTAGTAGGGGTAGTAACCGCCGCAATAAGCAAGCTACACCCATGTTTATTTGTTTTACCCAGACTGTGTTATTCAGCCCTTATTGGTTGTTTTTCTTCTCCCCTGCCGTTGAAGCAGAGAGCTATGCTGGATATGCGTGAAGTATCAGTTTTTCTTCTCCCCTGCGGTTGAAGCAGGATATGCATTGAAAGTGAAGTATCAGGCTTATTTGGTTTGGGGTAGTAACCGCCGTAACAAGCCAGCTACTCCCCGCTTTGTGAGTGCGAATCCTTTTTTCTTCTCCCCTGCCGTTGAAGCAGAGAGCTATGCTGGATATGCGTGAAGTATCAGTTTTTCTTCTCCCCTGCCGTTGAAGCAGAGAGCTATGCGTGAAGTATCAGTTTTTCTTCACCCCTGCCGTTGAAGCAGAGAGCTATGCTGGATATGCATTGAAAGTGAAGTATCAGGCTTATTTGGTTTGGGGTAGTAACCGCCGTAACAAGCCAGCTACTCCCCACTTTGTGAGTGCGAATCCTTTTTTCCACATTTCCTCTTGCTGTTGTAGCTTAGAGTGATGTTGGAGTCACAGTAACCATGTGTATGTTTATTGAATAAGGGTATTATCTCCAGGCAGTAGCCGTCATTCTGGCGAGCCACCCACTCTTTATTGACGGCCTCTTGATTTTATGGATCCACAGTGTTTATCCCACGCCCCTTTGAAGTCCTTCACAGTTCTGGTCTTCACCACTTCCTTCGGAAGGGCATTCCAGGCATCCACCACCCTCTCCGTGAAGAAATACTTCCTGACATTGGTTCTGAATCTTCCTCCCTGGAGCTTCAAATCGTGACCCCTGGTTCTGCTGATTTTTTTCCTATGGAAAAGGTTTGTCGTTGTCATTGGATCATTAAAACCTTTCAAGTATCTGAAAGTCTGTATCATATCACCTCTGCTCCTCCTTTCCTCCAGGGTGTACATATTTAGGTTAACCTTTCCTCCAGGGTGTACATATTTAGGTTAACCCTCTTCTACCCCAGATGGGTCGAGATTACGTTGGACCAGTGGGTCCTCGCCATCATCCGAGAGGGGTATTATCTGGACTTTCATCATCTCCCTCCGGACAAGTTTGTGGAATCTTCATGTCCCATACACAAGAAGGCGGCATTGGAAGCTACCTTGGCGAGGCTCCTGTCCTTGAAAGCCATCATCCCAGTACCTGCCTAGGAAGTGAATTCTGGACACTATTCCATTTATTTCATGGTACCCAAGAAAGGGGGCACCTTTCGGCCTGTACTGGACCTCAAGTCAGTCAATCGATACTTGCGGGTCCCGAGGTTTCGCATGGAAACTCTGCGCTCCGTCAAGACCGCAGTACAGCCAGGAGAATTCCTCACGGCATTGGACTTGTCAGAAGCCTACCTGCATATCCCGATCCATCCGGATCATCAGCGCTACCTACGCTTCAAGGTTCTGGGTCACCACTTCCAATTCCGGGCTCTGCCCTTCGGATTGGCCACTTCACTGCGGACCTTCACCAAGGTGGTTGTCGTGGTAGCAGCGGCTCTCAGACGGGAAGGAATTCTGGTCCATCCCTACCTAGACGACTGGCTGATCAGGGCGAAATCACAAGAGGAGAGCCATGGGACAACCGACAGAGTGATCGCCCTTCTGGAAAGCTTGGGCTGGGTAATCAACCTCAGCAAGAGTTGCCTACAGCCTTCCCAGTCACTGGAATACCTGGGAGTACAGTTCGACACGCAGGCAGACACAGTCAGTCTCACTACCAAGAGAAGGTTGAAACTTCAGACGCGTATCCAGTACTTGATGGGAGCCAGTCGGCCCATAGCTTGGGATTATCTGCAGGTTCTTGGTCTCATGGCATCCACCCTGGAAGTGGTACCTTGGGCAAGGGCCCATATGAGACCTCTACAACACTCCCTGCTCTCTTGCTGGAGCCCTCGTCTGCGGAACTATTCCACGCACCCACCTCTGCCTGCCAGAGTCCGGACACAGTTACGGTGGTGGCTGCAGTCCAACCACATGAGCAAGGGGTCGAGGATGTCCTCCCCCACGTGGACTCTGCTCACCACAGATGCCAGCCTGAGCGGCTGGGGAGCACACTGCGAAGGACTCGCCGCACAAGGGCGGTGTCACGGAGAAGAGTCAGCGTGGAACATCAACTGTCTAGAGGCTCGGGCAGTCCGATTGGCATGCCTTCGATTTGCTCACAAACTGAAGAACAGAGCAGTCAGAGTGATGTCCGACAACGCCACCACGGTGGCATACATCAACCGTCAGGGTGGAACCAGAAGCCGACAAGTATCTCTGGAGATCGCCCCACTGATGGTTTGGGCAGAGGCGAATCTTCAGGACATCTCCGCCGTCCACAATGCCGGGAAGGACAACACCACGGCAGACTTCCTCAGCAGAGAACGTCTAAATCCGGGAGAGTGGCAGCTGTCACCCACAGCCTTCCAGATGATTGTAGATCACTGGGGGATTCCGGACATGGATTTACTGGCGGACAAGTCCAATGCTCAAGTACCCAGATACTTCAGCCGCAAGCGCGATCCGTTCTCCCACGGAATCGATGCCCTGGTGCAGCCATGGCCTCCAGGGACCCTGCTATACGCCTTTCCTCCGTGGCCTCTGCTGGGCGCCATCATCCACAAGATTCGGAAACACCGGGGCCTAGTTCTTCTAGTGGCACCAGACTGGCCAAGAAGATCCTGGTATGCAGACATGAGAAGACTACTGGCAGGGGAGCCCCTTCCCCTGCCTCCTCTCCGGGACCTTCTACGTCAAGGTCCCATCCTCCACGAGGATCCAGCTCAATTCTCTCTTACAGTCTGGCCATTGAGAGGGCTAGACTGAAGAAAAGAGATTACTTGGAGCCCGTGATAGATACACTCCTCCGAGCTCGCAAGTTTTCCACATCCCTCACCTATGTAAGGATCTGGAGAGTATTTGAAGCATGGTGCGATACTCATGGCACCAATCCACATGCGACCACAATTCCTATTGTTCTGGATTTCCTGCAGGATGGGCTTCAGAAGGGTCTCTCCCTCAGCTCCATCAAAGTGCAGGTGGCTGCACTGTCTTGCTATGGTCCCAGGAGGGATGGCAAGACCATTGCCACGCATCCAGATGTGTCTCGCTTCCTAAAAGGAGTTAAGCACATTTGTCCGCCACTGAAGTGGCCAGTGCCTTTGTGGAACCTCAACCTTGTTTTGGATTTCCTTGCGGGATCCACCTTCAGACCTCTTCGGGGCCTGTCTCTCCGTTCTTTAACCTTGAAGATGGTGTTCTTATTGGTGGTCTGTTCAGCACGCCACGTCTCAGAGCTACAAGCACTGTCCTGCCGTGATCCGTTTCTGAGAATCACTCCAGAGGCTATCCATCTTCGCACGGTTCCCTCCTTTTTACCTAAAGTGGTCTCACAATTTCACCTTAATCAAACTATATCCTTGCCTACCACGGCGGGTTTGAAGAAATCAGAAGGACGACGTTTGCTACGCCATCTTGACATAGGCAGATTGCTGCCCAGATATCTGGACATGACAGAGGACGTACGAAAGACAGACCATCTGTTCGTCCTGCACAGCGGGAAATGACAAGGGGAAGCGGCCTCTCGGCCCACCATCGCCCGCTGGATTAAAGAAGTTATCAGAGCAGCTTACGTGGAGGCCGGGAAGTCTCCGCCTCTACAAATCAAGGTTCATTCTACCAGAGCACAAGCGGCATCTTGGGCAGAATCCAGGATGCTGTCGCCTGCAGAAATCTGTAAAGCGGCGACGTGGTCCTCCCTCCATACCTTCTCCAGGTTCTACTGTCTGGATGTCCAGGCCAGGGAGGACTCAGCATTTGCAAGGGCGGTACTACATGGTCCTCAGGCAGCCTCCTGCCCAGGCTGGGAGTAAAGCTTTTGTACATCCCATTCGTTCTGAGTCCATCTGGCTACACGCCAGGAAATGTTGAGATTACTTACCTGATAATCTCCTTTTCCTTAGTGTAGACAGATGGACTCAGCATCCCGCCCAGCTGCCTGTGTACATGGGTTCCACCGATTCAAGGTAAGCCATGTCATCTGTTTCCATAAGAGTGTACACTCTACCAGGTGTCAACGCCTTCCGGTTGGGAATGCTGGCGGTCTCCAGCTACTATCAATCGGTCAGGGGAATCCTGTTTCACTTTTCACTGAGCGTTAGTACACACATCATCCATAACAGCTTTTGCAAGGAAGATTACTAAGTTGCTACGCTTCCTGTGGGGGTATATATACACCCGTGCTGACGTCAGATCCGTCTCCAACTGCTAGCACGCGGATACTATACCTATTCGTTCTGAGTCCATCTGTCTATACTAAGGAAAAGGAGATTATCAGGTAAGTAATCTCAACATTTTGCATCATGATTTGCCAGCAACGGAGGATAGCCCCGAGGGGGGTTCTGACTCCTCCTCTTCCTCTTTCTCATGGGACTTTGTTTTACTGCTCCATAAAGCTTATAAAGCAAGAAAATCAGGGAAGCAGCAGTCTGGCTTAAAATCCGTCTCTCTGGGGTCCAAACACGCTAGGTCTCAGGGGGCTGCTGACCCATTGAGACCTAAGCGCCTTCTCCGAACAGGGGTCCCTCAGACTGACTCAGATACCTCTGATCAAGATACTGACCCTGGGGACCCAGACCCTCAGTCCAAGCCCCTGCAGGGGGTGGATGCTGATGCTGATGTGCATCTGCAGGGTTCAGCGAGGGGCTTGCATGTAACGGAAGGGGACGACTCAAAGGTCTGTCTCTTTAGAAGGGAGGAGCTGGGTCCTCTTAACCCTTCTATTTTGGCTGAGCTGGGCATTGAAGGGCCACCTGAGGAATCCAAACTGGGAGTGATGGATCCGGTTTTGCTGGGTCTGAGAGGCCCTGCTACTTCCTTCCCTTTTCATTTTTCGGCTATGGTCTTGCTCTTCCGGGAGTGGGATGCCCTGGATCTAGGTTTGAAGATAAGTAAAGCCACGGATAAGCTATATCCTCTGCCGGAGGATGCTTAAGAGCTGCTACGAGTGCCCAGGGTGGGCGTGGCGGTGTCCGTGGTTACCAAGAAGACCACGATCCCGGTCACTCAAGGACCTGCAGGACAGGAAGTTGGAGGTGCAGCTTAAAAAGATTTTTGAGGTGTCGGCACTGTGAGTGTGAGCGGCTGTGTGCAGCAATTTTGCTTTATGAGCGGGTCTGCGCTGGGTTCAACAGTTACAGGCTAATGCGGGTTTCTCCGATGAGGAGGCCACCCAAGCAGGATGGCTAGAAGCTTTACGATCTGTTGCGGACATTGGTAAGGTCCATGATATCCGCGGTCTCTGCTTGGAGATTCCTGTGGTGAAGAAACTGGTTGGCAGATGTGTCCTCCAAGGCACAGCTGGGTTCTTTGCCCTTCAAGGGTAAATTGCTTTTCGGAAAGGACTTGGAAGTCTGATTCAATCTCTGGGAGAGAATAAGGTCCATAGGCTGCCGGAGGACAGACCTAAGTCACGAGGTGCTTTCTCATCTCAGGCCAGATTCAGAGGGAATTGCCGTTTCTGGCCAGCTAGAGCGTCCAGTTCCTCTTTTCGTCAGGCACCAACTAGATAGCAGTCCTGGTCCCAGTCCTTTCGTGGCAGAAAATTCTGCAGAGCCGGGAATTCCCAGTCTACTTCGGGGGCTAAGTCTTCACAATGAAGGGGCACCAGTCCATTCCTCGGTGCCTGCGGTAGGGGGCAGTCTATCCCTATTTTTCAAGGAATGGGCCAAGGTAACCACAGACCAGTGGGTGCTGGCCGTGATAAGACAAGGCTATGCTTTAGATTTTGCATGGCGTTCTCGGGAAAGGTTTCTCATCTCTCCCTGTGGTTATGCAACCAAGTGAAGAGTGGTCCAGGAAACTTTGCAGCGCCTGTGGCAGTTAGGAGCCATCATCCCAGAACCTCCAGAGGCAAGAAGGGTAAGCCGTTATTCCATTTACTTTGTGGTACCAAAGAAAGAGGGATCCTTTCGGCCCATTTTGGATCTCAAACAAGTGAACAGATGCCTCAGGGTGCCACGTTTTTGCATGGAAATGCTCCGGTCAGTCATTGCCTCGGTGCGAAAGGGAGAGTTTCTGGCATTCCTGGATCTCTCGAAGGCGTACCTTCATATAGGCATCCTGTTGGATCACCAGAATTTCCTTCATTTTGCGATACTGGGTCAGCATTTTCAGTTTCGAGCGCTGCCCTTTGGGCTGGCCATCACGCCCAGGACGTTCACCAAGGTAATGGTAGTCGTGGCAGCCAATCTCTGGTAGGAAGGGCTGCTGGTACATCCCTACTTGGATGACTGGCTGATTCGAGAGAAGTTGGAACCACTGGCCCGGTTGGTGGTTCACAAGGTACTCCAGCTACTTCAGTCACTGGGCTGGGTGGTCAATTTATCCAAGAACAGGCTTGTGCCCTCTCAGTCCTTGGAATATTTGGGGGCTCTATTCGACACACAGCAGGGCAGAGTATTTCTTTCCACAGAACGCATTTCCAAATTGCAGGCTCAAGTAAGAGCCTTGTTACTCAAGCATCCTCCCAGGGTCCGGGATTACTTGCAATTCTCGTCTCGATGACCTCAACTTTGGAACTGGTTCCCTGGGCCTTTGCTCATATGTGGCCTTTACAGACCGCATTGTTTTCCTGCTGTAATCCAGTCTCCGAACTGTTTCTTCTTAATCTCCCACTGACGGATGCAGCGCAGTCCAGTCTCGATTGGTGGCTGGTAATGGACAATCTGACTCGTGGAGTTCCCCTGGAGGTGCCCGACCGGACAGTGGTTACCACGGATGCCAGTCTCTCCGGTTGGGGGGCGGTATGCCGGGGGAAATCTGTACAGGGATTTTGGTCTCCAGAGGAGTCACAGTGGTTGATCAATCATCTGGACTCCCAAGCAGTGTGGTTAGCGTTACAAGCATTGGGTCCTCTCCTTCAGGGGAGGTCCATCAGAGTTCTCTCGGACAATGCAACCACAGTAGCATACATCAATTGTGAAGGAGAGACCAGAAGTCAGCCAGTGGCAGTCGAGCCTCATCAACTGATCAGCTGGGCGGAACAGTACTTAGCATAGTGGCGTCTCACATTGCCGGCGTGGACAACGTGCAGGCAGACTTTCTTAGCTGAAATCGCCTAGATCCCGGGGAATGGGAGTTAGCGGACGCAGCTTTTCAAATACTATGTGACACGTGGGGTACGCCCAGCATGGATCTCATGGTGATGTTTCAGAATGCCAAAGCTCCGCGTTTCTACGCTCGTCGCAGAGAGATGGGAGCAGAAGGCATGGATGCTCTAGTCCTGCCTTGGCCCACCGAAGTTCTACTGTATGTCTTTCCACCTTGGCCATTGATCGGCAAAGTACTCAGGTGAATAGAACTCCATCCGGTGGAGGTCATCCTCGTAGCCCCGGAATGGCCCAGACACCCATGGTTTGCAGACCTCCTCAATCTAGTGGTGATGGGTCTGCTGCAGTTTCCAGACGGTCCAGATCTGCTACATCAAGGGCCCGTCTATTTGGAGGAAGTCTATTGCTTTTGTCTAGCTGCATGGCTTTTGAAAGGCGACGGTTATGGGGCAAAGGCCATTCTCCAGCCGTAGTGGCTATGCTCCTGAAATCGCGTAAGACGTCCACCAACCTCACATATGTTAGAGTATGGAAGATTTTTGAGGCTTGGTGTTTAGACCGAGATGTTTCTCCTACCCAGGCCTTGGTGTCGGATATTCTGTGTTTTCTTCAGGCTGGTCTGTCCAAGAGCTTGTCGTGCAGTTCCCTCTGTGTGCAGGTGGTGGCTCTTGGTTGTTTGCGTGGCTCTGTGCAAGGTGTAGCGTTAGCAGCACATCCAGATGTGGCTCGTTTCTTAAGGGGAGCAAAGCACTTGTGTCCTCCGCTGAGGCATCCTTGTCCGTCTTGGAGTCTAAATTTAATTCTCACGGCTCTATGCTTGGCACCCTTTGAGCCTTTGAAGAGGGCAACTATGAAAGATCTTACTTTGAAGGTAGTCTTTCTGGTGGCCATTACATCGGCTCATAGAGTGTCGGAACTCCAAGCTCTTTCCTGTAGAGAACCTTTTTTGCGGTTTTCGGAGTCAGGGGTTTCATTACAGACAGTGCCTTCCTTTCTCCCGAAAGTGGTTTCTTCCTTTCATATCAATCAATCGGTGGAGCTTCTGGCTTTCGCGGAATTAGACCATTCGGATCCCTTGTCCAGGGATTTGCGGAAGCTGGACGTTCGCAGAGCATTGCTCCATTATCTGGAGGTTACAAATGACTTTCGTGTTTCTGACCATCTTTTTGTGCTCTGGAGTGGCTCCAAGCGGGGTCAGATGGCCTCCAAGACTACCATAGCTCGCTGGCTGAAGGAGGCTATTAGCTCGGCCTATCTCCTTCGTGGTAGATCTCTTCCTGTTGGTCTAAGGGCTCACTCTACTCGTTTGCATGCGGCGTCTTGGGCAGAGTGCCAGATGGTTTCTCCACAGGAAATTTGCAGGGCGGCTACATGGAAGTCCTTGCATACGTTTGCGAGACATTACAGACTGGATGTCCAAGCACCAGGTTCCGGTGGTTTTGGAGAAGGTGTGCTTTGAGCAGGCCTCTCCTGATCCCATCCCAGGTAAGGTAGCTCTGGTACATCCCAGGAGTCTGGACCGATCCGGGTACGTACAGGGAAAGGAAAATTAGTTTCTTACCTGATAATTTTCATTCCTGTAGTACCACGGATCAGTCCAGAGTCCTGCCCGTCAGAGGCATGGAAGTAAGGGAGAGTCCGCTCAGCTATTATGTAAATAAGTTTTAGGTTTGAAGAAATTTGCGATTGTCTATCCTCAAGTGGTTCTACAGGTTCAGTTCCCAGGAGGGTTAAGTGGACCAATTATTTCTTTTTCTTGTTAAAGGGTTATTGTACATAGCTCAAGAGGTTTAATGAGATATTCTGCTTTGAAATTGAGTAAAACTTCCGGACTGTAGGTGGCACCATTCTATTTATAGGCAGAGCGTTGTTATGGTAACTGCTCTGTCTCCATCGGTTCCTATCCGTTTCTCCAGAGAAATCCAGAAGACCCGGGGCTTTTTAAACCAGTCCTGCATGCATTTTGCCTTACAGCCATCTTTATTTCCTACGGGTCTCTCCAAGACTACCTACATCCTTTCATACTTGGATGGTGAGGCCTTGTCTTGGGCATCTACTTTGTGGGAACGCAAGGACCCTATTTTGCAGGACATAGGATTTATGACTTATTTAAATCTGTTTTCAATGACCCTGCTCGAACTGCTGTAGCAGGTTCTGCTTTGGTGGAATTGAAGCAAGGCAGCAGATTATTGGCTGAATTTGCCATCGAGTTCAAAACTCTTGCGGCAGAACTTCGCTGGGACCCCAAATGTCTCAAGACACTCTTTTGCAGAGGCCTGTATACCCGTTTGAAAGATGAGCTGGCTGCTCGTCAAACACCTGACTCGCTGGACGAATTAATAGCCTTGGCAACTCGGATTGCTCACCGGCTCAGGGACAAGGTGAAGGAACTCTGGCCTAAGGTGTTACCCGAGTTGAAACAGGTCAGTGCTAGTGATGCACCTCGGATGGTTCCAGTTATTCCTGCTATGGATAAAGATGAACTGATGCAACTTGGTCATGGATGTTTGTCTTCTAAAGAGAGAAGATTTCAGAAGAAGCTCGGCCTTTGCATGTACTGTGGTCAGTCCGGCCATGATGTTGCTACATGCTCCAGTCGTCCGAAAGAACAGATGGGCCAAAGTCCTGCGGGAGGACTGTTCTTAGGCCTTACTGTGCCCTCTCTGACGCTCTCTCTCCCAGTCTCCTTGACCTACAGACCAGTCACGGTTCAGATTCCTGCCCTGGTGGACTCAGGGGCAGGAGGTAACTTCATTCTCAGACAACTAGTGGAATATTTGAGGATCCCCCTCAACAAATTGAAAGATCCACTACCGTTATCCTCCATTCATGGAGAGCCCTTACCGGGAGATGTGACTTGAAGACTGAACTAGTTACTCTCCGCACTGGAGCTCTTCATACGGAATTGCTCTCCTTCTTTGTACTGGAAAAGGCCGTGCACCCTATCGTCTTGGGGTTACCTTGGTTGCAAATACACCAACCCCAATTTGACTGGGCATCCTTGGATTTCTCCCGTTGGGGCCCAGAATATCATGGGAGATGCCTTAAGGAGACCTCACCTGTTATAGGCATGCCTGTGACTCCAGCAGTACCGGGACTGCCGCTCCAGTACACCCCAGTCGGGGATATATTCTCCAAAGAAACAGCTGATGTTCTTCCTCCACAGGAGCCCTATATGACTGTGCCATAAGACGGAAGTCTATTGCTGAACCTCCGAAAGGACAGGTGTATTTTCTCTCAGCTTTTGAGAATAAAGCAACGTCGGAAAACACTGAAGAAAATCTCCAGAGGGATTTTATCTGACCATCAATGTCGCCAGCCGGTGCAGGCTTGTGCTTGGTGGCAAAGGAAGACAATGCAATACCAAGTGAAGTTTCTTCAATATCTCAAGACTCACCTATTATCAAGGCAGAAGATGACTTAGAACTCAAAGTCAAAAAAATTCTGAATGTTCGTAAAAGAGGCAATACCTTCAAATACCTTCTAAAATGGGAAGGGTTCGGCCCCGAAGTAATCTCTTGGGAGCCCCGGACCAATATTCTGGACAAAGAGATGCTTCGTCAGTTCCATCTCGCGCATCCTTCTAAGCCTGTACCCGAAGAGGAAATTGCCCTTTGAAGGGGGATACTGTCGCGACAGTCGCTGCTTGACATCTCCACCCCGCCCTCCTTACCTCCTTGGCGACTTCCTCTTGCTCAAGTGGAAGTTGGCTGCCACGGTGTCTCTCTACAGTCTTCCTCCGGCGTCCCCGGAGCGGCTCGACACTGCACACCGCCATAATTCACAAGGTCCTAAGGGTGCGCACGCGGCCCCGACTGATGTACCAGCAGTGGCGCGAACCTCAGGGGCGTCCCCCTGAGATGACGTCATCCGTTCCGGATATTTAAGGTCTCAGAATTTGCTAACACATCGAGTTAGCAAGGACCAGTTTCTTACTCTCCTAGCTACTCTGCCTCCTCGGACTTACCAGGGGTACCCGCTCCTTGGGGGCATCGCTGTCTTTTGTTTTTCAGGTCATAGTCTGGAACCGGTACTTGCTCCTTGAGGGCCCATGTTTCCGGACTGGTTGCTGAATACTTATTCTGCCTGGAAGTCATCGCTGCCTACTACACCAGTGAGTTACCATCTCTCTCAGAGCTTTCCCTGGAAGCAGGTACTCGCTCCTCGAGGGCCTATTGCATACCTGCTCCTGGGCTTCTTCTATGAGACCATTGTATGAGTGTTACCATCAAGGTTCTGTTCATGAACTCTGCATACCTTGCCTGCTCACGATATTCAGTTTCTCTCCAGTCCAGCCATCCAGGATCGCTGTTCCAGTCTCTGAGGGACTACAGCCCAGCCGGGCACTTCCAGCTTACTACTGCCACCTCTGATGGTTCAATATACTGTTTAATAAAAGAACTAGTGAGTGTCTGTCTCCATACTCTGAGCCTGACCAATGGTCCCTCTCTGCATCTTCCCCCGGGGGTGTGGTCATCTGCCACCGGCCCAAGGACCCACCCACAACTACCTCGAACACTAGCAAATTGCTAACACTTATTTGGGATTAGGAAATACCTCGGGTAGAATCTCTTCCCTCTTTCTATGATTGGGACTGGTTCTATTGCATGTGCTGACAATAGTGAGGCCAGCTCTTCCATTAGAATTTTAAGCTGGTCTAAGGAATCCAGACATGGCTATGGAAGGGTTAGGGGAGGCAGAGTCTAAAAGTTTAGATGATAACCCTTGAAGATTATCTTGAGAACCCAATGGTGTGACATGATGAGTGATCCCTGGGGTGGAAAAAAACAAATCCTTCCTCCCATTGGAAGAGCTTGCAAGGAAGAATGATAGTACCTTTGGTAGTCAAAAATTTGGCCCAGACTTTTGAGAGAATTGTTAGAGTAGCTTCTGTTGTGATCTATCCCTGGGCCAAGCTCTCATCTGAATTTGTTGTTGATGCTGGGGCGGGGGGGGGACGGGACTACCTATGAGGAGAATATGGCTGGTATCTCCTGCAGGAGTAGTAGTGTTGTTTCCTAAAGATTATTGTTGGTATTTATTTCTCTTGAGTGTGTCTCCAAATGAGTTTGTTTTGCCCATACCTTGACAGGAAAGATCTTTTGTAAACCAGTATATTTTGGGAATGATCTAAATCTCTCAAATTTATTGCTAAAAGCCTTAACACTTTCACTGTGCCAAAGAGATTATCCTTGCGGAGTTTATAGGGTGAAATATATATGGATAACATATCAAGGATTTTTTGGAAATTCTTCTTAATAAGGTCCTTGGCACCCAATATAATTGGGGCTATTTATGTAACATTTTCTTAGTTTCTGATTGCATCTCTTAGTACTTAAGGATTTTTGCTTTCTCTATACCCATAGTCTCTGGGTACTGACACCTCTGTCAGCAATGCCTATTTTTCTAGAATCAATCTTCCTATTGGGTGGAATAGAAATGTCCCAGGTGATAACTTTTCATTCTCTTCAATTCTGTTAGGAATGTAATACCAGTGTTTTCTTGGTACAGTGATGTCATAGTGTTTACACAATTTCCAATGGATGAGCTGTGCCACCTTGTTGTGCCTTTCTATATACAGGCCTGATATTAGCACATCACAACCAGCGATGAGATGTTTAACCATTTCCAGTTCTGTTTTACAGAATCTGCATTTGTCCATTTTACCATTTTTTTCTATGCTGGTTGTGAACCATCTTGTCTGTAGTCCACTATTCTGTGGCACAATTATCAATCTCTCATCCTCAGGCTTGAGTTTCTCTCTTCTTAGCCACTGCTATGTGAAATCTTGATCTATGTGGAGTTTCTGAATTAAATGTACTTCACACTGTATTTGTGCTTCTGACAGTTTTTCCTTGTTTGCTGAGCTGATTCTTTAAAAAGAGATTTTCTCGTTTTGCTTATTCTATAACTTTCCCCTTGTGAAATGGTGGATTTTCATTCATTCCTTCTAATCGCTAGAACAACTGCCCAAGCTTAAAAACAGAGACTGATGATGCTTGATCACTTTCTTACTTCAGCACTATTTGAATATTTGGACCAATTGATGCTACTAAGCCTACTAAGGCCTTTTATGGTAACTATTTATGAATAACAAATTTCAATGAGACCCATGCTGCCTTCAGTTCTAGGGATGTACAGTCTTGGCATACACTGGTTGTTCTAGATTACCTGATGGGTGTGGAGGAGCTTTCTTGTTTTTACATCCAATTCTTCAAGATATTTATAGGGCCAGTCTACCATTTCAAAGCTGTGAAACAGTGCAGGGATTACAAGCTGATTAATAGATGGTATCTTATTCCATGCTTTTAAAGCATTTTTCAATATAATCTTCAATCTCCTATAGTACATGTTACTGATCTCTCACAATACTTTATGCTGAAGTTTTTCATTTTCCTCTACTCCTAGATATTTATATATACCTTTCTGCTCCAGTTTCTTTATACTTCAATCTTCAGTGAGCAAGATGTTTTCAGTTTTGCTTAATTTTCCTCTAAGGAAAGTCACCTTAGCACATTTGTCCAGACCAAATGCCATCATGATGCCATCTGAGAAAGTTTTAACTACTCAAGAGTTGTTCTGCTACATGAGCATCACAGGAGCTGTATAGTTTCAAGTGTGATGTCATTGGTATGGAATTAGTAGCTCTAGGATTAAGGCTAATTTTATTTTTTTTATTTATTTAAGGTTTTTCTATACCGGCATTCATGATAAGATCATATCATGCCGGTTTACAGATAACAGGGGGTGCAAAAAAACTTTGTTCTTTTAACAAGCACGGAGGAAGAAAAAGTTACAATAAAACAGGGTTGTAGAACAGGGGGAGGAAGGAGACAAGGATAGCAGCGTAAAAAATATTTACAGAGGTAACTTATTTACATTGTGCAGCGATGTTTCTTTATGGTATCAAAGGCCTCCTATCTTGAGTTAATTCCATAACTCAAGAAGTTAATTCAAGTACTCACCAGATTTAATGCCAGACAAAACAAAACAAAGGGTAAGGAATATCCCTGAAATTATTCCTGATTGGATCTTAAGGTTAAGAATTTCAAATTGACCATCTTTATAATTCAGATGGAGTTCAGTCTGCCACATTTTCATAGTGAACTTGATGTACTCAGTCAGTGAAGGGTTCACTTTGTACATTTCAAGGCAATTTATTATCCAAGTGGGATGCTATCAAAGGCTTTCTTATGGTCAATCCATGTGATACTGAGATTTTGACTATTCAGCTGGTCATAATGGCTTCATTCAGCATCAGCTTTTCTTTGGTTCCATACGCTCATCTTTTGTTACCCTTCTGTTCTGTTGCCAAGATATTATTAGAGTCAATATGTTCATGTATTCTAACTGCATCTATTGCAGTGAATTATTTATAGATTGTAGGCAAGCAAGTTATTGGTTGATAGTTTCTGAGGATGTTATTTGGCTCTCTCTTTGGAAGGAGTGTTCTTCCTGTTATTAGCCATTGTGGAGTTAATTCTGGCTATACGATCAATTGTTTTTTTGCTGTTAGCTATGTCTTGGTGGAGAGAGATTAAATATTTGAGCCAAAAGCTGGGCAGTTAGAGCCAGGGCACTTCCAGTTTGGGGCTCATTTTACCTGGCTTCCAACTCAATTGAGTAACTTCAGGTCATTCCATACTTTGCTGGGCAACCATTCTGCTTCTCTGTTGTGCTCTACATGATCTTTATTCAAATTTCTCCAAAACTTGTTTCTTCTTTCATAGGTGGTATTTTAACAGTGTTTATGGTTTTTTTCCCCAGTTCCCTGTAGAACTGTTTTGAGCTCTCTCTAAATGTTTTATTTTGGTGCTTTTCCTTTCTATTTCTTTATATCTTCACAGCTTTTGTACTTCTCCTCTTGTTTCAATTTATTATTGAAAGATATGAATTTAAGGTCTTCTTCCATATCTTAGCTTTATGTTTTGGATTCTACTCATTGGGCTAGATTTTAAAAGCCCCGCGCGCTGGCGCACGCAAAGCCCCAGGGCTTCGTAAAAGGGGCGGGAGGAGGTGTGTCCGGGGGTCAGGGGGCAGTCTGGGGCGGGTCCGGGGGCATGGCGACGGTTCGGGGGTGGGCCGGGAGGGCAGTTCCGAGTCCCCCGGCACTGCGGCCTGTGCCGGGGGATGTAAGGCGGCGTACTTTTGTTCACGCCGGTTGCGCGTACTTTTTAAAGATCTACCTCAGCACTTTTAGTGTCTTGATCCTTTGAGGTATCCATCTGCCAGTGACACTTCTGCATGCAGTGATTTAATTTTCTCTTCTGTATGCTTTTTCTAAGGAGAAATTTCTCCTGTTCTTCTGGCCTTGTTTGTAAGATTCTCTCAGTAATAATTTTTGCTGATTTTGCTGATATTACCCCTATATCGGTCCCTGGTGAGACCTCACTCGGAATACTGTGTACAATTTTGGAGATCACACTTCCAAAAGGATATAAACAAGATGGATTCAGTCCAGAGGGTGGCTTCTAAAATGGTCAGTGGTCTTCATTCTAAAGCATAAGGGGATAGACAAATATCTAAACATGTACACCCTGGAGGAAAGGCTAGATGGGGAGATATAATAGAGACATTCAAATATTTCAAAAGATTTCCATGCATAGGTGAGGTTGTTTCAATGAAAATGAGGCTCTATCATGAGGGGTCTTGCAATGAGGTTGAAAGGGGGTAAACTCAGGAGTAAACTTAGGAAATATTTCTTTACAGAGAGGGTGGTTGAGGTGTGGAACAGCCTCCCAGTGGAGGTGATGGAGACAAAAACAGTATCTGAATTCATGAAACCATGGGATAAATACAGGGGATCTCTAAGGAAATGATGGGAATTATAATGCTAAATTGGATGGATGGGCAGACTAGATGGGCTATATGGTCTTTTTCTGCTGTCATGTTATATCTGATTTATGTCTGTGACATTAATAGATGGCTTTCTAATACAGATTATGGCCTTTTTCATCTAACCCATCATGCTTTTAAACTTTGTGTCGGATTTATTTTATGTAGTCTTTCCCTTTCCAGGGCTCCAGCACACATATTCCTCTCCACTTAAACCAGGGGCTCAACTGCAAATTCTTCAGTCTCCTTCCTTTCCTCTTCATTCTGCTTCCTAGCCTGTCTTAACCCGCTCACCTCCTCCTGCAATACAGTTATCTTTCACAGATATCACCCATTACCTCTTCCAATTATACTGGCTGCTTGGGTGTCTTTATTCTGCTGGTCTTGTCTGCTTGGGCACCTTTGTTCTGATGGTCCTTTTCTGCTCAGGTGCCTGGTTCCTTTCCCTTTGATTCCTGGCCTGCCTTGCACTGCACCCTTATTTTTCACTGGTATCACAACAATTACCTCTTCCAATTGTTTTGGCACCTTTGTTCTGGTGGTCTTTGACTGCCAAGGCATCTTTATTGTGGTGCTAGTTAACTGCTCAGGCACTTCTTCTCTGGGGTTCCTTTCTGCATCTCCTTCTTCTCTTGCTATCTCTCTTTCAGCATAATCTTTCAGCTTTTTAAAGATGTCATCACTTGGATACTTCCATTTTATAATTTCTCTTATTAAAGACCTTAAGCTACCATCTGTTGCCTTTTGCAACTTTTCCTTTATATATTTTTCCTTTCTTCCATTTTTTGATGGGCTCTCTTTGCATACCCTAGAGTTTTAAATACAGAGTTCTGGCATAAAAATAGTAATACATGATCTCCATTTAATGTTCAGGAGTCTGTAGGTAATCCTCTTTTTTCATTAGCTTCTAAAGCCTGTCTATTGTTGCATTGGGTTCATGAACAGGTTCACCATTGCCTACAGGTCATTATTTTCACCTGAAGATTCAGCATTATTGCTACCACCATCATTAGCCTTAGTGCTTAGGATAAGGGTGGGCACCTTATCCTGGGTGTCATGCAACCAGTATGACTTTTTCTTTTTGCTTCAGCAGCGATAGTCAACTGGCTGAGATTTAGTCTAGATATTATGCAATAAGGTCACCATATGAAGGTACTCAGCAAGTCTTGGTGACAGACCTTATTCCATTTAATTATTCTCTCACTCCAAGACTTTGTGTAAGAGTTGTTCCAATGTGGCTGCTGTTAGTTTGCAAGATGGAACAATGATCTATCATAAGATCCACAGCTTCTTTTACTTTTTCACCAAATAGGTTACCTCCAGAATATGGGGCATCTGCCAACTTGTCATAGCCTTCCTCCTAGAGACCTGAGACTTTCAGTCAAGCAAGTCTTCTGGATCCTTTAGCTGCAGCTAATGATCTTGAAGATGTGTCAAATGTATTTTACATGGATCTAATCAAATGTTTAGTATTGTAATGGGAGAAATGTCCCATTATGACAGCTGAACAGGAGGGGAATGCAAACCAGGGCTGAATTAACCAAAAGCTCAGTTGGGGGAGGGGAGGACTACAACTCCCAGAGGGCCAAGGGAGAGGAAGTTGAGCACTTGAAGGGAGAGGAAGTTGAGTATGGCTTGGAACCAGGTGCAGAGCGGATTAAAGGAGAGTAGACAGACACACGAGACTGGTGGTTGTGGCAGGAGCAAGAGGACAGCGAAGGTGGAAGCAGCCGATACTAGTTGCACAAAAGACCCTTGGGGAATTGCCTTGGGGCAGAGTAGAAAAATGCTGAAGTATGTGTGCTTGTTTGAACGTGAAGTTTTCAGTGTTGGTTTTCCTACTGAAGGGGTCGTGGCAATTCACCCCAGCTCTAGAGAGTCACCCGGGCTGGAGCAAATGGAATCTTACAGATTTGGGGTGGGGGGGGCGGAGACCCTGAAAGCAGAAGTAGCCGTGCAGGACTACCTTTAAAGATTTTGTAGTATAAGCAGTAAATGGGGGGGGGGGGGGGGGGGGGAATGGGCATGACCAGGACTGAACTGTGTTAAAGAAGCTGGTGTGCCAGAATCAAGCTAAGCGTTCAGGACAAATATTGTCTTTTCTGCTACAGGCCATTGCGCTGGGACAAGCACAGCCTGGGGGTGCAAATTCGGCAGCACTGTAGTGCCAGGACTAAGCCGGTCGGACAGGACTATGTTTGAACCCTGGTCTGCCTTGGGCAGGGATATGGGGCAGGCATAACCTGGCCAAACTGTACTTGGGGAGTCCAGAGCCTGACTAACCAGTTTTATTTACAACCCGTGTGGGTGTGGATTCACCTGAGCTTGAACCCGGAGCCAGGTCTTGGGGAAAAGAAGGGATACTGCAGTGAGGAACCAGTGAAAGAAACTAGCAGTGGAACTCCACCTGGTGAGCCCTTACAGTATATTTATCTGCATCATTAAGATGTGGCTTGTGAAAGACCCACTGATGCGCCTCTCATCCTTTGTATGGTGTCACTGGACCATCTAGAATTGATGTGCTGAGATTCTGGATTGAAGCATGGTTGATCAGTGGTGTCTAATAATTTTTCTCCAGAAGTGTGCAGGAATGTGTTTTAGATTTCTTTTAGCTTTCTACAGGAAATATTTGAAAAAGAAAACAGAAAAATACAAGAAAAACAAGAACATGAGAATTTTTGAATGGAAAACCGCTCCCAAAAAATGGTTGGCAGCCAGACAGCAAGCAAAAATCATCCTTATGCTTTGGCAGAAGAAAATCAACTGAAGAGACTCGCATGTTGGTGCCTACTGTGTGGGAAGATCTGCACATGCTCAGAACATCTTCTAGGTCTTTCTGAACTCCGAAAGAGCATGTTTTGTGTTGGTGCAATACGATGTTGGCACCCACTTGTGTGGCTGAATTTGTTCCTTCTTGTCCATGGAGAACAGGTGGTTAAACAAGGTAACAAAGTAACATTGTGCTCCTGCAGCCAGACAGGAGGAGGAAGTAAGAGGATCGAGGACCATTGTGGAGATCAAGCTGGGAAGAGGAAAAATAAGAAAGGAAAAGAATTCAAGCTCTGGGATAACCCCCTCCTCCTTTAGTAAATACTCTCCCAAAGTGTTTATGGTGCAGCCAGGCCTGCTACCCCCAAAGGAACCAGACAGCCATAGACATAATTACACAATGCATATTGGGGTAGATAATGAAAGCCTAGCCAGTTATGTAACTTACCCAGCTATAGCTTATCTGGTTAAATTACAAGGATATTCAGGGGCATGGCACATCTAGCTTATCCAGTAACTTATTCGGCTAAGTCTCAATATCGCTACTTAGCTGGATAAGTTATCCAGCTAAGTAGTGCTGTCCCAATCCACCCACTACCGGTCCACAAGTTAGCCAGGGATCCAAATAGCTAGAGAAGTGTCTTATCTGGCTATTTAGCTGCTGCTGAATGTAATCAGATATTCAGCAACAGCTAGATAGCCAGATAAGTCTTACTTATCCTGCTATCTGTTGTTTGAATATCGGGCTCATTGAGTTAAGCTAGAATGCATAACAAGAGAGAAAAGCAAGGTAGGAATAACAAGAAACTTTTTTTTACGAAATAACCACAGTGTATTTAATGGGAAAAAAATAATTAACTCCAAAAAGATACAGAACCCAGAGAACAAATGTTTCAATTTCTGGGCTCCTGTAACAATAAGTCTGAGACTGTTTTGAGTAGTGGTTCTACAAAACCAATGTAAATACTTTTACAAAAAAATGGGATTATAGATTATATACAAATGTTCTGTACAGGAATTAATACAGAAATAGGAGAGATTGTTCTTGTAACAACAAAATATGCAAACAACACGTGAAACCACAGTAACAGACTTCAACAGGTAACAAGTTTCACACATGGCGCATTAAGGACAAAAACACTGACAGCATTTTAGGCCTGCTTCTTAAAACCGCTGATGCTCACTTTCTATGCATACTGCAATGCAAAAAGTGTAACCTCTTAGTTTATCCTAAATTCCTTCTAAAACTCACATATTGTTTCTGGAGTCAGAAGAGAAGCAGTCTCTAACTTGCATTTTTTTTTTTTTTTAGCTTGGCAGGGAAAAAGACTCCTTTCCAATTGAAACAGCTGAAATGGCAGCAGCAACCAATTAGAACATTGACTTACAAACAGGCTGCTGACTGGTTTCTATTTCTAATCACTAAACATTTTATCTTGCTAACACACGGGCCGATACAGTACAGTGCACTCTGGTGGAGTGCACTCTGGTGGAGTGCACTGTTAGCCCGGTGGAGTGCACTGTTAGCCCGGGTTTGGACATGCGTTTTCGATGCGCTAGCTTTACCCCTTATACAGTAAGGGGTAATAGTGCGTCAAAAACGCGTGGCCAACCCCCCCTCCCCCCCGAAACTTATAGCGCCCGCAACATGCAAATGCATGATGATGGCCCTAATAGTTATTCCCACGCGATACAGAAAGCAAAATGTGCAGCAAAGCCACAAATTTTACTTTCAGAAATTGGCAGGCGCTAATTTCGGCCAGCACTGGGGAAGTGTACAGGAAAGCAAAAAAAACCTGCTTTTCTGTACACCCTCCGACTTAATATCATAGCGATATTAAGTTGGAGGCCCCAGAAATAAAAAAAAATTTAAAATTAAAAAAAAAATATTTTTAAATGTGCCTGCGGCCCGGAAGACGGACGCTCAGTTATGCCGGCGTCCGTTTTCCGAACCCGTGGCTGTCAGCGGGCTCGAGAACAGACGCCGGAAAAATTGAGCTTCGGCTGTCAAACCCGCTGACAGCCGCCGCTCCTGTCAAAAAGGAGGCGCTAGGGACGCGCTAGTGTCCCTAGCGCCTCTTTTTACCGCGGGCCCTCGTTTGCATCTTCCCCCCCCCCTGAATCGCGCACACAGAAGAGCAGGCGCTTGGCCGCTCTCCCGCGTCTTTTACTGAATCGGCCTGGCAGAGGCCTAAGACTCATGTGCTAGTGCAAGCCATGGTAAAGGAGGGCCAGGCCCAATGCATATTTTATGCTGGAGCACTCTATACCTTGGGTCCTACTGAGACTACAACCTATGGGGAAAAGGAGCCAGCAGTTAAAGAAATATCCTGGGAGGCTGCAGTCTAAATCAAATCCTTATATATTTACTGTGCTTGCAGGCACATAGTAGCCCTCAAGGTCACACAATGACGTGTGTCAAGCAGCCATAGTTCCTTAATGAGGCTATGTGGCAGCTTCAGCACAGTTGTAACAGTTAAGAAATGGGAAGAGCAGGGGCTAACAATGGGTGAGAAACACTGGGAGTCCCACATTTTGAATATTCTTACACCACTCTGCACCCAAGACAAAAATACTTTTATAATTACAACCCCACTGATCTCACTAAGTTTATGGGAGTGTTTTTTGTTCTGTAACACAATTGTAAGATTACCTCCATGTTCTCCCATCACTCCCCCCCCCAACAAAGGATACCTCTCCACACAACTCCCCACATGCAACATGTCCCAGGAACATTGTTAACAGGAATCAAAATGAGAGGATCTTGGCAGTTTTAAGATTAAATTTGTGCTTTTTGAAAACATAAAGTAAGGGATAACTACTGTACAATAATGGGTCACCCAGAGAAGACAGGATGGATACTGTGAGGACAAGCACACATACACACAAAGATCTGGATTAGACTGCACACAAGTGCACATATATAGATCTCTATTGGACTGCTGAGCA
This sequence comes from Rhinatrema bivittatum, assembly GCF_901001135.1. Lineage (NCBI taxonomy): Eukaryota > Metazoa > Chordata > Amphibia > Gymnophiona > Rhinatrematidae > Rhinatrema > Rhinatrema bivittatum. Next base: position 256,136,449 of record NC_042622.1, on the reverse strand, counting down.
GTGACATGCTTGCATACATGCAGATCTGGATTGGCCTATATAGCTGACTTACACACACACACACACACACACGCTCGTATAATATCTGTATCAGAGCATAGAGCAGACTGCACATGTGCACACCCCGTTTGGATGCAGCTGGCTTTTCATGTCGCATATGTAACTTTCTGGGGACATGGATGGGCCTTTACATTTTTTTGCCTTTCTAAAGCCGATTGTGCACCATAAAGGTATCAGGAAGAACTGCTGATGCCAGGCAAGCAGCCATCAAAGAGAGGTCACAGCTGGGCAGCCTGGCCTGTCTTGAAATTGCTTTGCCTTTATTCTGCTTAGCCAGAGGTTTGTCTAACATAATGCAGTGCAATCCTTCCACCCCCTTTATGGTGCTAGCTCAAGAGACAAAGTACACTGTCTATGGGTGAGAAAACCCTAGCAAAAATATCAGTCACTGAAACTGGTCATCAATGGCAGCAGTGAAAGTACAGGACTTGGTGTTAGAGGATGCTGACGTATACAGAAATATGTCTGTTTGCTGATTAGATTGTTGGCTCTGTCTGTACAGTGCTGTCTACATCTAGCAACATTATAGAAATGAGTACAGTAGTAGTAAGGATACCGGTCCTGAAACTGTTCATATTGGGTAGAGACCTCTTTGGATACAGTGAAGGGAAGGGAGAGAAGAAAGGAAGGATCAAACCTTAAAAATGGGATCACTTGTCACAGAATGGGGAAGGGTGTGTATGAATTTTAGCTTCTATCATCTAATATTTGGAAAATGTCCCTTTCTGTAATAGGCTATAAAAAAATGTGCAAACATTTATTAACTTGTACCTAGCCTGGTGCTCAATTCCTGAGAGAGAAGCAGGGCATGCAGTCACACAAAGTTCATATTCACACCAGATCAGTTTTGCTGGTTTCGGCTCTTGTTAGTACTTAAAGGTGATAGCAAAAAAGGATTTCCACTTTTACATGTCTTCCTCTTTTTATCCATGCAGGAATGCACTATGATTTGCCTTGGTTTTCTCTTAATTCAGTTATAATCTTCATCACTCTTTTTACCGCGCCTGCTCCTCTCTCTCTTTTGTTAACATACAGTATGTATTTATTGCCCCTGCCTATTCCTCTCATCCCTCAGCAGTTGCTGAATCTCTGCTTATTGCCCCTACTTGCTCCTCTCTCCCTCCTCAGCAGCAACAATTTACTGCCTGTTTTCCTCTGCCTCCTTCACCACTTTCTCTTTTCCTGCTGCAGTGTGAGATCAGTTATTCTGAATATTGCTGCAGCAGTGCATGGATAGCAAGGCAGGTTAAATCATATGTCCCCTGTTGTTTGTACAGGGAACAGTCCCTGTTAGAGAGGTGTGGGAAGAGAAAAAGCCAGGTTTAAGAAATGCAAAGCAGATTAAAATCAGGGGCACTGCTGAAAGGTCACAAACCAGACGACAGTTACCAGTGGGAAGATGTGCATTCTTCCCTCTCAGTGGAGTCTCTTTCTTCCAGATACCAAACACTAATCTGATCATCTCTGTGCAGCGCCAGCTAGTACCATTTGGGCCACTGCTGAACCCCTAAGACACTTCAATACCCCTTGTATCGCAAACCAAAATATTAATCCTAGCTCTGAACCCAGGGCCCAGTCACACTCAACATCCAACTGCAAAAATGAATCCATATATTAAAGCCAGTTATTGGTCTATCCACCAGAATTTTTTCTTTAAAAAATATATACAAAATATAGCATATGAAATGAAACACTAATAAGTGGTATATGCTAATACTGTTAACAGACCTGCTGTTTAACAAAAACACAATACTGAAGCTGAGAAGGTTCATTTTGTACCCTTCACCAGTTTACACTGGCATAGTTCTTCCCATCAATGGCAGGCACTTTGTTTGGTCACCGGGGCATCTGTGCCAGTTCAATGGATACCCTAGGCCTTGCCTCACAGTGTAAGGTAATATAGCATTAGTACATTTGCTTCATGCTGAGACAACACAGCAGCAGATGTATGGAATGCAAAATAGGTCATCACCCTCTTTTAGTCCTACCTCTAAAGTTGTTCAGTATCAATGCTTTCTATCCAGACTTTATTACAACTTTGTATCCAGACTACAACAGCCTGATCCCAGAGTGGCCTGAGTTAGGGCCAGAACAAGCACTGGCCATATGAAATCCTTAGCCATAGTGAACATACAAGGCAGTCACATTTTGTGCTTCCAAGAGCAGAATGTGGGCCCCCTACCCACTCCCAGTTGTTTCTCATCCCATTCTCTGCCTTTCCTTTCCATACTGAGAAGCAGTATGCACTGCTGGGAGGAGACAAGACATGAGAAAGGATCAGAAAGTCGGGGAAGGATCAGACACCTTGGGAGAAATGTCACACAAGGCAATGCTTAGAAACTCCTACCATGCACATGCTTTTTCCCTCAAAAGGGAAAAGGAACCTTTATATTATTCAAAGTCACTATCTTCACTCAGTGACAACCAAAGTAGAGAGAATGAGAGGAAGCACCGTGAAAGGGACCTCAGATGGAATGAAGTGTGCACTAGTGCCATCAGTAATTAGTACCCTGTGGTGGCACAAATGACAGATTTCCTTACTTGCAAAAAGTAAGAGGATAATGGAAGCATGACCACAATCTGTAGGGATAGCCTAGGGTTCATTTCCAAAAAACAGCAGATGTGATAGTAACAGCAGTGGTTTAGCTGCATTGGGCTTCCAAGAAGTCACTGGGGTAACCTGCTTGGACTGATCATAGTTAAAACCCAAAATTCAGAGAGAAGGGGAAGGATGGACAACGGTTTCACTAGTTTTGGTAGCTGTGTTAGATTAGTATGTCTTGCAAAAATTATACAAGATGACAAATTCTGAAATGGCATACCAGTGGAGGCCACTATTTCAACAGATTTTGGGCATGCTTGGGATGTATATGGAAGATTGTGGTGGGAAAAGGGTTGAGAGGTCAGGTAAAGGACAAGATGGGAAAGTGGTGAAGTTGCATGTAGAAACTCATAGCCTCATGTACCCCAAATGGAAGTAGCTCAACTCGGCTTACTGGATGGGACAATTGCTCTTTTTCTTCTGTTGTTTACTAAATATATTTCACTGTTGTCTTCTTACCTCACCTACATCTAAGCAGCAGAAAAAGGATTGTGGCATGCCCTTAATGTGAAGCATAAAACTTCTACTAGGAGAGAGCAGCTGCTCTCCTTTTATGTTGAGGAGTGCATGGACAGGATCTTCTAACACATGCATTAAAAGGCTTATGTACTGTACCTGTGAACAATATTGTCACCTGTGTAGCACAGCACCTCGATGCCATAATGAGGAGGCATGTCCCCATCAGCCCTCACTGTAACAATAGGAAGTTTCCCAATCCCTCATTATAGGAGGCATGCTCACCCCCCCCCCCCCCCCCCGCCCATTTCTTGGTGAAAGAGAGGGCATGCCCCCTTTCCCATACTATTCCTAGTTATAGTATAGCTTAACCCTCCACCCAGCATTATAACTGAGGGAATGAGCCCACATTTCTCACAACAGAAGGCATGGCTCCTCCAACCAATTGCTATTACAGGGGGCAGAACCCCTACCCAGGGTTGTTTCTTCTTGGAAGTACAGTGAGCTTGAGAAAAGTTCATTGTAATGAAGGGCTTCAGATTAGCACAGTTCTGCTGGGTACCAGAATCTGCAGCCTCAGAAGGGGAATGTAACTAGAGTTTATATATCAAAAACCCTACAAGACTTCCTTGAACCCTTCTCTGGCTCTAGAAGAGCCAAGGACTCAATGTTAAAACTACCAATAAAACATTTAGGGTGGCTATACCAAAACAAGCTTCCCTTTTGATTCTGCTTTAAAAGAGAGAGAGTGGTGAGGGGGATAGGGGGGAGAAGAAAAATTTGTAAAATGTGGAGGGAAAGGTGCACATCAGTGCTTAAGTGGTGTGTATTTTCAGTATAGAGGAAAGACTACCTTGGGATAGGAGTGTGCTGGCATTAATGCAGCTCTCCAAATGAAGAACAAAGGACAAACAAAACAAATATCACTCACCCCCCCCCCCCCAAAAAAAATTATCCTTTCAAGTAACACTTACATATGACTGCTTGGGGATGCTCAGCTTACAGGATAAAACTTTGGATTTATGTTTTAAAAACCAGAATATTCAGGTTATTGCAGAGAAAGAGAATACATTATGAAGCTTGGTGCATGTTCCTTTGATGGTTGCCATCAGCTGAGAACAGAACACATCCTTTACATCACATATCTTCCTTCTGCAGTAAGTGAGGTGTTACACAGACGCAAGCCACAGTACTACCTCCCTCCTCCCAAAGGATTCATTTTTTCACATATTGACTATCACTAGAAGGCTGTTGTCAGTCTTTTCAAGCCACTACTTTGGCTTTTCTAAAGTTTCTAGGCAGAGATAGCCAGAGTGATGCAGAGGCTGGCAGGTGCTGGAGCGATGATGGTGAGGTGAGAGGCTCCTCGGGGGGGGATCAGGTGGATTTACCAGAACTGAAGAGACCCACAGGAAAATGCTTCACATGTGTTGGCCACTGAGCAGCCAGCTGGAAAAACTTGACATCATTCCACTCCACACCATCGATGGACACTGAAAGCAGAGAAGGAAGAAAAATCACGATAAGTTCAGGTGCAGTCTAGCTAGCACTAGCCACCATATAGTTTCTGCTATATGTAACTGGACCAGTCTGAGTCAGAAGGCAAAGGGAAATTGCTTACCTGTTACAGGTATTCTCCATGGACAGCAAAATAGCCAGCCACATAAAATGGGTGACATCATCCAACGGTGCCAAGTTGTTTTCCTCTCATAGCTCAGAAAGTTCAACTTTGGCTTCTAAACATGCATGGAACTTCCCGCACTAGCATTCCCATACGTGATTCTACCTCAGTCTTTTTCCAAGCCAAGTAAACCTCCTGGCAAGGAGGGAGGGATTGTGTGGTTGTTTGTTTTGCTGTCCATGGAGAACACCTGTTACAGTTAAGCAACTTTGCTTTTCTGTGCACAAGCACAACAATACAGCCACACAAGATGGGGCTCCCCCAGTTGAGAGTTGCTTGAAATAGCTTTTGCTTTCATTGTTTTCCTGCAACCCATTTGGTGCATTGCAGAAAGTTTGGTTTGATTATTTAAAAATGCTCTTAAGCACTGCTTCTCCAAATATACTGTCCTTGTGTGAGCCCTTATCGAGGTAGTAATGCTTTGAAAAAGTATATATTGTTGACCATGTGGCAACTTTACAGATATCCTGGATCCTTGCCAAGTTGGTATTTATTTATTTATTTAAGGCTTTTATATACCGACTTTCTTGATACAGATCAAATCAACTCGGTTTACATCGAACGAAGCAGAAACAATAACCAACCATATAACAAGACAGTTTGAAGGAGCATAAAAGTTACATTCTAACAAGGTTGCCTTAACTGGGAGAAGGAAAAAAAGAGGGGGAGAATGAAGATAAATTACTATATACAATAATAATAAATTACTATTTACAATGGAGAATGGAAGGGAGGCATGATAATTCTATGTGCCATCGATGTGGTCATTGCTCATTCTTAATGTGCCTTTATTGGTTGTGTTATATATAAATTAACAGTTGCATAGAAATGAGAAACTAATTGCATCAACCACCTTAATAATATTTGTTGACAGTTATGCCTTTTTTAGCTGTGTCACAGGCTATGAAAAATTGAGTTTATTTTCTAAGTGTTTGCATTCTGTCTAAATAGAACAAGAGGGCTCTTCTGCAATCCAGCTAGTTCTGTATTTTGTTTTGGAAAGAAAATTGGAAGTACTATTTCTTAATTTAGGTGGAATTATGAAACTGCTTTTGGGAAGAACTTTGGGTACGTTATGAGGAGTATTTTATTTTTGACGTTCTATGTGTAGGTTACTAGTGCTTGTAACTCACTCTTCTGGCTTATGTTATTGCCCTTAAAAATGTTTTCCATTACAGAAATTTCATTTCCGCAGTAGCTACTGGCTCATATGGCAACTTCATTAGCTTTGTTAAGACAATATTTAAGTCCCATTGTGGTGCTGGTTCCTTTAATAGAGGCTTTAAATTGTACAGCCCTTTTATAAATCTAGCCACTACTGTTATTTGAATTTCTTGTGGAAGCCTTTCTGGATGCTAACAAGATTTCATTTACCCATTGTGGCAATTGTAATTGCTTGATTATATTGCTCTCAGTATCCATGCTGTTAATGTTAGACTGTTTCTTAGTACTGAGTTAACAAGTTTGGGATTGTTCTTAACCTTATTGGTATATATCCGCTAGCCTGTATAACCAAGGGAACCAACTCTGCTGAGGCCAGTAAAGGGCTATTAGGATCATTGTTCTCTTGACTTTTCTTTAGAATTTTGCTATTGGTGGAAATGCATAAACTAGGGCAGTTGTGGTTGATGGCTTAATCTGTTGGCTATTATGCTGATATTCCCTGGTAGATAAATTGCTCAAATCTGCATTTTCCTTTTGGCAGCGTCTCAGAATATCAGTGCCAAACTGGTACTGATAAACCACGCCACTGATGGTTCTGCTCTGTGTTGCTTCGGCACTAGTGATTCTCGGCATAAATGGTTCAGGACTGTGCTTTCTTAGCAGTGATAATTCTTGGAGCCAGCTTTTTGACATCACTGGTTCAGTGCATGCCTCAGCTACAATGGTTCCTCGATGTGATTTTTCTGCTCTGGTGCCTGTGAACATACATATTTTGTCCACCATCTGACAAATTTGATTTTAGACATTTTTTCATATTACTCTGATTAGATGAGCTTCATTGCTCATAGCTAAGGTGGACTTTAAGTTAGCCAGTACCTGCAGGGATATTCATCCACAGGGACCACGGTTAGTTGTATCATGCCCGAGGCATTTAAGGCAAAATGGATGTAAATCTAAAATGGACATTTAGAGGTCAATATTCAAAAGCCATTTAGACAGATAACTGAAAAGTTCTAAGGTCTGTGACCTTAGAGAATTTGGCGGTAACGGGGGGGGGGGGGCGAAGCGGTGGGGGCGGGCCTGCGAAAGCTGGCAGTTATCGCACCTCTGCAGTGCTATTGCTGCTGGTTTTCACACCCAATAGCGCCATCGTAAAAGGTGGTGCTATTGGGCTCGCTACTGGCAGCGAAAAGGGTTCTTACCTTTTCGCAGCCAGCGATCTTTCTGCTGCATCCACGTTGGCGATGCCCCAACTCCGCCCCGAGCTAGCTAGGGCACTCGAAATGTCCCTTTTTGCATGCGATACGCTACAAAAATGACCCCCTAAATGTCTTACCTGGCTATATTCAGCCTTTATCCGGCTAAATTCTAGCTGGCTAATAAGTTAGGGAGCTAGAAATTAGCTGGATAAGTTGGGGGCATTCCAGAGGCATAACTGGGAGGAGTTGAATTAACCGGCTAAGTTAACCGGCAAACTCCAATATTCAGAGTTAGCTGGTTAACTTAGCTAAGGGGCCGATGTAATAATGTTCACAGAAAGTAGGCGATGACTTTTCAGCGCCCACTTTCTTAATGCATGCATGGCGCCCGCAAGGGGGGTACCATGCAATATGTAAATTAGGGGGTCACGCTAGGAATGAGGCGCTAGGGTTGTTTGCGCGACTGTAGCGCCTTCTTGCTAACATGACCCACCGCAGCTGCCGGTTATGAAAACCGATGCCGGTAAACCGGTTTTCATAACCTGCCTGTCTGCCAGTAATGAAAACGGACGCAGAGTTTATCGGCGGCCATTTTCTTTTTATTCATTTTAATTTAATACTTCAATACAAATTTTCATTTCTAAATACATTCTTTTTAAAGAATTCTTAATACAGAATTTTTAATACAGAAATGCTTCTTTCCATATATTTACTTTTCTTAAATGAATATATTTTATAAGTATTATTAGAAACAAAGAAACATAGAAATGACGGCCCATCCAGTCTGCCCAGCAAGCTTCACACATTTTTTCTCTCATACTTATCTGTTTCTCTTAGCTCTTGGTTCTATTTCCCTTCCACCCCCACCATTAATGTAGAGAGCAGTGATGGAGCTGCATCCAAGTGAAATATCTAGCTTGATTAGTTAGGGGTAGTAGGGGTAGTAACCGCCGTAATAAGCAAGCTACACCCATGCTTATTTGTTTTACCCAGACTATGTTATACAGCCCTTATTGGTTGTTTTTCTTCTCCCCTGCCGTTGAAGCAGGGAGCTATGCTGGATATGTGTGAAGTATCAGTTTTTTTTCTCCCCTGCCGTTGAAGCAGAGAGCTATGCTGGATATGCGTGAAGTATCAGTTTTTCTTCTCTCCTGCCGTTGAAGCAGAGAGCTATGCTGGATATGCGTGAAGTATCAGTTTTTCTTCTCCCCTGCCGTTGAAGCAGAGAGCTATGCTGGATATGCGTGAAGTATCAGTGTGTGTGAGAGAGACAGAGACTGGGCAGGGAGGTGACTGGTGTGTGTGTGAGTGAGACAGAGATTGGGCAGGGAGGTGACTGGTGTGTGTGTGAGAGACAGAGACTGGGCAGGGAGGTGACTGGGGTGTGTGTGAGAGACAGAGACTGGGCAGGGAGGTGACTGGGGTGTGTGTGTGTGTGAGAGAGTCTGGGCAGGGAGGTGACTGGGGTGTGTGTGTGTGTGAGAGACAGAGACTGGGCAGGGAGGTGACTGGGGTGTGTGTGTGTGAGAGAGACAGAGACTGGGCAGGGAAGTGACTGGGGTGTGTGTGAGAGACAGAGACTGGGCAGGGAGGTGACTGGGGTGTGTGTGAGAGACAGAGTCTGGGCAGGGAAGTGACTGGGGTGTGTGTGAGAGAGAGTCTGGGCAGGGAGGTGACTGGGGTGTGTGTGAGAGAGAGTCTGGGCAGGGAGGTGACTGGGATGTGTGTGAGAGACAGAGTCTGGGCAGGGAGGTGACTGGGATGTGTGTGAGAGACAGAGTCTGGGCAGGGAGGTGACTGGGGTGTGTGTGAGAGACAGAGTCTGGGCAGGGAGGTGACTGGGGTGTGTGTGAGAGACAGAGTCTGGGCAGGGAAGTGACTGGGGTGTGTGTGAGAGACAGAGTCTGGGCAGGGAGGTGACTGGGGTGTGTGTGAGAGACAGAGTCTGGGCAGGGAGGTGACTGGGGTGTGTGTGAGAGACAGAGACTGATTGTAGGGTTTAATTGGTGTGTGTGTGTGCGAAAAAGAAGACTGGAGATGGACCCCGTGTGGACATGTGGATAGTGGTATGCTGGGCATGCTCAGTATGTTTTCCATGCCAGGCTCCATATGATGATATCATCCGTGTGTGAGGCCTACAATCCTGCTTGTCCTAGGAGAAAAGGCTGTGCTACAATCCTTTTTTTGGTTAATATACTTTACTGCCTCCTTGCTGCTTTTCAAAAACAGAGGGAGAGTGTACTGCCAGTAGTTCCTGCTGCCGAATCCACAAAGAGAACAAAGTCACTAGGGACCATCTGGTGCTTGACCCATCATTGTGGGAACTCAAAGCCCACCTGAGTCGTCCCAAAGGGGAAGAGAGAATTAGTCCCATTAGAACCATTGCCCGGTGCACTTCCAAGACTCAGCCTATACTCTACCAGTAACCTGGACCTAAAGCCTTTCCGGGAGTGGCCTATACCTTGTTGCAGCACCAGTCTACATGTCTGCAACATCTGCTGGAGACAGAAAAATACTGAAAAGCTGAAGGCAGCACCAAACCTCTTCAGGGGGAGTGATTGACTTTGAGCTTTTAATTCTCTATCTCCATCTGCTGGCATGGACAATAAGGAGGAAGAAGACAGTTTCTCAGAAAAAAGATAGCTAGAAGAAACCTGTCAGAAGTCATGGCCTAAGCTTGCCTGCTGACAGGAATGGTGAAGAGAAAAACAATTTTAAGCCACTGAAAAGCCTATTTGTTTTAAAGAGAAAAGAAACAATTCTGAGGCACACTGGCAAAAAAAAAAAGGGGGGAAACTGGAAGAAAAATGCTCAGAGAAAACAAAGCAGTGAAAAATCTGCAGAGGCAGAAAGAAAACATGTCCCCTGCTCTTAGTGGAAAAAGATGAATGGAGGTCTGCTGTGTGAGCACAAGAGCTGCTTCACATGCCCTGAGAGGTCTTGAACTTTCCCTGGAAAGCTCTGGAAACATGTGTCAGTATCAACTGCTGGTCTTCAGGGAAAGTTAGTTTTTGGTCCCTTGTTACTCTCAAATAACACATGGCAACATGCTTATCTATCCCCTAATGCTCATCAGCAGAGGTTGTTCCTGGAGCACTGCCTGGCACTTCCTCTCACCTTACCCCCATTTCTCCTAGATGCGGATCTCCTCAGGGCAAGCCACTTCTCATACCTTTTAACATGGTTTGCTGCTGCTTGGCTGAGCAGATCATGCGGCTGATCCCCTCGATCACCTGGCTCTTGGAATCCACTTCCTTCTCTTTGGGCTTCTTACTCAGAAAGATAGTTGGGACTGTAAGAAAAAAGGGAAGAGCAACTGTTAGTGAACCAGTGACGAGCTCAGAGAGCCTGAAGACTGAAGGAAGAGACCATCCTGGAAACAGAAACAAAGGGGAAAAAGGCAAGAAAAGAGAAACAGGATGAGAGAGAGATCATACTGGAAATGGAGGCTAAGGGAGCCAGAGAATAGGATAAAGAGAAATATTTATTTATTTTATTATTTTTGTTATACCGAATTTCATGACAAGAATCACATCAACCCGGTTTACAATTAACAATGTGTGTAAAGCAGAGGGTAACATACAGGTCTATCCTGTAAAGTGCGGCCGCGTTTACCCTGCTCCTAAGCCGCTTTTTACTCCGTTTCCGGCCGCGTTAGCCCTTCCTGCGATCCCGAATCCCCTTTAACCTACTCCTTGCGCGTCCTAAATTCCCTGGGCAACCCCTTCCGCCCGCGGCATGTATATTGCATGCAAACGAGCGAATTAGCTCGATATTGCATGCAAACGAGCGAATTAGCTATTCCCTAGCATCCCGTAACCCGCGCCCCGACTATCGCTATCTTTCCCTGCCGTTTTGTCGTGCTTTTAACCTGCAAACTTACCGCCTACCCTGACCCAGGCGGTAGAGGCATGGGTAAGGGTAGGTGGAAAGCTTTCCCCCAGCCGCCCGCTCACCTGCCCCCACCGCGATCATGGGTGCCGGTCTCCGTGGCAGCCCCAGTCCTCTCCCCTGCTCCCGAAGCCAAAAAAAAAAAAAGCGAAAAAAACGTTGCAGCCCCCCTCCGATGTCCGGACTGGGGCTGCCACGGAGACTGCAACGGCAAAGCAAAAAAAACGGCGAAGCAAAAAAAAAACCAAAAGCAATTTTGGTTTTTTTTTGCTTCGCCTCTGTGTCCCCCCCTCCTCTCGGAGCAGGGCGCGAAAAGCAGCCTTGCTCCGGGAGAAGGAGGGACACAGCGGCGAAGCAAAAAAAAAACCAAAAGCAATTTTGGTTTTTTTTTTCAAAAGCGACAATTTTGTTTTTTTTCCAAAAGTGACTTACTTTTGGGATCTGTCAAGATCCCAAAAGTAAGTCGCTTTTGGACACCTGCAAAACTTACTATTCTGAAGCCATCAGCAGGAAGACATTGCAATCGTAGCTCCTCCCGACGAAGATGGCCGCCTGCACGGGGAAAGCGTGCAATTGGCCGCTGAAGACGTGACGTCACGACGTTTGGCGTCACGGGATGTGACGCCACGTCTTCAGCGGCCAATTGTAGCTTCCCCCCGTGCAGGCGGCCATCTTTGTCTTCCTTGGGAGGAGCTACGATCGCAATGTCTTCCTGCTGATGGCTTCAGAATAGTAAGTTTTGCAGGCGTCCAAAAGCGACTTACTTTTGGGATCTTGACAGATCCCAAAAGTAAGTCGCTTTTGGAAAAAAAACAAAATTGTCGCTTTTGAAAAAAAAAAACCAAAATTGCTTTTGGTTTTTTTTTTCTTCGCCGTTGCAGTCTCCGTGGCAGCCCCAGTCCGGACATCAGAGGGGGGCTGCAACGTTTTTTTCGCTTTTTTTTTTTTTGGCTTTGGGAGCAGGGAAGAGGACTGGGGCTGCCACGGAGACCGGCACCCATGATCGCGGCCGGGGCTTTTTTCGTTTTATTTTTTTTTTGCTTCGCCGATGTCAGTGTCTATTCTAACCTCCTCCCGGAGCAAGGCTGCTTTTCGCGCCCTGCTCCGGGAAGAGGGGAGAACAGATACTGACAGCGGCGAAGCAACTTCCTGGTATCTGTCATTTCAAATGACATTTGAAATGACAGATACCAGCGTGGCGTGAAGCCTTAGGCCCGCGCACCCAGGATACTGTATAGGCGCTCTATCCAGTAAAATGGGTTGCGCGGGCCTAACGCTTCACGGGCACTTCTTAGCCGCGGTTTACATTTGCATGAAATTAGAGTTCAGGATCGAGCGGTAGGTGAGCTGCACTGTGCGTGCGGTAACCGCGGGTGCTGTAGGCACTAACGCAGCTCTTCCTACCGCTCGGTACTGGATAGACCCGATAGTAATCAATATTCCAAATTCAAACTTCTAAAACAGTAAACAATAGAATGGATGTGAGAAAGTTACAATAAAACAGGGAGAATTAACTTGGATCTGGAAAAGGGGGGAGATAAATATTAAGTGGAGGGAGAGAGTAGAAAGGGAAGAACAGAAGAAATTAAACAGGAGAAATGTGAGGAGGAGAGAGCAGAAATGGATAACAGGGGAGAGAAGAAAAAGGGGAAGAAAGGGAGCAGAACAGGGAAAACAGAAGAGAGAGGAAAGAGTGGAGAAGAAAGGGGCAACAGAGGTCAGAGGAAAAGAGCATCTTAACACTTTCTCCTTGTTGCGCTCGGGGGTGGACCCTTGTCCTGGGGCAGAGGTGGAAGGCCTCCTGGAGGAGACAGAGGCTAGGAAGAGCTTCACCACTAGAAGCCCGAGGTCCCCCCGGGAGGAGCCTGTAGGGACCCGGGCCGCTTGGACTTAGGTGGGCCTCGCAGGGTCTCCTAGAGAATGAAAGTCCGATGTGCCCACAGAGACAGGGGAGCGCGATTGGGTTCAAAGGTGGCCGCTGGTTGGAACAGGGAGAACCAGAACAGTGTTGGTGATGACAAGGCGAGGAACAGAGCCAGAATCTGGAGACGAGGTCAGACAGGCAAAGGTCAATGTCCAGAGGTCAGTCCGAGGAGTGGTCAGCAGAGGTCAGGTACCGGAGGTCAGATGAGGTCAAAGGCAGGCTGAGGTCTTGAGGCAGGCGGCAGGCAGACAAGCAGGTCAAGAACAGGCTGAGGTCAGTACCAGAAAGTCAGTCCGAGGGTACTACCTGGGTAGACAGACAGACGAACACAGGAACAAGCAGGATACAGGAACAAGTCAGGAACAGAACTGGAACAGAAGGATCCTGGAACGAGACTAGGAACAAGCAGGAACAGGTACAAGCGCACAGGCAATCTTAGAACAAACCGACCCGACTGCCAAGGCAAGGAAGCAGAGACAGGAACTTTTTTATATCGGGGAATCAATCAGGACACGCCGTGGAGCTAGGACCCGCCCCTAGCCCTACATGAGTCTGGGCAGTCTGCGCGCGGGTACACGTATGGGCATGGCCAACATGGCCGAGGACGCTGAACCTCGGCGTGAGGCCCAATGCGCAGTGGAAGGCCCGGCGACCGCCGCCGCGGGATGCTGGGGCCTAGCAGGACTGGCAACTACCTCGAGGGAGGTCGTCCTGGGACCCGCTGTGGAACCATGAAGGTGAGCAGGCCTGCGGGTGGGATGGCCGTGGGCGGGGCGTGTAACAGTACCCCCCCCTTTCTAGGCCTCCCCCTACGCGGCTGTGGTTTCTCAGGGTGCACTCTATGCAAGTCCTTAGAAGATCCTTATCAAGGATGTTTTGGGAGGGTTCCCACGAATTCTCCTCAGCCCCATGGCCCTCCCAAGCTAAGAAGTTTTCCCACTAGCCTCGGCGTCACCGGACGTCGAGGACCTCTCTTACCTGGCGAGAAGTGTCAGGTTCTGCAGAGACACGCGGAGCAGGAGGGTCTTTGCGTGAGGGCGAGGTGAGGACCAACGGCTTTAACAGAGACACATGAAATGTGTTGTGGATACCCAATGAACGAGGTAGCTAGAGTTGATAAACAGCTCCCACCCTGCGGATGACTGGAAATGGTCCGATGTATTTCGGAGACAGATGGTGAGAGGGAAGTCTCAGACGAAAGTGTCGAGCACTCAGCCACACTTTCTGGCCAGGTTGAAAGAGTGGAGCGGGTCATCTATGGAGATCAGAAGTGCGCTTGGTGCATTCGGCAGCTTGTGAAAGTCGCTCTTTTACTCGGGTCCACACTTGGCGAATGGTTTGAGCCATGGCTTAAGCCGCTGGAGATGGAACCATCAGAGGAACAGGAAAAGATAGTTGGGGCTGCCTTCCAAAGACTACTGCAAATGGGGATGTGTCGGTGGCTGCCGCGACATGGGTACTGTGTGACAGCTCAGCCCAGGGGAGAAGATCCGACCAATTGTTTTGCTGGTCATTTACGTAAGAGCGTAGGAAAGTCTTCAAGGTCTGATTGGTCCTTTCGGCCTGCCCATTAGCCAGGGGATGGTAGGTCGACATATAACTCAGAGAGATGTCGAACATTCGATACAAGGAACGCCAATACTTGGCGGCAAACTGTGGTCCCTGATTGGATACAATCTCCTTGGGGAGTCCGTGGAGGCAAAAGAAATTCTTCAGGAAGAGCTTCGCCAGTTCTGGGGCTGAAGGAAAACCCGGCAAAGGGATAAAATGACCTATTTTTGAGAAGCGGTCGATGATGACCCAAATCACCGTGTTATTCTGGGAAGGAGGTAGATCAATAATAAAGTCCGTGAAATGCTGGACCAAAGCTCGGTCGGTGCTGGAATAGGCTGGAGCAAGCCCCAGGCTTCCTGTTGATGGCTTTTGCTGGGCACAAATGGGACATGAGTCCACGTAGTTTCGTGACTCTTGCACCATCGTAGGCCACCAGTAGTGCCTACTCAGCATTTCCAAGTCCTGGCACGACCAGGATGGCCTGCCAATTTAGAGTCGTGAGCCCATTTTAAGACGCATTCACGTAGCCGTCAGGGAACGAAGGTCTTCCCAACAGGGACTGTGGTAGTTGTAGCAAGGGAAATACAAACAGAGTCGATGATGAGCTAGGAACTTCCGGGACGTTCTCATGCTCGAATGATCTGGATAGAGCATCAGCGCGCAGGTTCTTGGAACCAGGAAGGAAGCACAGGTTGAAGTCGAATCTTTCGAAGAATAAAGGCCCCCCAGGCCTGACAGGGGTTCAGAAGATGAGCCTCTTTGAGATGTTCGAGGTTCTTGTGGTCAGTGAAGATGGTAAACGTATGTTGCGCCCCTTCTAACCAAGGGCGCCATTCTTGAAGCGCTAGTTTGACCGCAAGGAGTTCGCAGTCGCCCATGGTGTAACGTTGTTCAGTTGGGGAAAACTTATGAGAATAGAACGAGTAAGGAGTTAGCTTGCCCGTTGGGGAGTGTTGGCTCAGAACGGTTCTGGCACCGATTGCTGAAGCATCGACCTCCACAACAAAGGGACATTTGGGATCCGGATGAAAGAGACAAGGGCTGGAGCTGAAGGCTTCTTTAATCTTCTGGAAAACAGCAATTGCTTTGGGTGTCCAAATTCGGGTGTTGACCCCTTTCCTAGTCATAGCAGTGAGTGGGGCAACTATGGAAGAGTAATTTGCAATGAAGCTCCAGTAGTAATTGGTGAAGCCTAGAAAGCATTGCAACGCTCGAAGGCCTACTGGCTGAGGTCAGTTTTGTGTACAGATGGTTCTCTCTAAGACGTTGGAGAACGATATGGACGTGTTCACGGTGGGATTCTAAGTCCTTAGAGAAGATCAGAATGCCGTCGAGGTATACGACTACGAAATTGTACAGGAGGTCTCGGAAGATTTCATTCATGAGGCGTTGGAAGACGGCTGGAGCGTTACATAGCCCAAAAGGTATTACCACGTATTCGTAATGGCCGTCTCTGGTATTAAATGCCGTCTTCCAGATTTCATCAGGTTGGATGCGTACCAAATTGTACGCACCTCTCAGGTCCAGCTTGGAAAAGATTCATGCCCTGTCAAGGCGATCGAACAGTTCGCTAATGAGGGGTAGCGGGTATCGATCCTTACGAATTATTGCATTCAGGCCCCTGAAATCGATACAGGGACGTAGTCCACCGTCCTTTTTCTTCACAAAGAAGAACCCCGCTCCTGCGGGGGAATCAGATGGACGGATAAAGCCTCTCTCTAGATTCTCTTTAATATATTCCAACATAGCCTGAGTCTCAGGCTGGGACAATGGATAGGTTCTGCCTTTGGGAGGTGTTGTGCCTGGCAGAAGTTCAATAGGACAGTTGAATTTGCGTAATGGAGGCAAGGTGTCCACTTTCTGTTTAGAGAACACATCGCTGAAGTCAGAATACTGCGGAAGTAACCCTGGAAGGGTAACTGATTTCAAGACAGGCATCATGGGGGATACCGGGTGCAGACAAGTCTTTTGACACTTTGGACCCCACTGTACCAACTGCAGGGACTGCCTGTCGAACTGGGGGTCATGGATCTGGAGCTAGGATAACCCCAGGATTACCGGATGGTGAGCATTTTAGGACGTAGAAGGATGTGTCTTCCTCATGGAGGGTATCTACAGTGAGATGGATAGCCACTGTCTGGTGCATAATGAGACCTGGAAGATGTTCTCCCTGAATGGAGGCAATACGAAGATTCACCTCTAGGGGTTGGAGAGGTATCTTCAAGAGTTTGACGATGTCGTCCGTAATGAAACTACCGATCGCTCTGGTATCGATGAGAGCAGTGGTCGCAAAGGTGTGGGCTTTGATGCCCAGGGATACGGGATGAAAGTGTTGAGGGCCAGAAACGGTTGCGCCCAAGCTCGGGACCCCTGCCGGGCTTGGGCGTTGCAGTTTCCTGGACGAACAGGGCAAAACTGCAGACGATGTCCAGAAGTGCCACAGTAAAGGCAGAGCCCTTCCTTCCGCTGACGGAGATTTTTGGTCGGAGATAATCGCCCAAGATTCACCTCCATAGGTTCTGCCATGGAGGCAGGTGATGGTGCAGGAGTCTTCGCTGGAGTGCAAGGTGTACTTGCGTACAGGTGAAGGGCATGGGAGCCTTTACTTCTAGGTGTCTTTGCCGGAGGCGATGATCAATCCTCCCAGCAAGGGAGATCAAGTCTTCTAGAGACGTGAGAGTCTCACGGACGGAGAGCTCATCTTTCAGATCACAGTAGAGTCCATCTAGGAAGATGGCTTGCAGACAATCTTCTTGCCACCCAAGTTCTGTGGCCAAGGTCCGAAACTCCACGGTATACTAGGAGAGGGTCCTTGATCCTTGACAGAGGTGGCGTAAGCTATGACTAGAGATAGCCATACAACCTGGGTCTCCGAAGGTCTGCTCGAAGAGGGCAATGAAGTCAGACAGCTTGGAGAGGATGGGGTCAGAACATTTCCATAAGGGAGAGGCCCATGCCAGAGCCTTCCCTTTCAAACGAGACAGAATGAAGGCGATTTTAGTGATCTCCTTCAAAAACAACAATGGTTGTAGTGCAAACTGCATAAAGCCCTGGTTAAGGAAACCACGACAGGAGTGTGGATCCCCATTATATCTGGTGGGGTGCAGGAAGTGCCAGGGTTGCTTTGGGAAGCATTGTGGCTGAAAGGCCCACCGGGTTGGCCACTGCTGTATCTTGTAGCTGAGAGCGCAGTTCTTCAACTGAAGAGGCCAGTGTCTCTAAAGCTTGATGATGTTGCTTCACTGTGGTGGCCAGTCCTGGTAGGGCCCTGGAGGCGGGAGACTCTGCCGAGTCCATGGCCTTGGAAACCTGTTGCGCTCGGGGGGGACCCTTGTCCTGGGGCAGAGATGGAACACCTCCTGAAAGGGAACAGGAGTTAGCTGCCCCCAGGGGGTGGAGCACTGGAGGAGATGGAGGCTAGGAAGAGCTTCACCACTGGAAGCCCAAGGTCCCCCCGGGAGGAGCCTGTAGGGACCCGGGCCGCTTGGATTTAGGTGGGCCTTGCAGGATCTCCTAGGAGAATGAAAGTCCGGCGTGCCCACGGAGACAGGAGGAGCGCAATTGGGTTCAAAGGTGGCTGCTGGTTGGAACAGGGAGAACCAGAACCATGTTGGTGATGACAAGGCAAGGAACAGAGCCAAAATCTGGAGACTAGGTCAGACAGGCAAAGGTCAATGTCCAGAGGTCAGTCCGAGGAGTGGTCAGCAAAGCAGAGGTCAGGTACCGAAGTCAGATGAGGCCAAAGGCAAGCTGAAGTCTTGAGGCAGGCGGCAGGCAGGTCAGGAACAGGCTGTGGTCTTTGAGGCAGGTGGCAGGCAGACAAGCAGATCAGGAACAGGCTGTGGTCTATGAGGCAGGCAGCAGGCCAAGAACAGGCTGAGCTCAGTACCAGAAAGTCAGTCCGAGGGTACTACCTGGGTAGACAGACAGATGAACACAGGAACGAGCAGGATACAGGAACTAGGATGCAGGAACGAGTCAGGAACAGAACTGAAACAGAAGGATCCTGGAATGAGACTAGGAACAAGCAGGAACAGGTACAAGCACAGAGGCAATCTTAGAACAAACCGACCCGATTGCCAAGGCAAGGAAGCAGAAACAGGAACTTCCTTATATCGGGGAATCATTCAGGACGCGCCACGGAGCTAGTACCCGCCCTTGGCCCTACATGAGTCCGGGCAGTCCGCGCGTGCATATGGGCATGGTCAACATGGCCGAGGACGCCGAACCTCGGCGTGAGGCTTGACGCGCAGTGGAAGGCCCGGTGACTGCCGCTGTGGGATGCTGGGCCTAGCAGGACTGGCAACTACCGCGAGGGAAGTTGTCCCGGGACCCGCTGTGGAACCATGAAGGTGAGCAGGCCCGCGCAGGACGGCCACGGGCGGGGCAGGGCGCTTAACACTTCCCTTTCTTAGATGTGAAGTTTATTTCCCAAGGCAGGAGGCATATGACTGAATATGCCAACTTTGCAAACCTCATTTTCTTCCAACTATTTAAGAATCAGAGTCAGTGAAGCCTCTAACTCTGCACACTCAGAAGGCTCCAAAATATTTTTAAGAAAACTATGAAGGTCATATTTATAAATTTTCCTTTTAAACCAGAAGCATATAAGCTGCTAATGAAGCAACTTGGGAGCTGACTGCAGCATCTCTCTTCCTCCAGTTGTAGCTATTGTTCATCAAACATCCTCATGCTTAAATGGTGAATTATTTTTTATTTTTTTTTTACTACTCCTTAAAATAAAAATGTGCTTAAATAATTATTGTTTGAAGGCCATCAAGTTTGTTAACATGTGAAGGTCTAGGACTTTCAGCTGGCTGGAACAGCAGGAAATGTTGCAGGAACAAACCTCTCTCACAGTACAGCTAGCATACAGGTGACACCAGGAGCAAACCAGAAAGTGGTATATGGGACCTGTACCCTAATTCAATTTGTTAGTATTCCAAATGCTGCTGTCCTTGTTCTAGCTCATGAACGCCTGCACCTTTAAGGGGGCAGGTCCAAAAAAACACTGTTGCTGAGCTGACTATGTGGTAGCACAGAAAGGGCCATTGGACAGAGCAGGCACTAGCCAAGAAAAATCTTCATCTCTAGCAGTGACCCTACATAATTTTGGAAGGACTGAGTCTTGTGAGTATCTAGTGATGCCTCTGTGTGGCATGCTTACCTTTCTTGTTCTTTTCTTTGGTAACAACTGTCATGGACATGGTGGTGCAGGCCTGCAGCTCCCCGCCACTGGGCAGCCGGGAGACCTGCACAGAGCGGAAAATACTCTTGAGCGTGTACTTGGAGCCGGCATCTCGCTTCTCCCCATCCTTTTTCTTCTCCTGTGGCTGAGCCAGCCAGTAGTCTACCTGCAGGCCGATGGCATCCCCTCCTCCATAGGGATTGTTTGGATTGCTGAGATTAAAAACAGAAACAAAGCCATTTTTTGTCAGATCGAGCAGGCTCAGCCTTACAAGGAGCCTGGTGCTCCCTGTATACTGTTATTTCTGTACATCTCGGCAAATCTGAACAAAAACTAAGTTGTCCTGCAGATAACATTTGCACTAATGGCCTTGGCTGCAATGAATGACTTAGGAAAATTGCTCCTTATCTGCTAATTTTCGTTCCTGTAGTACCACAGATCAGTCCAGACTCCTGGGTTTTGCATCCCTGCCAGCAGATGGAGACAGAGAAAGTTTTACTAACACTGTACATAACCCTAGGGTGCCACCTGCAGTCCCTCAGTATTGACCTGTATCCAAGCCAAGATGATAAACCCACTAAAAACCTTAACAGCAAAAACTCCCCTCCCCCCCAATGAACAGGAGGATGGTGATGCTGTAATTAACTGGAATCTTTGTCCCAGAAACTAAGATAAACACCATGGAGACCAGCAACAACTCTGCATTAGAAATGAACCATCAGAATGAACAGCTGACGCTCCTCCCTCAATGGGCGGGTCTCTTGACTGATCTGTGGAACGTCAGGGATGAAAATTAGCAGGTAAGAACCAAATTTTTCTTTCCAATAGGTTCCCAGATCAGTCCAGACTCCTGGGATGTGCCTAAGCACCCCTAAACTGGGTGGGACCCAGAATGTCCCATTCACAGAGCACTCTCACAAAACCTCTGGGAGTCAAAGTCCAGACATCCAAGTGAAAATGTCAGGTGAAAGTGTGCAGCGACTACCAAGTCGCCACTCAAGAGGTTGCCTGAGAACATGCTGAGTGAGCCATAAACCCTTGGGCAGAGAAAGACCTTTAGAAATATAAATCGACTCGGTCGCCTCCTTCAGCCACTGTGCAAATATAGCCTGTGATGCTTTACGTCCTTTCATTGGACAACTCCTCAGTACAAAGAGGAAAACCGATCTATGGAAATCTTTAGCAGGCTTCAAAACACCTCAACAATGGATGCCTTAGAACCAAGAGGAGGAGGAATCCAAAACTGGCAAATCTCTAACTTTTACTGTTTGACTCAGATGGCTGTTTGACTGAGATGGCCGGCCAAAAACCTCTTTGTCCGAAAAGAAGGCACCGTGCATAACAATACTCCTGAATCTGAAATCTGTAGAAAGGGATCTTGCCACTACAAAGCTTGGAGCTCCAAGATTCTCCTGGCTGAACAAATAACTACCAGAAATCCCACTCTAGGAGACAAGTACTTTAACTTTGCCCTCCTCCATGGTTCAATCCTTTAAGACCCAGCTTACAATTCCAAGACTTACAGAACTTTAGAACCGGAAGATGATATTCTCATGTGCAGACAGAGGACACCCCTGGTCCGAAGACATTCCCAGACTGCTACCTGGACTCCCAGAGAGACACAGGGCAAGCCGTTGACAAGACTCTCCTGTGGAAAAAACAAAATAAGACACCATAGACTGAACAGGCTGCCCTCTGATAACAGCAGAATAGGACTTGAAGACCCTCCAAACTTTCACATATTGTCAAGGATGAGAAGGTTGCCTGGCCTGCAATAAGGTGGTTACAACCGCTATGGGATATCCCTTCCGACACAACCAACTCCTTTCAAAAGCTAGGCCGCAAGAGAAAAATGAGCTGCCTAAACCGAATATTGGCCCCTGACAGAGAAGATTCGACAGATGACTGAACCTCAGCAGACCGTGTATGGCCTTGATGAGAACTGCAAAGCTTGAATGACACGGCCACCTTAGAGTCACCAGACTCACATTGCCCGGATGAGTCTCTATTAACCGTTGGAAAAACAAAGAGGAATGCCTAGGAACCATGGTATCACCAGAGCAGCTATCGGCTGTAAAACAAGACGCCTTGGCCATCCAGCTGGTCACCATTAGGAGAATGAGATTTATCGCTGACTCCGACATTTCCATTCTCCTGGCTGTAGTTTCCTCCCTCCCCCCACTCACCAACTGAGGAAAAACCCACCTAAATATTATCCAAACTGGGGATGTGGAACAGCTCCATCCAGCCCAGGTGCTGCTCCACCTACTGGGCCCTTCTGGTCTTCCTCTCGGGTCTTGCCAGAGCCTTGATTCCTCCCTTTTGGTTGATTCAGATAAAGCATAACACACTGCTCTCATCTGTAATCAATTGATAGATAATGAAGCCTCTTTCTTTTCTGATCCTGACATACTGCTCCTCAGAGAGAGAAGCAGGCATCAGTGGCGAGTAGTTCCATGCCATGTTCCAGCTTGTTATGAGAAAGCCACCATGAAAGACTGTCTGAGGAGGGGAAGGGGAAAGCAGAGTTGCTTACCTGTAACAGGTGTTCTCCTAGGACAGCAGGATGTTAGTCTTCACAAATAGGTGACATCATCAGATGGAGCCCGTCACGGAAAACATTTGTCAAAGTTTCTAGAACTTTGACTGGCACACTGAACATGCCCGGCATGCTACTATCCACGCGGGGTCCCTCTTCAGTCTCATAACATAGAATTATCGAGCGAAAAAATAAAATAAAATGCAAGAGAACAAAACTGCGGGGTGGTGGGCGGGTTTCCTGAGGACTAATATCCTGCTGTTATAGGAGAACACCTGTTACAGGTAAGCGACTCTGCTTTCTCCTAGGACGAGCAGGATGGTAGTCCTCACAGATGGGTGAATACCATGCTACAGGCTGCTCCCAGTAAGGCTTATCACCAATAGGCATCGAACCACATGCACGGGCACAAACATAACTGCAGAGCTGTTGGTAACACAGGGAGGCAGCATGAACACAACAATGGGCCCTAGGCAGGGAGAGTTGGGTTTTTAAGCCTGGAAGAGGTTATGAAGGACTGACTGGCCGAAACTGCTGTCTTGTCGACCATCCTTGTCCACGCAGTAGTGAGCAGCAAACATGTGTAGAGAACTCCACATTGCGGCTCTGCAGATTTCAGCAATGGGGACCGCTAATAAGTGGGCCACCGATGCCACTATGGCTCTTACCAAGTGGGCCTTAATGCGGCCTCAAAGTTGAAGGTTCACCTGTGCATAGCAGAAGGAAATGCAATCTGCCAGCCAGTTGGACAGAGTTTGTTTGCCCACCTCAACACCCATTCTGTTTTTGTCAAAGGATATGAAGAGTTGCGTGGACTGCCTGTGGCCTGCAGTGCATTTGAGATACAAAGCCAAAGCCCTCTTACAACGGTATAGAGCTTGTTCACCTTGGTGAGAATGAGGTCTCAGGAAAAAGATGGACAGAATAATAGACTGGTTAAGATGAAAATCAGTCACCATCTTAGGCAGAAACTTAGGGTGAGTATGCAGGACCACCCTATCATGAAAGAACTTCGCCTGAAGCTTACTAACTCTGTGAGCTGAAGTGACTGCCACGAGGAAGAGAATCTTCCAGGTTAGGTACATCAGATCGCAGGAGTATATAGGCTCGAACGGGTCATGTATGGGCTGCACTAGCACCACATTAAGGTCCCAAGACACAACAGGAGGATGCATGGGGGCTTCATCTGAAGCAAGCCCCGCATAAATCACCCTACTATGGGCCGCACAGAGATGGGCGTACCACAAATACCTTGATGGTAAGTGCTGATGGCACTCAGGTGGACCCTGACCAAGTTGGTTTATAGGCCAGCCTCAGAGAGGTGCCACAGGTAGTTTAGCAACTGCGGCGTGGGGCTGGTGAATGGATCCAAGCCATGACCTCCACACCAGATGGAGAACCTCCTCCTCTTGAGCCTGTAAGACTTCCTGGTGGAAGGTTTTCTTGAAGCTACCAGTACCTGGGACACTTCGTCAGAGAGGTCGAGGGACTACAGGACTAGCCTCTCAACATCCAGGCCGTCAGAGCTAAATGATTTGGATAGCACAGTCTGCCCCGATAGCAAAATTGCTTACCTTGTAATAGGTGTTATCCCAGGACAGCAGGATGTAATCCTCACATATGGGTGACGTCAATGACAGAGCCCTATTGTGGGAAAAAACTTCTGTCAAAGTTTCTAGAAACTTTTGACTGGCTGCCTGAGGCTACTGAGCATGCCCGGCATGCCATGATATTCCCTGCCACAGGGATCTCACTTCAGTCTCTTATATAGCAATAAGCTTTAGCAAAAATAAAATAAGAAAAATATGTGTCCCAACTCCGCGGGGTGGCGGGTGGGTTTCGTGAGGACTACATCCTGCTGTCCTGGGATAACACCTATTACAAGGTAAGCAATTTTGCTTTATCCCAGGACAAGCAGGATGCTAGTCCTCACATATGGGTGATTAGCAAGCTAGAGGCTGAGTCATTTTGTATTGAGACAACAGTGGAGTATTGCTGTTGAAATGAGTCAGCCGAAGATCACAGCAGGTTGGTTGTAGAAGGAGTTGGGTTTAAACTGGAAACAAGTTCTTTAAGACAGATTGTCCATAGGCTGAATCTTGTCGTCCTTGTTTGTCCAAACAGTAATGAGCTGCAAAGGTGTGAAGAAAACTCCATGTTGCTGCTTTACATATGTCAATGATTGGCACTGAACGATAGTGTGCTACTGAAGTTGACATTGCTCTTACTGAGTGTGCCTTTACTCGCCCTTGGAGAGGAAGGCCCGCTTTTTCATAGCAAAACTGTATGCAATCTACTAGCCAATTGGATAGAGTATGTTTACCCACTGCTTTACCAGGTTTGTTTGGATCATAAGAAACAAAAATTGATTGGATTTCCTGTGGACTGCAGTGCGGTTTAAATAAAAGGATACAGCACGTTTACAGTCCAAGGTATGTAAGGCTGTTTCTCCCTGGTGAGAATGAGGCCTTGGAAAAAATGTGGGTAAAACTATGGATTGGTTCAAGTGGAATTCCGTAACTACCTTAGGAAGGAATTTTGGATGTGTACGGAGAACCACTCTATCATGCAGGAATTTTGTGTAGGGTTCGTACGTGACAAGTGCTTGTAACTCACTAACCCTTCTAGCTGAAGTAATAGCTATGAGGAAGATAGTCTTCCATGTGAGGAATTTTAAATCACAAGAATCTATGGGTTCGAAAGGAGAACGTATGAGTCTTGTTAGTACCAAATTCAGATCCCATTCTGTGACTGGTGGTCGAATTGGTGGTTTAAGATGAGTTAAACCTCTCATAAACCTGCTGATGAGAGGTTGTGTGGATATGGGTGCATCTCCAACCTTGTTATGGTAAGCTGAGATTGCACTTAAATGTACTCTTACAGATGACGTCTGGAGACCAGAGTCTGAAAGTAGGTATAAGTAGTCTAAGAGAGAGGTTATGGGGCAGGTGAAAGGGTCTATCTTCTTTTGTCTGCACCACATAGTAAATCTTTTCCATTTGGAAGAATAGTTCTTTCGTGTGGAAGGTTTACGTGAAGCTAGAAGCACTTGAGAGACATTGTTTGAAAGATTGAGTGGTTGTAAAATCAAGCTTTCAACATCCATGCTGTCAGGGATATGGATTGAAGGTTGGGATGGCGCAATTGACCCTGATCCTGAGTTATGAGAGTGGGAGTTACTCCCAGGCGAATGGGATCCCTGACTGAGAGGTCTAGAAGTGTGGGAAACCAGACTTATCGAGGCCAATATGGGGCTATGAGTATCATGGACCCCTTGTCCTGTTGTAGCTTCACTAGAGTTTTGGTTATTAGCGGTATCAGAGGATACGCGTATAGTAGGCCTGAGTTCCAAGTGTGAGCAAAGGCGTCCTTGGCTGGCTGGTTCTTCTGTCTGTGTAGAGAACAGACGTTGTCCACTTTGTGATTCAGAGGTGACGCAAAGAGGTCTATCGTCGGTTGTCCCCACCGTTGAAATATCCTGGTCGCTACTGAGGTATCCAGGGACCACTCGTGTGGTTGGAACTGACGACTGAGTCGATCTGCCACTACGTTGTGAATGCCTGCCAGATAAGAGGCCCAGAGGAATATTGAGTGATTCAGGGCCCAGGCCCAAATCTGTGTAGCCTCTTGACAAAGGAGATACGAGCCCGTACCTCCCTGTTTGTTGATGTACCACATGGCAACTGTGTTGTCCGTTTCATGAGAACAGTTTTGTGTGAAAGGCAGTCTTTGAATGCATGCAGCGCATAACGTATAGCTCAAAGTTCCAGAAAATTGATTTGGAATGTTGCTTCGAGTTTTGTCCAAGTCCCTTGAGTTTGGAGATTGTCTATGTGTGCTCCCCAACCAAAGGTGGATGCATCTTAGTTAATGTTATCTGTGGAACTGGTTGTTGGAAGGGTAGGCCCTTGCGCAAATTGTCCCTGTTTGCCCACCAAAGGAGAGAGGAACGTAGCTGGTGGGTTACTTGAATTGGATAATGTACTGGTTGAATGGCTTGAATCCATTGAGATCGCAATGTCCATTGGGTTACTCTCATGGCGAGTCTTGCCATAGGAGTGACATGAACTGTGGAGGCCATGTGGCCTAGTAAGGTTAGAAACTGATGAGCTGTTGCCTGTTTCTTTGAGCGAAGCGAGCTTGCCAACAGGGATAATGTCTCTGCTCGATCCTTGGGCAGAAAGGCTCTTGACAGGATAGTGTCCAAGTCTGCACCTATGAATTGAAGTTGGTGCGATGGTGTTAGGTGGGATTTTTGATAGTTTATGAGAAATCCCGTGGAGTGAAGGAGAGCAATTGTTTGATTGAGAGAAGTTAGAGCTCCTTGTTGAGATTGACTTCTGATGGGCCAGTCGTCTAGATTTATTTATTTATTTATTTATAGGTTTTTATATACCGATAGCCGTTTGCACATCGTATCGGTTTACAGATAACTAAAACTTTTTGACAGTGTCATTATACAGAACTTTTGGCACTGCCATTACATAGAACAGTAAACTTTGCATACAAGAAATAAACATCAACAAACAGTAACTGGGTAACTATTTAGATATGGAAATACATGGACACTTTCCTTGTGTAAGTGACCTGCAAGTACTGCTAGACACTTTGTGAATACTCTGGGAGCCGATGGAAGTCCGAATGGGAGGACTTTGTATTGTAGATGCTGATGACCTACCATGAAGCATAGGTATTTGTGATGAGGAGGAAATATTGG
Organism: Rhinatrema bivittatum; assembly: GCF_901001135.1. Classification (NCBI taxonomy): domain Eukaryota; kingdom Metazoa; phylum Chordata; class Amphibia; order Gymnophiona; family Rhinatrematidae; genus Rhinatrema; species Rhinatrema bivittatum. The sequence goes on along the minus strand of NC_042622.1, from coordinate 256,109,474 downwards.
AATGTGAGCGTAAGCGTCTTGAAGATCCAGAGAGCAAAGCCAATCCCCTTTTTGTAGAAGTGGAAGCATGGTGCCTAGAGAAACCATCCTGAACTTTTCTTTTTTTAGAAATTTGTTGAGATTCCTGAGATCTAGGATGGGTCGTAGGCCTCCGGTTTTCTTTGGAATGAGGAAGTAACGGGAGTAGAATCCTCCGCCCTGCTGAGACCGGGGCACCGATTCTATAGCCCTCGCTTTCAGAAGAGTGGATAATTCCGTTTGTAAGTGAAGCAAATGAGCTTTGCTGAGATGGGAATGACAAGGTGGACAATCTGGAGGAATGGTTGTGAAATTGAGTTGATAACCTCTGTGTATAATTGAGAGGACCCATTGGTCTGATGTTATGGATGTTCAAGTGCTGTAGCACTTGGGTAGCGTGGTATAGGGATTGGAATAGGGGCTTTGCTCTCTGGACTTGACCTCAAAATCCAGTTGCAGGTCCCGTTTGGGAAGGAGGTTGAGGTTTGGGTGTTCTTTGGTGCCTCTGTTGTGGTCGCTGTTGAGCCCTCGGAGGCTGTGGCCTGGATGATGGAGGATAATATCTCCTTTGTCGATAAAATGGCCGTCTGGTGTCCCGTCTAGGAGGTCTGCGAGTAGCATGTGTATCATGCGGAAGAGAGGATAATTGCCTCAGAGTCTCCGTATGCTCACGTAGTTGGGATACTGCGTCCTGCACTTTAGTGCCAAAAAGACTATCACCCAGGCAAGGGAGGTCAACAAGTTTGTCTTGCACCTCTGGCCGTAAGTCAGATGCTTTGAGCCAAGCCCACCTCCGAGCAGTAACTCCTGAAGCAGCAATTCTTGAGGCCGTTTCGTAGGCATCATAAGCGGCTCTCACCTCATGCTTGCCGGTATCTAAACCTTTGGTAATAATATTCTGCGCTGCTTCTTGGTACTGCACAGGTAGGGATGGTATGAACTCTTCTATTTGCTTCCAGAGGTTTCTCTGGTGTTGTGTCATATAGAGATGGTATGCTGAAATCCTCGAAGAGAGCATGGCTCCTGATAGATTTTTCGACTCATTTGATCGAGGAATCGATTATCCTTCCCGGGAGGAATAGAGGAATGGGTCCAAGATCGCCTGGAACGCTTCTGTGCAGATTCTACGACCACCGAATGGTGGGGCAGCTGAGGCTTTTGGTAGCCTGGTGCAGCCTGCACGAGGTATGTAGCATCTATCCTTTTGTTTACTGCAGGAACAGTGCATGGATGTTCCCAGATGCGTTGCTGTAACTGCAGCAGAACTTCATGAATAGGGATGGCGAGAGTATGTTTGGGAGGATCAACAAACTGGAGTATTTCTAGAGTTTGTTGTCTGTCATCGGTATCTGTCTGCAGTTTGAATGGTATAGAATCTGCCATTTCTTGGATGAAGGTAGAAAATGAAAAATCCTCTGGCGGGGATTGTTTCTTAGCTTGAGGAGGTGAGGGATCAGACATGAATTCCTCTGATGAGAATTCTGATGAAGTATCTGACCAGGTATCTTACGCAGAAGGTTGTTCAATAGGTGTAGGCTTAGGAAGCTTAGAAACACCTGAGGGTCCAGGCCAAGTATGATCAGAGAATATATCATCTTGCTCCTCTTGTACTGGATTAGCAGGTAAGGAAGCTAACAGGTCTTCATACCTTTTGGTTAGTAACTTGTATAAATGCGACTGTGCACCCAAAGTGTCAGAAGAGACAGATGGATGTTTTGGCATCGTATGTTTCACTTTCATGGATGCCTTGAGTCTTGTTGTCGATGCCCTTTGAGAAGGGTATGGAGTAGGTGCCATCGTGTAAACCAATTTTGGTTGCAGGGGAGACGAGGCAGCCAAAGTCTACGTTTGAATAAAAGAAAATGTCGACAATTGGTCTGGAACCGAGGGCATCGATGAAATTGCGGCCACTTTAGTCGATGGAACTTGGAGATGTGATGAATAAATCAGAGGTAGCATCTCCGTAGACATCGGTGGCTTTGGCATCGAAGATTCCATCGATGGAATAGATATATCCATCGACATCGACGATGCTGGCAGAGTTTCCGGCATCGACATATCTGTCATCGGCGGAACAGCAGGCATCGGCATAATGGCTGGCATCGGTGCTTCCACCGGCATTGACTGAAGAGTTGGCATCGGCGATGACGCTGGTAACTGTGCCTGAAAAGTCTCGGTGACCATCCGTTTGATTAGACTTAGTAAGTCTGGCGGCGATGGTAAAACTTGGGCATTCGATGACGATGGCGATACCGAAGGAAGAGGCCCCGGAACCGAAGATGCGGAAGTCAGCGAGGGATTGGACAGCTTGTGCCGCTTCTTAGTCTGTTCCTCTGGGGGAGGGAGCGATGACGACACCGGGGATCAATGCCGTCAGTGTTTATGTTTAGGCCTCGATTCCACTGACCTGGTCGATGGTACTGGTGACGGAGCATCGCCCGATTCTTCTATTCTCCGTTTTTTAAAGAGGATTTTCTTAGTGACCCCCGTTGGTGATGACTTTGTCGAGGTAGACGGTGAAGGCAGTGATTTGAGATGAAAAAGCTGAAACATTTTCTCCTGTCTCAGCTTTCTGCCCTTCGGGGTCATTTCCTGACACTTCTCACATGAAGTAATTTCATGTTTCTCTCCCAAACAGATTACACATTCTATGTGAGGATCTGTTATAGACATGGTTCGGTTGCAAGTTGGACACTTTTTAAAACCTGAAGCCATGTCTGTGATCGACAGCCATCGATGAGGTGAGAGAAAGAGAAATCCTGAGTAAAGAAATTTTCCAAAATATTATTTTCTGTCACCGTCCGGTGAAGAATGAGTTTTAGTGAGACCCCAATGGGGAATTTTGAGAAAAAATATGATTTTTCCAGTCAGAATTAGTGAGAGATTCTCACAGGGCTCCTGTCTCTGCGATGCTGAGTGCAGCACGGAAAAAAGAAGACTGAAGTGAGACCCCTGTGGCAGGGAATATCATGGCATGCCGGGCATGCTCAGTAGCCTCAGGCAGCCAGTCAAAAGTTTCTAGAAACTTTGACAGAAGTTTTTTCCCGCAATAGGGCTCCGTCAGTGATGTCACCCATATGTGAGGACTAGCATCCTGCTTGTCCTGGGATAACCTGTGTGATCAGATTGGGGGAGATCCCCAGATGGATGGGCTCTCTGACCGACAGGTCCTGCAGGTCTGGAAACCAGACCTACCTTGGTCAATATGGGGCCACCAGGATCATGGTCCCCTTGTCCTGCTGGAGCTTCATGAGAATCTTTACCACCAGCAGAAGCGAAGGATACGCATACAGAAGACCCTTGTCCCAGTGGTGGGCAAAGGCGTCTGAGGCTGGCTTTCCATCGCTCCTGTACTGTTTGATTTTTGCTGTTGCGAAGGGAGGCAAAGATATCCACATCTGGGGTTCCCCATAGGCGGAAGATCCGGCCCGCTACCGAGGGGTCCAGTGACCACTCGTGTGGACTGATCACTCGACTCAGGTGGTCCACCACCACATTGTCTGTCCCTGCCGGGTAAATCGCTTATAAGAGCATGCCCTGGGTTAGGGCCCAGGAGCAAATCAGCACCACCTCCTGACAAAGGAGGAAGGAGCCTGGGCCTCCCTGTTTGTCAATGTACCACATTGCCACCTGATAGAACATTTGGATAAGAACAATTTTGTGGGACAAACGATCCCGAAACGCCCAGAGAGCGTAGCGGATTGCTTGGAGCTCCAGGAAGTTGATTTGGTAGCGAGCTTCCTGTTCCATCCATCGATCCTGTGTATAGAGGCTGTCCACATGTGCCCCCCAACCCAGCGTGGATGCTTCGGTGGGGAGCACAATCTGGTGTGGGGAAGTATGAAACGGAAGTCCCCGTTCCAGACTGGAGAGATTTTCCCATCCAGGACAGTGAAGCCTGAAGGGACTGTGTGACAGACACGTACATTGAGGTCCTGGGTTGCCTGCAACCACTAAGAGTGCAGGGTCCATTGAGGCCTGCGCATACACAAGCGGGCGAATGGGGTAAAGTGAACAGACGCAGCCATGTGACCCAGAAGACAGAACAACAAGCGAGTAGAAACCTGACGACTGTGGCAGACCAAACTCGCCAGTGATGCCAGGGCAAGCGCTTGGTCATGGGGCAGAAACACCTTGGCCTGAACTGTGTCCAGTCTGGCCAAAATAAAGCCCAGATGTGGGAATGGACTGAGATGGGACTTGGGGTAGTTAATGACAAATCCCAGAGATGGGCAGTTATGGTCAGGGAGTGAAGCGCCCTCTGCTAGGTGTTGCTTCTGATTAACCAATCGTCCAGATAGGGGAACACATGCACTCCCTGCCAGCGCAGGTGTGCCCCCACAACTGCCAGGCATTTGGTGAAGAACCATGGGGCAGAAAAGAGGCCAAAAGGCAACACATGGTACTGGAAATGCTCCTTTACCACTAGAAAGCGGAGATACTTCCTGTGGCTGGGGAAGATCTTGATATGGGTGTAGGTGTCCTTTAGGAGAGGGATCAGGGTGCCCAAAGAGTCCATTTTGAACTTTTCTCTTTGCAGAAACTTGTTCAAGGCCCTCATATCGAGAATAGGGTGCAGGCACCCTGTTTTCTTTGGTATCAGGAAGTACCGAGAGTAGAACCCTCAGCTCCACTGGTGGAGGGGGAAGGTTTTGATCGCCCCTGCCATTAGTAAGGCAGAGAGCTCTGAATTAAGTACTTCCTGTGGGAGAGTCCTCGGGGACATCCCTGAAGTTCAGCTGGTACCCTCAGTGAACGATAGCGAGATCCCACTGGTCCGACGTAATGCTAGGTGCCCGAGGGTATGGCAAACTTGCACATGATCCCTTGCCTGTAGTCAAAACCACGTAGCAGGGTTTTGCTGGGGGAGGGGGAGGGGGCTGGCTGAGGCCTGGGGGTTCACTGTTGACGAGAGTGACCCCAAGAGCTGGCATGTGATGTACGCGCCTGAGAGGCAGGAGGGTAGTACTTTCTCTGGTGGTAAAAGGACTTCCTGGAGCCCTTGCGCAAGGATTTCCTAATCGAGGATGGCGGGTCTGAGGTACCTGCTGAGAGGTCTTGCAGGGATTCATGGTGGTCTTTTAACTGGGTCACTGCATCCTTAACTTTATCACCGAAGAGATCCTCTCCCATGCAGGACAAGTTCGCCAGCTTCTCCTGGACCTCTGGTCAAAGGTCGAGACACGAAGCCAGGCCATTCTGCGGGCACCAATGCCCTTCTGCAGCCACCCTCGCTGCAGTTTCAAACACATCTTAGATGGACTGCAACTCATGTATTCCGGCCTCCAGGCCTTTCTGCACTATCACCAAGAAAGTGTCCTGCTGCTGTTGGGGCAGGCGCTTTGACAACTCCTGGACCTGTTTCCATAGGTTCCGATGGTATTGGATCATATACAGTTGGTAGAACGCGAAACGAGCAATGAGCATAGCGCCCTGAAAAACCTTCCTACCTATGTCAGCCAAAGCTCTGTGTTCCTGACCTGGTGGGGCAGGGGCATGGGTACGAGAACATTTGGCTTTCTTGAGGGCAGTCTCCACCATCACAGACTGGTGTGGAAGGTGTGGCCTCTCAAAGCCCAGGGCTTGCTGCACCAGATAAATGGTGTCCGCCTTCTGATTGACTGGAGGAAAGGACACAGGGTGTTCCCAAATCCTGAGGAGGAGTTCCTTGAAAATCTCATGGATTGGGACAGCCACTATCTCCTTTGGGTCATCAACAAACTGGAGGACATCCAGCGTTTTGGGCCGAGCGTCCTCTTCAATGAGGAGCTAGAACGAGATGGCCTCTGCCACAGTCCGGACGAAGCCCACAAAGGAGAGATCCTCAGAGGGAGGTTTACGCCTTTCCTCTGGCAGAGACGGCTCGGAAAAAAGGTCATCTGAGTGCTCCGAGGAAGACTCAGATGTGTCATCTTCCCAGGGATCATATGGGGGTTCCCCCTCGCTAAGGTCCCTTGGAGGCCAGCATGGAGGGCTCCTGCCCAAGCCTCTCTTGGTTTTGATATCGAGGGCATCAAGGAGGCTCGGTCCCGCAATCGGTGGGGAATGCCTTGGACACCCAGGTCTGATAGAAGATGGTGCCTCTTTCCCATGGGGTTGCTTTGGTGGCTGCTTGGCGGCCACCGATGCCACACCAATTCTGGAGCCATGCGCCAACGGCGACCAGTGACAGTGCTTGCAGGACTTCCCTCTGTGCTAGGTCCAAGTCTTTCCCTGGAGCCTAGAAAGGTGAAGATCTTGATGTTCTTGAGTGCGATGACACCGGAGATGGCCTATTTCTGGCTCCTCTCATGAGAAGAACCCACCGGAGGGGTAGAGAGGGACGGCATACCTAACGGCTCCTCTTGGCCTGTAGGTGTTGACGCCCCCGATGCCGGAGTAGATAGATCAGACTTTTTAGCAAAAAGCTTTTCCATCTTATCCAGCCAGGCACAATGGGGGTCACACAGATGGCACCCTTGGACATCATGCAACTTCCCCAGAGGATACAGACCTTGTGTGGATCAGTAATCAACATGGCCCGCAGGTACTGAGGGTATCAGCGAAAACCAGACAATGCCATGAAAAAAGCTGGCAAGCAATCGATGACCATCGGTCACCAAGAGGCGACTCATCGGGAATCGACCACACAAGGGAAAAATTTCAAACATCTACCGCACCGACTGAAGAAGAGGGACCCGGTGTTGAGAACATCGAAAAACAACCAGGAAAAAATGGTTGGAAAATAAACCCTGAAAATGTGCCTCCATCACCAATGTGTGAACGGGCAAGGCCTTTGCTGGACTCTGCAAACTATCCAAACCTATATTTGATGTGACTCCCAGTTGGACTTCACTTGACTGCCGGACATGCTCAGTGTGGCAGTCAAGGTTCTGGAAACTTTGACAAAAGTTTTTCATGCTGGGATTCATCTGAAGATGTCACCCATCTGCGAGGTCTACCATCCTACTTGTCCTAGGAGAAGATGAAAATCCCTCAATAATGGATTGCACTGGAAGGAAAGAGTTCTCAAAATGGGGTGCATATGTGCAAACACCCAGGGCACCAACTCCTATGATGTTGCCATCGAGCCCAGGACAGGACTTAACCTTGGGCATTGATAACTCTAAAAGGAATCAAATCTAAACCTGTAAAATCCTCTGTGAGAAACAGTCTCCCCTTCAGCATGTCAAACTGATCCCCCCCAGATACTCCAAAGTCTGAAAGGGGATAAGATGGCTCCAAAATTCACCAAGCTGATACTCCAGGGTCTGAGAGGGAACAAGATGGCTCTTTGCTAGATTCACCACCCATGATAGAGACACCCACCGATTCAGCACTGTCTGTACTGACTATCCTCAGAGGCCTCTAATCTTGCCCAAATGAGCTAATCGTTCAGAAATGTATGCACTAGCACACCATCTGTTTGCAAGGCCACTACTATTACCATCAACACCTTAGTGAATGTACACGAAGCTGTTCCCAGTGCAAATGCAAAGGCTGGAAACTGAAAATGTTCTCCCAATAGCATGAACCTCAGAAACCACTGGATCATGCTGATAGTTATAAGCAGATAAGCCTCTGTTAAACGTAAGGAAATCCAGAAGCTTCTCTGTATGTACCGCCGCAATGAATGATCACAGGGTCTCCATTTGAAACAGAAGAACCTTGAGGGTCAGTTCCACCTTCCTTAAACCCCAAAATTGGGCAAAACATTCTTTACTGAATGGCTCTCCAATCCTGATCCTCTTTCCACTCAAGGAACCAACCCAAAAGCTCCCTCCCCCCCCCCCGGATGCTGCAAACAGCTACTCGCTTGGTGAGAGGAATGCAAGGGGAAAGACTTAACTGTCTCATATTGGATGAGTAAATTCTACTGAGTAGCCGCCCAACATCACATCACACTTTGGGCCCACTGGTCCCTGGCAAAAGTGGATTAACCCTTGTGGCCCATTCCTCATAAAAGTGTGCCAAGCGCTCTCCGACAACGAAACCTGTCCTTGCTTCATCGCAAAGGCTCTGCACCACCTGCAACTATAGTGGGGCTATCTCGGGATGGCTTCTGCTCCCTCCTGAAAAGGCTGACCCCCAGGACTGCGTTCTGGTTGCGGATTGCCCTGCAGCCCCTAAGAACATTTAGATCGAAAAAAGCCTTTACTGCCCTGAAAATGTGCCTCCATCACCAACGTGCAATCGGGCAAGGCCTTTGCTGGACTCTGCAAACTATCCAAACCTATATTGGATTTGTCTCCCAGTTGGACTTCACATGTGAATCCATGACTCCAAGCACTCTAAGGACACGCAGAACAAGGCTCAGACCAAACCAGGATAATACAGAGAACCTTAAGTGGTAAACAAACCACGGCCTGACTGCCACAAAAAAGCTGGCTCTCCCAAGCCATTGCATCGCCAAACAGCACTTATAGGTGAAGAGCACCTCTGGGAAAAAACAGCAACCTGGTATGCCCACCAGGGCAGAATCCAGCCACTCTGTCCCTTAGGCCGAGCAAGAAGTGCCACACACCCCTACTGGAACCACCAGCTGGCTCAAGCACTCTCCAGAGTAGGGCATGCAGCAGAAAAACCAAGAAGGAACCTGCACAGGTCCCTGAAAAGGTGTCCGTCCAGAGCTGCCCCCTTAACATTCCTCTTGGGAAACAACCTGCCACACTCTGATCTCCTCATGGAGGAAAAAAACTGTAGGAGCAGCCAATTGCCAGAGACATGAAAATGACTCCTGGCCCACACCCCTCTGAACTTTAACTGAAGAGAGAGAGGCTGCGACCAAAAAATAAATTTATCACCTGTTGGTCCGCGGTGGCTTAGAGAGGAACCCAACGTGAAGGAATCCTCCTTTTACCAGCAATAATCAGAGGAGCTGAACCAGTATGATCCTGCTTTCTTGTCTATATTAGGGTCAAATACTACAGCGGGAACCTGTCACAGTCCTGTGGAACTTTCCCTCCTGTCCTCTGTGGTAGCACTATTGCGAAAGCGAGCAGCATGTGCTGAGAGCCCCCAGTCGCCAAGCACAGTGAGCCCACTGCTGGATACTGGGTGCCCTTAGCCTTACAATCTGACCAGCATCTCGTTGGATACAGGAAGTGACCCTTCTTTTATAGTTAAACATATAATATTGTCGAAGCTTCTAGACTTACGTGACTGCCCAAAGAACCATTTACAGAGTCACATCATGCTGTTGACATGACAACCTATCCCTGAACTGCCCTGACCAGTCTTCCCAGATGTGCCCATTTGCCCTCACACTCCAGATAATCCTTTGTTCTGCTAATTATCTTGTCCAGTGAGATTTCAACAGAATAGTGCCTGAAGCTCCCGTGTTGGTTTCTTCTTTGTGACCCAATGAATAGGCCTCCCCTTTCTGGTGCCAGGTTGTCGGCCTGCTCAGGGACATTCTGCAAGTCATCCTCAGAAAGTCACTCAGAGTTCATTCAGCTCAGGCAGGCTAAAGAATAGCAGAGGCGTCTGGGTATTTTCCTTCTCCATGTTGGTTGTCTGTTTAGGCATACTTCTCACCACCCTGCTCACTTTGATGCTGATGGCCTTCTCTCCTCACCAGAGAGCACACTGGCGTGGAAAATGCAGAGACTGCGCTGAGCGTGATAAACCATCATAGCAACCTGGGACTCCACCTCCCACCCCCAGCAGGAGCGCACATAAAACAGCAGCAAGAGTTTGCAAGCGGAAACACTCTCATTGGCGTGCTTGGACCGTCTGTCTGCAAGTGGAAGCGCATCCCCTTGGCTTCCTGTCCTTCCCCACTACTGCGGAATCGATAAATTTTTTTTTTTTGTGGAGCAGCACTTCTCACTACCGTTAAAATGATTGCTGTTCCCGCGCTCACCAGGAACAGCCTGGGCTCACCTTACTAAACGTTTTGTGGCAAAGTCTTCAAGTTAGCCCCGCCACAACAGACCTCTCCACCAGAGACACTTAGGGTATACCTAGGTGTCTCACAGGAGCAACCCACCACAGGTCTAGCAGTGCTCAGAAAGGTGCCATTGGCGCCATTATACATGTGCGCCGCAACACCCTGCCTCAGTCTGACTGACAGGGTTCCCCCAGTCACTGCCTGAAGCCGCCTGGCCTGCTGTGCTGTACCCAAAGGAGCTGCAGGAGCCTCGAAGATACAGCTCTAAGTTTGTCACCTTTATTTCTTCATCTTAATAATTCTTTAAAGTTTTTTTTTAAAACAAACTTTACTGCCCCAGACAAGGAATAAAAAAAAAAAGAATACTTTTTTTTAATGGTGGCAGAGCCGGCTGTTGGATCCATACAACTTAGCCAGGGAAGGAGATAACTGGACAACCAGCTGTCCCCAACCTCTAGAATTTTCGGGCACAAGCTACAATCAAGGGTCACCAACCCTCTGCTCGGCTGCCTCGACCAGGAAGGATGGCCCCACCAGGACCTGACAACCTCCTGGGAGGACCCTTCCAATATCTTCTCTCTTCCCTTTTTTTTTCCACTCCAGACTGCAGGATTTAACACCATCTACCATCTGCTGGAGACAGAGAAATACTGAGGGACTGCAGGTGGCACACTAGGTTATGTACAGAGTCAGTAAAATTGTCTGTCTCCATCTCCTGGCAGCAGGGCTGGCGGAAGCACTAGGCGAGCTAGCCTTGGGTCTAAGGCGCCAACCATTAGGGGGTGCTGCAGCTACTGCCGCCGCTTGCGAGCCAATGAGGCAGGGTGAGGCGGCAGAATTTTGAAGGGGCAAAAGTGCCCCCCCCCAGACTCACAAAAGCCCCTGGTGGTCCAATGGGGGGCCCGGGAGCGATCTGCTGCTGACCAAAATGGCGCCAGTGGCCTTTACCCCTACCATGTGACAGGGGATACTGGTGCCATTGCCAGCCCATGTCACATGGTAGGGGCAATGGATGACTGGTGCCATTTAAAGAAATGATGCGGGCTGTCCATTGCCCCTGCCATGTGACAAGGGCTGGCCAATGGCACCGGTAGCCCGTCACATGGTAGAGGCTAAAGGCCACAGGCGCCATTTTAGTTAGCGGCAGCTGACTGCCTGGGAGCAGCAGATCGCTCCCGGGCCCCCTGCTGGACGACTAGGTGTTTTCTTGAGTCTTGGGAGGGAGGAGGGGTTATTTTATTTAAATTTGGGTGGGCGGTGCAGGGGGATGGGGGAGCAGTGGCATATGGTCCCTACCCCTGGAGTCAGGGCTGTGGCCGGGGGTGGGGCAGGGGGCATGGGGCATCGCAAGGCAGAAGGTGTTTAGGGTGCCTAATCCCCTTGCACTGGCCCTGGCTGGCAGGCGTGCAAAACCCGGGAATCAGGGCTGATCTGGGTACCTACTACAATCACTGTTTTACTGCTTCCTTTCAGTAGTTACACATGGGCCGATTCAGTATGGTGCGCTCGGCCGAGCGCACCTTTAGCCCCGGTTTGGCCGCGCGTTTTCGGCGCGCTATTTTTACCCGTTATACAGTAAGGGGTAATAGCATGTCGAAAATGTGCGGCCAACCCCACCGAAACTAATAGCACCCGCAACATGCAAATGCATGTTGATGGGCCTATTAGTTATTCCCACGCGATACAGAAAGTAAACTGTGCAGCGAAGCAGAAATTAACGCCTGCCCAAAGGCAGAAGTTAATTTCAGACTGCACAGGGAAAGTGTACAGAAAAGCAGAAAAAACTGCTTTTCTGTACACCCTCCAACTTAATATCATAGAGATATTAAGTCGGAGGCCCCAAAATTTAAAAAAAAGTAAAAATTAAAAAAACAAAACAAAACATTTAAAATCTGCCCACGGCCCGCGGGTTGGAGAACCGATGCCAGTAAAATTGAGCGTCGGCTGTTAAACACGCTGACAGTCACCGCTTATGTCAAAAAGGAGGTGCTAGGGACACTAGCACATCCCTAGCACCTCTTTTTACCGCAGGCCCTCATTTAAATACTCGATCGCGCGCCCAGGAGAGTGGCCTGGGCGCGCGTCGGGAGAGCGGACGCTCGCCTCGGAGCGCTGGCTCTTCTGTGATTTTTACTGTATCAGCCCGACACTTGGTTGGATCCAGAGTGCTTGCTGCCAAGAGATGTATACCTGACAACAGCCAGCCCGCTAGTCATGGAAGGAGAAGAGGGAGGAGTGGCTGAGACATCCTTCACCACTCCTGAGGTTGATGGGGGTGATGTGGATGGGACAGCCAGGCTGACAGCAGGGACGTCATCTCCATCTCCTGTAGGTAAAGCAGAGGGGGCTGGTGAGCATTAAGGCTCTTCCCTGTGACTGAATAAATGTAAATATGAAAAGAAAGTAATTTACCTGCCGCTGCGGGAGACTGTTCAATGAGTCCCACTTTAACAACCTGGGAGGAAATATGACAGGCATTTATAACAGGGATTTCCATTCTTCACCCCACCTCCCAGCACTCTGCAATTAATGGCTGAAGGAGCCTATACAGTTCAGACTATTCATTTATTTGATACAATCTGAAGATAACTGACCCATGGTCACGTCTTATACTTCTACTTCTTTGACAACAGTAACACAGCACACTCCAGAGTAACAAAGTCTTTTTGAAAGAACAGAGGCCTCAGTGTAATAAGGTGTACCCAACTAGGCACTCATGTCAAATTACATGGTTGTGCGCACATTTTTGCGTTAACAATTTTACACCCAAAGGGGCATATTTCCAAAGGCTAAGGGCGTAACATATGCACGTAACCCGAGAAAATCTGCTCCTGCGCGCGCTGAGCCTAATTTGCATCGGCTTGGCGGCGCGCACAAGCCCCGGGACGTGCGTTTGTCCCGGGGCTTCGAAAAAGGGGCGTTCTGGGGGCGGGGAGCCGACCCGGGGGCGAGACTGAAGCCTCCGGAACAGCCGCCATGCCAGGGATGGTGAGCTAGCAGCCGGCAGGCGTAACTTCAACGGTAACGGTAGGGGGGGTTTAGATAGGGCTGGGGGCGGGTTAAACAGTGGAAGGTGGAGATGGGGCGGAAGGAAAGTTTCCTCCCAGGCCGCTCCGATTTCAGAGCGGCCTCAGAGGGAACGGAGGAAGCCTGCGCGGCTTGGCGCGCGCAAGTTGCACAATTGTGCACCCCCTTGCGTGTGCCGACCCCGGATTTTATAACATGCGCGTGGCACCGTGCGCATGTTATAAAATCGGGTGTAGATTTGTTCACGCCGGGCTGCGTGAACAAATCTACACCCGCGAGCAGGTTTGAAGATCTGCCCCAAATTGAACAAGAATTTGGCACACAAAAGATTTGCAAATAAATTAGAATTCCTCCTTGCAAATCCCATGTTAATCTGTGCAGATGCAAATTGGTACATTGGTTCCTCAGAGGCATATTAATGAGTGTAAGGATCTTAAATTGTATTCTCCATTGGATGGGTAGCCAGTGGAGAGATTGCAAGACAGGTTTAATGTGATCTCTCTATTTTGCATCCTGAGTTTTGAACAACTTGCAGGACCCAATATAAACTGAACTGCAGTAAACAAGGCCTGTTCAGACAAAAGCTTGTAACAGCACAGAAGTCAAATCACTAAGACTGGACTGCATTCACCCCAGTGTCCTAAAATAACTTAAACATAAAACTGCAAACCTGTTACTAATAATCTGTAAACTAATTATTTAAAACAGCCATAATACCTGAAGACTGGAGGGTGGCCTGTGGTAACTTGAGTGGTAGCGGCTTCGGGATAGCCAGAGGAAAAACAGAGGCGGACTCTGGCTGTTCCTTAAGAGCAGTTTATTTACAGTGAAAACACACAAAAATGCAGTGTTCTGTCCCCATTAACTTTATATATATATATATATATATAAATAAAACTACAAGCCCCTATAATCCTGTAAGTCTTGTTGTTGTTGACTATTCATGGTCACATATTTCCATCTCCCACTGATTCTGGGGACTTCCTATTGGCTCAGATATTAGTTCTTGCTGCTGGGAGTTTTTCAATTTGACATTGGCTTCTGAGGAAAAGAAAAAAGAAGCAAGTGGTCTCTCATCTCTCCTACTCCTTAGGAACACATTTCATTTTTACCTAAGCCTATATACAATAGGTGTACTTAAATCTCCAGTACAACTCCTACAACAGCTACTTCAATTCTAATCTCTCCTCTTCCCTCCCCTTCAAGATCCCTGAGGCATGCCACTGTTTACCTTTCTCCACTGAGAAAATTAACTATTTAGTCCTACTCTGTTAAATGTGAACTGGAGTGATATGTATTGTATCAGGAACTTCCGGTATATAAAACCCAAAAATAAATAAATAAATAAAATACTCTCCCGTTTATCATCTTTTAACCAGTTTGCAATCCACAATGGAACATTGCCGCCTATCCAGTGACTTTTTAATTTTCTCAGGAGTCTCTGATGGGGTTCTTTGTCAAACGCCTTCTGAAAATCCAAATACACCTCATCCACCGGCTCACCATTATCCACGTGCTTATTAACTGCTTCAAAAAAATGTAGCAGATTGGTGAGGCACGATTTCTCTTATGTAAATCCATGCTGGCTGAGTCACATTAAATCATGACTTTCTATATGTTCTGTGATTTTATTCTTTCTTTCTTTCTTTTTTAATTTATCGAGTTTTAAATACAGTCATTCGGTTTTGCCATCATAAAGGTTTAGAATAGTTTCCACAATTTTTCCTGGCATTAAGTCAGGCTCACCTCTGGAGCCCTTTTTTTTTTTTTTTTTTTTTTTTTAAAGACTGGGGCTACATTGGCCACCCTCCAGTCTTCAGGCATGGTGGACGATCCCAATGATAGACTACAAATTACCAGTAACAGATTTGCAATGTCATTTTTTAGTTCTTTCAGAACTCTGGGTTGTATACCATCTGGTCTGAGTGATTTGCTACTCTTTAATTTGTCAATCTACTTTATTACATCTTCCAGTTTCACAGTGATTTGTATTAGCTCTTCTGAATCACCACCATTGAAAATACTTACTGGCACAGGTATCTCCCCAACAACGTCTTCAGAAAACACTGAAGCAAAAGTTAGGGTTCGTAGGTTTGTGGACCCTTGGCCAGAGGTGAGTGTTGTTACAGCCTGAGGGGAGGAGCCCCACAGTTCCTCACTGTCGGGAGGCATGGTTAGCAGTAGTAGAACACATGACTGTAGTATAGCGTAGTAACAAAGTCTCTGGTATGACGACATAGGGGCCGCCCCGAGAAGCGGGGAAGCACAGAGTCAGTCCTTGCAGCAGTGACGTAGGCTGCCCCGAGGAGCGGGCAGCAGGAGCAAAGTCACTTGAATAGAGATGTAGAAGCTTCCCCGAGGAGTGGGGAGGCGTGCAGCAGGTAGCTGATGTAGCGACACAGGCCCTACCCCAAGGAGCGGGGAAGAGTGGAGCAAGTCGCCAGCAAGAAGTAAGCAGAGCCCTGGAGGAGCAGGGAGTGCAAAGCAAGTTGCTGGCGTAGAGACATAGGCCCTGCCCCGAGGAGCGGAGAACTGCAGAGCCAGTTGCTGGTGTAGGGACAAAAGCACTGCCCCGAGGAGCGGGGAACTGCAAAGCAAGAATCTCTGTAAGATAGTTCCAGGGCAACCACGAGGAACGGGGAGGACAGCAGGCAGGACCTCTGGAGAGGCGCAGGGACCACCCAAAGGAGCAGGGAGGTCTGTAGACAAGTCTCCCGAGAAGTGCACACTGGCCCCCGAGGAGCGGGGGCCAGTAGGCTCCCATCTTTTTCCACGTTTCCTCACATCAAGGACATCTTGAACTTGGTATGTCACGTCAGCCTCCGATGATAGTGGTTGAGGAGCTGGTGGTTTCTTAGAGAAGTTGGACAATACCATGGGTTTCAACAAAGAAATGTGGAAGACGTTGTGGATTTTAAGAGAGGAGGGCAACTGGAGTTTGTAGTTGACTGGGTCCAACTGGCGGAGCACCGGAAAGGGGCCGATGTATCTGGGAGCAAAGCGAGCCGATGGCAGTTTGAGTTGGATAAACCAGGTGCTGAGCCACACCTTGTTGCCCGGTTTAAACTGGGGAGCTTCACAATGGTGCACATCAAAGAATTTCTTTGACCTTTGGGCTGCTTGTACTAGCTGCTTCGTGGTATTCCACAATTGATGCAGTTCCTGGGTGGTTGACTGGGCCGCTGGGGAAGGAACGGATAGTGGAAGTGGTGGCAGAGGCTGACGTCCGTAGACCACTTGGAACAGGGATGAGCCGGTGGATGCGGACTCATGAGAATTTAGGTCAAACTCTGCCCAGGGAAGAAGGTCAGCCCAATCATTCTGTCATAGATTCACGTATGCCTGTAGAAATTGTTTCAAGGTCCTATTGATTCTATTTGTCCACTGGCTTGGGGGTGATAAGCTGAAGTGAAATCCAAAGAGATGTCAAACTTTTTGCAGAGAGATCTCGAAAACCAAGCAGAAAATTGAACTCCACAGTCCGAGACGATATGTTTAGGAAGCCCGTGGAGACGGAACACGTGGCAGATAAACAATTTCGCCAGCTGTGGTGCCGAAGGAAGTCCAGGTAGAGCCACGAAATGGGCCATCTTTGAAAAATGGTCGACAATGACCCAAATTGTGGTGTTGCCACCGGAGGAAGAGAGATCCATGATGAAATCTGTCGCGATATGGATCCATGGCTCACTCAGAATGGGCAGCGGTTGCAAGAGTCCCCACGGACGCCCCACTGGGGGTTAATGGCGAGCGCAGGTGGGACAGGACTCGACATAGGCCTGTGTGTCTTTCTTCATGGTAGGCTACCAGTAGAACCGCTGGAGAGCATTCTAGACTGCCCCTGGGAGTCCGGCAGTCAGGGAATCGTGAGCCCAACGGAGAACCTTCCAGCGCAGTTGACGAGGGACCACCATCTTTCCCAGATGGTACCGGAAAGGAGTACCTTGGCGGGGTCAATTATGTGCCATGGAGTGTCGGCAACATCCTCTGGAACGAAAGATCTGGAGAGAGCATCGGCTCCGCAATTTCTGTTGGCTGGTCTGTAGCAAAGCAGGAAATTGAAGCAGGCAAAAAGAGGGCCCAATGGGCCTGGCGATGGTTTAGGCACTGAGCATGATGTAAATATTTGAGTTTTTTGTGGTCAGTATACACTGTGATCCTTCGAGCCAGGGGCACCATTCTTCGAAGACTAGCTTGACAGCTAGCAACTCCTTATCCCCGATCACGTAGTTCTGTTCTTCTGGGGAAAAGCGTCGGGAAAAAAAAGAGCACGGGTGTAAGGTATGGGTGGTTGAGTATTAACTTAGGACCGCCCCTACTCCCACGTCGGAGCCATCGACCTAGACTATGAATGGTCGCCTGGGATCCGGATGGTGGAGGCACGATTCCCAGAGAAAGGCGGCCTTGAGATCCTGGAGGTGGTTATGGCTTCGGGCGACCACAGAGAAGGGTTGGCCCCCTTGCGAATCATGGCTGTAAGTGGTGTGGTCAGTGTGGAATAATGGTGAATAAATGACTGATAGTAATTGGCAAAGCCAAGGAATCTCTGTAAGGCCTTGAGGCCCATGGGTTGAGGCCAGTCGCGAATACTTTTAGCAGAGATAGGCATCTCTAACACAGCCCTATCATGGTTCTCCTCCTACCTTGACCACAGAAAGTACTTAGAAAGTACACAGAAAGTACTTAGAAAGTACCTTGACCACAGAAAGTACTTAGTCAAACTTGATAAATCCGAATCCACACACATTCCTCTTTCACAAGGCGTACCCCAGGGCTCCTCCCTTTCCTCCACCCTCTTTAACATCTACCTTCTCCCTCTTTGCCACTTATTATCCAAACTGGGACTAAAATTCTTCTTGTACGCTGACGACGTACAAATACTTATCCCCATCCAAAACTCCCTCAACGAAACCCTGCACTTCTGGGAGACATGCCTCACATCTATCAACGCCCTCCTTTCCAACCTACACCTTGCACTCAATACTTCAAAAACTGAAATCCTAATTATTACTAATCAACCCAGCTTATCCATTCACCAACTGCAACAGAACACTTCACAAAATCTCACACCTCCGTCCACTGTCAGAGATCTAGGAGTTCTCTTAGATACACAACTTAGCTTCAAATCCCACATCAAATCACTCCTAAAAGGGGGCTTCTATAAACTCCAAACCCTCAAAAAACTTAAGCCTCTCCTCCACGCACATGACTTCCGTACCGTTATGCAAACCACTATACTATCAAAACTTGACTATTGCAACTCACTGCTAATAGGCCTTCCAGCTTCCACAATCAAACCCCTCCAAATCTTACAAAATGCCATGGCTCGCATCCTTACAAACTCAAGAAAGACTGATCATATTACTCCCATATTACAAAACCTCCACTGGCTACCAATCACCTATCGCTCTCAATACAAAACACTTACTATCATACATAACACGCTATATAAAAATAACTCCCCCTGGATCGAAGATATGCCACACTTCCACCAGGCCAACCGTCCTACCAGAAACTCCCTTGCGGGCACCCTCCACACCCCTTCACTCAAAATTGCTCACCTCACAAACACCAGAGCGAGAGCCTTCTCCATCACTTCTGGGGATCCATTTTGAAACCTTGACTGGAGACCAAGTAGCCTAAGAAAGGAACAGCCTCTTGCTCGAAAGAACACTTTTCGAGCTTGGCATAGAGCTGATTATCTCGTAGACGCTGGAGACTTTATTTAGCTAATAGTGAATGAGGCTTAAGAAAAAAAATGTAGGCAGAAAAAACGATTGATTCAAATGAAACTGTAATACTACCTTAGGTAGGAATTTTGATTGTATTATTAGAATTACTTTGTTAGAGAAAATCTGAGTTTATGGAGGATTACTAACTCTTCATGCCGATGTCACTGCCATAAGGAATACATCTTTCGAATTGAGCCACTTCACATCAGTAGATGCCAACAGTGCAAAAGGTGGCTTCATTATTTGTACTAAAACACTGAGTTCCATTAAGGAAAAGGAGACCTAAATTAGAAGCATTAAGTAGTATAATTTCTTATTTATTTATTTATTTACTTACTTTTATATACCGGTGTTCGATTTTACATATCACATCGGTTTACATTTAAACAAAATTTGCAGGAACTTATGCATTACCTTTGTCAAATACATTAAACATTTAAATATGGGGATTGTTAACAAGGGATATAAAAGAACATGGGGAATGGCTAACACTACGGGATGCACGAAGGGAAGCACAAAGGGGAGTGCCCCTTCAGCGCGTGACGCCTGGTGTTATGGCGCCGTTTAACGTCCATCACAGTTCTCAGTGACATCAGAGGGGGGGGGGGGGGGGCGGGTCTCCCAATCAAGGATCTTAATAAATTTCAACACTATTGGAAGCTGAGATAGTGGTAAACATTCTGAATGATGGTATGCCAAAATGGTACTTAAATGTGGTGTTATGGAGTTTGATTTCAAACTGCTATTTAAAAGATAAAAGAGATACTCAAGGAAAAATGCCATCATACAAATAAATGGATTCTTCTTTCTATCAGCACACCAAGTAACGTATCTTTTCCATTTGAAATTGTAAGATTGTCCAGTTACTGGCTTTTTAAGCTGCCAAAACAACATTTTAATTAATAAAAGTAACGACTAGGCCATTACTGCTCGTTTTCAATATCCATATTGTGAGGGCCAATGATTGACGATCTGGGTGCGGAATAGAGCCCCCTGAGTGAGATCATCTGGAAAAACTGGAAGATGTACTGGTGGAGCTACCACCAATTTTTGAAGCCACGGAAACCATACCTGTCAAGGTCAAAAGGGAATAATAATCATTTTCCTCTTGTCTTTACATAACTTGAGTATGACCTTTGAAATTAGAGGAATTGGCATACATAAGAACTTTGTTCTATTTAATTAGAAATGCTTCTGATGCTAAGGTGTCAACTGCTAGTCTCTTTGAATAATAAAGTGCAAGTTTCTGATTCTAGGGCACTGCAAACAGATCTATGAGAGGAGCTCCCCACTTGTACAAAAGTCTTTTAAAAACATTGGGGTAGATTTTTAAAAAATGTGCGTTCGCGTACTTTTGTTGGCGCACCAGTCGCAAACAAAAGTACGCTGGATTTTAGTAGCCAGGATCGGCGCGCGCAAGGCTGCCGATTTTGGGCAGCCGGCGTGCGCCAAGCCGCGCAGCCTGCCTCCATTCCCTCCGAGGCCGCTCCGAAATCGGAGCGGCCTCGGAGGGAACTCTCTTTCGCCCTCCCCTCACCTTCCCCTCCCTTCCTCTACCTAACCCACCCACCCCGGCCCTATCTAAACCCCCCCCTACCTTTGTCCACGGATTTACGCCTCCCGGAGGGAGAAGTAAATCGGTTCCGGAGGGCGCGGCCATGCCCCCGGACCGCCCCGGCCCGAAACCACGCCCCCGGGCCCGCCCCTGAAACACCACATCCAGCCCCCAAAACGCCCCCCGACAAAAAACCCCGGGACTTACGCGAGTCCCGGGGCTCTGCGCGCGCCGGCAGGCCTATGGAAAATAGGCGCGCAAGGCCCTGCTCGCGTAAATCCGGGCGGATTTACGCGAGCAAGGCTTTTAAAATCCGCCCCATTATGTATTGACCTTTCATGCAGTTCCACGCATTGACTAAGTCTGCTAAAACACTGTCTTTGCCTGGGAGATAAACTGCAGATAGCATTACATTCCTGTGCCAAGCCCAAGCCCAATCCCATATCTTAACTGCTTCCTGGAATACTGTAAATTCACAGACTCTATTCCCTCTTGTTTATGTAGAATATTGCTACTTGATTGCTTGAATCTGAACTACTGAGTTTGGTTTCCATTTTTGGAATACTTGAAGAGCATTAAAAATTGCTCTGAGTTGTAATAGATTGATGTGATATTTCATTTCTTGGTTTGTCCAAGCTCCCTGTGAACAAGTGTTGTTCAGGTGAGCTTCCCAACTGTAGGGTGATGCATCTGTGTTTATTATGTGTTGTATCATAGATGGATGAAATGAGTGATCATGAAGATTAGAATTAGTCCACCACTTTATTGCATGTCTGAGATTATTCCGAATAGATATCATCTAGGACAGTGGTTCTCAACCTTTATTTTATCAGGACACACCTGATAAAATAAAGGTAGTGTCCTGACGCTCACATGCTTAACACACTGAACACATGTCCATTATGGGGCTAAATATAAACATATACCGGTACTCTACATTCACAGGAATATCCCGCTTCCTGACAATGAGTGCAGAGCAGAACTAAGACATTTCCCTGTACAACTCACCATACAAAAAAGACAGTAACATAGTAATGATGGCAGAAAAAGACCAAAATGGTCCACCCAGTCTGCCCAGCAAGCTTCGCAAGGTAGTAACGGCCACTCCGTGCAGGTTACCCCCATGTTTCTCGTAAGGGTAGTAACTGCCGCTCTGTGCCGGTTTAGCTTTTTTATTTATTCCCATCCTCTAGCCTTTTAGGGATTCACAGTGTTTATCCCATGCCCCTTTGAAATCCTTCAGTTTTAGTCTTCACCACTTCCTCCGGAAGGGCATTCCAGGCATCCACCATCATCTCCGTGAAGAAATATTTCCTGACATTGGTTCTAAGTCTTCCTCCTTGGAGTTTCAAATCGTGACCCCTAGTTCTACTAAATTGTTCCCAATGGAAAAGGTTTGTTGACGACCATGGATCATTAAAATCTTTCAAGTATCTGAAGATCTGTATCATATCACCCCTGCTCCTCCTCTCCTCCAGGGTATACAAATTCAGGTTCTTCAACATCTCCTCATAAGTCATTCGATGGAGACCACCCACCATTTTGGTCACCCTTCTCTGAACCGCCTCCATCCTGTCTCTGTCTCCTTTGAGATACGGTCTGGTGTCATCTCAATAACAGCATCACAAACTCCCTCTACTACCAGGTGCATTGTAAAATAATACAAACAAACCTCACTCTGTACATGTCTATCAAACCTGCCATACCAAAGCAGCACTAACTCCAAGAAATGAAACAGCAATAGCCTTACCCATGAAAAGGCAGCAGTTCACCACCAGTGCAATATCATATTGAGAAAATACAACAAATAAGGATACAAATCCTTACATGCTACATCTCAGTCACACACATACAGAAATCAGACAGACCTACCTTCATCTAATATAGACTAAAATACCACAAATTACAAATACGGAAACAAAAACTGGAATGGAAATACCAAAACCTTCTGCATGTAGTGCAAAACTGAAAAACTAGAAAAAGAAATATTTCCTTCTACTCTAAGCAAAGTTCAAAGATAGAAGAAATGCATATTCTCAAAACTGACATATTATGGCTCTTGTACCCCGTTCAGTTCTCTCCATGCTCCCATCACTCCTCACTTCTCCAAATTATTAAATTGTCCCTTCACATGCTCATATCCCTCTCCAACATTTCCGTCAACCCCCACCTCTTCCCTGTGCTGCCTCTCTCCCCTGCTCAACTCTCCCCTTCCCAGCATACCTCTGACCACCTCTTTCCCATCCGTTCCTGCTCAGCACCTCCGACTTCCTTTCTCCCCCAACCCAGCAGGCCCCACACCTCCATCTCTGCCTCCACTTCTATCTCTTCTCCCTGCCCAGCAGCCCCCCAGTCCCTCTTTCCACCACCTCTCCCTACCCAGCAACCCAACCTCCTTTCCCCCACCCCTTCCTACCCAGCAGACTCCTGACTTCCTATCTCCCAAGGCCTTCCTGCCCAGCACATTTCCCCTCCTCCTGGTTCCCAGCCAGCATAAGTCTTCAGTCCAAACCAGAGTCTCCCTCCCGCTTTACCAGCAGCACTTGAGAGCAAGAAGCATTGAAGAGAGGAAGAAGAGGCAGCGCAGCAGAAGTCAACAGTGGATCTATAGAGCACGCACCTCCCTTCCTCATGCTCCTGCTTTAATGTCTAGGCTCCATGGGGTGAAGAAAGAATCAGCAGCCTCACTGCAAGTCCAGGCAGAAGACGATAAAGATGGTGTCCTGCCGGGTCCATATGAACAGGAGTTGGTGATATCTCACTCTTGATCTGGGTGAAACAGAAGGGAATAACCGCCCACTGGGCCAGGAAGAGGAAAGGTAAGCAAAAGCAGCTTCCTGTCATACTCAATAAAGAAGAAATCAGCCAACTCCTGTCCTGACTGATGATGAAAGAGCAGACTTCTGCTGGCTCTGCGACACACCTTCCATGACCTCGCAACACTAGGGTGTCCTGCCACATCTGTTGAGAACCACCGATCTAGA